>NC_042617.1:531513271-532141149 GCF_901001135.1 Rhinatrema bivittatum
CCAATTCCACCGGCAGCCAAAAAAATGAAAGAGAGGGCCAGTGGGCTGCCAATGGAGCCCATCCCACTAGTAGTCAAAGAATAAAAAGAGAGGCCTAGTGGCGCTGTGAATGTCAGAAGGTTTTATTGTATCTATCTGTTCAATTCAATATAAAAAGTCCCATACTTAGTCTTACTCTAAATACTATTCCTTACATAAAACCAAATATATTAGTTGTTACAAAACTTGATCCCATGCACTAGATAAAATACTGAAGTATTAAGCAATCCTTAGATAGGCATAATACCACTATGCCAAGGTTGAAGAATTAATTATGTGTGGTAGAAAATAGATATAATGCTGAGTCATCCTTGTTTGTAAAAAAAAAAAAAGTGTGCTAGACTGGTATATAATTGCGATGAGTGCCTAGGTCATGCTGACCTGTTAATTTAGCCATGATTTAGAATGAGATGATGAAACGAAATGTAAGAAGTGAAATTATGATTAGATCATCTGAAATATATATATATTTTTTTTATAAATTCTTTATTTATCAGATTTTCCATTTTACACATCAGAAAAATAAATCATCTATAACATACGCTGTTTTTTTTTAACAAAAACATTTCACCATAATCATTTTCCACTAATAACCATTACAGCTTAGTATATGATTAGTTTATATCTTATCTAACTTTCATAAGAATAACTTGAGGAGGAGGCAAGTGAAAACTGTTAGAGGAGAATTTTAAGAAAAACTCATTATTAAATTAATAATAGGGCATTAACATAGCTTTTTCTTCGGTTATCTAATTGATTTACCCTTAAACATTTGTCAGTATTGGAGAGGAGGTAGTGGGTAATCTAGCCTCCACAAATTTCTTAAACTGATCAAAATAAAAGAAAACATAAACTTCGTTGCCTTTTTTTAAAATACATTTACATGGGTAGCGTAAAACATAAGAAAAACCTAAGTCAATGGCTTTCTGTCTAAGAGAGAGAAACTCTCTTCTCCGTATTTGAGTGGCCTGGGCCACATCAGGGAATAATTTCACTGGTTGAGCATAAAAACTCAAAGGAAATTTCCTGAAATAAGATTTCATAATAGAGTTAACATCTTGCTTGTAAATAAAAGATGCCAGGAGAGTACCCCTCTCCATAATTTCCAAACTTGAATTCTCCAGGAAACTGGTCAAGTTTGCGGGAATATTAACTTGGTTGATTTCTCCTGCCGAGGCTCTCTTATTAATAAAGAAACAAGAATTTATTGATGGCATTTGATCAGGCGAAAAAGAGAGAGCCTCGCTTAGAAATCTCTTTAAGGTGGTAAAAGGGATTTCTCCCGCAATCTTGGGAAAGTTCAAAATTCTGATGTTTAAATGTTTAGCACTGTTTTCCATAGCTTCCAGTCTCCTGGTGCAAGATATTTGATCTCTTATAATTGTCCCGTTTATTTCTTGTATTGTTTTTATCTTGTTTTCTGCCACACCAATTCTAGAAGACATCTGTGTTATCCGTACATTTACCTCTTCTATTTTTTCCTGCAAATTATTTGCAACTGGAGGCCCCCAGTCCCATCATAACTTCCCATATACTTTCCAATGTTATAGTCTGCGGTCTTCTAAAATTGACCGCGGACTCACCTCCAGCTTCTGCTGTCATCCGGGCCCGATCTCCCGCAGGAAGGCTCTCTCCCTCTGCTCCTCCGCTATCCTGCGGCCCGATTTCATCTCCTGTCTCGCCGGAGTTTTTCCTTTCCACGGCGTTCTGGAGGATTACAGCGCGTTCCTCTGACGAAGCTTCTCCCCCCTCCTGCTCCGGCGCCTCTACCGCGTCATCGGTCAGCACCGGGGTCGGGTCAGCGTCGGCGTCGCGCTGTGCTGGAGGGTGTCACTGTTCAGGGCTCAAGGAAACCTCCTCCAAGAGAGCACCATGCTCTCCCACACATGGACTCTCAGCGGGCTCCTCGGTACCTCGATTTACCGAGAGGGACAGGAACCGGTCGATTTCCAGTTGGGTCATAGGTGGTAAGGACTCGGTGGGGTAAATCCTCACCTTACCCTTTCGTTTAGCAGGCATTTTAATTAAGGAAAATTTCTATGTGGAGCACGAGCGTTCCTGACTCCTGCTATGCCGCCATCTTGCCTCCCTCTGGTGAAATATTTTTTTAACCATAATTTTGTAATAGATAGAGAACATATAAGCTTGGTTGTATGCATTAATTTTTTAGAAGTATCTTGAGTGTACTTCTCATGTAATATTATAATGAATAAAAATAGATATACTGTTTTAATGACTTGTCTATTTCTATTTTTGGGGTAGCATAATTTTTTAATTCTATAGTGCCATCCGCAGATCCCATCACACTGGTAGCCAAAGAATGAAAGAGAGAGGCCTGGCTGGTCTTCTCTCAGAGTCTACCCGCCAATGGCTAAAGAAAAGAGTGAGGGAGAGGTAGGCCCAGTATGAGTGAGGGAGTGTATATGAGTGAGAGAGGGAGGGAGGGAGGGAGTGTGTGTGTGTGAGTGAGAGAGAGCATGTTTGTGAGTGAAATAGAGAAGGAATGTGTGAGTGAGAGAGAGCATGTTTGTGAGTGAAATAGAGAAGGAATGTGTGAGGAAGAGAGATCTAGGGAGCATGAAAGTAAGAGAGAGGGGTGTTTGTGCAAGCATGTGCATTTGTGTTTGTGAGAGAGAGAATGTGTGTGTGTAAGAGTGAGAGCATGTATGTATGTATGTGTGTATGAGGGAGACAGTAAGAGAGATAGAGCATAAGTGAGAGAGTGTGTAGGTATGAGATAGAGAGGGAGTTTGTGAGTTAGGATACATGAGAGAATGAACATGTGTGTGTTAGTGTGTGTGTGTATATAAAAGAGAAAGGTGAGAAAGTTTGTGTGCCCCTTCTCCCCCTATGTATCCAAAACAATCTCAGGGTGACTGGAAATCAAAAGTTCTCAGGTATGAAGAGTGGGGGATATTTTTTAATCCTTATTAGTTTTAATTATCGGATGCTAGTCTATTAATCAGCTGTTTTGAAATGTTTATTCTTTTTATTAATATGGGATTATTTATTTATTATTTGGATTTATTACCCACTTTTTAAATGTTATTGTTTATTATTTGAGGCAGGTAATACATTTTAGGCTTGGTAAGTGTACACTAAATAACGGGTGGAGGAGAGCATGCCACATTTTTTTCTGTGTGTCTACTAAAGCCTAATTTTCATGTAAAGTTCATTCATTTGCATGCAGGCAGGCAGTAATTTTAGTGCATACCTGCTAATAGATTATAACCCCAGGTTGGCATGCATGCTAGGACTTTAGTGCATAGCTACTAATTTTTGGCACACTAAATGGCCGTAGCATGCATGCATAGGGTCCTAAGGTTATAATACCTCTTCTTGACTGTGGAACTGTAAGCACTGCTTTGAGCCAGGGGTGGCCAACTCTGGCCGTCAAGCGCCACAAACAGGCCTGGATTTCAAGATATCCACAATAATAATGCATGAGATAGATCTACAGAAAATGGAGGCAGTATATGCAGCTCTACAGCAACTCATGCATATTCATTGTGGACATCCTGAAAACCAGACTTGCTTGTGGCTCCTGAGAACCGGAGTTGGCCACTCTTGCAATAGCTTATTTCTGAGTAATTAACTATGACGGATGCACATTCTGAGATTTGGATCAGGGTGCAGTTTCCAGAGTACATATTAGCCAATATATGGAAGTTCTTAAAGTGCTCCTCTGGCAACTAAAATCACTTTATACAATGTAAATGTAAAAAATACATTTGACTGAAACAAAATCTAATTTTGCTTAATGCTATTATTAGACTGGATATTTCTATGAGAAGTACTGTGATTTCAATTGCAAGCTCTCGATAGGGTGGCAGATCTAGACATGAAAAACTCTTTAGCCCTGTGCCAATCATCATCATCTAGTCTGAGAAATAAAAGGCTTCCTGTGACAATTCTCGGAATCATTTATTTCCCAGAAAACCAAGTAACTGAGGCAAAGAAAAAAGTTTTCAGCTCTCACAAAGCACACTACTGATGGGTTAGGATATCCTGTTGACAAGCAATCTCTGACACAACCATATTCCCATGAGTCATAAAGAAAACTCCTATTAGATCTGTAACAGCACTTTTCTTATCCCAATAATTTCCTGGCACATCCGGCCAGTTTCATTATTACTAAGGATTTACGCAATGGATCCTTTTCAACTTCCAGTACAGCTCAAAGGTTGGAGAGGCAGCAGAGTTTCCCCTTCTGACAGCTGTTTGGTCATCTTTTGATCCTTGCAATGAGTACGCGTAGAAGAAGTCTAGTTTCTACTCCCTTTTTTTTTTTTTAGCTAGCTAATTCTTTTCATACCACTATGTAAACCTGCAAAACCAACTGCTGCCGTATTCTTGACCCACACTGTCCTCTGCTTTTCCACTACTGGGGGCCTACAAGACTGTCATCTCATCTCAGTATTGACCTGTAACACTCCCCGAGTTGACCTCCCTCATTGTACATTGACTGATGTGGCCAAGTGACTATTTCTTTTTTTTTTAATTCTTTATTTTCCAATCTTTTGAAAATTATACCAAGATAAACTCTTTTACAGAAAAATTGATGTCTTCAACATACAAAAATACTAATTTAAAAAGCAAACAGAATGTTGGGAATTATTAGAAAGGGAATGGTGAATAAAACGAAAAATGTCATAATGCCTCCGTATCGCTCCATGGTGAGACCGCACCTTGAATACTGTGTACAATTCTGGTCGCCGCATCTCAAAAAAGATATAATTGCGATGGAGAAGGTACAGAGAAGGGCTACCAAAATGATAAGGGGAATGGAACAACTCCCCTATGAGGAAAGACTAAAGAGGTTAGGACTTTTCAGCTTGGAGAAGAGACGACTGAGGGGGGATATGATAGAGGTGTTTAAAATCATGAGAGGTCTAGAACGGGTAGATGTGAATCGGTTATTTACTCTTTCGGATAGTAGAAAGACTAGGGGGCACTCCATGAAGTTAGCATGGGGCACATTTAAAACTAATCGGAGAAAGTTCTTTTTTACTCAACGCACAATTAAACTCTGGAATTTGTTGCCAGAGGATGTGGTTAGTGCAGTTAGTATAGCTGTGTTTAAAAAAGGATTGGAGAAGTTCTTGGATGAGAAGTCCATTACCTGCTATTAAGTTCACTTAGAAATAGCCACTGCCATTAGCAATGGTAACATGGAATAGACTTAGTTTTTGGGTACTTGCCAGGTACTTGCAGCCTGGATTGGCCACTGTTGGAAACAGGATGCTGGGCTTGGTGGACCCTTGGTCTGACCCAGTATGGCATTTTCTTATGTTCTTATGTTCTTAACCCTTATACATATATCTTGTATTGTATTTTAGACATCTAAATTATAAGACAATAAGGAGATGAAAATTTAAGCGTATACTTAAAGAAAAGAGAGAGAGAATTGATAACATGACTGATTATGCTGAGCAGCACTAGGATCCCTTTTTCTTTTTTTTTTTTTTACTCTGAATCTGCTGCAGTTATTTGGGGTGGGATGTGTTACCAAAAACTCTTTTAATTGTGCAGGTTCCTGAAATATATAATTATTATTCTTAGAGAATATACAGGCCTTGCACGGATACTTTAATATAAAGTGGGCACCTAACTTAGGCCTGGATTTATCAAAATGCGGTAAGTACCTCATGCGATAGCAAAAGGGGTGTGTTTTATGCTAATATAGCAATTTGTGCGAAGAGCTAAGTTAGTGCAAATTGTGATACCATTTTCAGATTCTGTGATAAGTGCCAGACCTGTTGTATTTCCTGCATTCAACCACTGGGGGACCATTGTTAATGGTCCCAGACATGAGGGTGAGAGAGAGAGAGAGAGAGAGACTCAAAATGTGATAAGGTGTTTTCGCATGCGTTAAGGGCTTATCACATGCGAAAACGTGTTTAACGCATGCGATAGCACCATATCGTATGGTGCGATGCAAATTCATAAAATAGGAGGAGTGGACTGAGTTAGCCTGTCTGCAAAGAGCTATTGCACAGCCATAACACTGATTTTAACTACACCTCTTTGAATTGCGTTAGGCTGTGCAATAGCTGCCATGACATAAGGTTTCATTGCCCTTTGCGATGTCTCCCATAAGGCCTATTTCATGTCAATTGACTGGGAGAGGGAGAGGGAGAGAAAGAGAGAGCGAGAGAGAGAGAGAGACTGGCCATAATATCATGGCCCATAGGTAGGTATTTGTATCCCTATGATAGGCCCACCTAGTAACTCGAGATGGGGTTTAGGTAAGAGTGTAGGGGGTTAGGGGCCACTTTGACATTCTACGTGACACCTACGAACAGAACAGTGGTCTCTTGTGAAGTTTTGCTGGCCTTCGGAGTGAGGAAACTCACTCCAAGATGAGATTTGGGCAAGGTTCTCTCAACCTAGCTTGATTTTACCCAGGTAGAGAGTCCATCAAGCTAGGTTGAGAGAACCTTGCCCAAATCTCATCTTGGAGTGAGTTTCCTCACTCCAAAGGTCATCAAATCTTCATGAGACCACTGTTCTGTTCATAGGTGTCACGTAGAATGTCAAAGTGGCCCCTAACCCCCTACACTCTTACCTAAACCCCACCTCGAGTTACTAGGTGGACCTACCATAGGGATACAAATACCTACCTATGGGCCATGATATTATGGCCAGTCTCTCTCTCTCTCTCACTCTCTCTTTCTCTCTCTCTCTCTCTCTCTCTCCCCCTCTCCCAGTCAATTGACCTGAAATAGGCCTTATGGGAGACATCACAAAGGGCAATGAAACCTTATGTCATGGCAGCTATTGCACAGCTTAACGCAATTCAAAGAGGTGTAGTTAAAATCAGTGTTATGGCTGTGCAATAGCTCTTTGCAGACAGGCTAAGCCAGTCCACTCCTCCTATTTTATGAATTTGCATTGCACCATACGATATGGTGCTATCGCATGCGTTAAACACGTTTTCACATGTGATAAGCCCTTAACGCATGCGAAAACACCTTATCGCATTTTGATAAATGACCCCCTTAATTACATCTCCTCTCATCAACAAGGATTTTACCTGTCTGTTTCTAAAAAAGTAATCGAAGTATATGGTTTCTCTCAGACAGAAAAGCAAAGGAAATAAGTAATGGTTTCCTTTGAGCTACCTCTAACTCAAGAGATTGCTCTAATATGTCTGTTAGCTTTAAAGAAACATTTTGCTTCTCTCTCTGACCAACCTGATGTAAATAGTAAGCTTTAACCACTACAGGTAATGCCGATTCAAGGATTTTTAACACTTGCTGCATATATGTTCTAAATAAGTTTAATGGAGGTATAGATTTTATAACTGGAAAATGAATAATTCCCAAGTTATGTGCCCTTAATAAATTTTCCAATGCCTCAAGTCTTTTAAGGTAATTCCCTCTGATTCAATCAGCTTTACTTGTTTTTTCTCAATAAAGATAATTTTATTTTCAAGGAATTCTGTTTTAGTATTAAAACTAGTAATTAACTGATTGTTAGACATAGTTTGATGTTTAGTATCTAATGTGATCTTGGGATAGAATTTTTATAGAACTTTCAATAGATTGCAAAATTGACCAAATGCCTTCTAAGGTATGTTGTAAATCACTGGTTCCTCTCAGTTCTTGTTCTCTTACAGCACTACTGGCTGTACTGTACTGTCCCTCCTAGATGACGTCAGACTCCGGGCAGTTGCGTTGGAGCTCCGTCGAGGCTGGGCTCCTCCTCTAGCCCCCGGCAACGCTCACGACCAGCACGGCTAGATTTTCCTCCTCTCTCCCTTTCTCCTCCTTTCATTTTTTTTTTAACTCACATTTTCAATGCTATGTAAATTTAAGGGCTTATGTACTAAAATGTACACTGAATTTGGCAGCACGATTTTACTGCCCATGGTACATTGGGCTTTAGCATTCAATGTACTGAAATAATGAAATGCAAAATGCAAGCACACTCACAGGGCTGCATTACAAGGTGTAGCCCTTAGGGTCCGCGTATGCTTTTCACATATACCTTGTGCTCCCTCATAAGAACCAGCTCTGAGTTAAAAGGCCAGTTATCCCAAGGGAAACACCCCTAAGCCAATGTCTCTAAATTCCTGTTGTTCCCTCCCACCCTTCCCTCGGTTTCCCTTCTCTATGGACCAGTTGGTAGGTGTGTAGAAGCTTACCTTCCACTGCTCAGCCAGTATTGTTCTGGCATTGTCTAAGGATGTGACAGACTTTGAAATGATGTGTGGGAGAGGAGCCTCTAACACTTCTACACCTTTGTCATCTCTTCCCATCTCCAGTCCTGCAAACTCCTCGTGAGGAGCATATTTTATACTCCTTCTTAAACCAGTCCCCTTTCTGGGCTAGGCACACTGTTAGTCATCCAAATCGCCCTCACTCCCCTTACTCTTCTAATGCCTTTCCTGATCTGGAAGGTTCCCCATTATAAGGGATAGCCATCCTTTTAGAAATGTTTTGCCCTCAAATTACCCTCCCGACTCTGTAAAAATCTCAATGTTAAATATAGGACTCAATAGTAAGAATAGACTCTAGTCACTGCTATTATCTGTACGCCATCTTGTGACCATATTGCCACATTTATATTGCATTGGCCTCTCCTACCTCCAGAAAAAAATTGACCCTGTGAGGTCATTATGTTCTCAGGAGGCGGGCCTTTTGGTGCCTTCTTTTAGAGAGTAATTTTAAACAGTGTGTTTATAAGTCAGCACATATACGTATAAGTATGTGCACACAAAGTTATGCCACTATTTGATAAACAGAGTGGTCGGATCAGCACAGTTTATAAAATACTACTTATCTCTACCCCGAAAATGTGCGCATATGTTTCAATATGCACACATTTTTTTCAATGCAGGGAGCTATATATTATCTCTACCTATTTTATGCATGGAATAATTGTAACACGTATACATATTTACTGCACTTTATGTGCGTAGGCAGGTATTTTATAAAGTACGTGCACATCCTGTTTATGACCATTCTTGTGGATTACTTTCAGCCACCAGTTCGCTGACATCTCCACCAGTTCATCCACACTCTCACCAGTTCACGAGACCCTCCACCATTCCACCCCACCACTCAACCGAGATCTGCCACCCAAAAACTGTAGACAAAAGAGAAGGGCGATTTCATTTCTGTGAAAGCAGATGTAAAAATATGCACATAAATTTGGTAATGTATGCATATATGCTGCTTACCAAGTGCTAATTTGTGTGCAAACTACTGAACCCCGCCCTGGCATGCTCCTAAACTACTTCCTTTTGTTTTCCTTACATTTATGCATGAAGCTGCTAGAAGGGCATACTTTGGGCTTTTACAAAATCCTACTTGCGTGATTACATGCCTAACTTCCAATTTTATGTGTTGAAACCTTTTGAAAATTTCTCCCTTAAAGATGATAAATTAGCTGTTACACATAATAGAACATTCTCTTGGAAAGGCCTTCATCTTTGGATCCGGCATCCCAGAGCACTGAATTCCCTTCAAAATCTTTCGCTATTCCATAAATAATTCAAATCAAGGCTTTTTTTTTTTTTTTTCCAGTCCTGTTGATAAATTGTAAGTTCTGTCATATGTACTGGTTGTCCTGTTGTTTGGCTAGAGAACTGGGCGGGAGCTAATAGGGCCTTCTGCCTTAGGGGATAGGGGTTGCTGGGCTACAGTGTGTTATATGAGGTTGGCTTTAAGTTACTCATTTTAAGCTCTGGGGGATTTGTTTCATTGCAGTGCATACTCTGGGTATGGTAATATGTTTCTCCTGTACAGAACCAAAATGAAGGTACCCAGTTCCCTCCCCTTTTCTATACAGTGTTCCCCTTGGTTTTTCCAGTCAGCAATGTGTATTTAAGACCGTTCCTTTATCTTTTATCCTTTTTCTTCTACTACCAGTAAATTGCACATCGGTGTTCATGGAGTTCCCAGAGCAGATATTTAAACCAAGAAAGCAGGACCAGATTTACAGCTTAGGCGCACATAGGCACTTAGGGGTTCCTCCGAGAAATCATAGAGGGTGCAGGGACAGGGGTTGGTCTCCCCAGGAATTATCAGAGCATGGAGGGGGGAGGGGAGTTCTCCCTCCTCCCAGAAATCATTAAAACATGGAGGAAGCACCCCCTTGCCCCCCCCTGAAACTAGAGAGTGTGAGAGTGTGGGATCCATGCTCAGATCTTTCCTCTTGGCCTCCCACAGCATGTCTCCCCTCACTTCTGGGTCCGCCAAACCTTCCTTCTTCTTACTGGTCTGCAGCGAGAACTTCCCCTAAGCTGAATGTGGAGGCTGTGCACTCACGGACCCTGCAGCACTCAGCCCTCTGCTCTAGCAAGACCCTCCTGTTCCCAGGGAAACCCATGCTAGGGATGGAGCATGCCGGGCCTGTGAGCATAGGGGCTGGCTAATAGCCCCAGGCTCAGCTGAGGGGAGGTGCTTGCTGCAGCCCTAACAGGAAGAAAGAAGGGTCAGACAGCTTGGATGGTGACAACCGGGAATGGTCCGGCACTTATCAAAATTTGGCACCAGCGAGGGATTTTTAGCTGAAAGCAACTTGGGATTTTTCTCCCTTTTTTTTTTTTTTTTTTAATGAGGAGTGTTTTGTTCCACCTCTTTTCACTGTGGGAGCCAGGGCTGCAGGAGCCTGGTGACAGACATCATACTTTTCCTTTATCGAAGTCACAACATCTGTTGGAAATTCAAGAAGAAGAAGGAGGACGATCAGGAGATCCTCAACAGGATCTCCACCCCTAAGGGACCCAGGACGCAGGCTGTGGCAAGAGACAAAGCTTTGGACTCAGGTAGGATATTCCCAGGCTTTGGGGTTTCCCCAGTAGGAGATCCCTAACACCCTGGGACGGTTTATACACTGACAGGAAAAGTGATAAGCTCCCTCCCAGAATCTGAGAAAAGGGCACGAGCCCAGAACCTGGAAGACAGTGTAAATGTTCCCATTGCGCAGTTTCATGTGTGGAGTCCCCATTGCGCATTGATGGAAGTTTGTGAGATAATCAGTGCATTTCATTTGATCACCCAGCCTGTGCCCAGCCTGTCTGTCCCAGCAATAAAAACACAGCCAAAGAACTACACACACTTAAGGGAAAGCACACCACCGCCTATGCCAAGAAGGACGGCCTTCGACCCCCATAGAAAGAATCCACCGCTTGGGGTCTGCAGTGAGGGGAAATATGCTTGGGTAGACAGCCCCAGAGATTAAATATATGTATGGCAATAGGGGGAATAGCAAACCCGGCGAAGAAAGGGCTACACAGGTCTGCAAGAAGGGAAATGTGATTAAAAGATAAGCACCCTCAGGGGATTAGGCAAGTAAGTGTTGTTAGATTATATGTAGGGTTGAAAAGAAATTTCGAGAGAGAGTTTTTCCCTTTAGGGCTATATGTAAAGAAGACTAGTTCTTGAGCTAACAGGCAGTTTAATAGATCAGCTGAGGAGCTGAGGGGACCATGCTTGCTGGAGAAAATTTCAAGGCTTAAATCTGGTTTTTTGTTTGTTTTTTTTTTTAACTAGGTTTTGTGTCCTCTAGCTGTTTTAAACAATAAAGTGAATAATTCTAAAACTGAGCAGTGCCCAGCTTGACTGGTTCGATGTGTAACCTTCTCCACTGGAATGGAAGCGCACAGTGTCGCCAACGGGGCACAGTGACAGGCTGACAGTAGACAGGGCCTTCCATGGAGGAGAGAGAGGGTGGCAGCAGATCTGGGGCAATCACACGGCATCACTGCAGCAGCCCAGCATCCGGCACTTGCCAGCTGACTTCACTTTCTGTTTCTCCCCGTGAGAGTGCCAGGAGCCCATGTCCATAAAGGGCACTGTGTTCCTCTCAGCAGGATCTATTAAAACTTCTCCTCCTGTTGGGATTTGCTTGGAGTCCACCCGACAAACAGCTTTTAGTCGTCAAGTTCCTTTAATGTGAAATTGTCTCCTGCCGGACATTAGATTTGAGTTGGGCTACTTAAAACTGAGGAAAATCTAAAGACCTGGCTTTTTCTTCAAGCCTTTATTAAACCTTGCACTAGTTCCTAGTTTTGCTGACATATATCTATTCCTATACTTTTATTGTAGGGTTTTAGTTATTTTGCTTGTGTTTTGATCTGCTTTTTCTGTTTTGTTACTATTATCTGTTTAACCCCCCCTTTTCCTCGGGGTTTCCTTCGGAGGCTGCAGAGAGGTGGTGAGTTACACTGCTGCAGCCCCGGGAACAACCAAAGGTCTTCCAGGAATCGCCAATGGGGATCAGAGCAGTCTCCGGGAAGCCCAAGGGAAGACTTAGCAAATGTAACAAATGTCCAATGTCCTTAACAATTGTAGGCTCCAAGTTAGAAAAAAAATAATTGTAAATCCTATTGTAAAAAACACTTCTTCAAAGGAGAAATCTTCAATCAAATCACAGGATATAAGTGGAAAAAAAAGATAAGGCGAGGTCAGCAGAGACCTCACTCTTCAAACAGCTTTCTCTGAAGATGAAGTTACACAAAATCCAAATTTACCCCCAAGGCCTCCGGTGCACATGGTCACAAACCTCTTTCCTGGAGCTTTCCCAGGAAGGACAGTCCCCTTTGAATTTAGGGTTCCTCCTTCTGGATGGCTGTAGGAATCCTGTCAGTTTTATCCAAAAGAAACAAACACCTCCCAAGACCTCCTCAGGCCTCTCTATTTCAACTCCCTCCTCAGATGCCTGGAAAAGCAACTTAAATAACCTTTTCCCAACCCATCCCCCCTACGAGGGCCTGGACCTCCTATTATTACTGCCTTATCTCACACCATTACATCACTCAGCTCTGCAGCACAAATCTCAAATCCCCCTTTACAGCCCCCTCCTTAAACAGGAAGGAACTTTGCAAAATGCACAAGCCCTGCAGTTGCAGAACTCTCTGCCCTCTCCTTAACCCTGGAAAACTGGAACCCTCTCGGTGACCCTAGTCAGGGGTACATTTGTATTAAGATATTTCATGTTTTAGATATTTATTGCGTAGGCTTTGATGATGTATGTATGCATTTGCTTAATATAATTAAAAAAAAAAACATTTATTACTTGCATTATCTTAAATTTCATATTGGTTTTGTTAACTATGCAATGTGCCAAAATAAAATGAACATAAACTTAGGAGCTACTCTTTCAGATGGGCCAGACGAACCCTGCCTCCCCTGTCAGTTTTCAGTCTCAGAGAGGACTCCCCCCCGTCTTCATTCTCAGGGGTGGCACTCCACGCCTCACTCCCAGGGGGGACACCCACTCTTCATTCTCAAGGGCAGGCCCGGCGCGACCGGGTGGGCACACCGTACATTTGCACAGGGTGGCATACCCGGGAGGGCAGTGGCAGCAGGAGACACTGCGGGACCGGTGGCAGCGGCGGCAGCCGGAGAGGCCGCAGGCGGAGCTCAACCCGCCAGCGGCCAAAAATGAAGAAAGGCCGCGGCAGTTTTCGCTTTTAGCTGTGCACACAACTTTCTGACTTCCACCCCACACCCCCCTTCGCAGAAAGGCCGGTGATGGGGCCGAAGAAAGAGTAGCCCGCGGGGGCCGTGGTGGAGCTCATCCCACCACGGCCCAGCGTGAAGAGGATGGAGGGTGCTGCGGTGGAGCCCATTACACCGTGGCCTGGAGAACGTGTGTGTGTGAGAACCTGTGTGCATTTGTCTGTGTGCATGTGTATGTGTGAGAGCTTGAATGTGTGTCTGTGTCGGAGCTTGTGTTCATGTGTCTGTGTCAGAGCATGAGTGTGTGTCTGTGTGAGAGCTTGAATATGTGTCTGTGTCAGAGCTTGTGTTCATATGTCTGTGTCGGAGCTTGTGTTCATGTGTCTGTGTCAGAGCATGAGTGTGTGTCTGTGTGAGAGCTTGAATATGTGTCTGTGTCAGAGCTTGTGTTCATGTGTCTGTGTCAGAGCTTGTGTTCATGTGTCTGTGTCAGAGCAAGAGTGTGTGTCTGTGTCAGAGCTTGTGTTCATATGTCTGTGTCAGAGCTTGTGTTCATGTGTCTGTGTCAGAGCAAGAGTGTGTGTCTGTGTCAGAGCTTGTGTTCATGTGTCTGTGTCAGAGCTTGTGTTCATGTTTATGTGTCAGAGCTTGTGTTCATATGTCTGTGTCGGAGCTTGTGTTCATGTGTCTGTGTCAGAGCATGAGTGTGTGTCTGTGTGAGAGCTTGAATATGTGTCTGTGTCAGAGCTTGTGTTCATGTGTCTGTGTCAGAGCTTGTGTTCATGTGTCTGTGTCAGAGCAAGAGTGTGTGTCTGTGTCAGAGCTTGTGTTCATATGTCTGTGTCAGAGCTTGTGTTCATGTGTCTGTGTCAGAGCAAGAGTGTGTGTCTGTGTCAGAGCTTGTGTTCATGTGTCTGTGTCAGAGCTTGTGTTCATGTTTATGTGTCAGAGCTTGAGTGTGTGTCTGTGTCAGAGCTTGAATTCATGTGTCTGTGTCAGAGCTTGAGTGTGTGTCTGTATCAGCACTTCTGTGCATGTGTGTGTGTGAGAGAGCTTGAGTGTATATGTGACAGTTTGTGTGTATGTTTCTGTGTCTATATGAGAGCTTTGTGTGTGTCAGAGCTTGTGTGCATATGTATGTTTTTGTGTCTATGTGACAGCTTGTGGACTCATGCATGTATTGTGTCTGTGTCAGAGCTTGAGTGTATGTCTGTGACAGAGTTTGCATTCATGTGCATGTATGTGTGTCTGTGTGAGAACCTGTGCGCTTGTGTGTGTGTCTGTGTGAGAGCCTGTGTGCAAGTGCCTGTGTGCATGTATGTGTGTGTGTCGGCCTGTGAGGGTCTGTATATCACATATAGGTTCTTACAGGCATGCTCTCACACACACATAATGTATCTGTGAGGGAAAGAAAGAAAGTGTGTGTGAGAGCATAGGCATGTATATAAGAGATAGAGTGTGTGAGAGAGTGAAAATGTGTGTGTGTCTGTGAAGATAAAGTTTGTGTGGCCATATCTCCCCAGTCCATGACATTCTCAAGGTGACTGGAAATCAAAAGATCCCAGTTATGGAGAGCAGGAGATTTTTTAAGCCTTAGTTTTAATTATTGGAAATAATTTGATTTTTCTTCTGTTTTGAGATTTTTTTTTTTTGAGGGGAAATATTAGAACATATTTTAGTTATTGGATTTTTTTTTATTCATCAGATTTTTTAAATATTTTATTGGTGTTTGGGAAATTTTGGATATTCTATTTGTTAACTGATTTGAAATATTTTTTCTTTTTATGACTATGATTTTACTATTATGATTGATGTTTTATATTTCTTGATTTTATTTTTTGTTTTATGAAGAATGGTAATGTTTCTGTTTTGCCATTGTTGCTCTGCTTATTGAGGCTGGCTTATTGTGGGTGCCAGTTCAGTTCTCTGCATGTTTCTATTTATACTTTCTGTCTCTTTATTCTGTATTTGGTCAGGGTCTGTCTGTGTTCTCCATGTGTGACAGAGGTGAGATATTCTGCTACCATATAATTTATCTGTAGGGATCTATAGCAGTCTGATTTGGTCTGTTATCCCAATAGGAAGTGTATTGGTGTTCTAGGGCCTGATGCAATATGTGCTGTGTTACCTTTTCATAGATAAGGTTGCTACTATGTGAGTGCTGACAATTAGGGTTGTTTTGCTATGGGAGATTTACTATTGTGATGCTAATTCCGTTTATTCATGGCTTTCTGAAGGCCAAGCTCACACCCAGCACACATTACAATATATGTAATTCCATAGGAGTTTCAAATGTCTTTTTTTGCAGGATTTTCTGGTTGTAACCACAGCAATGCATGTAAATATAATAAATATGTTGTAAGTGATATTTTGCCTCAGAAGACTGTACTTTTGAATGTTCTTTTTTCATGTAAAATCTGTTATAAATGCATAATTGAATTGTGTGTGTGCAAGGCTGTAAGGTTTGCTTAAATCACCTTATACCATTTCCTTGGCCATGCGCTCCGTTTGGGAGGTTTGGTTTTTAAAAATATAGATTGCAGGAGGGAACTGTTTTTTTTTTTTTTTATGGGTGTGGGACAGAGACTGAATGATGCGGGTGGGGGGGGGGGGGCAGCGCAGTAATTGTTCGCCCAGGGCAGCAAAAGCCTAGCACTGGCCCTGCTCAAGGGGCCCTCTCCAGGTGATTCACCTCTGGCCCCATATCCCTCTATGCTCAACTCTGATAACCTACAGGCCGGCATTTAGACGTGTGTTTTCCACGCGCTAGCTTTACCCCTTATTCAGTAAGGGGTAATAGCGCGTCCAAAACGCGTGTCCAACCCCCCAAACCTAATAGTGCCCGCAACATGCAAATGCATGTTGATGGCCCTATTAGGTATTCACGCGCGATTCAGTAAGTAAAATGTGCAGCCAAGCCGCACATTTTACTTTCAGCAATTAGCGCCTACCCAAAGGTAGGCGCTAATTTCTCCGGGCACCGAGAAAGTGCACAGAAAAGCAGTAAAAACTGCTTTTCTGTGCACCCTCCGACTTAATATAATGGTGATATTAAGTTGGAGGTCCCGAAAGTTTAAAAAAGGAAAAAAAAAATAAATTTTGAAATAGGCCCGCAGCTCGTGGGTTGAAAACTGGATGCTCAATTTTGCCGGTGTCCGATTTCCGAACCCGTGGCTGTCAGCAGGCTCCAGAACCGACGCCAGCAAAATTGAGCGTCGGCTGTCAAACCCTCTGACAGCTGCTGCTCCTGTCCGAAAAGAGGCGCTAGTGTCCCTAGCGCCTCTTTTTACCACCGGGCCTAATTTAAATACATTTATTCACTGTATCACGTGCACAGGAGAGTGCTCGCCCGCTCTCCTGCATTTTTTACTGTATCAGCCCGCTAGTATGTAAATTCTGCTGCCCATGCTGCCATTCTATAATGACATTTGTCAAACCCCATCTATGTTATAATAGGAAATGGGAGTCATAGCACTGAGAAACATTGCACTAAGTATGCCCTCTGTGTTTCTTGCATTTACTTTTTCAGCTGTTACTGATTTTGTTGTCTCTTGCCACATTCAGTGATCAGAAACTCTTTATACAGGCTTCCATAAACAAATCTGGATCTGCTTTTGAATGAATCCTAGCGTAAAAGTGCCCTATGGCAAAGGAACTTTTCATTGAAAGTGACATGGCGTTTCACTGCAGGTATTAGATTGCATTAGATAGTTCTGTGTTACTCTCAGGAGTTTCCATAAAGGGTAGAGGGGACTACCTTCCCATAATATCTCTCCTAGACCATTAAAATATAGAGTATGAGTGAACCCACATGGCCAATGTGACTCCTGGAGGTTGGGAGGGGGAGCTGAGTTAGAGACGTTTAGCGTTATACAAACCCCTTATAGGCTGAGCTTGTATGAAAAGAGAGTAACTTCAAATAATGTACCACTTAAGTATATTATAGTTTAATGAGGCAAGAACATGTCCATAACAGAAAACACATTTTTCATTTCTCAGGAACACTTCTTGTTTGGCTAGAAGAAATGGTATTAATTGAATCAAACGAACATGCACTTAAATATGTTTGACAAAATTCAGAATAACTTTGAACCCTTTTTACTTCATTTTAGAATAATCATTCCTCTAAACAGGAATATTGTACAGGTTAATTAGGGACAACTACTTCAGGTTTTCTTAAATGTAATAACATTTCTCTGTTTTTAAACTTAACTATATTTTACAGGTATTTCCCCAGAGAATAAGGAAATTCAGTTATGTATAAGCTCTCTTTTCCTTGCACAATTAAATTACAGGGTAATAATTCAAATATGTATGTGTTAATTCCACAAATGTGAGCAATTCCATGTGTAAGAAACCATAGGTTTCCTTACCAGAAAACTTAAACCAAAGGTTCTGGGAAGGTACAGAGAGATTAGTGAGCTGAGAGTTGGGGGTTTGGGCTCCCCATGTGAGAGAATCAGATGATGTGGTTGTAGTCTTTATAAACCTCTGCCACTATCTCAGTGCGTGGATTCTTAGTTTAATTTTTCCTGACTTACTCTGCTGTAGTGATAAGAAAGACAGTGGAAAGACACAGATTAATCCTAATGTTCACTTGGGAGAAATAAGGAAACATTTTTTAATGATGTGCCAGGAAGCTAGAGACATTGGAGCCATAATTAATATAAGATATCCAAGTAAGTGTGTTGTAAAATATAAAGATAATAGATATGTAGTTTTTGAATCAGCACAACTCAGGTCATTTATTGATTTCAGTGTAAGTAAAGAAGTGAGTACTACATAGTAGTAAATGGAGTATAGCATAGAAATGGATGTCTCGTGTTTCCTAATTTCTTAAAAATATGAATACCTAAATTTGTAGTGCTCCTGTTGTAACTGGATCATCAATATTTCTTTTTCTGGTCTAGCAATTATTGCAATTATTATTGTAATTAATACTAAATAACAGATTAATAGTACATTATAAATTACTTAAATTCTTCTTTTTGGTTAATTTGTATTTAAAAGTATGATTGTTGTATGACCTTTTACTGACAATGGTTATTTGTTGTCAGAATATGTTATAAAAGTTCATAAATAAAGAATTAAAAAAAAAATAGAAATTGGAGATGAGTGGGAGTATGTGCATGACATGCATCCAGGAATTGTTGCTGACACTCAACTAATCACATTTGCTCACAGTAGGCAGTGGAGCAATAATGGTCATGATTTTTTCGCAAACAGAAAGGAAAGTATGGTCAGTGTTCTGTTAGCAATTGTCAAATCACATCTAGAATGTATTCTTTGGAATATCTGGCAAATCTATTAGGGCTTGGTCTAATAGTAGATATTCCTGATCAGTTAAGAAGCAAATAAACGAAAAGAAGATTAGAGTGTAAAAGGAACCAAAATTAGATTTTGGGTTACTTTTTTCTTAATAAAATTTGATGTATAATCTCTAGAGCAGTGTTTATTTTAGTTTTATAATTGTATTGGGAATGTAAGCAAATGTTTATATATGGATAATTAAAAGGTGATAGCATGACAGCAATCAAGGATGCAGTAGGGGAAGATCTGTTTAGTTCAATGGGGGCACTTTCCTGTGTCCAATTCAGTTCGTGCAGCTGTGAGTGGAGGTGACAGATCAGAGGAGGATTTCACAGGGCAGGATGTGGATGCATCTGATACAATAGAGCAGTCCAAGCTCAAGGTTGCAAAGAGAGGGTGTTCCCAGTCTCCTTCTGTTTTTTGATGGCAGAAAACTCAACAGATATTTATAGCAATTGGACTGCAGCTGAGCTTTTTGTTGTAGTTTTCAAGTAAACAACATGAGTAATAAGGCTTTTTTTCTGCCTATGAGGGCATAACCTTCAAATGGGTTAAGTTGAAAGGAACTGTATGTTGACTCCATTATGGCTAACTTCTGGGACTGTTGAGCTCTTGTTTTAGATGAACTTGTTGCAAAGTGAGTACAGAAATCTGTTCCCATCTCGCCCTTATTCCAAGTGAAAGGCAGTTAGAGGGAAGCCTCTGTTTGGCTCAGGATAGATCATGTGGTCTGTGAAGAGGTTAAGTTATCTGATTCAGTGGCATACAGTTGACCAAAAGGCACAGAAAAATAGTGGAACACCAAACATGTATGCTTTCTTTTTTATTTATTCTTATAATGATTGTAACTCTCTAGTTTTCTATACAAAATAAAATAGGCCTGTAATGCAAAGAAGACATAATTCTACATCAAGGGCAGGAAAATATCAGCTTGGGAGATGTCTTCAAAACCAGCCCATGAGATATCGAACCTCCTCTTTTACTTTCACTGCAGCATGTGCATCAACAGCTCCCAAAGCACACCAAGTCAACCCTCGAAGTATATCATGTGACCTGTAGCCTGGCAGAACTGAACCATAAAATCTCCAAAATAAATTTTACATTTTTCCTAAATAATTAAGAAGAAGAGCACACCCTAGATCAAAGGTAAAGAAATTGAGTTGCAGTCCCCTTTCCATCCATGAAATCAGTTGAGTCCCCTACAAGTTTGGTTATGTCTCTCCTATATATTCATATAGGGGTAAATTGTAAAAGCCCTGCGCGCGTAAATCCAGCTGGATTTACACGCACAGGGGACTTGCGCGCCAGCGCGCCTATATTGCATAGGCCGCTGGCACACGCAAAGCCCCAGGAC
The DNA here is from genome assembly GCF_901001135.1 of Rhinatrema bivittatum. NCBI lineage: Eukaryota > Metazoa > Chordata > Amphibia > Gymnophiona > Rhinatrematidae > Rhinatrema > Rhinatrema bivittatum. The sequence continues at coordinate 531,533,390 of NC_042617.1, forward strand.
GTGCGTAAGTCCCGGGGCTTTGCTTGGGGGGTGTGTCATGGGCGTGTTGGGGGGCATGTCGGGGCAGCATGGCATTCGGGGGCATTCCGGGGTACGTGTGCATGTTATAAAATTGGTCGTAGATTTGTTCGCGCCAGGTTGCGCAAACAAATCTACGCCCGCGCGTATGTTTTAAGATCTGCCCCATATTGAATTCCTGGCCTAATGTTAAAATCTCTAGCCAACCAAGCAGCTCTTGAACCAGTTGTAAGTAATGAGACAACCACAGTGACAGCCAGTGTGAGACACACATGCAGATTATCAGATTGTGGAAACTTTATTGGCACATACACACTGATACACACAAAGACACACACTCAAGTTCTCTCTCAATCTCTATCTCTCTTAAACACAGACACACCCACACACTAAGAGTGAGAGTGCCTGTCTCTGTGTCAGAGAGAAAGACATTTTCCCACACTCTCTCTCTCAGATAACACACAATCTGCTCTTATTCTGCTCCTCGTGTTCCTCCCCCCATATACTGAGAGTGAAAGAGTGACTTTATATCAGGGAAAGACACTCACCCACACATGCTCTCAGACTCAGACTCAGACTCAATCTGCTGATGTGCTGCTGTTCATGTGCTCACACACGTGCCCCCTCACTGCCCCAACACTGCCCCATCATGGTGTAAAGTTCTTGCTTCCTGCTAGCCCTTCCCCATCCTGCAGCAGCACATTCTCTTTGCTATTTCCAATCCTTCTTGGCACCCCACTCTCCAGGGGACTCACTGGTTCCACAGCCACCTATCTGTCTTAGAACCGAGCCCAGTAAACTCAGGGAGTAGCCTCACAAACACTGCATAGGCACTTCCTCCTGGCCCACCCCTTCCTTTCTGTGACTGTAGCTTACCTATAACTTACACGCCACCTCCACCACTCCAACATATTCCCATTGACTGTGTACTACACAATCTGCTCCTTTTATGGTTCCCCAGGCTCTGCTTTGCCTATCTCTCCAGTGGGAGTGAATCAGAAGTGATCATTGCTGCTCCCTGGGCTTAAAGAAAAGAAATATAAGCCATGGATAAGACTGTGGAGAGCCACTGACCCAAAGCAGCACAAGCCCAGATGGAATTTTGCTTTCCCGTATGAAGCCAGGGCAGCCAGAGCTGGTGCAAGGGCATTAAGAGTCAAAGGCAAATCTTACAGCCTTGCATTCCCCCAACCCAGGTCCCATTCTCCCCACACACAATTAAAATAATTATGCTTTCTAGTGACAGATTTTACATGAAAATGGACATTCAAAGTAGAATCTTCTGTGGTAAAAATATCACTACATGCATATTATATTTACATGCACTGCTGTGGTGCCAACCAGAAAACCTTGCAAAAAAATAACAAAAACAAAAAGAAACTTGGAATCCATTTGGCATTAATGCTCCTTCCCCCCCTACCCCCGCAATCCTACACTAATGCTCTCAACCCGCTTCTCCTCCCATCCTCTCTCATTTGCCTTTTTTGATCCCCCCACCTTCCCACCTAGCATCCTCAGTATCGAATTTGTATCATTGTATCTTGGAATGCATAATTTACTGCACGCTCTACTAATGCGTTGTATTTATATTTTCTATTTCTTACCTAGTTGTACATGTAGTTCCATATCCACCATCTTATAACTGTATTCACCATAATTATTAATGCTGTATCCCCTCCACCCCTTCAAGTTCTTTTACATCCCCCTCCAGGTTCTATGCACCCTGTTCCATGTACTACGTTTAAGTTCATTGTAAACCGATATGATGTTCCTACGAATACCGGGCTATAAAAACATTTAAATAAACAAATAAATAGATAAATAAATAAATAAATAAAATACTGTAATGAGCACATTGGATGTGGGTTTAGTTCAAAGCCATGAGTAAACTGAATTAAAATTGCATATATTAAACCTACCATACAAAAACAGCACAAACTGCCAGCACACAAATAGTAACAACCAACCTATGAAGAGGCAACACTGCAAATATTACACCAGTCCCTAAAACACCAATACACTTCCTATTAGGAAATCAGAATAAGCCAGGCTGTTTAGATTCCTACACAGAAACTACATGCCTGCAGAATACATCAGCTCAGTTACACATGCAGAATACTAATAAACCCTCACCAAATACAGAATAAAGAGAGCATAAAGTATAAACAGAAACAAGCAGACAAAAACTGAACTGAAACCACAACAATGTAGAATCTGTTTTTGTACTCTGTGCAACAACAGAAAAATAGAAACATCACCATTCCTCAAAAAACGTCAAATAATATTATCAAGAAATATATCCATCACAATAGCAAAACCATGTGAATAAAAAAATATATATCGAAAACAGCTGATAAATAGAACATCCAATAATTACAATCTCATTTTTTTTTAATTTCCCAAATACCAACAAAATATTTCAAAGCAGAAGACATATCAAACAACACCCAATAATTAAAACAAGTGTGCCCCCCTCCCCTTGGTCCAGACCATTCATTACCCTTATGTTTGAGGTGGGAAGTACAACATGAGAAATTATATTCACTAATATGATTTGTCTAGTAAGGTTTGCAGCCTGAGTGGGCGTGTAAGTTATAGGTAAGTTATAGGGTCCCAGTCACCTCGATACCACAATTCTATGCTCTTCCAAAACAACCTCTGACTTGTGGCACCAAAGATCACATGAATTCATAACACCAGAATAAAACAGTAATTAATACATTTACTAGTATTGTAATATAAGTAAACAGTAAATCCAGCCATAACATTAAATGGGAAAATTAAGTGGTGAAGTATAATATAAACTTGAAGTTTTCTTATTTTACATCAAGCAATGCAAAAATAGCAGTGAGTATGACCTGTCAGCCAGGGCAACAAACATACTGATATGGATAGTAAAATAAAATAAGAAATGCTAATAGAGAAAGGTTTGGGGAAAAAGTAGTGAAGTCCCAAGCTTTCAAAAACTGTCTTTACCCCTGAGTACTCAAAAGGGGGGGAGGGGGGATATCAGATCCACCCCAATGTCACCAGTTTTTAAAGGGTGGACCCTGTCCCAAACACAAAATTGTATGAAATAAAAAAACAATCAATAATATGAAGAAGTCTCTTGCTGTTGGAGCTGGCTGAATAACAAGCTAAATAGATGAGCACTGCAGTGTGTGATAGGTCTCTCTCTCCTGTGGAGATTTCCCCAAATGGTTTACTTGTTACTAAACAGAACGTGGAACTGTTTTCAGCCTCTTACAGAAATCCCGCAGTCCACCAGTTTTTCTTTCCCAGTACCTGCCAGCAAGCAAGTACCCTCTTAACCCCCCCCCCCCATTAGTCCTTCCCCTCCGTCCCCTTAACGCCTCTCTTCTCCCGCTTCCCTGCCCCTGTCAGATCCCCTAATCCTAATTTTATGATCTCGCATATGATAACTATCTCTTATAGTTGCTATCATCTTGGATTTCCAACTTTACGCCATGATTTACATAACTACAATAATGTACAACTTGTAAATAGTTTTTCAACATATGATATATATCCACCCCAATGCATTCACTGTAAATAGCTCTTTGCAACCTGTGCAATTCCTCCTTTCCCTCCCCCATGCAACCCATGCAATTCATCCCTCCCCTCCCTTTATGTAATATGCAACCCTTCTCCCCTCCACTTTGCAATCTGTGCACTCCGTCCACCCTCATCCCCCCTCCCTCTTCCCCCTCCCTCTTCCCCTTCTTTCCTTCCCCCATACTCCATCCCCCAAACATCTCTCAATATCATCTCAGTTACCCAACAACTTCTATTTAAGTTTATTTATTTAAGCCTCGTTACTAATTTTATAGTTTTAATCACTGTTTTCCTACAAGTTCTATGTAAAGCCTCTGTTTTGCTGATTTTGAAGTTATAATGTAAACTGAACTGATGTTACTCTACGAACTCCGGTATATAAAATCCACAAATAAATAAAATAAATAAATAAGATGAGATACTGAACTTGTGACAAAAGGCAAGGAAATAAAGCTTCTCCCTCCTCTACTAAGAAAGTCTCTGTGCAAAGTTTAGATTACTTAACTCAGTGTCTTAGGAGCGTGATCCAGCCATGTGTTCTTGGGCTTAGATATCTCTGAAAAGGAAGTCTCTTAGTCTCTCAGCTCCTGGCTCCAGCTGTCTGTCTCTCTTTTTGCTCAAAGCACATATTCTGTCTCTCCCTCTTGATAGTTAGCTCTTTAGGAAAAGAACTGATTGCAGGGCTGTCAGATCACTCCTCTCTTCCTGGCTCTTGGCTCCTGGCTCCAACTCCTGGCCATCCCCACTCCATACACACACTGAGTCAGCCAAATTGCACCTTTTCTACCTTTGTCTCCCAGCATTCCTTTGGCTTTCTTCTCTGCTGGCTATATAGTGCTGTTCTCTGGGAGGACTAACCAGTACAGTCCTTTTCCCAGCTTGTTAAAACTGTGATGCTGCTTCTTGTAGAACTTTTGTCATTCACAGGAGAGCATACAGAGATTTTGACATATTTTTATATTTCTTCACCTTGGCTGTAGTGGCTTGTGGTCTCTGCAGGGTTGAAAACCCTTTTTTGATAGGTCTGAAACACATCACTCAGCTCCAGATGCAGCTCAATTCACAGTGTAGGGCTCCAACACATGATAAGCTCAAGGGGGAAGTAACTTGGTTTATAGTAGCTTGCTACACTAAGGATAAAAAAAATTCTCTTGCTTTCCATACCTGGAAACCTTTGATTCCATTCACCCTGAGATTGTTGTGGAATACTTTCTGTTCTCTCTCATATACACACACTCCCTAACACACATGTTCATTCTCACATGCATTCTCTCATATGTTCACTGAATCACACAAATGCTTACTGACTCACTCGCTCTCTTTCATGCTTACATACATGCTCACTCGCTCTCTCATGCTCACACACATGTTCACTTGTTCTCTCATGCTTACACACATGCTTACTGGCTCACTCTTGCTCACACACATGGTCACTGACTTGTTCTCACATATGCTTATACACATGTTCATTGGCTCACTCACACTCACAGGATGACTGATTCACTCATGCTCTTTTTCATGCTCACACATAGACTTGCTCACTCGCTGTCTCTCACATACATGCTCACTGACTCACCTGTAATCTCTTTTATGCTCATACACAAGCTCATTCTTGAGCTCACACACATGCTCAATAACTTCCTCTTGCTGTCTCACATTCACACACATTTTGATTTATTTATTTATTTGTAGAGTTTTATATACCTTCGTTTGGTATTGCCATCACAACGGTTTACAAGACTTGCCAAAAGTCCAGCGGGGGTCTGGAACGACCTCCTGCAGTCGAATCGTTTTTCCGTATGGAAAAACGATTCGCGGTAGGAGATCGCTCCCGGACCCCCACTGGACCCCCAGGGACTTTTGGCCAGCTTGGGGGGGCCTCCTGACCCCCACAACACTTGCCAAAAGTCCAGCGGGGGTCCAGAACGACCTCCTGCAGTCGATTCGTGTTGCCGTATGGCCGGCGCCATTTTGTGCAAAATGGCGCCGGCCATTCGGCAACACGAAGGTCCGAGGTCCGAGAGTAAAAGATCACACCGCTGGACTTTTGGCAAGTCTTGTGGGGGTCAGGAGGGTCCCCCAAGACTTGCCAAAAGCCCTGGTGGTCCAGCGGGGGTCCGGGAGCGATCTCCTGCACTCGGGCCATCGGCTGCCAGTAATCAAAATGGCGCCGATAGCCTTTGCCCTTACTATGTCACAGGGGCTACCGGTGCCATTGGTCAGCCCCTGTCACATGGTAGGAGCACAAGATGGCACCAGCCATCCAGTGCTCCTACCATGTGACAGGATCCGGCCAATGGCACAGATACCCTGTCACATGGTAAGGGCAAAGGGCCATCAGCGCCATTTTGATTAGTGGCAGCCGACGGTCCGGGAGTGGGAGGATGGCCCGGAGAAGGAGATTGTGGGAGATTACTCCTGGGACCCCCACTGGACCACCAGGTACCTGTAAAAAGTTTTTGGTGGGTCGGGAGGGTGGGGGAAGCTAAGGGGTTACTTTTAAAGGGTACTTTTAAACAATAAGGGAACCCCCATGATCAATATTGTAGGGTTTTCCTATCATTTTGGGGGAGCCCCCGATTTCTGACGATTTTGAAAATATCGACGATATTTTCAATCGTCCGAAGTCCGATTCACATCCCTAATACTGATGTCAGTTGTGTGGCTCGTTGGGGGGGGGACGGGGACACACACACTGCCAGGAGTCCTTTGTTGGCAGAATGAACGTTTCTGTGTGATTTGTGTGGTTTGATCACTTCGCTTAGCCAGTTGGTTCATTCCTCATGTATGTGTTTGTGTACAATGGTTAATATTTTGTAGTCAATTCGGTATTTTATTGGAAGCCAGTGTAGGGATATAAGAATTGGGGTTATGTGTTTGTGTTTTTTGGTTCCTATGAGTAGTCTTGCTGCTGAGTTTTGAAGAATTTGGAGGGGGCGGATGGTGGATAGAGGTAGCCCGAGTAGTAGAGAGTTGCAGTAGTCGATAATGGAGAGAATGAGTAGTTGTAATACTGTTCTGAAGTCCTCTTGGGTTAGGAAGGTTTTTATGCATCTCAGAGATAGTAGTTTTAGGTATCCTTCTTTAATTTTTGTTGTGATGTGATTTTTAAAAGATAGTTTGCTGTCTAAGATGACTCCAAGATTATGTGCATGTGAGATTGGGGAGATTGCGGTTATTTGATTCTCTATTATTAGGGGTGGAGGAGGTGTTGATTTGATTTTTCTGTCAAGGATTATTATTTCTGTTTTTTTAATGTTTATTACAAGTTTTAGTTTAGTTAACAGTTATTTCATTGTCGTTAGATAGGTTGCTGTTTTCTTGTATGTTTCGTCCAGGGAGTTTTGTATCGGTATGAGTAATTGGATGTCATCTGCATATAGAAAGTGTGTTATGTTAAGGCTGGCTAGGAGCTGGCAGATCGGGAGTAGATAGATGTTGAAGAGGGTTGCGGAAAGGGCTGAGCCTTGGGGGACTCCTGTGTTTAGCTGTATTTTTTCAGAGAGATCGTTATTGGTTGAGACTTGGTAGGTTCTATTGGATAAGTAGGATGTGAACCAGAGTAGGGTTTTGTCAGTTAACCCTATTTCAGTTAGGTGGTCAAGGAGAATTGCGTGGTTTACTGTGCCGAATGCGGCTGATAGGTCTAGTAGAATTAGTAGAAGGCTTTGGCCATTATTGAAGCCTCTGAGAACGGTGTCGTTTAGGGAGAGAAGTAGGGTTTTAGTGTTGAGATGTTTCCTGAACCCAAACTGTGTGGGATATAGTATGTTGTTGATTTCGAGGTGATCTGTTAATTGGGTGTGTACGACTTTTTCAATCGTTTTGGCGATGAACGATAGGTTTGAGATCGGCCAGTAGTTTTGTAGGTTCTCTGGATCCAGGTTCCTCTTTTTTAGAATAGGCTTGATTATCGCAGACTTTAGGCAGTCTGGGTAGTGACCTTCTGCGAGTGATAGGTTTATGATGTTAGTTATGGCTTCTGTTAAGGTAGTTTCTATGGTTTTGATCTTATGTATGGGGATGCTCTCTAGGGGGTTCTTAGCTGAGTTCATTCTTTTTATGATTGTTTTGATTTCTAGTGTGGAGGCTGGATCAAAGTTTTTTTTTAATTTATATTTTATTGCATTTTAACATTGAAACAAGAAATTTTAAACAATGTGAATAAACATAATCCAGATAATAATCAAATGAGTTTAAAAAGAAAACTTTTCCCAAGAAAATCCCCATATAACAATATCTGGTCATGCACACATTGAATCACTTGAAGGAAATATGGGAGACCAAGAAAAGGAATAGAGAAGATATATTAAAGACATTTTTATTTATATTAATGTGTCAGACCTGTCATTATCGCCTCAACTTTCTACATTCCAACTTTCCTTTTGGAGGATCTTAGGATCATGAAGAAGAATCTAAATAAGCATGAAGTTGCATTGGATCGTTAAATACATACTTAGGGGCAGATTTTAAGAGCCCTGCTCGCGTAAATCTGCCCGGATTTACGCGAGCAGGGCCTTGCGCGCTGGTGCGCCTATGTTCAATAGGCCTACCGGCGTGCGCAGAGCCCCGGAACTCGCGTAAGTCCCGGGGTTGTCCGAGGGGGGCGTGTCGGGGGCGTGGCCGATCGGCGCGGCGTTTTGGGGGCGGGACGCGGCATTTCGGGGGCGGGCCTGGGGGCGTGGTTTCAGCCCGGGGCAGTCCGGGGGCGTGGCCGTGCCCTCCGGAACCGCCCCCAGGTCGCGTCCCGGCGAGCTAGTGGCCCGCTGGCGCGCGGGGATTTACTTCTCCCTCCGGGAGGCATAAATCCCCCAACAAAGGTAGGGGGGGGGTGTCTAGATAGGGCCAGGGGGGTGGGTTAGATAGAGGAAGGGAGGGGAAGGTGAGGGGAGGGCGAAAGGGAATTCCCTCCGAGGCCACTCCGATTTCGGAGCGGCCTCGGAGGGAACGGAGGTATGCTGCGCGGCTCGGCGCGCGCCGGCTACATGAAATTGGCAGCCTTGCGCGCGCCGATCCAGGATTTTAGCGGATACGCGCGGCTACGCGCGTATCTACTAAAATCCCGCGTACTTTTGTTAGCGCCTGGAGCGCCAACAAAAGTATGCCAACGCGCCGTTTTTGAAAATCTACCCCTTAGTGTCACCACAAAGCAATATACAATGGCAAGGGAAACACAAAATAAATTTTACTCCCCTATCAGTTATCTCCCCCCTCATTGCGAGGAATTTTTTTCTCTTTAACTGTGTTATTCTTGCAATGTCCGGAAAAATCTGAATTGGTTGCCCATAAACCTTTAGTTTCTGAAATCTAAAGTAATGTTTCAAAACATTGTCTCTTTCGGTCAAGAAAGAAAACTCACAAAAAGTGTTGCTCTTAGACTTATTTCCATTTTAAAGGATTTTTCAAGAAAGATTAATTTAGATTTATGTCTTCTTGATTTTCCGATCGAGAAATTTCTTCTTGTAATGATGATCTCTGTGGTAGATAGTACATTGTTTATGTTGCAGGTATTACATCTGGCGTATATTTTCATATATTTAAGAGATAGCTTTTGAATAATTCCATTTGCGTCATTAGTTTGGTTTTAGGGAAATTTAAAATTCTCAAATTTGCCCTTTTCGCCTGGTTTTCATAGATCTCCATTTTATTTTCAAACATTTTTTCTGACTTTATCAAATTTATTTGCACATTCTCAATTTCTTTTACTCTGCCTTCCATTGCTTCCAATTGTTTCTCTATACTTATCATTTTCTCTTCTGCAGCATGTGTTTTAGTTATCGCTTCTTGAACCGTAACCATTAGTGTATTGATTGATTTCTGCATCACTAATAATATATTCCTGATTTCTTCCAAAGAAAGTGCAAAAGCTGGAGTGGTACTGAATAGGGATATATTATTCTCCTTCACAGTTCCTACCTCCATAAGGCCTTCTCCACTCTTTCACTGTTTCAGGCGATGTTGTGCCTGTTCATCGTGGGTCCTGGAACCTGGTTCCCCTGGGTTCACCGGAGAGGGTTCCTCCTCTCTTCTCTGGTTACCACTGATTTCTGGCGAGTTATTCACAGAACCAAACCGTCTCATCGGCGGATCTGGAACTGTTGGAGCACCTGGGCTTAACGATGTCTCTAGAGTCAAGGGGCTCAGCAGCTGCTCCTTGCTGACCCCAGTGACTGCTGCTTCCGGGTGAATCGTCGGCGTCTTAGCGAATGCTGCCTCAATCCTTGGTTGTCAGGTATCTTGCTCCGGAGTTGGGGTAATATCTCTTACACGAGCTTTCCTCTTAGTATGAGGCATTTTCTTGACCAAAAGTAATAATATCTGAGGAATTAGCTCGAAATATATCTTCGAAAACCGGGAGTCTTAGCTTTCGCGTCTTTACAGGTCGGCAGTGGGCTGGATCAAAGTTTGACCAGTTTAGAAATTCTTTGATTTGCATCTTGATGCTTTGAATGTTGTCGGGGAGGTTGTTTTTCATTAGGTTCTTTATTTTGTCATTGAAGAATTGTGCAAAATCATTGCATTTGTTTTTGGTTGAAGTTAGTTACATACTCACTGACTCACTTTCACAAATGCTCACTGGCTTACTCACTCTCTTATGCTCTGATACATGCTTTCGTTCACACACAGGCTAAATGACTTACTCATTTTAATCCTCCCTCCACCTGTGAATAAGTTAAGAAAATATGCTTTTATGTACATTGGTGGTCTGGGATATTCCAGGCAAGGCTGCTGTTGTTGCTCTGGGAGGTACCTTAAGACCATGAGAACATAAGAGGTTGCCCAGCATCCTGTTTCCATCAGTGACCAATCCAGGATACAAGTACTTGGCAAGTACACATACATTAAATAAATCCCATACTACTAATGCCAGTAATAAGCACTAAGCAGTGACTACTATTCCCTTAAAGGTGAATCTGGTGATTTACATCTGAAGATTGGAATTTGGTGATTGTGTGGGACCTTATGTATTTCATTTAAAGATAAGTAATTAGTTCTCTTTAATGGGTTTTGGGAAATAACAAATAAAAATTTAGACAAAAAAAAGATAAGATTTTTTCCAGTGAACCAGCAGATGAGTGAGAACAAGGGTGTCCAATGCTGATACCGCTTGGGGCCCATTGCATGGCAAGAGGCAGTGGGTATAAAAATTTGAGAAACATTTTTCTGATGCCATGTTCAAGACAGTGTGAATGTAGTGATAAATTTAGGAGTGAGTGGGAGTTTTTTTTAATCTTTTCTTTTGAATAAGGATTATTGTAGAGGAGTCTCTGCTTTGGTATTTTACAGTTCACCTAATATGAACATCTGAAAGAATTTATGGTGACCCCCATGAATCCTGAAATGAGCCTGGGTTCATGATCATGCTGTTACCACTGGCCACCAGGGAAATTTACAGCAGTTGGAATACACTCTTGATGGACACAGCAGTTTTGGATTAAACACAATTTAAGTTAAGTATTTTTAATTTCCCATATCTTTATTAAAACAGGAAGTTTTAATTTTATGGTGAATATTCACAGTGAAGTTGTTTGATCACATTTTACAAATAACAAAAAAGTCTTGGATTTGGACAATGATTATATTCAAGGTCACCAACTGTATTACATTTGTCAGTACATAGTCTTTTATGAGGGTCCATTAAAATAATAATGCATTTAATGAGGCTGCTATGAAAATTGTGAAGTGTATCTATTGGTCAGTATCAATGGATGTTTAGTATTATCAAAGGGATGAGAGGACAGGTAAAATACTTGAGGAGAGGAGAGTATTAAGATTGGGTTGCATACGATATTTTTGTGTATGCATATACGTAAATTGGATGAATCTGTACTAGGCAGACTGAATAGACCATTTTGGTCCGTATTTGCCACATTTATTTATTTATTTATTTTATTTAAATCTCTAGATTGCCAATACCATAGGCCTTAGGCGGTGACTAGACAAACATACATAATAAAATCACATAAAAGAAAAACAAACATTTCAATAACATCTAATCACAGGATCAACCAATCAGTGTTAAAAACAATAAACTCAGGATCCTGATCTCATAAAGAGTAAGCTTGACAAAACAGGTGGGTTTTTAACAACCCTTTGGAAGTTTTGGTAGAATCTTCCATATGTAGCTTGAAAGAAAGAGAATTCCAGATCTCAAGAGTAACTATGGAGAAGGCACTTCTCTTGTTTTGGCAAGCCAAGCATGTCATGCACAAGGGACTTCTAATAGGCCTCTCTGAGAAAAGCACAAAGCCCATGTAGGATTAAGCATGTGCAACAATTAGGGATGTGAATCGTTTTTTGACGATTTAAAATATCGTCCGATATATTTTAAATCGTCAAAAATCGTTAGAGCCGCGATACAATAACAATTCCCCAGATTTATCATCAAAAAATCGGGGGAAGGGGGAGGGGAAGGGGGAGGGCGGGAAAACCGGCACACTAAAACAACCCTAAAACCCACCCCGACCCTTTAAAATAAATCCCCCACCCTCCCGAACCCCCCCAAAATGCCTTAAATTACCTGGGGTCCAGAGGAAGGGTCCTGGTGTGATCTTTTACTCTCGGACCTCGGACCTCCATGCGTTGTAGAAACAAAATGGCGCCGGCGCTACCTTTGACCTGTCATATGACAGGCTGGCGCCATTTTGTTTTTTTGTCCCCCGACGTCAGGAGCGTAGGAGATCGCTCCCGGACCCCCGCTGGACCCCCAGGGACTTTTGGCCAGCTTGGGGGGGCCTCCTGACCCCCACAAGACTTGCCAAAAGTCCAGCGGGGGTCCAGAACGACCTCCTGCAGTCGAATCATTTTTCCGTACGGAAAATGGCGCCGGCCATTCGGCAACACGATTCGACTGCAGGAGGTCGTTCTGGACCCCCGCTGGACTTTTGGCAAGTCTTGTGGGGGTCAGGAGGCCCCGCCAAGCTGGCCAAAATTCCCTGGGGGTCCAGCGGGGGTCTGGGAGCGATCTCCTATCGCGAATCATTTTTCCGTACGGAAAATGGCGCCGGCCATACGCTGTATGGCCGGCGCCATTTTCCGTACGGAAAAATGATTCGACTGCAGGAGGTCATTCCGGACCCCCGCTGGACTTTTGGCAAGTCTTGTGGGGGTCAGGAGGCCTCCCCAAGCTGGCCAAAAGTCCCTGGGGGTCCAGCGGGGGTCCGGGAGCAATCTCCTACACTCCTGACGTCGGGGGACAAAAAAACAAAATGGCGCCGGCCTGTCATATGACAGGTCAAAGGTAGCGCCGGCGCCATTTTGTTTCTACTACGCACGGAGGTCCGAGGTCCGAGAGTAAAAGATCACACCGGGACCCTTCCTCTGGACCCCAGGTAATTTAAGGCATTTTGGGGGGGTTCGGGAGGGTGGGGGATTTATTTTAAAGGGTCGGGGTTGGTTTTAGGGTTGTTTTAGTGTGCCGGTTTTCCCGCCCTCCCCCCCCACTGGACCCCAGGTAATTTAAGGCATTTTGGGGGGGGTTCGGGAGGGTGGGGGATTTATTTTAAAGGGTCGGGGTGGGTTTTAGGGATGTTTTAGTGTGCCGGTTTTCGATTTACACGATTTACACGATATTTAAAAAACCCAAACTGCGACGATCCGATTCCCTCCTCCTCCCAGCCGAAATCGATCATTAAGACGATCGATCACACGATTCACATCTCTAGCAACAATGCATTAGCCATGAACACGAATTGAGTGATAACATTTTATGTACAAAAGTGGCAACTTTATTTATACATGGCTCTCCAATGAACCAGGAGCCTATTCAATTCTTGAAGAACTGCAATCTAGCTGCAGCATTTTGCAAAAGCTGCATCGCTCACAGATTTGAAGTGGGAAATCCACCATTTACTATGTTACTATGCTATATTGTGTCCTGCCTTAAGTACATCACCTTCCTCTTTTTCTATATATAATGAGCAAAAGAACTTGTTTAAGATTTTTGCCTTCTGCTGCTCCTGCTATCTAACTCTATTTTCTCACTTTATCTATACTCATATCCCTTTGGTTTTTCATCTCTCCCTTATATAATAAAGGCTTTATCTCCTCCTTTAATTGACTGGGTAGTGTTCTCCTCTGGGCCTTTGCTTGCTAGCTGCCTTCTCTGTGACCCTTTATTTTTCCTGATAATTCTACTTTTCCTACTTTGTTTTTTTTATGTTTTCTGAATGCTAGTCCTTTTGTTCTTACCATTGCTGCTAGCTTCTAAGAGAATATTAGCTCCTTTTTCCTCTTCCTCTTGCTGACTTGCCTTACACAGAGATTTGTTACACTCTATATTATTTTATTACTACCCATAGTACCTCTGTACAATTTAGATCCTGGATTCCTACTAGGGTTTTCTGTGCACAATTACTTATCAACTTGAAGTCAGCTCAACTAAAGTTGAGAAACCTTGTCCTAGTGTAGTTTACTTGAGGTGGGAGTCTAATATTAAATCACACCATGCCATGACTATTAGACCCTAAAAGGTGAATTTTCAAAAGTTGCGCATGTAAAACATAGCATTTATCATGTACTATATGTGGTTAGATATATGCTCTTTTAGAAACCTCAACATACATGAGTAAATTAGGGTCCATGAGTAAATTTGCGATGTAAAAAAGGGGAGGGCTAGGGGCATTCTGGGGAGGGACCAATATTTACGGGAGCAAATTAAGTTGCTATTTTATAAGCAATTTATGCATGTAAATTAGGAACCTTACTTGTGTATATTTACTTTTGATCAATATCTAGAGTAAGTGATCATTATCATCTTAAAAGAGAAAAAATGACAGGATGATCCAAGATGGCGCCACTAGCGAAGCAACTGTGAGCGTCTTTCTTACCGCGAGCAATTACCTGTAAAAAATGCCTCATTCGGCTCAAAAGAGGAGAGCCAAGGAGCATCAGGCCTTGGATGCGACAATGGTTACCCCAACTGTGGGCCCGATGGATGCCCACATTCGGCGGGGGATGGAATTGGAGTATGAGTGTTTGCTGATCGTTGGGAGGGGGGAAGAGGAGCCCTCCGACGCTCTTGAACTAATGACATCTCTCTCCCCTGGGGAGAGATTGCTGCCGGTTAATCCTGCCACTAGGCTCCTCTTGGAGCAAGGAGACCCCGGGCCAACCGAAAGTATTGGTGTGAAGGATTCTTCCACGAGGCGAAGCGACCATCAGGAAAACCCTACGGCTCTAAATATCATCCAAGGAACTGGAGAACTTTCCATCAGAGCAGCAATTGAGGGGCCTGGAGAGAGATACGCTGGACTTCCTCTATCACAATTTAAGCCTCTGGTAAGGCCTCAAACATGAGCTGAGAGGGGAGGGGATTGAGAGAGGGGGAGTGACTGAGGGGAGGGAGGAGGGAGTGACTGAGGGGAGGGGGGGAGGGAGGAGAGAGTGACTGAGGGGAGGAGAGAGTGAGGGGGAGGGGGAAGAGAGTGGGGGGGAGGGAGGAGAGAGTGAGGAGAGGGGGAGGGAGGAGAGTGAGGGGAGAGAGGAGGGGGAGGAGAGTGAGGGAGAGGGGAGGGGGAGGAGAGAGTGAGGGGAGGGGGGAGGTGGGAGGGAGACGAGGGGGAGGGAGAATGAGGGGGGAGGGAGAAAGAATGAGGGGTAAGGAAATGGACCGAAAAAAAAAATATTAATGTAGCCCGTTGTTATGGGCTTAACGGCTAGTACATATATATTTACTCAACCGTCACAACTAACACAATTTATAGTTAATAGGGGAAAACCAGCTTTAAGCTGTACACCAGGAACCACATAATGCGCTCCCTAGATGTGAAGTGATCTCTCTAAAGTAGTGTTACCATCCTATAGCTAGAATTGCCTAGTTAATATATGTTGTGTATATATTATATTGAAATTGTGTAGTCTTGGATCCTTATTGTGGGCTTGATAGACAGGATTGGGGGTTTGGGAGTCTAATCCCTCTGGATCAGGGGTGGGCAGTTCTGGTCCTCGAGGGCCCCAAACCAGTCTGGTTTTCAGGATATCCCTAATGAATATGCATGAGAGAGATTTGCATGCACTCTGCCTCAGTTGTCTGCCAATCTATGTCATGCATATTCATTAGGATATCCTAAAACCTAGACAGGTTTGTGGCCCTCGAGGACTGGAATTGCCCACCCCTGCTCTGGATGATTGATTTTGTGTATAAAAAATATTTTTCATCCTTGATACCTGTAATGTAATTCAAGTAGTGTATTGTTTGATGTTTAATTTGCAAAATGCAATAAACAGATAATAATAAAAAATAAAATGACAGGATGAGGGGTGTGGTTGAAATGGGGGGACTTCAGACTGAAGAGCCAGGAGGGTCTTCATGAGCTGCAGATGGACTAAGTGAACTGGCAGACTAATTGGTAAAACTAGTTAGTTCATTGTTGCGCACATGATAGAAAATCCCCCAATTTACACGTCTAAAAGCTGACTTATGGGAGTTAAATGCATCTAAATAACACATGTAAAAATCTATTTATTTATTTGAAAACTTTTATATACCGGTATTAGTATGCAAACATCATACCGGTTCACATTGTAACTAAAGGCAGAAATTACAATCAACAGGGAGGGGAAAACAAGGAGGATTATACATAGAGCAGGGGGCATAGAAAGTTAAAGCATTAAAACTGTAACGAGCTATTTAGAGGAATATATACAAGTTTAGGCAGATTATTTACAAGAGTTGAGGCTGTAAAATCTACTCCATGTATCCCTTTAAAATTTGAAGTGAAAATACACAGGTATATCATTTGTGCACACTTATCTGGCAAAAATTTGACTTATCTAGCTAAGTAGTGCCTTTGCCAGTACATAGTTGGACAAATTCAAAGTTATCTGGATAAATAGTGGCACTTATCCAGCTAAATTCCAACTTATTTGGCTAAGTAGCAGCAGCTGCTATCTATCCGGATAAGTCCGAACTTGTGTGGCTCGCAGTTTTTATATATGCGAGCATGTTTGCATGCATATGTGTTTGTATTTTATAACCTGCACATATTAAGGACATAAGAAGTTGCCCTACTGGGTCAGACCAAGGGTACATCAAGCCCAGCATCCTGTTTCCAATAGTGGCCAATCCAGGTCACAAGCACCTGGCAAGTATCCAAACACTAAGTAGATCGCATGCCACTAATGCCAGTAATAGCAGGGCTATTCCCTAAGTCAACTTGATTAATAGGTTAATGGACTTCTCCTCCAAGAACTTATCCCAACCTTTTTAAACACAGCTACATTAACTGCCCTAACCACATGCTCAGGCAAAAAATTCCAGAGCTTAATTGTACACTGAGTGAAAAAGAATTTTCTCTGATTTGTTTTAAATGTGCAACTTGCTAACATCATAGCATGCCCCCTAGTCCTTCTATTATCTGAAAGAGTAAATAACTGATTCACATTTTCCTGTTCTAGACCTCTCATGATTTTCTAGACCTATATTATAGCTCCCCTCAGCCATCTCTACTCCAAGCTGAACAGCCCTAATCACTTTAGCCTTTCCTCATAGGGAGCCATTCCATCCCCTTTATCATTTTGGTCGTCCTTCTCTGTACATTCTCCAGTGCAACTACAGCATATCTTTTTTGAGATGCAGCGACCAGAATTGTACACAGTACTCAAGGTGCGTTCTCCCTATGGAGTGATTCAGAGGCATTCATTTCCTGTTTTATTCACCATTCCCTTCCTAATTATTCAAACATTCTATTTGCTTTTTTGACTGCCACAGCACACTGAGCCAACGATTTCACTATGATACCTAGATCTTTTTGCTATGTGGTAGGTCCTAATTATGGAACCTAACATCGTGTAACTACAACAAGGGTTATTTTTCCTTATATGCATCACCTTGCACTTATCCACATTAAATTTCATCTTCCATTTGGATGCCTAATCTTTCAGTCTCACATGGTCTTCCTGTAATTTATCACAATCTGCTTGTGATTTAACTACTATGAATAATTTTGTATCATCTGCAAATTTGATTACCTCACTTGTATTTCTTTCCAAATCATTTATAAATATATTGAAAAGCACCGATCCAAGTACAGATCCCTGAGGCACTCCACTGTTTACCCTTATCCACTGAAAAAATTGACCATTTAATCCTACTCTCTGTTTCCTGTCTTTTAACCAGTTTGTAATCCACGAAAGGACAATGCCTCCTATCCCATGACTTTTTAGTTTTCTTCAAAACCTCTCATGAGGGACTTTGTCAAATGCCTTCTGAAAATCCAAATACTACATCTACTGGTTCACCTTTATCTACATGTTTATTAACCCCTTCAAAACAATGAAGCAGATTTATGAGGCAAAACTTCCCTTGGGTAAATACATGCTGACTATGTTCCATTAAACCATGGCTTTTTATATGCTCTGTGATTTTGATCTTTAGAATAGTTTCCACTATTTTCCTAGCACTGAAGTCAGGCTCACCAGTCTACAGTTTGTGTGCAGGTTATAAAATTCTGAAGCAATTTTGTGTGCTACACGGGTGTATATGAGCACATGCGAGTAGTTTTGAAAGCAGTAGCGTGCAGTCAGGGCCTTCAAGGGATTCATTGAATCTCCGGCCCTAACCTATTTCCTTTATGTATTTGGGTTTGGTTTTTTTTTAAGTTTGTTTTTTCTGAGTCAGGTAGGGATAAACTAAGTTGATACTGCCCTCAACCACACCATCCACTTCCTTTACCCGCAGATGGCCCGGCAGCAGCAGTCGCATTTAAGTGAATGTCATCTCCTGCTGCTGCAGGGCTGATCTTGCAGCTCTTATTGCGTGATCAACCCTACAGTAGCAGACAACGTTGCATCAATATGACTCCTACTACAGTCCATGCTACTAAAAGAACCTGTGATCTGGCAGGCCTACCGCAGAGCCTGTCCAGTGGCCTGCCAGAAAAGAGAGGAAACCCTGTGGCCATCAATGGAGCCTATCCTGTTGGCAGCTGAAGATGAGTCCTGGCAGGCCAGTGAGGAGCCTATACTGTGGTGGCCAAAGGAAGGACCTGCGACCCTGCAGCATGACAAGAGCAGGAGAAGAGACCGAGAGGCCCTGAATCTGTGTGAGTGGGAGAGAGTGAGTGTGTGTATGAGTGAGCAAGCCACTGAATGTGAGGTAGTGCCTGTGTGTATGTGTGTGAGAGCCACTGAGTGTGAGTGAGCTTGTTTGTGTGTGAGGGAGAGAGTGCCACTGAGTGTGATTGTACCTATTTGAGCCAGGAGAAAGCAGAGACCATTGCACTGAGTGTGCATGTGTGTGTGAAAGAGAGAGAGCTGCTGAGTGTGAGTGTGCATGTGTGTGAGGGAGAGAGAGCTTTTTTTCTGTGAGACAGTGCCTGTATAGTTGAGAGTCACTGCATGTGAGAGAGTGGTTGTATATGTGTGTGAGGGAGAGAGAATCACTGAATGTGAGAGAATGCCTGTGTATATGTGAAGGAGAAAGAGCCACTGAATTTGAGTGTGCATGTGTGTAAAGGAGAGAGAGAGAGAGAGTGTGTGTGTGTTTGTGTGAAGAGAGAGACACTGAGTATGAAAGAGTGCCTGTGTGTGTGTGTGTGTGTGTGTGTGTGTGTGTGAATAAAGTGTGTGTATAGGGAAGAGAAAGAGGATAATGTTTGTGTACCCTCTCCCCTGCCAACCAATCCAGGACAATTTCAGGGCAACTGGAAATCAAAAGCTCCCAGATATGGAGAGCAGAGGATGTTTTTTTTAAATCCCTCTTAATTTTAATTGTTGGATGTTATTTGACATGTCTGCTGTTTTTAAATATTTTCTTGAAATAATATTTGCAGTGCTGCTATTTCTGGGTAGAGTGGTTGATATCTGACTTCTGGGAGTTAGTGTTGTTTTGATATGGCAGATTTGTCTATTATTGACAGACTATGATAGTTTTTATTGAATCTATGTAAGTATTATCCAAAATACTGTACATGAGTTATTGAGACAATATGGAACCTGTCTTTAGATATGAATGTCTCTGATCTGACTTCTGAAGAAGAGACTTATGTAGTTTTAAAAGCTTTTGTACAAATTTTTTTAGGTACAGGTATTTTTTATTTTGCAGTAATTTTAGGCAGCATGGCTTGTTTTGTTTACCTAATGGGGGGTGTGTTGTAATATTTGTAGTGCAGCCTTTTTATAGATAGGATTGTTATTGTGTGAGTGCCAGCAGATAGTGTGGTATTGGTATGGGAAGTTTACTGTGTTGTAATTTGTTTATTCATGGCTTTCTGAGGGCCAAGCCTATACCAAGTGCATGTTGCAAAATGTCCTAATACCTTATGGGTTCTAACTGTCTTTTGTATGTTGGGAAAAAGGGACAGAGGAAGAGAGACTGCTGGATCATGTAGGAGGGGAGAGGGGGGCAGAGGGAGTGAGACTGAATCCCTTACTATAAAGGTCATTGCATGCCACTGTTTGGAAGTTATCCTCTTCCAGGAACAATTAGCACTGTTCAGACTTATCTGGCTACGTAGCGCGCAAGTAGTTTTGAAAGTTATCCTTGGTCAAGAGACAGACAGAGACTGCTGCAGGAAGGCAAAGGAAGGGGATTTGCAAGCTCAGCGCCTCTGGGTGTGCACACCATGCATATGCACGGGGCTGCATACATGAGGACGTGGCGACAGCAGGAGAGGACACGGGGCCACTGGCGGAGCTGAAAATGAGAAAACACCGGGAAGAAGAGAGGCAGTTTGCCAGCGGGTTGAGGAAAGACCACAGCAGTTTTCTCTGTTAGCTGTGCGTGTGCACTCGCAGTTTGCTGGCTCCTTCCCTCCACTCTCCCTCAATCGCAAGAAGGCCAGTGAGGCCGAAGGAAAGGCAAGCCTGTGGGGCCGTGGTGGAGCCTGGAGTGAAGAAGAGGATGGATGGGGCCGTGCGAGGAGCCTGGAGAAAGGAGGCCGAGTGTGTGTGTGTATGTGTGTGGGTGTGTATGAGAACCTATGTGCATATGTGTTGTCTGTGTCAGAGCTTGTGTTCATGTGTATGTGTATGTATCTGTGTCAGAGCATAAATATTTTTGAAATATTTTATTGGTGATTGGGAAATTTTGGCTATTCTATTTGTTAACTGATTTGAAATATTTATTTTTTTTATGATTATGATTTTACTATTTTGATTGATGATTTCTTGATTTCTTATTAAATGTTTATGAAGAATGCTAATGTTTCTGCTTATTGAGGCTGACTTGTTATGGGTTCCAGTTCACTTCTTCTCTGCATGTTTCTATTTATACTTTCTGGTCTCTTTAGTCTGTAATTGATCAGGGTCTGTCTGTGTTCTCCATGTGTGACCGAGGTGAGGTATTCTGCTACCATATAATTTATCTGTAGGGATCTATAGCAGTCTGATTTGGTCTGTTTTTCTAACAGAAGGTGTAGTGGTATTATAGGTCTTGGTGCAATACGTACAGTGTTGCCTTTTCATAGATAAGGTTGTTACTGTTTGAGTGCTGGCAGTTAGGGTTGTTTTGGTAAGGGAGGTTTCCTCTATTGTAATGGTAATTACATTTATTTATGGCTTTCTGAGGGCCAAGCCCACTTGCAGCACGCATTACAAAAAGTCTAATTCTATAGAAGTTCCAAGTGTCTTTTTTGCAGAGTTTTGTTCAATTTTTCACACCACCACAGTGCATGTGAATATAATAAGCATGTTATAAATGATATTTTTGCCCCAGAAAACTGACTTTTGAATGTGCTTTTTTCATGTAAAACCTGTTATAAATGCATAATTGAATTGTGTGTGTGCGTCTCTAGAGGGTGTGTGTTTGTGTAAGGCTGTAAGGTTTGCCTAGGGTACCTGATACCCTTCCCCTGACCATAGCTTTCGTTTGGGAGAGGGTGTCAGATTTTAAGAATAAGATTGCTGGAGGGAGCTGGCCTTTTTAATGGGCCCGGTACAGAGACTGAATGAATCCGGGGGGGGGACGGACGGACAGTAATTGTTCACACAGGACAGCAAAAAAGCTAGCACCGGCCCTGGGGATTGGAATCCTTGAGAGACTGCTGGGGACAGGTTGGGGGGAAAGTGCCGGAGTCAAGGAATGGAGAAGAATGCTGGGTTCAGAGGAGAGAGAGCAAGAACGCTCATCTATCCCCTTCCCCTCTTTCTCACCCCTCCCCATTCTGCTTAATACCCACCCATGTTAATCTCACCAAAAAAAATCAATCCTGGCTGTGCCACTGCAGTTGTAAAAGAAGCGAGGGAAGTGGATGAATGCTAGGATGGGAGAGGCCCAGTTGCAGGAATCTGTGTCCAGATGCAAGGGGTGAATCTCTGTCAGGGAAAGACAGTAGAGTTCATAAACAGATATTGTCCCCTGTTGCTCGCCTCCTATTTCCTCTGTGCTCATACCCAGTAGCACTTGGAAAGCGTAATCAAGCCACAGACATGCCTCGAGTTAATGAAAAAGCTCTTTCTGAAGTAATTAGAAGAGAAATGTCCCCAGAAGCTGCTCTGTGATCAGCACAGCATGGAATTAGTGGACTGTGTGTCTGGAAAAAAAATTGTATAAAAACTATTATAGTGAAAAATATCTCGACATGTCTATTATATTTACATGCACTGCTGTAGTGACAGCAGCAAATAGTGATGAGGGCTAGTGATAGTTTTTCACTGGATCCAAAATCAAATCAGGGTTAAAGTGATACTGTACAAGTTTGTAAAAGGGGAGTGCCCCTGATTAAGACGAACTCGAAACGCGGCCAGTGTCGGGATCTGAATCTGGAATATTTGACATGCTGCAGCTCTGATAAAATAACTTTTAATTGCATTAAAGAAAAAATATTTAAAAAGACAATGTTGAGACTTTGGTGTTGAGGACAAATTGACGATTATAATTAAGTGCCACCAAGAACATTTGATTGTAAAGAGCTGGGAATATGTATGAATATTTCTCTTATCACATAATATTTTAGTGAGCAGAGATTAGCAAATATGGAAGTGATCCTATCGGTTATAACGGCTCTTTAATGATGGCACGTTTCCAAAATGGAGTAATGCTAAATATGGCGGTCAATAACATTTAGTTAACCAACGCCTTAATTTGTCTGAGGACAGGAGAAGACTCCCAATGACCCAGCAATACCATCCTAGAAATCATGCCCTGCCACCCGGGAGATACCCTTAACGACTTCAGTCAAGAAGTCTTGTATCCATGGACAAGTCCCTAAAAGGCTAGAGGATGGGAATAAATAAAAAAGCTTAACCGGCACGGAGTGGCAATTACTACCCTTAAGAGAAAGATGGGGGTAACCTTCACGGAGCAGCAGTTACTACTCTTAAGAGAAAGATGGGGGTGACCTGCACGGAGCCGCAGTTACTACCTTGGGAAGTTTGCTGGACAGACTACATGGACCATTTTGGTCTTTTTCTGCCATCATTACTATGTTACTATGTTGCATAAATAAGTGTAAACCAGTGTGACCACACTGTTTCCAACACCCAACTGAATCTGCGGTATAACATAGGATATTTGTACTTGTATATAAGAGCCTAAACATTAAATCAACTTTTCTACGACATATTGATATCCTGTGTGCCGCTTCCCATAATACCCTCAATCCTCCTGCACCAGGGACTTACTTTAGTCTCGCTTACCAAATCATCTAATGGTCCCTGATATAGCACAGAAATAGACTTAATTTTGGTCCCTTGCTTGCACAGTGCACTTCCATTGAGTTCATCGATCTAGGAAGCCAACCAGACTCCTTCGACTTGTAAAGGGATTTCTGAAGTAGATCATAAATAGGAATGAAATCCTCAGGGACTTAGAACTGACGGACGTACAGGTGAATTTTCAAAGGAGTTATTTTCAAAAACTATTAAGTGCACTTAACGCAGGTAAAACCTATGGACAATTCAATGGCATATATTGTAGCAATTTCCAAAAGGCCACTTACATGAGTAAAGTGCATTTACACGTGTAAAGCTCAGTTTTAAGCATGTAAATGCTTTTGAAAATCAAGCCCTAAATGAGGAAAAGGCAGCAGCCAATCAGCAGCCCAATATATTTCAAACCCTTGAACTCTCATTTATCCATATTAGTAAAAAGGTTGTGCACAGAGATTGCTGGATTATGATGAATAAAGGATAAAGGCACTTAGCAATCCTCCCGTGCACTCAATTTCCTATACACCCGTCAGTTTGTTCAATTGATTTGTTAGAGAACTCCTTTTATTGATGTAGCAAATTATTTTCTTACCAGTTACTGCAATTATCTACCCCAGAAAGACTATATTAGAAGAGCAAGCTCTGGGATGGATGGATAGAGGGGGAGGGCTTCTAACAGTTGAGATTATTAGTAATCAAATCAGTAAACAAAACAGCAGAGATACAAACAACATATATTGGGAAAAATATAAAAGAAAGTTATATTAATTTAGACTTTTTAAACTTAGCCAAAGCAGGACTCAGGTAAACTGCTCAGCCCTTCAGCCAAGTCACCTTGTGCTTTGAAATTCTGTCTCTAACTAGATTATAGTAGATACCTCTTGCTGTGCACGTGTTTCAAACCACATCCAGACATCTGGTATAGTAATGCTCTGTGTTACTCTCTTAATAACAGAGAATGTAAACTAATAACTAGTAAATATAATTCCACCTAGAAAATAAGTATAAGACTCCAGCAACCAACAAGACAGAATATAAAAACAGCAGAAATAAAACACTGCCTATTGGAGAATTTTTATCGTTCTTTGTTTTGCTAAATTAATCAGCCCCACAGAAGAAACAACAATCCAGCCACACATGAGAACAGATTCAAAGCAGCAGTGGAAAAGCAATATATATTAGGAAAATATAGAAGAATAAAACAGAAATTAACCTTTTTACTAGTATTATTTTAGTAGACAGTAAATCCAACCAGAACATTAAATGGGAAAGTACAGTATAAAGTATAATATAAACTTGCAGTTTTCTTATTTTAAATCAAGCATTACAAAAATAACACTGGGTATGGCCTGTTAGCCAGGGCAACCAACATACTCATATGGATAGTAAAAACAACAAGCAACGCTTGGGGGAAAATACTGTGAAGTACACAGCTTTCAAAGCTTGTCTTTACCCCTGAGTACTAAAAAAAAGGGGGTGGGGGAGGAAACAGATCCACCCCAATGTCACCAGTTTGTAAAGGGTGCACCCTGTTCCAAACACAAAATTGTGTGGAAAAAAAAAAATCAATCAAGAAAATGAAGATGATGGTGGAGCTGGCTAGATCACAAACCAAATAGGTGAGCACTGCAGTGAGTGAAAGGTCTCTCTCTCTCTTCTGGGGAGTTTCCCCAAATGGTTTACTTGATACTAAACAAAAAGCTGGCCTGGTTTCAGTCTCTTACAAAAAGACAATGGTCCATCAGTTTCTCTTTCCCTGCCCTATCTCGTGTGGCTGTGGTGAGGGTTTATGCTTGACTTCAGCTGAAAGGCTGAAGCAGTTATGATGAGATTCTAAATTTGTGACAAAAGGCAAGGAAATAAACCTTCTCCCTACTCTGCTAAGGTACTCTCTGTGCAAAGTTTAGATTACTTAATTCAGTCTCTTAGGAGGGTGATCTATCCATGTTCTCCTGGGTATCTCTGGAAGGAAGTATCTTAGTCTCTCAGCTCTTAGCTCCTTTGACTCTTGTTGGGATTTTACATGTAGCTCAGCTATGAAACAAAAACAGATATCAGTCTCTGTTTCCTCTGAGGGCGGACTTCTGTTTCTCCCTCTTGATAATTAACTCTTCAGGAGCAGAGCTGATTGCAGAGCTGCCAGATGCACTCCTCTCTTCCTGTCCTCGCTCCTCACACACAGACAGAGCCAGCCAAGTTGCACTTTTTCTATCTTAAATGATCTCCTAGCATTCCTTAGGCTACCTCCTTTGCTGGCTAGGTAGTGCTGTTCTCTAGGCAGGCTAAACAGTACAGCCCTTTCCCCAACTTGTTAACACTGTGAGTGCTGGATGTTGGTCCTTGCAGAGCATTTATCATTCACATGGAGCACACAGGCATTTTTTTTTTACATATTTTTATATTCCTTCACCATGACTGTGGCAGCTTTCAGTCTCTACAGGGTTGAAAACCCCTTTTTGACAAGTCCAAAACACATCACTCAGACCCAGATGCAGCTTCTGGGGACAGGAACCTGGTTTATAGAAGCTTGCTACACATATAAAAGGGCCTTGAAGCTAAGCTCCCCCCCACGGGGAGCCCTGGACCACGCAGAAGTATAAGCTTAGCTCTCCTGGAAAACTATTGCAAGTTGTGCCAAATCCTTGACTGTGTGTCTTTGGGTCCAGTATCCAGGATAATCCCATTCAGGGGTTACATTCCTGTTGGCAGAGCTACCATTTGGAGGGGACCTTTAACCCCTGCAAAAGCTTGCATTTGGTCCATGACCAGGTCTGGGTCCAAGCCCTGAATCTTTTAAGTACCTAGCAATGCCTTGGCTAAGTACTGTATGTTGTTCACGTAGCCCTCGTCCCGGTCAGCTTTTGGTCATGGAAGCACAAGAGGAGGGACTTGGACAATACAAGGCCGAAAACCTCCCAGGATTCCTGCACAGAGAGACCTTTTCAAGGACCTTAGGGTTTTGTTCTGTTTCTGGGATTCCTCTGCTTGCTAGTCCAGGCACACAAAAACAAACTGCACTCCAACAATGAAATCTTTACTGAAACTGGGTAAGCAGGAGAACAAAAATCTGGAAACACCAGTGGCAATGCGCCAGTCCTGTAACCCAGAGTCCAAAATAGCAGAGAAACTCAATGCAGTCTCCTTTCACTCTTTCCACCCATTTCCCAGCTAGATAAGCTCTTTGGGGAAAGTGCCCTTCCTTCCTGGGCCCTCTCAGTATCTTTTGGATAAGTTAACCTCTTATTCCTTCCTCTCTTACTTCTTTCTCTTAGATTAGGCTCAAGCTGATATGATGGATCAGTCAGCAACTCTGTGGACTGTCCCAAGGCGAGCTGTTTCTTCCTATATCTCCGCAGTGCACTCATCCATTGGACTCTGGAGAATTCCCCTCTTTCATGGGCCCTTCAGATTCAGAATGTCCCCAGGAGCACTTCTCTCAGCACACCTTGAAATCCTAGGGTTTCTCCTCGCTTGGACTTTCAGCTCCCTCCCAGGCCTGACCATCCTCTCCCCTAGGACCTAGGAACACGTTTCCCTTGGAGGGATAAGGCCCACTGGCACCACTCTTTAGGGAGATGGATACCCAGAAGAAATCCAGATCTTGGAATCCTCTGTCCTTGTGTAGTACTTTTATAGAGCCTCACATTCCCTCCCAATGGAAAGTGAGAGGGGATACATTACTACAGGGGCAGGATCTGCCACACTGAGGGCAGGCAGACTAGCGGAAGCCTCTGTTGCCACTTTTGTAACAGGAAAAACTAATTAAAAAACAAACTCTTCATTTAACAACTTTTCTCAGCACACCAACACATAAAAAAAAATCAACACAATAGAAAGTGTTGTACGCACAGTCCACCAGATGAATATATGCTAGTATCAGTTGCAATACAGTGATCTTCATTTAAAGGTAATTGAGCGCTGTACTCCAAAAGGGGCCCCACATCAAAACATATTGGTAATATGCATTTTGAAACTCATATCTCAGCAATTCGATATCCGCAATATCCCTCACTTGCTTTCTCCAATGTTCCAGAGAGGGATTGGTTTTCCAGAATGTGGCTATAGTGAATCTGGTAGCCAGCAACAGATGGCCCACCGATTTCTGATTTTTCACTGGTATCCCAGACCCCAACCACTTACTCAGTAGCCCCAGAATTGGGCACCCTGTCACACTCAGTACTACTGACTATTTCAGAGCAGATCTGAAATGCATACGAAGAACTTTATGAGGTACTAAGGACTGCTACAGGTCAGGAATAAGAAATACCGGCAGAGCTTTGTGCTGAGACTTTGCTCCTCTCCCCAGTAGCCTAGGCTGCTATAATTGTTGAGATGTATTCAATTGCCTAAGGGGTCCGCATCATACAGTTGCTAGGCATAGGACACATCTGCAATTTTAATTTGTCTTCTGCATGGTGCACACAGACCTTAGGGAAACTAAAGACAGAATATTGCTTTTACAGAACTGCTGAGTAGACTCAGAAAAAAAGCGCATTACCTTGTTTACATACATTTTGTGGAAAACTCTACCACAGAAAGTGGTAAAAATAAACATAGAAAGCCCAAGACTGATGACTAATAAAGAGTGCAAGACCTATCTAGTCTGCCCTTACCCCACAAGAACAGCAGCAATCATCACAAACATGCCATTTCATAGGAGGGATGTGCATTTGTTTTGTTTTGTTTCATTACTTTGCACATATGTTTTATATGCATGGGAAATTGTACTTACATGTGCACAACCAATTTTATATTTGTACAAGATCACTCGCATGCTTAAAAATTCATTTTCTGTACATAAGCAATGAAACAAAATAACTTTAAGAAACATAACACCCCCCTCCCCCCCAAGAGAAACAAAACAAACTGTTTCCCGTGCATGCCCTGCTTGACAGTAAAGTGCATAGCCATCTAAGAGAGACAGAAAGCCATTGGACCTTCTAGATTGTGGTATACACAATGATTGTGGGTAGCCGAGCCCTTTGAATAATTTGTATGCTAAATATTAACACCTGGTTCGAGGCTAGGGTTGCCAAATGACTCCAGATTTTCAGGACAGGCTGATCTAGTTTTGATTTTAGTCCACTGCATGTAGGAACTTGTAGTCTTGCTTTTCTTAAGGCATGTGGTAGGGAAATAAGAACCTTAAGTCCCTGCATGCAAAACCTGGACTGGATTAGTCTGTACTGAAAATCAGAAGCCAGTTGGCAACCCTATCTGAGGTAAGTGTTAGATGTCTGGATTTAGCAAGTGGACACTAAAGAGCAGGTGAAGAAGAGCATGCCAAGCTATTTACCATAGACATGCTAAAGCTTCATTTGTATAGGACATCTCTTTATTTCCATGCATGTATGCACTAATTTATTTATTTATTTATTTAAATTAATTTATATACCGGAGGTTCCTGTATAATATACATATCACCCCGGTTCACAAAGAACAGTAACTATCGCTACAAATAGCGGTTTACATAGAACAGAATAAAAGAAGTTTTACATTGAACAAAAACAAAGTAATAAGTTTTACATTGAAGTCAGCATGTGTAAATTTCTGATTAACAAAGGAAGAAAAAAATAGATCTGAATAACTCGTTGTGGGCTTGAAAAGACTTTTCTTCGTGTTCTTGGCTCTAGGGGAAAGCTTGTTTGAAAAGCCAAGTCTTAAGTTTCCCTTTAAATGTAGAGTGGCATGGTTCTAAACGAAGGTCTGGAGGGAGCGAGTTCCAAAGTGAAGGGCCTGCTGTGGATAATGCACGTTTCCTCAGAACGGATTTCATAGGTTGTGTGATTAGTCTGTTCTGATAGGCGCTTCTGGTTGGTTTCACAGATGTGTGTAATTGAATTTGGAATGTTAGGTTGAGAGGTGCGATGTTGTGTAAGGCCTTATGTATCATCATTAAAGACTTGAACTGGATCCTGTATTTAATTGGAAGCCAGTGGAGATGGTGGAGAATTGGGGTGATATAATTTTAGCCTTAACATACTAACGCCATTTCTGACTGGTTTAACAGACATGTTAAGGCTTTCTTACATAAAATACTGAGCTCGATATTCAAAATAGACTTAGCCAGATAAGTCGGACTTATCCGGCTAAGTGGTGCTGCTGAATATCCAGCAATGGTCAGTGGTCACCACCCAGATAAAACAATTATTGGCTAAGCATTTAGATAAAGGGGGTCATTTTCTATCCCTATCGCACGCGAAAAGGGACTGGCGTCGGGACCGGAAGAGGAGGAGTCAGGGCGGACGTGGCAGAAACTTCGCTGGCAGGCGATAAGGTAAGACCCGTTATCGCCGCCAGTAGCGTGCCCAATAGCGCCACCTTTCACGGTGGCACTATTGGGTGCGAAAACAGGGAGCGATAACACCGTGGTGATGCGATCGCTGTCGGCTTCTGCAGACCTGCCCCCCCGCTTCGAGATAGTCAGATATATTCATTGGTGCGGCTACACTGCTGAATATCCTGCCAAACTCGGCTTGAATATTGACTGCATCAAACTTTCCCTGTTGATAGCTCAGAGTGTTGAGGAATCATTGACAGATTGGTCTAAATGTGGTTCCATCTAAGGCTGCTGATTTACATATATTATTGTTTAACACTGCTGGCAGTTAAGAAAGGAAGAGCTTTTCAGCTAACTTTAGAACTACCGTGTTTCCCCGAAAATAAGACATCCCCCAAAAATAAGACCTAGTAGGGATTTAGCCGAATTCTTAAATATAAGACCTCCCCCGAAAGTAAGACATCCCTTGTAAACAGGGGCGGATTGACCTATCGGGGGATCAGGCTTCCCCCGGTGGGCCGGTCAATCCTGTGACGTCATTTTTTATTTATTTATTTATTTTTTTAAAATAAAGTTTCCAAAGTATTAGGAGCAGATGCGAGCAGTGGTATCCGGAGGGGAGCCGATGCGCCCAGGCGCAAGGAGGCTCATGCGGCCGCTGAGCCTCCTTGCCCGAAGAAAAAGATCGCGTTCAAATGCACTGATGCTCTTTCTCCTTCCTGCCTGTGCGGCCCCGGAAGTAAACGTTGCCAGAGCCGCATGGGCAGAAAGGAGAAAGAGCATCAGCGCGTGAAGAAGAGGAGCCGCCGCGGGCTGCTGCGAATCCCAAGTCGCAGCGGCCCAAGAAGAGGAAGAGGCCCGGTAGCGAGGAAGAGGCCCGAGAAGTTCAGGGCCGCTGCAGAGCCCATCCTGCAGCGACCCGCGAAGAGGAGGCCTGCAGTGGTATCCGGAGGGGAGCCGATGCGCCCGGGCGCAAGGAGGCTCATGCGGCCGCTGAGCCTCCTTGCCCGAAGAAAAAGATTGCGTGCAAACGCACTGATGCTCTTCCTCCTTTCTGCCTGTGCGGCCCGGAAGTAAACGTTGCCGGAGCCGCATGGGCAGGAAGCAGAAAGAGCATCAGCGCGTGAAGAAGAGGAGCCGCCGCGGGCTGCTGCGAGTCCCAAGTCGCAGCGGCCCAAGAAGAGGAAGAGGCCCGAGAAGTTCAGGGCCGCTGCAGAGCCGATCCTGCGGCGACCCGCGAAGAGGAGGCCCAGAGGTGAGAGAGAGGCTGAGGGTCTGTAGAGGGTGCGTGCGGTTATGAGATGAGTTGAGAGATTGTGTGTGAGAGTGAGGATCTGAATGTTTGCAGAGGCAGCATGTGAGAGCCTCTGTGTGTGTGTGTGAGAGAGACAGCGTGTGACGGTGAGAGCCTATGCTTGAGCAAGACAGCATGTGGGAGTGAGAGAGAGCCTGTGTGTGTGAGCGTCAGACAGCATGAGCCAGTGAGAGACTGTGTGTGTGTGAGAGAAATGCATGTGAGAATGAGAACCTGACTGTGTTTGAGGGAAGAAGACGGAGAGAAAAGAAATACGGAAGAAAAAAGGACAATATAAAAGGAATTGGCAAAAAAATAAGAAAGGGAAGGTGGAAAAAAAAAAAGCCTGTGACCAACCGATTAGAAAACTAACATCAGCCAGCAAAGGTAAAAAAAAAAATAAAAATTACTTTTTAGTGATTGGCACATGTGATCTTTGGGAATGTGCAAGAATAGCACTTTCTCTATGCAGATCTCACAATGTACGAGATCAGCATGGAGGAAGTGGAAGCCCACGGGGCCTGCACAGAGGAGGCAGCAGAATGGGCTTCAGTGTCAGTAGCAGCAATCGGCGCCTCCCCAATAGCCAAGTGGCAGCAGTGACAGTGGCAGCAAGATTACAGACATCTGGGGATGGTGGCAGTACCAGTCGGGGGACCCCTTCCAAGCAGTGTGCAGAGGTTCAAAAGCAGCAGAGTCAGCCCAAGCTGACTACCATGAATGCTGCACACTCTTACCTCTCTCTGACAGCACACTGGTGAGGCATGGCTGACGCAGGGGCAGCCAGCAGCTCAACGGTATTAGACATCCCCTGAAAATAAGGCCTAGTGCATCTTTGGTACCAAAAATTAATATAAGACACTGTCTTATTTTCGGGGAAACAGGGTAGTCTATGGCATGACCAGAGTTAGCTGGATAGGTTATCCTGCTAAGTTTGAATATCAGAGTTAGCCAGATAAGTTAACTCTACGTTATCTGGCTAAATTTTAGATTTTTAATGAGAAATGGCTAAACTTTATCCTAAGTAGCTAAAATATTGAAAAGTTGTCGTTTAACCGGACATAGGTTATTCGGCTAAATGCTGCTGAATATGGATCCCATAATCTTCTCCAATTTTTAGAAACATGTTTTCTTTACATTTTCTATTTCTTTTGTAGTAAGACTTTCTATTATCATCAAACTATCTAACTGTATTTTATACTATGCAAGAGTCGGGTCTTCTTCTGGTCTCTAGTTAACTGGAAATTACTTTTTTTTTTGCAATTAAAAAAAAACGTTTTCATCTATCTGTTCACAGGTCCCATGGATGTCAAATCATCGGATGGCATCACCTGCAAAGATGTCTGCAGGAATAGTTTTGTAATATGCACTAAACAAACATGGTACAAATTATTATGAATCCCTGTCCGCGGTTCCCCCCGCGAGCAGGCTCACTCACCCCGTGCTGTTTTCTGCTTCACCGACGCGGCAGGACGCCGCCATCGGCCTTCCCACGCGGCCAGAGCCGCGGACTGTGTTTTCCCTCGCAGCCCAGAGGCCGCCTGTGCTGCTCCTCTTCACTGCGGCTGGAGTCTCGGACTTCCTGCCGTTCCCTGTGCGGCCAGGACTGCCGCCGCCGTCACCTGATCTTCGCGGCTGGAGGCCACAAAAGCCTCGGTCTTTCCTGGCGGATGGAACAGCCCTTGAGGCTGTCTGCAGCGGCTGGAGCCGTTGCATTCTTCGGGGCCTGCGTCCAGACCCAGCCCTGTGTCTGCGTGTGGAGTCGTCGGTGCAGGCTGCTGTCTGCGGTCCTGCACAGCTCTTCCTGCTCTCTCTTAGGCACCGGTGCGCGCCTCTCTGCAAGATTTAAAGGGCCAGGCACAGGAAGTGTGCTGGCCCCACCTAGGGAGTGGACTTCCTGTACCAGCCTTATAAAAGGGCTGCCCCTTCAGTCAGTCTTCGCCTTGCATTGGAGTTACTCCACTCTGGAGGCTCCTGCCTGCCAGAGCTCCGTCAGGTCTTCTTCGTCTTCTCCATGGAGTTCTTGTTGTCACGCCATGTCAAGTTATGTCTTCATTGCCTGAGGTCCCTATCCAGGTGTCCTGGTGTCTCGCTTTGATCCTCCATTTCCTGATGTTCCAGGTTCCTTGATGTCCTGCTCCTGTGTCTTCGTCTTCAGCACTCTTGAGCCTTCTGGTACCTGTTAGGCCGGGGGTCCCTTGGATGATGTCTTGCCCGAGCGTGGACTAGCCTACAGGTAGATGTGTGTCCTGTGCTCCTGAGCCGTCATGTCCTGCCAGCCATTGGTGGAGCTTCGGACGACATCGGCTCCGTCGTTGGAGTTCTGCTTCGACTGGATCCTTCCCTGCGCTCGTCCCGCTCCCAGTGTGGTCCGCTCCCAGCCTCCTCGGGCTGTGTAGGGCGCGCAGTGGGACAGGGTGGTCCGTGACTCAGTCCCGCGGGTGGGCTGAGTAGGGCGCCCTGAGAGACAGTGCCAATGTCCTTCTGCCCAGCTTCTCATCTTGTCTGGACTTCGTCAGTTCCTCGTCTCGTCCTGGATACCGTTGCATCACTCTTGGTATCACGTCTCGTTCCTGATGTCGTCGCATCGACCCTGGTCCGGGATGCCTTCGCATTGACCACTGGTCCGTGATTTCT
Organism: Rhinatrema bivittatum; assembly: GCF_901001135.1. NCBI lineage: Eukaryota > Metazoa > Chordata > Amphibia > Gymnophiona > Rhinatrematidae > Rhinatrema > Rhinatrema bivittatum. Next base: position 531,566,764 of record NC_042617.1, read on the forward strand.
TCGCATCAGCTTTGGTGTCAGGTCTTCGTCTGCGATGCCGTTGCATCGATCCTGCTGTCATGTCTTCATCTGCAATGCCGTTGCATCGAGTCTGCTGTTATGTCTTCGTGTCAAGGCCCGTCTGCCCTCGACCTCAGGCCAGGCCTGCTGCTCCATGCTGTTCCATGCAGCAGGTCCGAAAGGGCTTGGAATGGTCGGAGGACCATTCACATTCCAACATCATCTGTTGTTGTCGATGGGAGCTTGCCAGCCTGGCAGAGGGAAGACCGTCAGCCATGGTGGAACACGCCGTCAACCCTCGGTTCTTTCCTGGATCCGTCTGGGGTCGGGCTGAGGCCCAAGGGTACACTAAAACAACCCTATATAACACAAATTATTCCCAGAACGCACAAAACCAAATCATTGTACCCACCTCTACTTTACATTTGATACAGATGCTGCTTTGTCTTTAAAGGCACGAATTTGATGAATGCATGCTCTTCTCAGTATTTTACGTTACATTTCTCTTAGGAGAATACTCTCTGTTATTTCTTTGATATGTAAAATGCACTGCATATACTGATTAGCTGTCCAATTTATATTTATCTGAGTTTTCCAATTAAAAAACTTTCAATTTGTGCATTTTGGATTAGAGTAACTGAGCATAGAATAAAGAAAAGAAACAATTATCCTTTTTGCTATTAAAAAATATTGTCAATATTCTGTTTATGTGAAACAGTCAAGCTGTCTTTGCCTATCACCCACATAATGGTTAAGTTGTAAATAGGCAAAGAATTCCCTGTTGCTTAAAACACATTTTTGTCTTAATTCCTGGAATGTTTTAGGCACACCATCATCGTTTACTGTTTGTAAACCCACTGACCAGACATAATCTCTCATTTTTCCTGTGACAAAAAAATGCCCTGTGGACTCCTGGGGGAATACCTAAATTCCTATTAAGTATGGGAACTATGGAGAAATCACGAGCTCAATATTAAATTAGTGCTCAGCACCGTAATTCAGAGCCCTAAGTTAGGTGCCTATTTTCAACTGATTTTATGCACCTTGGGTGTCATGTTCAGTAGGCCGGTTAGTGGATACGTTATTCAGCAGAAGAAATGTTCTGCTAAATATACTTACCTAAAGTTATCCGGCTACATGTAGCCGGATAACTTAAAAACCTAACCAGCTAACAGGGTGTAAAGCTTACTCTATGATTATGGCCAGGGACACAAGAACACTTAGACTCAGTAAAAAGTATAATGTATATTTATTAGTCAATATAAGTGTTCTCAGGAGATGCTGGGTACTGGGTGCCCTTAGTCTTACAATCTGACCAACATCTCTCCATATACAGGAAGTGACTCTTCTTATATAGATAACATACAATATTGTGGAAGCTTCTAGACTTGCGTGGCTGCCCAAAGAATCATTTACATAAATTGTGATGTCAAATGCATGATTAAATCATCCCTAACTATCCCTGATTAGTTTCTTCCCAGGAGGTGTGGCCCATTTCCCATGGCTTTCTTTGTTCTGTTAAACTCTTCACTGGTCAAGGTAATCAACACTGTCTGTAGCTGTGTGGATTACAAACTCCTGAGAATAGTGCCTGAAGCTCCCCTGTGGTTTCTTCTTTGTGACTCTATGAATAGACATCAGCTGTCTGGTGCCAGCTTGCCTGCTTCTACAGATATCCAGGGACATTCTGTAAGTCATGCTCAGAAAGTCACCTAGAGTCCATTCAGCCTAGCCAGGCCAAAGAAAAGCAGAGGCTTCTGGGGATTTCCTTCTCCATGTTGGTTTTCTGTTCAGGCATACTTCTCATTTCCCTCTTGTGCCACTTACAAATGGCAAAGTGGCACACCCAAGTACCAGAGGTGAAGACAGAACAGTGGAAAGTGATTATGGCAAATGGGCTAAATGTGTAGGCTAACAGCTAACCTTGTGTGTGTTGTTATCCCTCTAGATCCCCCATAAAAGTAAATGAGACTCGTAGGCAGACATGCACTCTTGAATTGACAAATAATAACAGCATAACTAAGTTTCACTAGGTAGCCATTAGCTCTATAGTGGAGCTGCAAGAATGACTACATTATAAAGAAAAGAAACCTTATGATAATAAGACTACATATGTTACCTTTCAGAACCAGGTAATTATATAATAATGTTGCAGTAAAGATAAGAACAACAAAGAGAAACCAGTATGAAAGTATTATTTTTCTCATAATACTTGTTATACTGGGCATGTTTCTGCATGGAGTACTGTCTCATAATGAGCAGCAGAGACAGAAGTGGAAAGGTATAAAACAGAAGAAGAAGAAGAAGTGCGAATATATGATAAAAGAGAAAAAGAGCATTGGAAACAACAACCAAAACTCATAATTGCAAAAATAACAAACAGGAATATAAGCAATGTACGCAACCAAGAAAGAGAAGGGAGCCAGGAAAATAAAGAGGAAAACCAAGAGTCAGCAGAAGAATTCACACCACTTTGTGCATACATAATATGAGATAGGTTACGGAGATGCTGAAGAACATAAGACATGTTATGGTCATAGGTAGCAGTGGGAATATAGGTACAGCATGCAGTGCCAATAATAACACAGACACCTCCCTTTGAGGCAAGGATTGAATCTAAAGCCAAACAATTTTGCTGAGCCATGACAGCAGTAGCTCATAGTTCAGAGTTGAGAGCATTAAGTCCTTCAGTAGTTAAGTTAATAAATTGCATAAATTGATAACGAATAGTTTGAATCCATTTGGCATTTGTAGCAGCTTGAACACCAGGAGTCAGCCAAGAAGCAAAAAAGATTTCAGTTCGGCTGAACAGTTTAAATTAATCAGGTATATCAGCTGGAGTAGATAAATAGCAGAACGACGGGTACGAGTAGAAAAAACAGAAGGAGAAAATATAGAAAGAGGAGAAATAAATACTGGAGCTGCTAAGGTCACCATAGCGCAGGTCCCACGCCATCTGGATGGAAGAAATGAATAGACAGAAATACCACACTGCCAGAAAACATCCATAAGAGGCTGTGAACCATACTTTAGATACATCCCATAATAGGTAGTGTTACAGGAAGAAATACCCAAAAAAGGTCCACTTCCATTCTGTGAAAAACAAAAGGAGAAATATGTAGGAGCAGTATGAAAAAGGGGGCCAGAAAATGGGTGCCATGAATTAACAAGAGAAGCAAAATGGAAAAAGGCACAGGTGTGCTTGGGCACAAAAGGAATAGGGGATATACAGAGTGTAGGAGCAGTATCACAAATAGTCCATTTCTCCCTTAAACGACAGGAATAAGTAAGATAGGTCAGCTGATGGAGTAAATGTTGGGGACACTGAGAGGTAGTATCATTAAGAATAGATGCATTATACAAAGAAATTATAGTGGCAGGAGAAAAACTGAATGTAGTATGTTGGTTAGGGTTAGAAGCAGGGGGAACAGAAGATGGAGGACCAGCAGTTTGATTCCCATCAACACAAGCTGTATAAGAAGAAATAAGAGATGAAGCTTGTGCAGGGGTACCAGCAATAGGACATGCAAGAGAATGATAAAAACAGGAAGCATTTGAAGGGGATACTGGTATAGTAAGGACAAAACCTGCCATCTGTGTGGTATGAAAATGCTGAGAACACGCAATACAAGAAGTATTAGGGTACAATGCAATAGACTGTTTATACATTAACTGATACCACATATTAGTAGAAAAAGGTGTATGTGTGGGTAAAGAGAAATCAATTAAAAAATCAGGAGAAAGGAGGGCAATAGTGAAGAAAGGTGAAAAGAATAGAAATAGATAGGAAAGATGCATACTGACTAAAAAGCTAGGCATTAATAACAATAACGAGACCCCAAAACTAAAAAGAGAACAAAATTAAAAATTATAAACTTAATAATAACTTTGTAATAACAATAACAAGACCCCAAAACTAAAAAGAGAACAAAATTAAAAATTATAAACTTAATAATAACTTTGCCTTAGATATGATAAGGAAAATAAAAAGATACCCCTAAGTAAGGAGTATTTCAATGTCCCAAAAGTATGCCATTTAGACGGATAACAAAGTTATCTCTAAATGGCAAGGTTTGGGATATTCAGGCCCTTATCTAGCTAGATTGTAGCCAGATAAATCATTAAAGAGGCGTTCCGGGGAGGAGTTAAGTTATCCAGCTAACAGCAGATTTTAAACTATAACTGGCTAAGGGGGTTATTTTCCAACTCGCGTTATGGCCTTTTCGCACGCACAGCCCACAGTTCTTCCTCTTCAGACAGTTCTCCCTTCTTCTTTGCCCTCAGATTCCTCCAGTAGTCCTCTCTTCTTGCAAAACTTGTTCCTTTGTGCGCCCCTTTGTGCGGACCCGAAGTGCAACCTTGAAGTATTGCACTCATTGCGTCCTGGATGTAATTGCTATTATCATGGATCAGACATGCTTCATTGAGCCTATGCTATGATGGGGTCTTTATTTAAATCTAAGGAGTGTCCCAAAAATGAAGCAAAGAAGGAACACAAATTTGGTCTTCCCTACGATAAATAACAATCCTACCGCTATATCTTCCTGCTTAATGTTTACTCTGCTCCTATTAAATGTTCATTCTCTGTCAAAACAAATCCCCATGATTAATGATCTGCTAGAGGATTTAAATCCCACTATTTTTTGCATAGTTGAAACCTGGCTGAATGACAAAGATAATGCGCTCTTTAACCAAATTTCTCAGCCTAACTATGATGTATTTCATTTTCCTAGACCTAAACAATAGGGATGTGAATCGTGTGCCCTATCGTCTTAACGATCAAATCATCTGGCAGGAGAAGAAAATCATGTTTGGCACGATTTTTTAGTTAAAAAATCGTTAAAAATCGTTTTTTCCGATTAGTGCACACTAACGGGAGTTAGTGCGCACTAACTAGTGCTAACTAGTGCGCACTAACTCCCGTTAGTGCGCACTAACAGAAAATGATACAATTTGACACTTTTCAGGTCAGTTAAGGTCAGTTTAGGAATGAATATGTATTCCTATTGGCTGTCCTCTTATTTATTCATGTTACCAAGGTTCCCACTGACAGTATATGGGGGATGGGAAATGGAAACAGTTGGTAGCTTGACAAAAAAAGTAATGTGATCAGTCAATGTGACTAGAACTTGTGCCCTAACCCTGATACCAGGGGTGTTGTGATCTTCCTGCACACAGTGCCCTAACCCTGGCACCAGGGGTGTTGTGATCTTCATGTACACAGTGCCCTATCCCTATTAATACCAGGAGTGTTGTGATCTTCCTGCACACAGTGCCCTAACCCTGATACCAGGGGTGTTGTGATCTTCTTGCACACAGTGCCCTATCCCTATTAATACCAGGAGTGTTGTGATCTTCCTGCACACAGTGCCCTATCCCTATTAATACCAGGAGTGTTGTGATCTTCCTGCACACAGTGCCCTAACCCTGGCACCAGGAGTGTTGTGATCTTCCTGCACACAGTGCCCTAACCCTGATACCAGGGGTGTTGTGATCTTCCTTCACAATGTGTGCAGTAAAGGAGACCTGCCTTTTCCACGTGCTGGAGTCAATGTGTGCAGTAAAGGAGATTTGCCTTTTCCACAGCTGGAGTCAGTGTGTGCAGTAAAGGAGACCTGCCTTGTCCCCAAGCTGGAGTCAGTGTGTGCAGTAAAGGAGATCTACCTTGTCCCCAAGGTAGATTCAGTGTGTGCAGTAAAGTAGACCTGCCTTTTCCACAAGCTGGAGTCAATGTGTGCAGTAAAGGAGACCTGCCTTTTCCACAAGCTGGAGTCAATGTGTGCAGGAAAGGAGACCTGCCTTTTCCCCAGCTGGAGTCAGTGTGTGCAGTAAAGGAGATCTGCCTTGTCCACAAGCTGGAGTCAATGTGTGCAATAAAGGAGACCTGCCTTATCCCCAAGCTGGAATCAATGTGTGCAGTAAAGGAGACCTGCCTTTTCCCCAAGCTGGAGTCAATGTGCTGTAAAGGAGACCTGCCTTTTCCACAAGCTGGAGTCAATGGGTGCAGTAAAGGAGACCTGCCATTTTCCCCAAGCTGGAGTCAATGTGTGCAGGAAAGGAGACCTGCCTTGTACCCAAGCTGGAGTCAATGGGTGCAGTAAAGGAGACCTGCCTTGTCCCCAAGCTGGAGTCAGTGTGCTGTAAAGGAGACCTGCCTTTTCCACAAGCTGGAGTCAATGTGTGCAGTAAAGGAGACCTGCCTTATCCACAAGCTGGAATCAATGTGTGCAGTAAAGAAGACCTGCCATTTTCCCCAAGCTGGAGTCAATGTGTGCAGTAAAGGAGACCTGCCTTGTCCCCAAGCTGGAGTCAATGTGTGCACATAATGCAATGCACAGGAAGCAATGATGTGACTGCTGGAGTGGTGCACTGCCTGCCTACCTAGGCTTGAATATATTAATGCTGCAGTACTAATAAAAATAAATTATAATTCTGCTAAAATGCCACTAGCCTCACCAGTGACACTAGGCTAGTAGCCTAGTCAGACATTCACCACCACCTAATAATAATTAATTATTAATTCAGTGATATAATAAATCATTTAAAAAAAATTGAGTAGGTTAATATAATAGATGACTGTAGTAGATTGAATAAAGATCTGATGTTTCTGCTCTCCTCACACCAAGCAAAAGCAACACACAAGCAGAGAAGCCCTTCTTATAAAGCTGAGCTAGTGAGTTAAGTAGGAGGAAAAGTAAACATACTGGTGGCCAGTGTGGCTACTTAAAAAATACACTTACCAACAATCAATTACCACATATATTTGAACTGTGTAGTTCCAGCCAGGACCACCTTTCTAAAATGCACAGTGATTGGAAAATTAAACATGCACTAGCATTTCACGTGCCTGCTAACAAAAATAATAAACAAACAAGTTCTAGTCACATGAGTGATGATCATCACATTACTTTTTTTGTCAAGCTTCCAACTGTTTCCATTTCACATCCCCCCAACCATTACCTCAGTGGGAACCTTGGTAACATCAATAGATAAGAGCACAGCCAGCCAATAGGAATACATATTCATTCCTAAGTGACCTTTACTGACCTGGGAAGTGTCAACAATTTGTATCATTTTCTGTTGGTGTTCGTGAGTTTCCAGTTCCATTTCCCATCCCCCCAACCATCACCTCAGTGGGAACCTTGGTAACATCAATAGATATGAGGGCAGCCAGCCAATAGGAATACATATTCATTCCTAACTGACCTTCACTGACCTGGAAAGTGTCAATTTGTATCATTTTCTGTTAGTGCGCACTAACTCCCGTTAGTGCGCACTAACACGATTTAACGATTTTTAACGATAAATCGTTAGAATTTCTATTGTATTGTGTTCTATAATGATTTAAGACGATATTAAAATTATCGGACGATAATTTTAATCATTGAAAAACGATTCACATCCCTACTAAACAAAAACCTGTTGTGATTAGTATCATTTCTGTGTTAGCCCTCTGCTCAGTATTGATTGAACTTGTTTTTTGTCCACAGATGTGAATATGTTTGTCCCCCTGATGCAGCCTTGACATGAAACACGTCTGTGTCAGGGATTCTTTTGAATAACAAGAGTGTTTTGTATTAATTGTTCCTATGTTTCTATTAAAAATAATAAATATATGAGATGTATTGAACAGTGATTTACTTTCTTGCCACCCATTCTTTATGTTGAATATTGTTTTATATGTGCGTGTTGTTGACTCCGCCATCACTGTGTCTAAGATTATAAATGATATAGCAGAAAACCTTAGTCCTGTCCAGATGAAAACTATTAACAAACAGGCCAATATAGTACAGTGCGCTCCGACGGAGCGCACTGTTAGCCTGCTATTGGACGCTCGTTTTCCCTTACCACTTATTCAGTAAGGGGAGGAAAACGCGCGTCCAATGCACGGCACCTAATAGCGCCCTCAACATGCATGTTGATGGCCCTATTAGGTATGCGCGTGGGATACAGAAAGTAAAATGTGCAGCCAAGTGGCACATTTTACTTTCGGAAATTAGCGCTGACCCAAAGGTAGGCGCTAATTTCTTCCAGCACCGGGAAAGTGCACAGAAAAGCAGTAAAAACTGCTTTTCTGTGCACCCTCCAACTTAATATCATGGCGATATTAAGTCGGAATCCCGAAGAGTAAAAAAAGTAAAAAAAAAAAAATAATTTTGAATTCGGGCCGACAACCGGACGCTCAGTTTTGCTGGCATCCGGTTTCTGAGCCTGTGGCTGTCAGCGGGCTCGAGAACTGACGCCGACAAAATTGAGCGTCAGCTGTCAAACCCGCTGACAGCCGCCGCTCTGGGTTAAAAGGAGGCGCTAGGGACACGCTAGTGTCCCTAGCGCCTCCTTTTCCCCGTTTCTACCGCACCACCTAATTTGAATACTGAATCGCGCGCACCGGCCCCTCACCGGTGCGCGCGCCGGGAGAGCGGGCGTTCGTCCGCTCTCCCGTGGACTTTACTGAATTGGCCTGAAAGAAAGGAATACCTCAAAACATAAGAAGCCCTGGTACAATGATGATCTAAGATCTAAACAGAACCTTAGAAAATTATAGATGCAATGGTGGAAATGGCAGTCATCTGAATCCCTAGGAAAATATAAATCTCTCCTAACAAAATACCGCACACTAACCAAAAAAACAAAACAAGATTACTATGCTAAACAGATTCATGGGCTATTATTTAATCATAAATTGCTCTTTGATGTTGTAAAACAGTTAATTAAGGACCCATCATCTTCGATCTCGAGAAACTATAACTTCTCAAAGGCCGCCTGCAATGAATATGCCACATCATTTTTAAACAAGATCAATAAGTTGAAAACTCAGTTCCCAATCTGTTCTCCTACAAAAGTACCAGAAGATCCACACAATCAAGTTAAGTGGTCCACATCTGACAGTGTAACTAATCTCGAAAGAGATTAAATCATTGCTAAAACTAAGCCTGCTATTCACCCACATGACCCAGTTCCTGCCAGTTCCTTGAAACAAGTACATAGTTATTACTTCCATAATTAAATCCTTAATGAATCATTCTCTCTCAGAAGGAACCATTCCACATGGGTTAAAACAAGCAGTAATAAAGCCAATTCTAAAAAATAAAACTGGTAGAATCGATGATTGGGACAGCTATCGGCAATATCCAACTTGTCCTTTCTCTCAAAAGTACTTGAAAAAGCAGTGTTATCCCAACCAGTAAATCATCTGGAGACCAAGATATTCTCCTCCCAAATCATTTTGCATTTAGAAAAATTCGTTCAACTAAAATATTACTCCTCTCACTAATGGACTCTGTTTTACAAGGGTTTGATGCTGATGATTCTTATTTTCTAGTGCTAATCAACCTAACAGCTGCTTTTGACACTGTGGACCATACCCTGCTATGCCAGCAACTGAACAACATTGGGATCGATGGCTGTGTTCTCAGATGGTTCTCCTCCTTTTTATCTAATAGAACATTCCAAGTCAAATTGGGCAATCACATTTCTGATATTTTCCATATTGATTCAGGTGTCCCTCAAGGCTCAACCCTCTCGGCAACACTTTTCAATATCTATATGATCCCACTGTGTAAATTAATGGTGGAATTAGGAATTATCTTCTTCTTATATGCTGATGACATACAATTTTACATTCCATTCTCGAAATCATTTGAAAATACAGTGTCAACACTTTCAATATATATGAAAGCAATACAGCAGGAACTAATGCAACTTAAACTAACATTAAACCACAAAAAGACTGAAATCATTTGGTTAAGCAAAAACTCTTCGATAGTGAAACCACCAGCTCTAGACCTCGGTAGTTTCTAAGTTACTCCATCAAATCAAGTATGGGATCTAGGGATCCAACTTGAAAAGAAACGTACGATGAAAAAGCACATAAATAAATTAGTTACTACAGATTATGCCAAGTTGCTCATATTACATTGATTGAAACCTTTATTAACATTCGAGGGCTTTCATTCTGTCTTGCAAACCCTAATTTTCTCTAACCTAGACTACTGTAACTCATATTACTTTCCTATGCACTAGTTTCAGTTTTATTGTTAACCTGCACTCCTTGTTCAAATGTAACCCGGCATGATGTGATCTTATCATGAATGCCGGTATATAAAAAACCTAAATAAATAAAATAAATAAAATCTTCTAGCATGTCTATTAAAACCACTACAGTTATTACAAAATGCCCCAGCAAGACTTTTGCTAGGAATTAGAAAATTTGATCACATTACACTCTCACTGATCTCTCTGCACTGGCTGCCAGTACATATTTATGCTAATATTCAAAATCATGAATTCCAGTAACACCGGTCTGATAGGTTTGACAATACAACCATACACTTCTCAGCGAACAGTAAGATCTCAAAAGAAAGGACTATTAACTGTTCCTACAATACAGAGCACACACCTGACGCATGTAAGAGATTGTGTGTTTTCCATAGCGGGTCCAAAGCTATGGAACTCTCTACCTGAGATGATACGGTTAACACCAGACAGAAAGAGATTTAAATGTGAGCTAAAAACATGGCTATTAAAAAATGCATATAACCTAAATTAAAACACTTGAATGTAAAAAGAAACAATAACAAGAAGGTCAAAAGATACTAACTGAAGCAAGAGGAGAATGAAAGAATCAACACAATGTAATGACTAAAATGTGAAATCCATTATATTATTCTATTCTATTTTATTCTATCTTAACTTTCTTTACCCCTCAGCCATGTCTTAAATGTTGAGTCAAATGTATCGGAACAATTCGATTGATAGATGTCAATGCCTATTTATGAAAACTAACTCTGTCACCTGTCATTGCTTGCTGATTTATAGCTATGAATGTTACTTAGTAAACCATTGTGATCTTTTACATGGAACAATTATATATAAAATGTCTAAATAAATAAATAAATAATGCGGAGGGCTCAAATATCTGACAATTGTTCAGGGCAGAATGTGTTAGGTTTAAAGACAATATGGTGATTATAAGCAGTGGACAAAAGACAAGAAGGCCACCATTTTGGCATACACAGAAAGTTTTTCTTATCAGTAATTTGGCAATATATCAAGAAAGGCTACACAAAGAAATCTTAACAATGCATGGCCTATTTCAAAGGATATATAATCCAAGCACACCCTAATAGATTCAGATTCCCTGCAGAGAGCTGACAGAGAGCTTATTTGGCTTTGCTGCTGTGCTGGTCCCTTGTTTTTATTAGTTTAAAAAATAAAATAAACATTTTTTAAAAATCACTGCAAAAATGCATTAAAAAAAAAGAAATGGGGTCTCCATAGGCCTCCCTACCATCCATCTTTCCCACCCAGGAAAATACCTGGGCCAGGATCCTCCCTGGCCCCCACTTACCCAGTCTAGTCAGATCCATAGAAGAGGCTGGCCCAAGATTTGGGAAGAGAATATCTTGGTCTTCCAGATGATTTACTGGTTGGGATAACACTGCTTTTTCAAGTACTTTTGAGAGAACAGTAACACCACCTCTTTTTCTTCCCTTTATAAACAGCAGAAAAGGAATTTGCAATCCACTTGGGCAGATATCCTGGACTTTACAGACCCTCCTCTACTACTATAACTGCCAGGCCTCCTATCCCTGAGAGGTAAGAGCTCTCAAGGAAATAGACTCTCAAACAACTCTATTTGGACATGGGAAAGATTGGGTGCTGGAGGGAGCTAAGGGAGCAGCTTGTATGCTCTTTTATGCTAGATAGTGGAATACATAGGAGGCTGTCCTGGATAAGGGCAACTGCAACAGGTAGTGGCTGGCTACTATGAGGAAGGGGGGGTGGGGGCTCCTCTCACAGAATTAATTAGGTGAGGTGGTGCTGATCCCTTTGGGAAAAGCTGGCCTTGTATAGTTGCAGAGCCATTTTGCTGATCTCTGCATCATCCCAGAAGCTGTCATATCCACTTAATTATAAATATGCACATAACTATGCATACACAAGTATGCATATGCAAACAATTATGCATACAAAATTATAAATAGATTGTATGTTTTATGCACATAGCTTCTTCCATACATGCATTCTTTTGTGTGTATACTTTTCCTTCTACGCACCTACATTTTGGGGTGGAGATATACATATTTTATAAAACACGAGGCTTCTGCTGCATGGTTTATAAAATGCCAACATAAATGTAGCCACTGGCCCCTAATTTCATTAGTAGAGAATTTTTCAAAAAATGGTGACAACATTCGTTTTGAGAATTTCTGTGTAATAAATGCATTGTTAAACTTTAAAGATGATTTTTTTTTCCCTATTGAAAACAAATCAAGAAATTGAGTCAACTGGTAATTATAAGCACTAACCAATGGCAAGGTAGCTTTGAAAATACTTGCTGACATCATAATGTATTCTTACCTCCCTGAGATTTCAACTGCAATGAACTGGCCTATTTTCTTCTAGAAAAGTAAAGGAACCAGACATCCAAAGGCACATGACATGTGTGCGCCATAGATCTTTGTGTGCCCTACCAAATATGTCACAAATTTGGATGAAGGGTTAAAACATACAGAAAAGTCATGATGATCTTATAGGAAACTACGCTGAAAACAGGAGTGGCTTCATCTGTTCTGCAATTGGATTCCTAGAATACTCACTGATAACAATATTACTTTGTCTTCAGCCACTCTTTTCATTAAACCTGGAGAAACCGGAGCTGCTCTTGAAAGCTTTTCCATCCTGTTCGCCCTTCCTCTCCTGTAGAACTTAAGTCAGGAGATGTTATTTGGAATAACAGAGGCTGAGGGTCTGTGTGGTAAATCATCTAGGCTCGTTGGGACAGGGCCAGTCTCTGCCACTCATTCTTCATATTTAAAGTGATGAGATGAGCAGAATACCTTTCAGGGGACTGAAGCCTGGCTTCTGAAACATAAACTCTCCCACTAGACTGGTAAATTCAGCCTTGAAGTGTAACAGATGTTTTTCAGCCTATGCTGAAGAATATGTTTAAAGTTACAAGGGCTAGAAATTGACTTTCTTTATTACACTCTCTTAGGCTGCTGGCCCTGTCAGGTTACCCATCCCTAATGCATCATTCATCTAATTAGCATTATTAATAATCTGGATATTATTTCCTCAGCACAAGGCCTGGAATCTGCTCCTGATCTATAATGAAATATATCTGCCTTCACACTGGAGGGACCTCGTTAGGGTTGCCAACTGACTCCAAATTTTCAGGACAGGTTGATCCAATTCTGGTATAAACCCATTGCATGCAGGATTTGTATGTAGCCTTGCATTTCTAATAAACTGCAGTAGGGAAATCAGAACTACAATTTCCAGCATGCAATGGGATAAAACCAAGCTGAATCAATCTGTCCTGAAAATCTGGAGCCAGTAGGCAACCCTAGACTGCTTCTGTTATCTTAAGGTTAACACAGTGGAACATGTTTATGAAAAATCATAAAAGCACAAGAAATCTATTCTTAGGATAAAAGTGAGATAACAGGACAGGTATGTTACTGTAGCCAATCACACACGTACATAAGCAGTAGATGTACTAAATTGTAATAGTTTAAGTACTGTGGGTGACTTACGAAAAATATCATGTAAAAAAACACATTACTGTGCTATACATAAGAAGTTAATGATATACCTGGTGACAGCTTTTTGTCTAGCAGTAAAAAGAAATAGTATTTTGATGAAACATGACTTAGAAAATATTGGGGGAAATGCCGGCACTCCAGACAAAAAATAAAAGTTGGGCCTTCGCAGCAATTTGGTGCCTGTGCTGCAAGGTGGGTGTGGAGATGGGATATGAAGTACTAAATGTGCTATCTGTTGTTTTCTTGTCCCATTACTGTTTCCCTTCCTTTGTCTGCTGGAGTGCGTGTGTGTGTACAAGTCTCTGTTGGTTTGAATTTGCCAGTCTTGGTCTTTTTGTGGGCATAAACTGTCCGCACTGGGACAAAGTCCGCATGTACTTTTTACCCCTGGACATTGCACCGGTTTTCAAAGCTGAAGTATGCGTGGAGATTTGCTTTGAAATTTGCCATGGGTAGAAAGCACGCGCAGTCACGTGCACCTGCTTTTTGTGCAGATAGATCTTTGCTGGAAAAGTACGTGTGAATATTTGAAAATGTCTTCTGGGTGCATACTTTTCCTCCCCTGTTGTGAACACACTCCCTAGGAATGCTTTTTCTCAGCTTGGCTAAAAGTATGGGCATTGTGGAAGAATGAGCTGCATTCAGAGAGGGCAATTTTCAGACAATCAACATGGGTTAAACGCTGTTTGCCCAAGTAAATTGCCTTGACAATTGTCCTCTACTGCATTTGGGTTGCTAGAGGAGAATGTGTGCATATGTGTGGGGTGAGGATGATGCATGAATGGGGTCAAATGTTCACGCACAGGTATACATTAATGGAATGTGCTTGGGGAGATGGAGGAGAGGAAGAGGGAGCACAGCAGTAAGGAAAGGAGGAAAGAGGTAGAGGAAAAGCAGGAGGTGGTGGAGGAGAAGGTAAAGAAGAGAAGAAGAAGGGAGGAGAGCAGGAGAGAAGAGAAGATAGGTGAGGAGAAGGGGAAGAGGTGAATAGGAAGAGGAAAGAGATGCCAGGAAGAGAGGGAGCCCTCTTAATAACCTGAACTGTTGGATATGGAAGTGACTTCACAGGAAGTGAGCAGTACTGGCACACTCCAACACAAAACTAGGATCTATAATTTCCACATCAGCATAGAGGAGAATGAACTACTTACCAATAAGATTTTCCATCACTAGCCAGTACTCACCAGAAGAGAGTTCAGCTAAGACTAAGTGGGAGAAGGTATAAACAAGGGAAAAACACTGGATGGTTGCACATGAACTTTTGCTGCAGTAGCTGTCAGCAGATGATGGTTCCAATTAAGCTGGATTTCCCATGGAGCAAAAGAAAACTGGCCAAAAATAAAAGAAATAAAATGACTAATGTGGAAGGTCATCTGTTTATTCTTGGGGTTTGAGGAGTAGGGGGCCTCTTAACCTTTTAAAGCTGGTAAACATCAGCACCTTCATTAGTCATGGCTTGGCTTATTGATACCAAGCCATGACTTCCCACAAAACACATTTACTAACCAATAGGCTAAAGATGTCACTGTTTACAGTTATGAAGTCATTATGGTACAGCAGAATCAGCAGGGGAGGTAGCCAGCAGCACTTTGAGAAGGAAACATTTCCAATCAAACCGTTAGGGTGTTTGTTTTTTTCAGCCCTTTAAGTTTTAAGCATATATCTTGACTATGCCCTTACAAAAGAAATACTCCGCAATCATCTGTGTTCAGTCCTGACTTCTATTCACTATAGATTCTCTGACTGTAGCAAAGGGGTACAAAGGGTCCTCCTCTAGATCGGAGATAGTATCTGCTGGAATGGAATGCTTTGCTGATCTAATAAGAAACCTACAGCAGGCAAGCATAACATGTTACTTTTTGGGGAGAATACTGTAAGATGCCAACTGATTTATCTAAGCTTCTGAACCAGCTTTTTAACATTCCAAATGTGTGTTTGATGACAAAGCATATCACTGCGTGTCTCGTTCTACCTCCACTCTGCTGGCATCATTGAGAAGCTGCAATCAGCAACCATATTCTGTGTCACCTTTCAAGCCAAATGTACATAGAGAAGCTAGGCAGCAGAACATCATAGGGGTCTCTGGTCAGAGCAAGCAATGTTGCAGACACAGCAGCCCATGTCCCCATGGAAAAGCCAGTAATATAGTAAGGTGTAGATGCATGTGATATGTTTCTACCACCCTAATGGTGTGACCACTGCAAGGCATACAGTTTTTCCAGCACCTCTATACATTGGACAGAGGTGGTGTATCCCTTGAATTTGACCAAGAAACAGTGTAGGTAGGTAGAGTTCTAATTCTACTGTTATGAGATAGGGCCACCATAACTGCACACAATACTCAAGGTGCAAATGCACAATGGATCAATACAGAGACATCATGATATCTTTTGTTTTATTTTCCTCTCCTTTCCTAATAATACTTAATATTCTATTTGCTTTTTAACCACTGTTGCACACTGGGACTAGGGTTTCAAAGTATTGTTCATAATGATTCCACGATCCCTTTCCTGAGTGATGATGTCTAATATTGTATTCAGCATTGCATAGTACAGGGAAAGACTCCAGGAAGGGCTCCTGTTCTCACTGTCTAAGTCTTGTTGAAGGGGGAACACAGTACCCGGGCAGGTTGCAAGGCAATTTGGAGTATGAAAGCGCGTGCTGAGAGGTGGCAACTGAGGTGATGTTTGTATGTTTGGAGCATGTATTTGTTTATAGGATGCAATTGTGAGTCTGAATCTGGCATTTGAGCGTATACACTCTTTAGTGTACTTAATCATTGCAGAAGTATGCGGATGTCCTTGTTCTGTGTTTTGCAGACAGAATGTTAAAGTGGTTTAATCAGAAACTGATTCTAATATTAATGTCATTGATGTGAGTAGAACAGACCTTCCCTCATCTTGAGGGTGACACCCTCATTTTAAATAAATCCCCTCCCTACAATCTATCTCTCTTTAACCCCTGCTCTACTCTCTAGATAGATGCAGGTGCTCTTTAGGGAGTTCTTGGACTTAACTTGTGACCCATGCTCCCAGGATTTTTTCTTGACTGGTGGGGGGTGGGGGGAGCAAAATGTCTTTCTGGGTTCTTAGGCTCGTGGAATATCCTCTGCAATTTTCCAG
Organism: Rhinatrema bivittatum; assembly: GCF_901001135.1. NCBI lineage: Eukaryota > Metazoa > Chordata > Amphibia > Gymnophiona > Rhinatrematidae > Rhinatrema > Rhinatrema bivittatum. The sequence goes on from NC_042617.1 coordinate 531,583,436, forward strand.
TGGGAATAACACTGCTGCACAATCTGGTGTTCAGAAATAAATTATTTTTTGCTGGGGTATTTGTTGCAGATGAATGATTTGTCAAACTGTATATTTTCATCTGGCGCAATCCATAGAGAAATAAAAAGCCAGACAGTTCACAGGCAATAGTTGCACAGTCACAACAATCCTTTGCACTAGCAAATCCTTCCCTTCGAAACTCCCTCACAGTGTACTCTTTAGAGATGCTCCTAACCTGGGTCATTCCCTGCTTGACAGTGTGCAAACCTCTAGTCCAGTAGATGAAACTAAGCAATCCCACTGGCTTCCTTTGAGCAGCTACTCTGAAAGAGTTTTACAAGCCTAGCCTCCTCTGACTACAGTATGTATTTCCTTGCTTAAAATACTTAAGGCTGAGACTGAACAATGTGGAGGATTAAGGCCTTGACAACCAACCTCACTGGGGACCATGATTCCACTATGTCTATTCTCAAAACAGGGGGATTAAAACTCCTGTTCAAAGAAAAAAAATCTGCCTATTCGGTCCTTCGGATATCCTTCTTAAGAGGAATCAAGGGTTCATACGTGAGCCCTTTTCAATTCTTGCCTACACTTGTTTGTAGCTGACTCGGTCTACTTACTGTGTGCCAGCCCTCAGACCTCCTTCCATAAAGTCGAATAATCAGAATATGAAAATTAATCTGGTTTATAGACCAAATGTTAGAGTATGTATCTTGAATATTCACTGAGACTATCCTAAAAAGCTAGGCCTGTTTGAAGTGGAGGACTGAGAAAGGCAGCTCCAGATTAAGTTTGAGAATTACTGTTATGTGTCCCAATTGTTCTCATTCACAATGGAGAAGTATCCCAGTTTTTTAAAGAAAGTGTGATACCCACAGCTTCAGTCTCGAATTTCCTGTTCACTGAGTTATATTTTCTACAGAATTGCCTCCCATTCTGTACGTGGTAAAAGCTTTTAGGAAATAGGTCCCAATATAGCTTTGGATAGCAAAATGTCTTAGGGCATAAGTCAGTAGAAAAACAGGGCTAGAATAAAATGCACTGGTGCTCATGAAGTCATCTTTGCATGTAGATTTCTACAATGTGAATAGTAAAGTTCAGTTCTCTATAGTTCATCCTGAGTCATCCAAGACAAACAAACCTTCCTAGCTTTCCTCCCTGCAGAAATTATTTTCAGCAGTGCTGTCATCTCTACAGGACACGTGTCAGCACACAGCTGGGTAGATACCTCCAGAAACACCAAGTTATAGTCCAAATGAAAATGGCTACAAATCCCCAGCGACTGAGGATTCAGCTCTGAATTTAGTCCACGTATGAAAAGGTTTTCCAAAAATGCCAAGACAAGATGGGTCAGACGGCTTGCAAGAGCTGGGATTTCCACAGGGGTGGAGCACCATGAACTCACCACAATAGTTATTCCTCCCATGCCTTTAATGTCAGTACAATGCAGGAAAAGAAAATCCCAAAAGAGATATAAGCAAGACCGGATCTGACAATAAAACTTTATTAGCAGGATGAGTCCCTCATTGTGGATAGAAAACTGACCATTTTTTCTCTCTCTCCATCAAAAGAAATCCATTAACCAATGCATTCTAGCAAAAGATTAGGGCATTTCCTCATGCCCATTTAAACTGTTTCTCATCAGACTTTTCAAATCATGGCAAGGCTAGGGTGAATAATTTTTAAAAGCTCTTTAAAAGAATCTTTTTGGATAATATTCAGATTTTGGCAAAAATGTGAGCTGAGGGTGTAAGATGTACAATATCAGTTACACCTATCCACCTATCCTATCAGTTACACCTATACCGGATACACCTATCCAGCTAATGTTTAAGATAGCCAGGTATATTCAGTGGTGATGCTGCACCGCTGAATGTCCCGGTTAAGTTAGCCAGATAGGTGTTTCCGGCTAACTTTAGCCACTCAGCGGCTGAATATGGACCCCAATGAGAATAAGACTGCATATGCGTTAAGCCAGATCCAGTCTAAGAAGTATGAAAAGAAGATCACAGTAGTATATTGCTGGCACAGATGAACAACGATTACATTTGAGATGACCCCCGAGTCCAGCATGCTGACCATCTTCCCACCTAGACAACCTTTTCCAGAGACATTGCTGATGGTACCAGGGGGATATTTGATCAGAGAAGTGTCTTCTGTATATATCCTTTCTCTTGGCCTTTCTCATAACTGTCCTGCATTTATTTTATTGCTATCTTTTTATGCTTGGGTGCTACCATATACATATTTAGTTATTAGCTAGGATAATATATTATCTAATGCTTTGCTATTACATTACTGGTTATATTGCATAGGATTTTGGGAAGTGTTTGCTGTGGATTATATTACTATACTAGTTTATGTAGGCATGAAGTTTACATATACTATATCTGACCAAACCTTAGTGGTCCTATATAATAACAATGATGCTGTTAGCAGTACATTGTAGTGTACATGCTTATAATTACTTCCTTTTTCAGAATATAATTGCTAGTATTTCTTTGTGTGCGTGTCTTATTTCTGTTGGGTAATACAAGGTAAAGGCCACACTACAGTTGGAAAATGAGAAATCTACCTATTCTGACTCTTGTCCAGTAGTTAGATAGTGTATCTCAGTATCTTGAGTGTTCTTGAGTACTTTTCTGTCTTGAGATTTTATTTGGGAGGAAGTATTCTGTCCACTCTTCCTGCCCATGAGAGGGACGTGAAGAAGGATTTTCCCCCTCTTCTTGTGTTAATTTTGGATCTGTCAGTCTGAAGGATCCCAGTGACTTCTAGGATGAGGTTGAGAATGTGAAAGCATACTATTTGGAGGAGAAAGGATAAACTGGAGGCTTCCCTCAGGAGTTTATGCCAAGGAGAAACAAGACTGGAAAGGTTGGACCAATTCTGCATTCAATCTGTGGACCACAGGGTATTTGGAAGAGGAGAGCCATGAAGAATAAGAGATCCATTCCATTTCACTCTGAGCAGTCCCTTATTCCACCCAGAGGAAGGAAGGGGACTCTTGGGGAAAATATCAAGGGACCATGCACACAAATAACATTTTTGGACTTAATTTATTGAAGCAATTATGGATGTAGCAAGAAGAAAATGCATTTGGAGATATGATAGAGGTCTCTAAAATAACGAGTGGAGTGGACTGGGTAATCGCGAATCGGTTGTTTACTCTTTCAAAAAGTTCAAAGACTATGGGACAATCAATGAAGTTACTAAGTAAAAATGTAAGAAAAATAGGCAGAAATATTTTTTTTATATTTTTTTACTCATTTTTTTACTCATTGTATAATTAAACTCTGGAATTCGTTGCTGGAAAATGTGGTGAAATCTGTTAATGTAGCTGGTTTAGATAAGCTCATGGTAGAAAAATTCATAATAAAGGTGAACTTGGGGAAATCCACTGCTTATCCTTGGGAAAGGCAGCATGAAATCTATCGAACTTTTGGGATCCTACCATGTACTTGTGACCTGGATTGGCTGCTGTTGGAAACAGAATACAGGGCTTGATGGACCTTTCTTTGCTTTATTCTTATGTTCTCATGGTGCCATCTGATTACCACTGAACAAATTGCATAGCAAACTTTTACTTTTATTTTGGAATACCTACTTGAGTGTCCAGTCTATTTATTGGCAGGGGGAATTAAAGAGACTAAGAGACTGAGCTTACATCCATAGAAAGAGACTTTTACCATATGCCTTGGGCCTGAAGGTATATCCTACCCACCCCCCACCCCCACCCCCCCATTTCAGAGAATCTATGCCAGGTTTGGAAAGACTGTGGCCTAATCCCTGGTATTGTGTGACCCCCTTCCTTCATAGCAACTACTAGATGAGGGGGCTATATGAACAAACTGAAAATTCTGTTCGAGGTAACAACACTAGGCTGCATTGATGAATCTGACCTGTCAAACTTGTCAACTCTAAGCATCCATCTTTTTGGCTGCAATTTTCAAATTGTCCACCTGTAGATAGTTTGTACCTAATTATCATAGGGAAAGTCTGTGTGTACCTTCCCTTTGAAAATTGCCATGGGTACATAGATTCCACAGACTTTTGCACCTGTTTGTTTTGTACATGGGTACCTTAGATCAGAGATTCTCAACTGGTGTGCCGTGACACACCAGTGTGTCACCAAGCACACACAGGTGTGGCACCACACTTCCCGGTCCCCTGCTGGCCCAGCTGCTCTCCCTGCCCCAGTGAAATAGGAACATCTTCCACCTGGGCTTAAAATGCTGATAGCCTGGGCGGAACACAGCAGGAGTCAGCGGCACCAGCATGGACTCTTCTTCCCGCCTCCCATGGTTTGGAAGAGGAAGTGGAGTGCAGCGGCCATGTGTGCGGGAAGAAGAAACCATGCTAGTACACGCAGCATTGGCCCAATGAAGAGAGGGACAGCGAGGAGCAAAAGAGGAGCAACATCAGCCCCCGCAGCTGATGGGAGTCCTTTCTTGAGGCCACGAGGGCTGGAAGAGGAGGAAGCTGCTGCTGCCACTAGTTCGGTGGGAAGAGAGAGAGTGAGTGAGCAAACATATGTGTTTGAGATCCTGTGTGCATGTATGTGTGTTGTGTATGTGTGAGTGAGTAAGTATGAGACAGTATGTATGTAAATGAGTGATTGAGAGCCTGTGTGTGATTGAAAACCTGTTTGTGTGAAAGAAAGTATGTGTGTGTGATTGAGAGCCTGTGTGTGATTGAGATCCTTCGTGTGTGAGAGAGATAGCATGAATGTAAGTGTATGACTGAGAACCTAATTGTGTGAGAGAGATCATGTGTATGAATGATTAAAAGCCTGTGTGTATAAATAAGAGAGAGAGTGCACATGGGTCTGTGTGTGATTGAGAGCTGGTGTAGATGAGAGAGTATGTGAGTATGTGATTGAGAGCCTGTGTGTAAGTGAGAGAAAAAGAGAGCATATAAGTGTGTGATTGAAAGCCTGTGTGTTGTATGTGTGAAAAGATAGACAGCATGTGTGTAAATGTGTGATTAAGAGCCTATATAAGTGAGAGAGAAAAAGCATGTGTATATGTGTATGATTGAGAGCCAGTGTGAGAGAGAGAGAGCTTGTGTGTGACAGAGAGAGGAGAAAGTTGCAAGCAAACCATCTCTCCTCCTGCTAATTCAAAACAATCTCAGGGCATCTGGATATCAAACGTTCCCGGGTATGCAGAGCAAAGCATTTTTTTTGTCCTTATTATTTTTCATTATTGGGACCTTGTGCCTGCTAATTTGAAATATTTTATTGGTATCTAGAAAATTTTTATATGAGTTTTTAATTATTGAATAATCCATTCATTAGCTGTTTTGAAATAATTTGTTCTTTTTATTATTATGGTTTTACTGCTATTGATTTAATATTTCTTGATTTGTTTTATGACTGGTGATATTTCTCTTTTTCCTTTGTTACACTGCATACAGTCTCTCTGGCTTGTTGCAGTTTCCAGTTCAGTTTTTGTCTGCATGTTTCTATTTATGCTCATTGCTTTATGGTCTCTTTATTCTTTGTTAGGTGAGGGTCTGCACGTGTGACTAAGGTGAGGAATTCTGCTGGATTGTAGTTTCTGTGTAGGGCTCTATAGCAGCCTGGCTTGGTCCATTTTCCTAATAGGAGGAGTGTTGGAGGTTTAAGGCCTGGGGTAATATTTTCATTTTTGCCTTGTAAGGTGGTTACTGTTTGAGTGCTGGCAGTTAGTGCTGTTTTGGTATGGGATGTTTACTATTTATGCAATTTATGTTCAGATAATGTACTTATTTTTCCCTTGTGTCATTCTTAACAATAAAAATAATACTGGACCTTTATTTTTTATTTCTGCCATGAATTATAATGAGCATCAGGGTAACTTGCTCAATGCGGTGGTTACTACCTTTAACCATTAAGCCTTATGCTCACCTTTGATGCAACTCTAGCATTACTCTCTGCATCAACGGCACGGGGTGGCAGGAAATTTTAATCAAACAGTTACCAACAAGGGCCCTGAACTTGGTGGTCGGTGAAACAGATAAGTATGGGAAAATATGTGTGGGAGCTTGCTGGGCAGACTGGATGGGCTGATTGGTTTTTTTCTGCCGTCATTTCTCTGTTTCTATGTAGCAGTGTGTCACACATGTGAGAGTGGTCTGTCAGGTGTGTCATGATGGGAAAAAGGTTGAGAACCACTGCCTTAGACCTACAGTTTCCTGCTGTGGGTGTTCCAAAGGAAGCCCTGCTTGGGGTTTCTGTTTGAAGATGTGCTTGCAGACCTGTGAGTATAATGTGCCTGCAAGCACCATAGTTATTTTAATAATTGCCCCATCTATATCAGATGGGGAAAACTAACTCCCCCAGAATTCACACCAGCCTTACTATACTGGATGCTTCATGGTACCTGTCTCTATCACTCTGGGTTCGGGGATCTGAGGGGGAGAGCCCCTGCAGGATCCCACTTGGAGGGTCCCTGGACCTCTCAGCCAATAGACCGCACACTCTAGAATGGTCACATCCCTGGAGGCCCTTACTTCCCACCCTATATGAGAGATGGCAGGGGAGGAAAACCCATCAAATTTCCTCACTTTCATATCTTCCACTTCTAGCTTGGAATCCAATAGGAAACCCCCTCAAACTTTAAAGGAAAAGATATACATTTTTCTCCAAACAGATTGCATCAGATCACTTAATGCTCACTTATCAAGAAATGCCATCTGGTGGTCAAATATCGTTATTACAATCAATAATTATTTAAAACATTTCTTCCTCTCACCACTATATGCCTCAAAATTTCCAGGGGTCTCTCTCACCCAGAGCCCTCTGAACTCCTAGGATCAAATCGCAAACACTCATAGGTGGCTCCCTATACTTATAAGCATCATCAACGGCAGCCCTGTCAACATAATGCTCCTCAGGCAGTGTTGTGGCCATGTCACTACCAGGCCCTTTAAACCTACCCCAATGCATATTTACGTTTGTCTCTGATATCTGAATACCTACACCACTTTAGAGGGAAAGAAGCATTTTGTATTTAAATTAGCATGCATTGTTAGGTCAGTTGCTTGGTGACAGTCAAATGAGTGTAATGTTTTAGCTGAACACATTATGTATATTCATGCTGCAGGAATTAGTGCACTCACTGACTGTATAAATGACATACACAGGCTTTAAGCTTTAAGCAAGTGCATGTATGGGCAGAAATATATGTAACTCCACCCCCTTTTGTAAGGAGGTCAAACTTCAGAGACCTCTGAACTGTTTAACACTTGACGCAACATCTGGGAAATATATGGATTTGTGGTGTGGGGGGACAGGATTCATCTGTAAGGCCAAGGGGATCACACTTAGTCCAAAAAACATTTCACACCAAAGACTAGGTTCCAAAACAAAGAGAAAACTTTACTAAAAATGTAAAGTAATCCAGTAATACAAACAACACTGCAGATAGTTCTTCACAAATCCAGAAAACACGAGAATGGCAGTCACAGTCCTTTTCCACTCACTGTCTTAAGATACAATTCCTCATGCATCTTGAGTTTCACATAGGAAAACTGTAATCTTTTGTTAATTCCTCATCCTCCGGAACCCTTCAGTATTCAGGAAATCCTCTTCCCAGTATACAGAAGATCAAGTGCCTCATGGTACTCACAGTCCTCTTCCCTGTAGAAGCTTGTGTGCTTCCCCTCTGGGTTTGCCGCTAGATGTCCCTACCCTAGTAACCCACAAACTAGCTGGAAGGAATACCACAGTTCTGCTCCTCCTGTACAGTCTGCCTGAGAGGCTGGATCTTATACTATAAGTAGGGGCTAGGATAGAAGAAGGTGTGGCATTTGAGTTGGGTTTTTGTAGATAGAGGAGATCTATTAGAGTGGTTTCTTTTTGTGAGGCCTACAATCCTCACTTAGTATATTTTTGGAGGATATTCCCTCCTGTGCACTCCCTGCCAGGTTGGATACACCTTAAGTTAGATAAAGAGACTTTATTAGGAATTTTGACTACTTTGAGAGTTTTTTTTAAATGGGTTGCAGCCTGGTACTTCTGGAGATGGCCTTGCCCTGAATCCAGAGGCTGCAGTGACAGGTCACCCCAGAAGGTTTTTGGACATTTTAGTAAAGGAATTCTCTTTTGGTTGAAAGGCGGTATTTTGTCACCCCTCCTCTCTCTGGAGATTGGGCAAAGTACCTGTTCTTTGTCAGCCAAGACCTTTCCTTCTGAGAGGTCCAAGAAAGGGAGCAGTGTGGCAGAAAAGAGAAAAAAAAAGAACAGAATTGAAGACACTCCACAGGATCTTCCATCCTGGGACTCAGGCACAGGCTAGGTAGCAGATCTCAACTAGGAACTCAGGTAGGACCTTTAAGGGGATTCCACTCAGAAAAGGAATTTCCCAGAGATTGAGGCAGTGCAGGAGTGTTAGGACTCAGTCCTGGAACCTGAGCCAGCAGATAGAGCAAAGGCACATCCAGCTGTACTTTTACCCATTGGACACCCATTGAACACCCAGCTCTGTGTCCTGCTCCATTTGCCCAAGGCAAGCATCATCACAGCACCACAACCAGCAGGAGGACACAAGTGACAGTGAAGTCAGCCCCATGGATATCAAAATACTTTTGTGTCCCCTAAAGGATCATGCCCCTTCAAAGAAAAGGGTTATGCTTGGAAGAAGACTCTTCTGGCTGGATACTCTTCCTGGAATTACCTTCCACCCCACGTGAAACTTAACATATTCTCTAAACGGATAGGCGATAAGGCCACATGTCTTCTCCTATCCTGGAGCCCAGAGAGCAGGCAGCCTTTTGCTCGTTGTTGACATCTCCCCTCAGGACTCTAGGAATCCTCCTTTAATAACTTTGGACCACTGACCTACCTTTTGGGGGATGGACCTGCCTGCCACTCTAAAGTGACCACTACTCCCTTGGAACCTCATCCCTTCTACATGTAGACTGTAGCAGATATTGTGGAAAGAGGAGAAAGGACATTCCTAGGCCAATTTTCAACAGGTTGCCTAAAAGCAATTACCCAGCTATCCGTGATCACATAAAAATTGCCCTGCATTTTCAGGGTACCACAGCTAGAATCACAGAGGTCTGAAAGTCCTTCCATTGCTGCTCACATAGCTATCAGTGTTGGGAAGGGATGCCCGGCATGGCTGGCATGGTGATTCTACAATGTGCAAGCACAATAACCGATCCCTAACAGATCAACTTGTTCTTGGAATGGCCCAGAAATGCCCATTTAGGACCTGGTTTTCAAAACCATTTACACACTTAAAGCTGGCTTTTACACATGTGAATGCACTTTACCTGGGAAAGAGGACTTTTGAAAATTGCTACAAAATATGCTATTGAATTGTCGATAGGATTTGCCTGTGTTAAGCTCACTTAACGCAGGTAAATGGCTTTTGAAAATTGCTATGATAGTGTTACATTTACATGCGTAAGTCCTTTGAAAATTACCTCCCCTTTGTGCATACTAACTTCTCCACAGAGAAAACATGTGCATGCTATTTCTCCTGGTCCATTAGGTGCATCCCCAGAGATCAAGCAATTTTTAAAATTGCATTTATATATTTATTATTTTAATTTATAATCCTACTTTCAGACACTTCTAAGTGGATTACATTCAGGCACTGTTAAGTATTTCATTGTCCCCAGAGAATTCACAATCTAACCCCTAGATTCATCATTCTGCTATATTTATTTATATTTATAGCAGAATGTTGAGGCACGAAAACAAAGGGGGCGGGGTGGGGGGGGGTGATAGTGGGCAGCTGGCCACATCGCAGTGCGGCCGCACCGCACACTATCGCCCCCATAGCGCCACGGGAAAAGGTGTAGTTAATGCTCGCAGTGCTGACGGCGATAATGTGAAAAACATTATCACCCGCAGCACTACCAGGAGATTCCTCTGCCCAAACCCCGTCCTCACTCCTCACCTTCCCCTAATTAGAATAATATTGCTGCGGTGCGGCCGGTATCGCGTGCGGTAGGGCCTTATCACGTGTGCAGAATAAAAAATGACCCTGTAAGTTTGTACTGGAGGCAATGGAGGGTGAAGTGACTTGCCCAAGATCACAAAGCATAGCAGTGGGATTTGATCCCTGGCTTGCAGCCCCCCACTCTAACCACTAGGCTACTCTTGTGCAAATATCCTTTTTTACCTGCACAACACTTCTTTTTGTCCCTTCTGTGATTTTAGGTCCTGTAGAGGTATTTGTATACATTACATAGAAGCAGTGAGGAAAGGGCAGTGATGTCACAGATCTATGTTGCGCATCTACCAGCCTGGATAATTTTAATTTCTGTGTTTCAATTACTGTACCTTCACCCCTGAAATATATGGCATAACATGCAAAAGCTATTCTTAATGAAAACGTTACTTTGCTAAATAGTTGCTATGTGGAATCATCATTATTATATTATTTTAGAATATATTAGGACAGGAACCACTGGCTTTTACACAGAGAGGTGAATTTGTGGAAGAGCCACCAAAGGATGATTCAGTAGCAAAAGTGGCTCATTCTCTACCTCAACATGAGGAGAACCGTTGGGGTTTCTTTGGCAGAGGAGATTGAATTGGAAGTTGAGTCTATTCTGGAGGAGCAAGTGAGACATATGGGAAAAGCTGCCGTATTGATACCAGAGAGTCTACAGAATTCTTCACTAGAAGTTGGGAGACATTGAGTTTATGTAACTTGTACTCCCTCTATCCTTGTTAGGGGTGCAGCATCTCAGGGTGGATCTCGGGTAGCCTCTCACTTATTGTCAGCTGTGCACTTGACATTAATGTTAGCCTTTCCATTAACCACATAAGACACTCCAGCTGAGTTCAAACCATCTTATTTATTATCTGCAATCAAACATAACAACAATCACATAATTACAGCAGGGGACATTTAATAACTAGACACTTTTCACTGTATTTAGCCAGTGCAGGGAAGGTTCAGAAAAGAGTGTCCTCACAAGGATGTGTAAAGCTCGGAAGGTCCTTGACAGAGATATGGTTCCTCTATATTCCCAGTCAAGACTGTGATTTCTAGAACATTCTGGGATAAGTCACTTTGGAGCTGATACTGTGTAACTAACAAAAGCACAAGGCACCTGCTTCCTGACCAACAGCAAGACAGGATGTTGCAACATTACCTCACCTGGTAGAAACTGGGGAAGTATGCACTTCAAGCCTCACTTTGGGATCCATGGCAAGTTAATCAGTTCAGTCGTGGTTGCCAGAAACTGCAGAGCCACAGCAGGAGTTAGGCTGTCAGCTCAAGAATCGCAAAGGAAAGGAAATCTTATTAGGGAAACAAAAAGGTCTCAGTGCAAAATAAAAAATCTCAACAGGCACAAAGATCCTTATTTCGCCACAATCTCCAATTTAGGAAGGGTCCTCCCATTAGGGTTTTCTGACTTAATTTTCCTGAAGCTCACACATTCTCTACAGGGAGCTGAATGCATTAAGCCTACATAATGTTAACAGAGCGCATGTAGCACATCCTTCTTCTATCACTCTAACTGGAGAACTCTCTCAGGAAAAAAAAAACTCTGGGCCATGTTCAAACACATGGACTGTACCATTATTGATTTCAGTATGGGGAGATGGAATTTACATTGTTGTTAGTAACTATAGGTTATGCTTACAGGTCTTTCTCAAGCAGAAAAAAATAATCAGTATCAGCAGAAAGTGTGCTAGGTGACTAAGCACTCACATCCTAGCACAGAGAGGAATTACTCAAGACTCAACCTGCAGCTTAAGCCTTGTTAGTGGACATGTGGGTAATTCAGAGAGGCCCTTTGCACTATCCTCATTGTTACAATTTAGTTATGGCAGAAAGCCTGTAGAAGGAAAGTCACGAGGAAGGACTGTGTCCTTATGCAAGTCCCCAGATGAAGGCCAGGCTGAAGACACCGAGAGGTTGTTTTTCTTTCCATTAACAGGCCTTCCATGCATTATTAAATTTACGAGTTGCGAGGGTACCCTTGGAGCCAGCTAACTCCAGCTTCTCCAGAACTCTTTGCAGGGACAAGCCTATTGGTCTCTTACAGTGACCCCAAAGGATGGTAATACCGCAGTGCTGACTTTCAGTTCATGTCATTCCTATTAGCCTTGATTCTATTTTGAGTGAACCACTTCTAAACATACCCATCTGTGTGATTTTTTTGTCTGTACGCCATGTCCTTTGTCTAATTATATATTTATTCTCATGATGGATTGATGGTACGCGCCCCTGTGGCTATCCCCCCTCAGCAGAAACATCGCCAGGCACCATATTTCTACAATCAAGATCTGCTCAGCAGAAAGAAGTTCCACCTTCATGTCAGTGAACGCTGACCTCCTTCAATCTGTAATGTCATTTTATACCCAAGTCTGTAAGAGAAAGCATAAGCTTGGCCCAACAGGAAGGGGTTACAACAGCATAAGGAACACACAAAAATGATAAAAATGCATTGGTCCACAAGCATTTTTTAAAAGTATACAGTGCCTAGGGAACAGTGATTGAAATCTTTCACAACATTTTGTGGTATCCATTTCGTAAGAAGTTTACCCCAAGAAATTACTAGGAGGCTGTGGGCATTAAGTGTACCTTCCACATCTTAATCCAATCCTCTAATTGTTCACAGCTTTCACTGTAAAAAAAAAAAAAAAAGCACTCAAAGACCTGACAGAAAACTTAAATAATGAGCTGTAGGACTGAGGCTGCTAGTGGAGCAATGTGAAACTTAAAAAGAACCGTTCAGATCCTTCTCTCTGCTGTGCTTTCTCCTTGCTCGTTTTAAACAGTCACGTCCTCTCCTCTGCTAAACTCCTGGGGCAAAGACTTCAAGAGAAGACTCCATCCACAACCTGATTCCACCTGGTATATTTTCTATTATTGCTGTATGCATTCTCCCTCCTGGCAAGTTCAGTCTCTCCTATAGTCCATGAACAGGATGCTCTTCACTACTTCTTGCTTTCCTGAATAGTACAACTTCCAGTGACTACGGAAACTTTACGTTGCCATTTGTATTCATGTTAGTGACTGATTGCCCTTCAGTAGATACTGATGAGCTGAGAGGTTAGAGAGAACCCCTTCCGCTCCAGAGTCAATATAAGAAACATAAGAAATTGCCATGCTGGGTCAGACCAAGGGTCCATCAAGCCCAGCATCCTGTTTCCAACAGAGGCCAAACCAGGCCACAAGAACCTGGCAATTACCCAAACACTAAGAAGATCCCATGCTACTGATGCAATTAATAGTAGTGGCTATTCCCTAAGTAAACTTAATAAATAGCAATTAATGGACTTCTCCTCCAAGAACTTATCCAAACCTTTTTTAAACCCAGCTACACTAACTGCACTAACCACATCCTCTGGCAACAAATTCCAGAGCTTTTATTGTGCATTGAGTGAAAAATAATTTTCTCCGATTAGTCTTAAATGTGCTACTTGCTAACTTCATGGAATGCCCCCTAGTCCTTCTATTATTCGAAAGTGAAAATAACCGAGTCACATCTACTCGTTCAAGACCTCTCATGATCTTAAAGACCTCTATCATATCCCCCTTCAGCCTTCTCGTCTCCAAGCTGAACAGCCCTAACCTCTTCAGCCTTTCCTTGTAGGGGAGCTGTTCCATCCCCTTTATCATTTTGGTTGCCCTTCTCTGAACCTTCTCCCCCAAATATGGATGAAATGTAACTTCACTTCAGCACTGGTAAAGAGAAGCTTTTATTCCCTTGAGCAGAAGATCTGCTGGGGTTATCACTAAGTTATAAGTAAAGTCACTTGAGGATTAGTTGTTTTAATTAATAGTGATATAGGGTGAGTAAGCACATTTGCTAAATATTTGTGTGTGAGTCGGGTCCCGAGTTATCTGCTGTTTTGTTGTATGCCAGCCAGGGTCTTATCTATGTTTACCAGTATCCTCAGTGAAGACTGAAGAGGACTTAGAGGAAAGAATCAACTTGAGATCTCTGAACTTTGAGGATTAACTTTAAGTCATTTAATTTTCACTTTGTAGTGCATAGTCCAGACCTCACTGGGCTGAAAACCACATCCAAATATTTACATTTCACATCTTTTCCCAAATACTACTGTATTTGTTTTCCAGTAACTACACAATACTGTTTTAATACTTTTCACTGGTGCCAGCACAAAACACATCTTATTCTTTCCATTGGGAAGCTTCTCTTGAGAATCAAAGGCGAGCTGAGTTCTATGCGCTGAACAAATAAACTTTCCAGTGCAACAGCTCATACACCATCGTATCGCCATATATGAAAAGAAGTGACAAAGAAAAAACAATTGTCTTGTCTCACAAATCCATTAAATGTTACCCCATATTAGGAATGGGCCCCAGATTCGCTCAAATTTCAGACCCTCACCTTAAAGTGATGTCAGTTTTCCAGTAAGGACTGTGTCCTTGGTTTGATTCTGCCAGTGTTGTATGTTGGGGACATATTTCCAATGGAGAACTATAGTAAACAGTGCTGCTAACAGCCACTGAGAGGCCAGAATCTTATATTTAGCAGGAATAGCAGCAATATCCTCCCAGGATCCCCAAAGTCCCAGAAGTGGGGCGGGCGATATCTAGTGGAAATGTGATTATTCTGGAGCTCTCTCTCCTTCAGCTTCTGCCCGGAAACTACAAACAAATCTGCAAATATGGACGAAATGATCCTATCCTATGACACAGCCTCCCCAGCAAAGACTGGAGGAGGCCCCTACCTCACATTTTGCCAAGTTTTCAGGAGTTAATTCCACCCTCCTAAGGTGCCAGAATATTTTATAAATAGATTTCCATTATTTGATCCAGTTTCTTTCCTTTAGCCTAGCATCAAGGTCATTATTTCATTTGCCAATCACCTTCTGGATACATTTCACACCTAACTTAGAACCCTTTAAAATACCTTTATAAATAGTCAAAATAGTCATAACCTGAGTATGGATTTGACATCGTGCTTCTTCAACCAGACTCAGCAATTTTACCTCCCAGCACCCATCCAAGTGTTCCTGTAAAGCCTGTCTTAACTGCAGATAGGTGTTTAATGAAGCATTATTTAGAGCAAACTCCCTCATTAATGAATCAAAGGAGCCCACAACTGCCAGATGAAGAAATGTGTGTAGGGCTACATTAGGATTGTTCTTCAAGAAACCCCAAGGACTTACTTAATGCTCTCCACACTTTTAAAAGGTAACTTTCAAAGATCTCCACACAGCCCCATATACGCATGTATATGGATGCACAGAGATCTACTATAGTATGTTATGATCAGTGCGTATCTGGTCCATGCAGATTATAAAATCCGTGTATATCCGCGCCTCAACATACACGTGTATGTTTCAGTACATGCAAATATTTGCAATGCATGGAAAAAAACATACTTTCTCTATCTATTTTATAAACATACATGCATATATATTACTCCCCCCCAAATATATAACTTGTATGCATCAAACTTTGATTTTCACGTGGAGATAGGTATATTTTAAAATGTGCATGTACACTTGAAATCACCAGTTTGCCGATACCGCCACCAGTTCACCCAGTCTATCTTCAGTTCCTCCTATCACTTCACCATAAGCTTCTCCCAGTTCACCCAGACTTCCCACCCAAAAACAGAAGACAACAGATAAGTCTGAAAATCAATCGTGTTAGTTAATTAGCAGGTGAAAAATTGCCCAAATAAATGTCCTAATGTGTTCTTGTACCTACACAGGTAACTCCTGGCCTTGCCCCAGATCGCCTTTAGACCATCCCTTTTTTGCACATGAATCTGAAAATATGTGCATACTTCTCAGAACATAAGAACTTAAGATGTTGCTTAATTGTGCGTGGAGTGAAAAAGAATTTTCTCCAATTAGTTTTAACTTCATGGAGGGCCCCCTTAGTCCTTCTAATATCTGAAAAAGTAAATAACCAATTCACATTTACCCATTCTAGACTTCTCATGATTTTATAGACCTCTATCGAATCTCCCCTTAGCCGTCTCTTCTCCAAGCTGAACAACCCTAACCTCTTTAGCCTTTCTTCATAGGAGGGCCATTCCATCACCGTTATCATTTTGGTCACCCTTCTCTGTACCTTCTCCAGTACAACTATATATTTTTTAAGATGTGGTGACCAGAATTGTACACAGTACTCAAGTTGCAGTCTCACCATGGAGAAATACAGAGGCATTAAGACATTTTCTGTTTTATTCACCATTCCCTTCCTAATAATTCCTAACATTCTGATTGCTTTTTTGACTGCTGCAGCACACTCAACTGACAATTTTAATGTATTATGACACCTAGATCTTTTTCCTAATATGGAACCTAACATCGTGTAACTACAGCATGGGTTATTTTTCCCTATATGCATCACCTTGCACTTGTCCACATTAAATTTCATCTGCCATTTGGATGCCCAATCTTCTGGACTCTAAAGCTCCTGCAATTTATCACAATCCGCTTGTGATTTAACTACTCTGAATAATTTTGTATCATCTGCAAATTTGGTTACCTGACTCGTTGTTTTTCTTTCTTAATCATTTATAAATATATTGAAAAACACCGGTCCAAGTACAGATCCCTGAGGCACTCCACTGTTTATCTTTTTTCTAATGTAAAAATTGACCATTTAATCCTACTCTCTTTTTCCTGTCTTTTAACCAACTTGCAATCCACAAAAGGACATTGCCTTCTATCCCATGACTTTTTAGTTTTCTTAGAAGCCCCTCATGAGGGACTTTGTCAAACGTCTTCTGAAAATCCAAGTACACTACATCTACCGGTTCACCTTTATCCACATGTTTATTAACTCCTTCAAAAAAGTGAAGCAGATTTGTGAGGCAAGACTTCCCTTGGGTAAATCCATGCTGACTTTGTTCCATTAAACCATTTCTTTCTATATGTTCTGTGATTTTGTTCTTTAGGATAGTTTCCACTATTGAGTGCCCCCTAGTTCTTGAATTATCTGAAAGAGTACACAAATGATTCACATGCAGGGCCAGTGCAAGGGTATTGGGCACCCTAGGCAACCCTTGTGCTGCTCCCCCGGTCACGCCCCCCCCCCCCTACCTGTTTCGGCGCCATCTGCCATTTAGATGCCCAATCTTCTGGACTCTCAAGCTTCTGCAATTTATCACAATCCGATTGTGATTTAACTACTCTGAATAATTTTGTATCATCTGCAAATTTGATCACCTCTATCATCATTCCCAATTCCAGAAGATTAATAAATATATTAAAAAGCACCGGAGCGGCCTCGGAGGGAACATGCAGCTCGCGCTGGGCTCGGCGCAGGTTGCACAAATGTGCACCCCCTTGTGCGCGCCGACCTTATAAGATACGCGCGTAGCCGCGCGTATCTTATAAAATCCAGCATACTTTTGTTCGCGCCCGGTGCATGAACAAAAGTACGCGCTCGCGTATTTTTTAAAAATCTGCCCCTTAATGTTTTATATTTCTTGATTGTGTTTGCATTGCTTACAGAGTTTAGCTTCTTGTGATTTCCAGTTCATTTTTTGTCTGCACTTTTCAATTTATAGTTTATGATTTCTTCTGTATTTGGTGAGAGTTTATCTGTGTTCTGCTTGTGTGACTGAGGCTTTAGGTATTCTTCTAGCAGGCAGTTTCTGTGTAGGGATTTACAACAACCTGGATTTAATCTGTTTTCCTAATAGGAGGTGTACTGGTGTTTAGGGCCTGATGCAATATTTGCAGTATGGCTTTTTCATAGGCTGAGTGCTGGCAATTATGATATGAAAGGCTTACTTATATTGGAATTATAGTTCAGTTTATTCCTGGCTTTCTATGGGCCAAGTCCACACCCAGTGCATTTTACATAGGCCTAATACCAAATGGGATCCAGTAAACTGCTTTGATTACTATGAGACAGGTAGTTTATTAAGTTTATTAAACTATTATTTTTGAAAGTGTGTTTTTTGCAGTGTATGTCTGTACAATATATATTTTGTTTTAACTGATATTTTTACTTCAGAAGATTGCATTTTGAATGTCTATTTTCCATATGCAATCTTCCTTTTTAGATTGGGGAAGTTAATAAATTTTAAATTGTGGGGAGGGGAGGGAAGAGGGAATGAAAGGCTGTAAGGTTTGTCTAGGGCATCTAATACTGTAGTATCAGCCCTAAGAGAGAGTGTGTCACACACATAGACTTCCACCATTCACTAACCCCTCTCCAGGGGGCAGATCCTGGAGAAGGGTGGGTAATAGGGATTGGAGCCCACCCTACCCCATTAAACATTTCTCTGGCCCCCTCTAGTGCAGACTCTGAAGACTGAGAACAAAAAAATAACAGGTCCAACTGAGTGGTTAGAGGAGTGGGCTGCAAATAAGCGAAGCCAGGGTTAAAATCCTATTGCCATTCCTTGTGTCCTTGGGCAAGTCACTTCACTTCCATTGCTTTCCCTCTGCCCTGGCCCTCGGTGATTTCACCTGCACCAGGCCATGGTGGTGGTGCCATTCCATCCTTTGTCTCAGGCAGCAGATTGGCTTGAGCCACCCCTGATCAGAGGCAGTATTATACATGTACAAAAAAGAACATAACATAAGAACTGCCATACTGGATAAGACCAAGGGTCCACCAAGTCCAGTATCCTTTTCCAACAGTGGCCAATTCAGGTCACAAATATCTGTCAGGATACCAAATAGCAGATAGATTTCATGTTGCTTATACCCAGGGATAAGAAGTAGCTATCTTCAAGTCTACCTGGTTAACAATGGTTTATAGATTTTTCCTCCAAGAACTTGTCCAAACCTTTTTTAAACCCAGCTAAGCTAACTGCCTTTATCTCAACCTCTGGCAAGGAATTCCAGAGCTTAATTATGTGTTGAGTGAAAAAGTATTTTCTCTGATTTGTTTTAAATGTGCTACTTAGTAACTTCATGGCATATCCCCTAGCCTTTTTATTTTTTGAAAGAGTAAACAACTGATTCACATTTACCCCTTTCATTCCACTCATGATACTATAGATGTCTATCATATCTCCCCTCATTTATCTCTTCTCCAAGATGAAGGGCCTTAATCTCTTTAGCCTTTCTTCATAGCAGAATCATTTCATCCCTTTATGGTTTTGGTTACCCTACTCCAAAATATTTTCCTCTTAATCTCTCACAGTATCAGAGATTATTTTTTCAAA
Organism: Rhinatrema bivittatum; assembly: GCF_901001135.1. Taxonomy (NCBI): domain Eukaryota; kingdom Metazoa; phylum Chordata; class Amphibia; order Gymnophiona; family Rhinatrematidae; genus Rhinatrema; species Rhinatrema bivittatum. The sequence continues at coordinate 531,602,516 of NC_042617.1, forward strand.
TTTAGGGTCTCTGAGAAGAGAGGTGTTAAATCTCCACAACCTTTTACCAATTACAGGAACATCTAAACTAACCTTAATTTAGAGTTTTATTCAGACAGCACCCTAGACAGGTTATCACAAACAATTTAAGGCAAATTGCCAGTGAGCCAAGAAAAAAAATCAATCCTGCTGAATGCTCTTTCTTGAAGAAAAGTAAGTGTAATCCCTGTAAAAGGGAAATGCTTGCCTCCAGGTGGAATATCTCAATCAATGTCTTCAAGTTAGCAGGTGGGCACTCTGGGATGGCTGAAGGCACAGATCTATCCTCATCAGGCTGCAAAATCTCACATTCCAGTCTACACCCATAAGCATCTAATCCTCACTATAACTACTGACCGGTGTCTGATGATACCCGCTTGTAAAAAGCTTGCTGTCCTACATTTGGACCATTGAGGGTGAAGGAGGAGGAAAACACTGCACAGCTTAAGATAACAAATCTGCTGTCTGGGTCAGAGTAGAGAAGTAATGCATTTTAAATAAGGACACAAACCCTCTATTTTTAGAGTTATATGAGGCAAAGTACACTTGTCCCACCCATTTTCTCTTAAGCTTTAAATGCTCTAAATGAGTTTAATGCATCTCAGGTAATATGACTATTTGGAACTTTGCCTCTTCAAATACTGAAAAAGCCTGTTGTGTTTAAGTGGGGAAGGCAGCCCATGCATATTAACAGAGGCACAAGTAACATCATTAGAAATGATCTCAACAGATCTTTGTAACATGCAAAATGAGTTTTAATCTGCATCTGCCCTGCTCAGTACCCCCACAGATTTAAAAACAAAGAACATGTGGGAAACGTCCTCTCCAGAATCCACACCCACGTTAGATTAAAAACAAACAAACACAACAGTCCAAACTGATGACTGGACTTACACAGAAATCGTTCACTGTCTTCACAGCTATTCCATTTGGTAAACTAAATCACATAACTCAACCCAACTACTCTAAAATAACTGGACAAACATCCCGACTAGAGTTAAAATTCAGGCAGACCCAAGCAAATGCTCAGATGCACACAACAGAAACATTTCCCAAACATAGTAGAGCAACCCACAAAGTGGAGGAACCTCTGAGACCTGTAGAGACCACTACTAAACTTAGCCCACCCTTTCCAATCCTCCCACCCAACCCCTCACTCAGCAAACTCATTTCAGAACTAAGAAAATCAATCCACCCTGCCAAATTCTCCCCCAAGAGTCCCCATCCACCCTGAAATTAGGAAAAAAGTTCCAAATGAGAAACAGTACACAAGCAAAAAGGACTTAAGTTTGGGACAAACTTAAAAGTTTGTCCCAAAAAGAAAAAAAAAGTCAGTATTGGCCTAAGAGTGAACTCTCCATGTAGTTCTACCTCTAGGACTGACCCCAGACAAAGAGAAGAACTCATTAGCAGATCTGAGCAGAGTGGATTCCGGGCATAGAAGGCCAAACAAATTAAGCCAAAACTATTTAAAAAAACATTAACAATTAATTGTAAAAGTCCCAACAAACGTTTTTAAAGACTGGCGTGCGCATGTTATAATATATGTGGGCTGTGCGCACATACGCGCCGGATTTTATAAGCCACGCACATATGTGCAGGCAGCGCGTGCAAGGGGAGGGGGGAATTAGGGCAAATTTGGGCGGCGACGAGATCGGGGCTCCCCCAGTTCCCGGGAGGGAACTTTCCTACCCCCTACCCTAACCTCCCTTCCCCTTCCCCTTCCCCTTCCCCTCTCCTTCCCACCCTCTAAATCCCTTCTTTTTTATTTACCTTTTTTTCTTTGAGTTACTTCAGGGCCCATCCTGAAGTAACTTGTGCCCGCTGGCAGCCGGCCAGCAAGCGAGGCTCCGGGTCAGCGAGGAATGGCGCTGTTAACGGCTTGCTCCACGGCCTGCCCCGCTCTTGCCCCCTGGACCACCCATACCTGCCATGCGGTCCGCCCATTTGTCAGGGCCCTGTACGTATGCATGTATCACCACTCACGCCTGTGGCCGGGTCCTTTTTTAAAATGTGCACAGTCGGGTGGATTTTAAAAGCCTTGCTCGCGTAAATCCGCCCGGATTTACGCGAGCAGGGCCTTGCGCGCCTATTTTCCATAGGCCGCCGGCGCGCGCAGAGCCCCGGGACGCGCGTAGGTCCCGGGGTTTTTGGAAGGGGGCGTGCCGGGGGGCGGGACCCGATGATGCTGCGTTTCGGGGGCGGGGCGTGGCATTTCGGGGGTGGGACCGGGGCGTGGCGCCAGCCCCGGGGCATGGTCCAGGCCTCCGGACCAGCCCTCGGGTCGGAGGTCGGCGCGCCAGCAGTGTGCTGGCGCGCGTAGATTTACATCTGCTTCTCGCAGGCGTACATCTACGGACAAAGGTAAGGGGGGGGGGGTTTACATAGGGCCGGGGGGTGGGTTAGGTAGAGGAAGGGAGGGGAAGGTGAGGGGAGGGAACAGAGGCAGGCTGTGCGGCTCGGCGCACGCTGGCTGCCCATAATCGGCAGCCTTGCGTGCGCCGATCCAGGATTTTAGAGGATACGCGCGGCTATGCGCGTATCTTATAAAATCCAGCTTACTTTTGTTTGCGCCTGCTGCGCAAACAAAAGTACGCGATCGCGCTGTTTTTAAAAATCTACCCCAGTGTGCGCATGCGTGGCGATTTCTACGCGAGTGGCCGATTTAAAATCTGGCCAGTTGTATTTATGCAGCATACACAATTTTGCAGGGTATAGTCTTGAGTACAGAATAGTGCACTGCCTCAGCTCTCTTTTATCCTCCTGAAAACTTCACCGCTTGCATTGTAAACCCACAGAAAAAGTTTGAAAGAAGAGATTTCTATTTCTTTGCAAAAGATATCTCGCCTGCTGTTCTCATAGCTTCCCATATCCTCTACTTGCCTGAGAAATTGTGCAGATGCAAAATAATAGTTCTGGGCCTCCTGCCATTAATCAGAACCAGGGTCAATGGCATGTGTGACACCGTAACGCGCACGATAAATGCCACATCACAAAATGCGAATGCAAATTTAAAATTAGTTTCCAAGTGGGAAGAGTTTGGGCAGAGTAAATGGAAATGAGGATTGGTTAATGTGGCATGCGACAGAGTAACACAGGAAATAACTACACCTTTTTTCTCTTCGTTATGCCTGCATTAACGGCCAAAACAGCTTTTATCGCAAATGCCAGTTCGGGGCGGGAGAGAGATAGAGGGGTAGAGAGAGAGAAAGGGAGAGACTCTGGAGGCTCACATCTAAGTCAACATTTTATACCATTGTAAGAGGGGGGCATTATGAACTCAGGGTGAGGTTTGGGGGGTGGGGTAGCTTTTGGGGGGCTGTTTTACATGCACAGTCAGAGGTACAAACAGCACAGTTGCCATCAGTGAAGATTTTATATGAACTGGAGTGATGAAACGTAAAAGAAGAGTAGATTTGTACAATGTTCTAACTAGCTTGATGTATCATGCTACTCTTTTTATACATTTCATCACTCCAAATCACATAAAATCATATAAAACAGTTATCAGGCAGAAAGACTTAGAAAAGCCAACACTTATCCCTGGGACTTCTTTACAAGAAATAGATTCACTATTAAGAATCTGCCAGGTACTTGTGATCCAGACTGGACAGGACTGACCCAGCATGTGTTGCGCTGGAGGTGGACCCTTGGGCCGAGGTGGGGTTGACGTTTGACGGACGGAGGCCGGCTGGCGCTTCACCAATACCAGCCCTCGTTCCCTGCAGGTGGAGCCTTTGGGTGCCAGGGCCAGCTGGATTTAGGTGGCCTCCGTCAGTAGTCGTCGATGGGTGGATCGAGGTCAGCCCAGAGGAAGCAGCTAGTGTAGGTATCAGACTGTACTGGATGAGGTGGAGTCCCGGAGACCTGGGCGCAAATAGGAACACAGTCTGACAGAGGTCGCCTGAGCAAGAGCAGGCCAAAGCCTGAGTGAACCACGACCAAGACAAGGCTGAAGAGGCATCTTTAAGAAGCTGGGATCAGGGTTGGCGGCAGTCTGGAAACAGTGGCAAGCAAGGCTGAGGTCTAGATGAGGAGAGAGTCAAAAGGATAGTCAGATGAAGCAGAAGTCCAAGGCTGGAGAGAGGCAACGGAGTAGTCAGGCAATGCAGAGGTCCGGGGCTGGAGAAAGGCAACGGAGTAGTCAGGCGATGCAGAGGTCCGGGGCTGGAGAGAGGCAACGAAGTAGTCAGGTGATGCAGAGGTCCAGGACTGGAGAGAGGCAACGGAGTAGTCAGGCAATGCAGAGGTCAAACCAGGTTAGCAATCTGAAGGAGAGATGAAGGAACAGGACACAGGAACCAAGGTAATCAGGATCGGGGACCAGGAACTGAAGAGGCAACGAGTACTCGACTAGTGAAGGGACCTGTTGCAAAGGCAATTTGAGAGAGTGGAGCCCGGGCTTATATACCGGAGCTCTGCCGATGTCATCATCCAGGGCCGCGGCCAGGTTCCCACCGCGGGCCCTATTTAAGGACTAGCTGTGCGCGCCTGCATGCCTAGGCAGGGGCACAGCGCTGGTCAGGACGGCGTCTCTCCACGAGCCACATGGAGAGGCCCGACGTGGAGCATCAGGAGCTGCAGCAGAGCCAGAGGCCCCAGGGGCGGCCCGAGGATGGAGCTGGCGGCCCACAGCTGCCACAGACGAGGGACCAGATGCTGGATCACTTTGAAAGAGGTGACGTGCCCAAGCCGCGGGTCTGCTGCGGCCGGCTCGCGTAACAGCATGGCTCTTCTTCTGTTCACACGTTCCTTGCAGAAAGTTTTTGTCTCTAAATTGTTTCCTTTTACATTTTTAGGAAAGATAGGGCAACAATGTACATTCTTTAGTTCTTTGGTAGAAATTTGAGGCCTCTTAGAACTGAACTGAATCCTACACTAGGAGCTTGCATTCTCAATGACTGTTGTAGCGCTTATGGACGTTGGGTTCCTCTGGGTTCTTGGTTAGTGGTTAGAAAGGAGTTTGTGATTGTCACGCTTCTCCGTCCATACTATTCAAACAAGACCCATTGCTGGGTATTTGACATAATCTCCACCCTCTTCTTTGTCACTCATTTACATTCATTAGTGTAGCCCTAACTCACTCTTCATTTTGAATTTGGCATAGGGGCTCTTGTCCTTCAGAAAGCAGAATAATCTCCAGGGCCCTCCAGGGCAGGGAATACACTCACTATTAACTCCAGTTAATATAAACACAATATACTGGATTACTATTCCTGAAGATTTCTCTTTTCTCTTAGATGCAGATAATAGATAAATAGTTTTAAAACAGAGCATACAGTTCTACTTCTTTTTGTTAGAAGGCAGGATTCGGCAATGAAGATATTACTTGGGTAAGAAAGTCCTTCCCTTTTTCCAATATAATCTGCACTACCAGCCCACTTGCTACTTCAAGTAAAGTACTGCCCATTATACACCACTGAAACATCCTGTGGTCTTTGCTCCTTTCCAAAGCGGATATCATTACTGGGTTACCAGGGATTTGTTCTTCCACATGAAGCTTACTTAGAGGACCTGAATTGGATAGATCAACGACTTTAAAGCTCAGTCCAAAAGGCATACATGATAACATCTGAATTTCTCTGCCATTCTGATGCAGGGCTGAACTGTTCTGAGGCAGGAGTCTTCTGCTTTTATTCCAGAAGAGATGAGGACCAAGATCCAGATCCAGACTCCGGCTAAGGTTCCAACACTGACCGACTGCTTCTCTCTACAGGGATCTCTGAAGATTCTCTCCTGGCAGAAACCACCCACTGCACACCCACAGGGATAAACGGGAATGTACCACTCTTTGTATTAAGCAGTGTGTTTACCCTTTAATAAGGGCAAAAGGCCATGAGATTAGGGATCTATGATTCTTTCTTAGAGTACACTCCAAAGCCTTTCTTCTTTATGTGCGGGAAGGCAGTTTTCCAAGGTTTTTATATGGTTAAATTCATGTTCAACTATGTACAACAACAATTTGAAAAATGCCCCCTATATATACGGCTAAAACTAGGCATGTAGTATGGCAGTGTGTATACTTTTAGCAGGGACCATAAAGTATGAATGGGGATTTGTACAGCTGCAAAGCATGCAGGTACCATTAGTACCTGCTTTCCCTGCCCTGCTCCAAATGTTGGTTTATAGCAACTCCCCAAAATAGGGATATTACGTTAGGCTCAGACTGGCCACACTGTACCAGTGGTAAAACCATCTCTCTCAAGCCAGCAAGTGCCAAGAGTAGAGTGCCGGCCATGGCCAATCAGGGACAAATAGACACCATTTTGAGGACAATTCTCAAATCCATTTACTCAGGTAAATTGGCCTGTGTGAAAGTTGCCCTCCCCAGCCTGGCTAAAAGGACAGTGTGGGCTGTCACCACACGCGCACTTTTAGCCAGGGGCACGGTTGGATCTGGAAAGGAAAACAAGCCATGTAGATTTGATTTTCAAAAACTGTGATGGCAACTTTCAACGGCCTGCAGAAGTGCAAAGCCGGCGGGCAAGTTTCACCTGCAGACTTGGCACTCAGTTTGGAAGGGAAAGGTTCCCTTTGGAAAAAGTTGAAGAAAACGTACCTGCACAGCTTTACAGCTAGGTTTCGTGTGGATACTTTTCCCGGGCAGAGTTCACAATTGGGGTTTTTTTTTCCACATTTGTTTTAGTACATCAGCAGAAAAAAGAAAACAATGACAATTCATGTAAAAAAAGGAACAGAAATGGTTAGGTCACAGAGTTAGACATCAAAAGATAACAATTCTAAATCTACAAAAACTACAGTCTGGATGCAAACTATTCACCTCAAGTGAACTCATTCATACATTTCCGTACACTAACAAAGGCACTAACTCTTATGTGCACCACCAGCTGCCACTGTCTCTGTCACATGCTTATGTGCTACACATGTCAAAGTCCACCATGCTTGCTTGGTAATAAGATCAACTTGTTCCCAGTCACTAAGAATGATCTTCAGCTCTAATGACAGAAGGATATCCAATAATGTTTTTCTTTGGGTTTGAAATATTTTGTTGCATGGCGATAGACTTCCACAGCACAATTTTAAAGGAAATATCACTGCTTAGATGCAACACATTTTTTGCCCGTAACCCAACGGGTTCCCATAAGTTGTAAATGAAGTCACAGTAAAACAGCAAATGTGACGATTTGCCCAATTGCTTGTTACAGAGCCAACATTTATTACTGCCCACATTTGCTATTTTAAATACTTTTAACGGTGTCCAAATGACTCTGCAAGCTATAAAATACAGCGATCAAGTCAATGAAGCTCACAAGGATGTTGTCATTACATTTTTTCCCACACTCTTCCCACACCTGAAATTCTGGAGTATCCCCCTAAATCTTTTATCCCAAATGTTTTCAGTTATACTTTTGAAAATTAAAAGGTAGGTGCCTACCTGCACATGCCTCCCCAACCCCACCTCGGGAATCCCTCCTTTACCCGCTGGTAAAATTAGGCCACACAATGCCACCAAGCTTGTAATTTTAACTGTAGAGAGGGTGGTCAGTTTTTATAGACCCCCCCATTTTACTGTTACACCCATGGAAATAGCTTTGAAAATTGCCTTCCGGTGCGTTGTGTCATAATTGTTTTGCAACCTGCAGGAAAAGGCAGGAGCCAATGCCCATCAGTACTCGGTACCTGCGTACCCTGAAGGCAGTTTTCGAAAGGGAAATCGTATGGATAGTTCGCTTTTGAAAAAATTTACTACAAGAGATGTTGATACTTTATACCCATGCAAATGTGCAGTAATATGACTATTCAAAATTGCCCGCTGTGTCTGTTGTACCCAAGTAGCACTGTTTTTATATCTCTGCACAGACAGGGTAATGCCAGAGGCATTTCTGAGTGCAAACTGTGCTTCACCCACAAAAGTGGACTGTTCTAAAATGGCCTGCCTAGTTCGCAGGTAAACGAATGTGCATACAGCCTGCATGCACGTACGTTTATCCGGCGTGAGCAGAGATGTTCTCAGTGGTGGGACCGGGGAGGGGGGCTGGTACTTAGACACGTACTTTTGCATTTTCAAAAGCATGCAAGTGCATGGTCCTAAAAAAGCTCTGTGCACAAATGACCAGGTGCAAATGTATGTGGGTAGGGATGCGCATACGTTCCCTTTGAAAATTGGTATAACTTGTGCATGTGTTTGACTTCATATCTATGCAGGCAGTTGCAAAATTGTCTTCCTAAAAGGGCAATACTGAAATGCCATTTACCTGTGCAAATGGCTATTTACTTGAGTGAAAGGGCTTTTTGAAATTGCCCACCCTGTTTGCAGATTGTGCCACAAAATGCAGACTTTTACACATTTTTGTTGAGGCTTTCCCAGGGTAGGGTTAGGCTAAAGGAGGCAAAAACATGATAATTTTGCATTTTCAAAACTCTGTGCATTGTTTTTGGCAAGAAACAAATTACCCACAATTAAAAGGAGGTATAAATCTCTGCAGGCCCTTTTTCCATAGGTGATTTTCAAAGGAAAGTATGCATAAGCTTTGTAAAAAATGTACAGTTTTGAAAAATTGCCCACTTAAATATATATCAATATCTCCTTCAATCAATCTTCCTGTTTCATGATGCAGATGTCCTCTGTTTTCAATGTTCCCAGATATCTCTGTTCACTTACTCAGGGTTTCCACCCTGTATTATCCTGTTATACTCATTCTCCTTGTTATGTCTTTCCTCATTATTGTTAATCTTTGATATTCTTAAATTTCAAACATCGTTCAATGTAACACGTTGTTCTGTATGTAAACCGGAGTGAAGGCAACTCTGCTATACCTCGGTATATAAAAAATGCTAAATAAATAAATAAAATATCAAAGGGATAAAAAGCACTGATGTACTAAGTACAGAGAAAACCTCTATAGAGGGCCCTAAAATAGTTAACTATTTATACCACTGTAAGAGGGGGCACTAGTAACTCTGGGTGAGGTTTCTGGGGATGGGGTGGGTTCTGGGAGCTATTTTACATGTACAGTCATATGTATGAACAGCACAGTTACCATCAGTGAAGATTTAATGTGATTTGGAGTGATGAAATGTGAAAGAAGAGTAGATTTGTGCCATGTTCTCTGTATCTAGCTTGATGCACTAACTACCTAGCTGCAATCAAGCTAGGTAGAGAGAACATGGCACAAATATATATATATATATATATTTGTGCCATATATATATATATATATATATATATATATATATATATATATAGATAGATAGATAGATAGATAGATAGATAGATAGATAGATAGCAAAATGTGGCAGTACTTGCTCCTGTTTGACAGGTCCAAAAAGTCTCCAACAAAGGGTTCCAAATTTATGTAGCCCCACAATTAAGCTTAAAGGTTTACATTTCAGCAAAAAATTGTTACCCTTACTATATCTAGTTCTTTTACCAACAAATTTTGGGCTAAATATAATAAGAGGTTCATATTCAAAAACCATTTAAACATATAACATAATAGTTATCCATCTACATGGCTTACCCAGCTATATTCAGCCTTTATCTTTATTTTTAGCTAAATTCTAGCCGGCTAATAAGTTAGGAGCCTAGAATTTAGCCAGTTATTTAGTGGCAGTCCAGGGGCATAATTGGGAGAAGTTGAGTTCAATGACTAATTTAACCAGCTAACTCCATTATTCAGAGTTAGCTGGTTAGCTTAGCTGGCCAAGAACTGTCCTAAAGTTAGTCAGTTATAGATAGCCGGCTAACTAATTAAGATATCTGGCTATATTCAATAGGGTGGCTACACTGTTGAATATGCCTCCAAATTTAGCCAGATAGGTTTATCTGGCTTATTTTGCTATCCGGACTGTGTCTGAATATAGACTTCTAAGTATGTTTCCCACAGAGACAAACTTTTAGTACATCTGGCCCAATTTGTAAAGTGCTTTGTAAAATAAATGATGATTTTGAAAGAAATAGTGATAATACACATGTAGATCTCTGCTAGCAGTGTTGAACTTGGACATAAGCATCATCTTATCCATAAACATCATTGTGATAAAAGGCAAAGATGGCTTTCCTCTCCCACATTGGTGTATGTCAGAAGCGTCTAAACTAAGAAACAAACCAGGAAGTTGGCCCCATCTTGCATGTGCTTCTTAAAGTGGGTCTGACATTTCCATTTATCGCATCCAGGGAGGGAAGCCCATGCTATGTTTCATTTCAGAAGTTTTTATCATGGATTTCAATGATAATAAAGTTGTTTGCTTAGGAAGATATTTCTTGTTCCCTCGTGTGTGTTCATAACAGGATGGATCTTTCCCATGCTGTGCAAAGTAAGATACTGTAATTTGGTAAAAGGAAGCAGCGAGTGTGACATGGTATGAGTGGGAGAAGAGAGGCTTGGGTGAGATGTTAAGTCTTCTGATAAATGGCACAGAGTGGAGTGTTGGAATTTGAAACTGAGTCTGTTTAGTGTAAAGGCTGCTAGAACCTGTTCAGAATAATGGCTTGGTAATATACAGAGAAACCTGCTTATTCCTCATGCTGAGGATCCCATTTTTTGTTGAGTTGTCACCCAAAAGTGTGAGGAGAGAGTTGAGGTATGATAACCCAGGTTTATTCAGGAGTTTAAGTCTTGTGCATGTATCAGGAATGGCCGGGCGTGCAGATGACCAGTTTTAAGACAAAGGACAGCTCACCTTATCAGGTGAGAAGTATGACTCTTTTGCAGGTTTTTGGAATCCCAGGGGATATAATCAGATTCAGCGGCTCCCAGATGCAGAGCAGACTGCCTCCGAAGGGGAGGAGGCTGGCCTTAATGCAGCAGAAGGGTTGGGAAGCCTGGCAACCAGAGCATTTAAATACTAAATACCAAGTCCCAAAGCAGTAGTACCAATCTATGCAGCATACAGACAACAAGGTCTAAGGTATCAAAGTCTATAGAGCAATCAAAAGCAAGATCCAGGCAGCACAGTCCAAAGTATTTATTTATTTATTTTTATTTAGAAACTTTTATATACCGGTATTAGTGGGGACATCATACCGGTTCACATAATAACTGCAAGCTTGGAAAATACATTTCAACAGGGAGAGTAACTGGGCGCGGGGGTAACCAATAGGCAGTATGAAGGATAGAAAAACAAGGAAGTCAAGTATCAATGTGCAGACAGTAATGTAGTTATTCTGATAGTGGGATTGAACTGAAATGTGCTCCAGTTTCACAGTATGTGCAGGCAGGTGTATGATGGCCACTGTCAGTGATGATGACATTATTCCTTTGGATAACCGTGACCCAACAAGTATGTTGGCAGGTGTTTCATTTGATTCAGGTACAAAAACTTAGATTGTAAGCCCTCTGGGGATAGAGAAATACCTACAGTACCTGAATGTAAACCGGTGTGATATCTCGATTGAGATAGAATGTCGGTATATAAAAACAATAAATAAATAAATAAATAAATAAATAAATAAATAATGGTTCAATGGATTCAGATGGTTAGTGAAATAATCAGTAGGAGAGAGAAAAACACAGGTTGTTCTGATGGTTTCTGTGGTTCCTTGTCGCAAAGACGGTCGATGTGATAATCACCTGTTTAGCAGGGGTTCTTATGATGTATGAAATGGGTCTGGTATCCTCAGTGATGGTAACTGAACCAAATTTTATCCAGAGCTGTACTTTACCAAAAACAGGATCATTCTTGCACAGTTTAGTGGTATTTTGAATAATTACACCTTTGTAGAAAATTCTTGTTTCTGTTTATATCCATTTTTTATGTAAGTGATAGAGCAGCTTTTAAACTAGATCATAAGGGAAATATTACAGTCTTTGGGGAATGCATGGTTTGGAGCAGCGTATCCACAAAGAATGCTGTTAAAAAAAGGAAAGTAGATTGTCCTGACAGTGAAGATTTATTTATTTATTTTATTTATTTAAAGGCTTTTATATACCGGAGTTCATGCACTAGTGCATACCACTTCGGTTTACACAGAACAAGGAACAGAAAATTACATCAAACAGATCTATATAAAAGATATAGAAAAAGCCTATTCCAAATTACCTGAATCAACTGCTAGTAAGTGAGTTGTGAAAAAGAATAAATAGAATACATTTAGGTATCTGTATACAAATACAAGAAGTCTAAAAATATAAGATAGAAGAGTGTATGGCACTAGATGAAGATATTGACATAATAGGCATCTCAAAGACCTAATAGAAAAAAGACATCCAGTGGGACATGATGATACCAGGGAACAAAATACTGTATATCAAAATGACAGAGCAGAAAAAAATGGTAATAGCATGGCATTATACATTATGGATTCCATAGAGTGGGGGTGGCCAACTCCGGTCCTCCAGAGACACAAACAGGCCGGGTTTTCAGGATATTCACAATGAATATGCATGAGATAGATTTGCATACAATGGAGGCAGTGCACGCAAATCTCTTGTACTTTCATTGTGGATATCCTGAAAACCCGGCCTGTTTGCATCTCTCAAGGGCTGGAGTTGGCCACCCCTTCCATAAAGATGAGTAGGATACGGATTCTCCAGGAAAGAAACTACACCCTGCAATCTCTATGGATGAAATAGGAGTGTGAATCAAATTGTTTTTGTTTTGTTTTAATTTCACATCATTTTTAATTCTTTTTTATTTTTTAAATGTTTTGTTTTTTTGTTTTTCCTGAATATTGTAGTTAGTGTGCATTGATCGCACACTAATGGCAATTAGTACATACTAGTGACAATTATGCACAACTAGAACCCCTCTTAATATATAGGCATTCAAGAGTCAAATTAGCAAAAAAATATAAATAAAACAACATGTGAGAGAGTATGTAGGAAACTCCCCTAGAACACTGTAAAGACCCGGTCTCCACACAGAGAAGATATGTGTGGGTGTCTTTCTCTTTCTGACACAAAGATGCTCTCACACACACACTCTCACTCTCAGTGTATGGATATCTCATAAATAAAGTGTGTGCATGGGTGTCTTTCTATGCCAGGAAAAAAGACACATACACACACACACACACACATTCTCTCTCTCTCTGACACACATTCTGTCATTGTGTTACTGCTCATATGCTCACACACTGAATGCCCCTGCTCCAGTTCTGCCACATCATTATCTAAAAAGTTTCTTCTTGCTGCCAGCCCTTCCCCAACCTGCAGCAGCTCTCTCCCTCTCCCTTTCTCATTCCTACCTCCACCCCTTCTTGGCATCCCTTCTCCAGGATACGCACAGATTCCACAGCCAGCTTATCATTTCAGGAGGAAAGACCAGCCTATAGAAGCCTTCTCAATGCTTTACAGGCACTTCCTCTTGGCTCACCCCATCCCTTTTTCTGACTGTAGCTTGCCTCCTCTTCTCTGTACACCCTCCCCCCCCTACCAGTTACCATTCCACTGCATTTCCATTAGCGGAGTATTACAGAATTGCTGCTTTTAGGGTCCTCCAGGCTCTGCACTGCCTACCTACTCTAAGGAAGGGAGGGGAGATCAGATTAATCCATGCTGTTCTTCCAGGGCTTAAAAAGAAAAGTGAAGCCCTGGTAAGACTGGTGTGCGCCACAGGACCCAAAGCAGCACAGCTCCAAAATCTTGTTTTCCCACATGGATCCTGTGCAGCCAGGGCTGGTGCAAGGGTATTAGGTATCATAGATAAAGCTTACAGCTTTGTACCTCCCAGCCCCTCCTTCATCACACACAATTAAAAAGTATGCATTTTGTAGAACATGCTGTTGGAAAAAATACCAGAGGCCTCAAAATGAATTAAGGCTCTGAAGAAAGAAGAAGCAGCTATGGTGAACTATGGCCTAGTTTTGCAAAGCAACATATGAACTATGGCCTAGTTTTGCAAAGTAACACACACATTAGCAGAATCCAGGTGAAACGTCAACAAGTAAGTCACAGGATGAGCATGAGATAACAAGATGAAGGATCTGAGAAAGGGTATCTGTGAAGATAACAGATCTGAGAAAGGGTATCTGTGAAGAAAGTTTGTGCATATGAAGTAAGATAAGATCAAACGGGAACAAAGAGTAGCTGCATTTAGCAGCAAGGTTAACTGAAATCTTGTGGTTTGGAACAAATAGTAGTTATCAATTAGCTTACAGAAAATGTATATAAAAGAGCTTGCAAAAAGAAAAAAACAAGCAAATGTTCCAGACCATAGATGTGCTATGTACATGTTGTAAGTATACCTTTTGCTTCCTAAGTATACCATTGCTTATACTCAGTATAATAAATATATTATTGTGTGATTTAAGACTTGGTCAGAGTTGTTATTACAAACAATTGGTGGAAAGAATGCGGGCATTCGTCACATGTTTGCGGAAGCAACTCTGATTATTTCTTGGGAAGAGTAGAAGATTCACGTTCGTTTGGTGATTCCCTAGGGCTCAGATTGATCAACTGCAGCCCAGGAGTAATCGGTAATTAAAGCCAAAAGTCCTGTGTGAATCGTGGTGATAGTTTTGAGAAAAGGCGCCTGAGGTTTTAACGCTGCAGCAATTGTTGTTTTTCTTGTATTTACTGTGTGGGTTAATATTAGCGTGTATATATTTTGTGTTCTTATTTTGTCTCGGTTACTATATACAGTTATATGTGCGTAGCCTAAGTAAACGACAGTTTAAAATGGTTAACACACACCCAACCCCTAAAAGGGTCCCAGAAGGACAATTAGGACAGCCTAACACGTTACATACATTATATGTTAACAGTGATGATACATGTACGGCTGTCCAGCATGTAATTAATTTATTTCCATTTGAAAAAGACCTTATTAAGAAAACAAATGACAAATGGGGTAAATACTCTGCTAAAGATTCCTTTCTTTCCTGGCCCATGGAAGGATCTTTGAAACTTAGTCATTTATTGCCATTGTTAACATTCCTACAAGATAATAAAAAGAAAAATAGTCTAGAGAAACACCTGCATGTCTGGAATTTATTTTCAGTGACAGGTGACTTATATACAGCTGATAAAGAAATAAAAAAGAAAAATAAGGTTATAGATGAAATAGGATCAAAATCCCTAAATCCGCCCCCATATGTGACTACATGTCCCCTGCTGGAAGACAGTGATCACGAAATTTTAATGCCCATACCAGCAGGCTATGGTCCGTTGAAAGGTCCTGTACCAAAGCCAAATAAGCCTAAACCCTTATATCCGGACTTAGAACAAGCAGCTAAATTTGAACGGGAAACTGCTGAGTTATTCCCTGGAAACGATAATTTTAAAATTAAGGGATTAGTGCACCTGACACCTGCCAATGGCAAGGACTGTCAGCAATTATGGGCTGATGTGTTATCAGGTGCCCCCCAGAGTCCTTTATCAGAAAAGGCTCGAAAAGAGGAAGGGTCATCCTTGACACCAGAGATAATTAAAGAAAGGATTAAAACGATTGAGGAAGGTTCATATGGGGCTCCATGGTGGACCACTGTTAAGACAGAATTAGGCAATGCAAATATAAACATTCCTTGCCACCCAGAAGGGCCAGTAAATGAAGCACAGCTTGCAGAAATAAGGGAATTAATCAGCAAATATTGTACGGAGTCAGAAGATTGGGAATATATTCAGAAAGGTCTAGACATATGGTTAAAATGTATACAAGATTTAAACTCGCCACCTTTTAAGGGAATAAGAAACAAGAAAGATAATTTGGAGTGTCCTATCTTTCTAAGAGATAATGGGCAACAGCCACCCACTGCAGCCTATAAACCATATACACCAGTAGATATTAGTACAATTATACAAAAATTGCCTAGTATACATAAAGGAGCAAGGCTCTGGCTCGAGGCAATAGATACTAATACGGCCGGAACACATTTAGCCATAGGGGATTTTAAGGCGCTATGTGCAGCTTGCGGCATTAGTTTACCGCAACTATCAGCAGTAAGCGCACGTCCACGACTTATAACCCATATTGCTGATGGACTTCCTTTTCAGGGACAGGACAGGATAGATTTGGTAAATGCTTTAAATGTCCTGTATCCTACCAGCATAGATTTTACAGCCATCACCGCAGCCAAGTGGGATGGCTTAACTGATTTTGCAATGCACCTGACAAAATGTATGGACATGTATAAGGCACAAACCGGGCAGGATGCTGATATACAGCCAAACATCCCTGTATTTTTACATTTGTTCTATGCTACGTTACCTGCAAATATGCAGACTAATTTGAATAATGTTGTGGCACTTTCAACAAAAACATGGCCAGAGGTGAGAAACACCTTAATGCATTTCGCCTCAGTGCATTGCAAAATGATAAGAACTTCTAATAAAGAGCAACAGAAAATGGCTAGCAAATTAATGACATTACAGATAGAGGACTTAGAGGAGAAAAAGAATATGAAAACACAAAGAAATCAGGATACAGTAAACCTACAAGGCAGTGATATACAGGATTGTTATGTGATACAGGGTCCACCGCGTACCCCGTATGAAGGAATATATCAGGGAGCATATCCCTCCTATATCCCCCGAGGTCGAGGGATGAGAAGGGGAAGGGGAGGAAGAGGTTTTGCACAAGGGATAATGAATAGACCGTCCCCTGATAGAAGAGCTCATGTGCAGTGTTGGAATTGCCAGTCATTTGGACACTATGCAACTGAATGCAGGCGATCAGGAGTTCCTGATCACACACAACAAACATTTTTACAGACACCGCCGCCGCTTAACCAAACATTGCAGACACCGCCGCCGTTATCTGCACCAGATCAGTTACAGGCTGGCCAACAGCCCTCACAATTCCCTGTGTGGGGCCAAGGTAATTATTGACAGACTTCGGGGAATGAAGGAATTATGCAGGGTGATACTGTATTTTTACAGAATTCAGAGCCGTTTGTGCAATTATTAGTAGGTCCTCAGCAGGTTCCAATGCAATTTTTGATTGATACAGGCGCTACATCATCTGTTATTTGTGTTAAACCAAGCGCTGTAAAAAGATCCATTGAAACAAATATCACTATTGGCTTTGATGGCAAGCCCAGTAAAAAACATTTAACTGAATTAACCCCAGTAGTAATTGACACTACACAAGGTAAAAGAGAAGCTTCAGTTAAATTCTTAATTGCTGAACATTGCCCTGTAAATTTACTAGGACGAGACTTACTTACTCAATTTGGATTAACTCTCACCTTTAAAATCCCAGCATCTAAAAGCCTCCTTTCATTACTCACTTCAATAGGAAGTGAGGAGGAGAATGAAATCCCGGATGAATGGAAATGGGATCAACTACCTTTAGATTTATGGAGCACAGAAGAGGCTCCTTATGGTAGAGCAAAAACAGCTCCGGCTTATCGAATTAAAACAGTACCATATGAGCTGGGACCAAATGTGAGCCCTTATCCAGTAAAAGAAAAGTTAATGGAACCTACTATGAAACATATTGCTAGATTGTTAAAACATGGTATTATTGAAGAATCACAGTCACCCTATAATACTCCTTTATTCCCTGTGCCAAAAGGAGAAAATGATGTCAGAATTGTTCATGATTTACGTGCATTGAATGATATAGTGATTCCACAATATCCAGTTTGTGCTAATCCTCTGACATTATTACAAACACAGCCCATATATAAGTTCAACTCTGTCATTGATTTATCTAATGCATTCTTTGCAATTCCTCTACATACTGCTTCTCGTGATCTAACATCTTTTGTATTAGGCACAAAAGCTTATCGGTGGGCACGCATGCCCCAAGGTTTTACGGATAGCCCGACTGTATTTTCAAAACAATTGAACAAGGATCTAGAGCAGTTCAGAAGTATTTTACCTAAATCAGTATCTTTATTTACATATGTTGATGACATATTGCTTTCTGCTGAAACTAAAATAGAATGTTGTGAATGGACATTTAAATTATTACAAAGGCTTGGTGAGGCAGGATATAAATGTAATCAACAGAAATGTGTATTAGCTAAGACTCAAGTAAATTTTCTAGGTCAAATAATATCCTCAGCTACTAAACACATAACAAAGGACCTATTGTTAGAACTACAGAAACAGGAGTTTCCCCAGAATTTAAAGCAATTACGAGGTTTATTGGGAACTTTTAATTACTGTCGACAATGGATACCAAGTTATTCAGCGCGCATTTCTCCTCTACTGAGGCACTTACAGGTACCGGCTGGTACTGATTCTAATGCGCAAATAAAATTGACTGAAGATGACGAAATGGTAATACAAGATGTATTACAGACTTTACTACAGGCTGAACCCTTAGGTACTGTAGACCCCAGGCTGAAAGTGCATATATGGGTCCGAGACATGGGAAACACATGGGCTGCTTTTGTAAATCAAGAAGATACACCGAAACAAGCAGTGGCATTTCTATCTGGATCCTATAGTCCAGTGGAAATGGCTCTACCTGAAATTCCAAAGTTATTAACTGCTATTGTCGCCGCTATTGGTAAATGGCGAGCTATGATGCCATATAGCTCGTTAATTTTACACTGCGTTCATTCAATACATCATTTGCTAACGACTAGTCAGGCTGCATTGACAGCAACCAGATTTGGTAAATATCAAACAATATTGACTGGCCAAGATATAGTAACAGCACCTCTCACGAAAGCTCAGAATAAGTTATTAGATTGTTTTTTTCCTAGTAATGTACAGAGACAAATTGAAAGAAAAGACATCCCGGACCTTTTACTGACCCAGTTTGATCCCCTTGACAAGGGACTAATATGGTTTACAGATGGGGCACAGAAAGACCAGCAAGCGGCGTTTGCAGCATTAAGTGTTACACCCAGTTTAGATATTATTACCAAAATACAGTATCAAACAGGGAAAGGTGTAACAGCACAAGAAGCTGAACTCCTTGCTGTAATAGCAGCTTTGAAATCTTCAGGAATGAAAGAGCACTGCACGATCTATACTGATAGTTCATATGTAGTTAGTTCTCTACAATACCATTTATTGAAATGGAAAAGAAGGGGAATGATTACTGCAACGGGTCAGCCCTTACAACATATCAACAACTGGAAACAAATACTGAACTTATTATCAAAAAGGGAAGGGGTTGGTTCTAAAACTGCTATAGTATGGACGCCAGCACATACTGGACACATGAGCTTTGAGGCACAAGGAAATGACCTAGCAGATAAAGCTGCTACAGAAGTGCTTACCGTGAAACTAATGACTATGCAAACACGGTTTAGCTCAGAATTAATGCATACTCCATATCCCATGCCACTTGACATATTCCATGAACAACCTAGTGGTGAGGAATTACAGAAATGGGTGACAATTGGATGTTATCAAAAAGGGAAAGAATGGCTCCACCCTAATGGAAAAAAATGTTTGACAACATCAGAAGTGTTGCGATACTTCTTTGCATGGCATGCAACCATGCATCTGTCTGCCACTGCACTATTAGCAGGCATACAAAGTAATCATTGGAACCAGAATCTTTATGCTTTAGCTGTACAGATAATTCATAACTGTTTAGTCTGTTCTACTCATATAGCTCGTCGAGGCCCAGCTGTGAGTCCTGGTAACTTGCCTATCCCCCAGGGACCAGGTTTGGAATGGCACATTGATTACACTGATATGATTGAAGCAGTTAAAGGAAAACGGTATGTATTGGTATGGGTGGATAGCTTTTCACATTGGATAGAAGCTTTCCCATGTACAAAAGAAACAGCTCATGTAGTTATTGATACCTTTTTACATAGAATTTTACCAGCCCATGGATGTCCGATCAAAATTGTATCTGATAATGGGACACACTTTAATAATCAAATTATGAATGAATTACAAGAGATCTGTAATATTATCCATCGACGTGTGTCAGTCTATAAGCCAACCTCGAATGGTTTGGTAGAACGATATAACGGAATATTGAAAACCAAATTGAGGGTATTGCTAGCAGCATTAAATAAAAACAAAACAAACAAATTATATACCTGGTTGGATGTATTACCATTGGCCTTAATGAATATACGAAATACGCCAGGTACAATCCATGAGATTACTCCATTTCAATTACAGACAGGACGGATTATGAATCCGGTGAGAATAAGACAAACTGATACTCAAGTAGAGTATTGGAAAAAAGTTCAGCCCCTAGTAGCCATGGCAGCAGATCTAATACAGACTGAATCGAAAAAGGTTCCTAAACAATCTTTTTGCGCTTCCTTTTCAGTAGGTGATCAAGTACTACGAAAGAATTACACCCACAAGACTTGGAAGGATCCGATATACGTTGGACCTTTCACTATCACAGACCTCAGCCATACTGCTGCTAAACTATCTGAACATTCCACTTGGGTACATTTGTCGGATATACGGACATTTAATCCGATACTATAATTGGACTGTTGCATTATCTTTTCTCTCTGAAGTAGACTGACTGCAGGAAATGAAAATGTTATGTTTACTAACCTGTTTATATGTACTAACGTATACATGGCCACTTGTTACTTCTTTCCCTCTCCAACAGGCCCCTGTTTCAGGATTAACAAATTTGTGGGTACAGACAATACAAGAATTAGTAAAGGCTCTTCCAGCAGATATTACGGATTGTATCGTCTGCACTCCACATCAAAAAGCCCATTCACATGTCCCAGCCATTTCCTTTCCAGTTCCATTACACCATATTTTAGGATTTAAAGATAATGGACAACACAATATGACCATAGATCCATTAGCAGGACAAACATGGACACAATATTTGGGTAATGCCAAACCTCCCCCACTTACAGCCGATTTACCAAAAAATGGTTTTCTTTGCCTTAGTAATATTACTTCCCCGAACCCTATTCCTTGCAACTATACTTACTCCACATACAATACAACATGGATTATTCGTAAGGGAACCATCTTACCCAGCACCCCTTTCACTGACATTGTAATAAGCTGTAATTGCACATTTTCACATATTACTGCATCTCCTCCACCAGGTTGCCTCCCATGTATAGCAAATCTGTCCAAGATTGTACATGTAGCCACCGACACCCAATACATACGCACTTTCAATTCCACATACACTGTCTGTCCACGTCTGTGTGACCTTTTCAACATAGCAGACAATAACTGTTCATCTGAAAATGACTTATCTTTGGTTCCTTGTAGTGTATTAGGAAAATATAAATCTCCTTTTGTTTATGGCCCTTATGACAATAGCAATGATACCGTAATACAAAACTTTGCAAATCTTTATGTTGGACATTATTGGTTGTGTGATGGAATAGTCTTCCTCAAACTCCCTACATACTATGAATTTTGTGTGTTAGTTACATTTAACTATTTTTCTCGAATTATTCCATTAAATCACCCTATGCATACCCGCTCCCGAAGGAGTGTTCCCTCAGCTGTCCCTGAAGATCAAGCAATCCAACTCTCGTTGGATTATATTAACTCCACCTACCCTTTAACTAAAACTAGATTAGACGCATTAAGCTATACCTCATGGTTACCATTTGCCCAACCTGCAGTTGCAGCTGAATTGGGAATGGCCATTCGGCGACTACAATCTGTCCTCCATGTAGTCACGCATGAATTAGAGATCGCCCTTAAAGCCCTTCAAGACACGGTAGATGAATTAACTACGGTTTCTACATATAATCGACACGGTCTGGACTATATATTGGCTGCCCAAGGCGGATTGTGTACAGTACTTAATAGCTCTGAATGTTGTACAGTAGTGGTTAATCGCTCTCATATAGTTTACAACGCAATGCAAAAGATACAAGAACTGGCTAGACTTCAAGTTAGCGATTTTGAGGGAGGAATCTCAGTAACTTGGTGGGATTCCATAACCTCCTGGTTTTCTAACTTATCTAGTCATTTGAAGGGGATAGTAGGAGTTTTTCTTGGATTACTAGTTTTAGGTATAATGTTATGTTTTTGTATTCCATGTATTTGTTCAGTATTACAATATTGTCGACCAAAGATGCCAACACCAAAACCAGTAACCAATATGATAGCGTATAGCAATATAAACTTGAGAACTACTAGAATGATCCAAACCACAATCAGTACAGATGATAGCTGGGAAACGGAAAGTGAGAGCAGTTAAAAGGGAGGTCCTAGGGAGGTGTCCACAGATACAGAGAAGAAAACCCTAGTCTCTATGCTGTTCCCCTGTGTGAAGAATGAAGACACCTAATGTGAGCCAGAGTCAATCTGGCTCAAGGGAGGATTGTAGAACATGCTGTTGGAAAAAATACCAGAGGCCTCAAAATGAATTAAGGCTCTGAAGAAAGAAGAAGCAGCTATGGTGAACTATGGCCTAGTTTTGCAAAGCAACATATGAACTATGGCCTAGTTTTGCAAAGTAACACACACATTAGCAGAATCCAGGTTAAACGTCAACAAGTAAGTCACAGGATGAGCATGAGATAACAAGATGAAGGATCTGAGAAAGGGTATCTGTGAAGATAACAGATCTGAGAAAGGGTATCTGTGAAGAAAGTTTGTGCATATGAAGTAAGATAAGATCAAACGGGAACAAAGAGTAGCTGCATTTAGCAGCAAGGTTAACTGAAATCTTGTGGTTTGGAACAAATAGTAGTTATCAATTAGCTTACAGAAAATGTATATAAAAAGAGCTTGCAAAAAGAAAAAAACAAGCAAATGTTCCAGACCATAGATGTGCTATGTACATGTTGTAAGTATACCTTTTGCTTCCTAAGTATACCATTGCTTATACTCAGTATAATAAATATATTATTGTGTGATTTAAGACTTGGTCAGAGTTGTTATTACAAACAATTTATAATAGTTTATACATTAAAAAGGTCATTCAAAGAACAGTTTTATGAGGTAAAAGTATCACTTACATGCACTGCTGTGGTACTATACCAGAAAACCCTGTAAAATAAAAAGTAAAGACACTTGGATCCGATATTGCATTAAGCCTACTGTAACAGATGTTGGGTGTGGGTTCAGCTCTCAGAAAGCTTTGGGTAAACTGAATTACAATTAAAATATAGTAAAACTCCAATACTAAAAGAGCAATAATAGCCAGCATTCAAAAGGTATCAACTCTGCTTATGAAAAGGCAATACTACAAATATTACACCAGGCCCTAAAACACCAGTATGAAAACCAGAACAAGCTAAGCTGCTTTAGATCCCTACACAGAAACTACATGCTAGCAGAATACCTCACCTCTGTCACACATGGAGAACACAAATAGACACTCACCAAATACAGAATAAAGAAACCATAAAGAATACATAGAAATGTGCAGACAAAAACTGAATTGGAAACTGCAACAAGCCAGAGCCTCTGCATGCAGTGGAACAATGGAAAAAAAGAAACATGACCATTCCTCATAAAATATTAAACAATTAAATCAAGAAATATAAATCAGCAATAGTAAAGCCATACAAAACAGCTGAACATCCAATAATTAAACTCATATTAAACTTTAAAAAATTCCCCAAAACCAATAAAATATTTCTAAACAGCAGATACATCAGATAATACCCAATAATTAAAAACAATAAGAATTTTTTTAAAATCCTCTGCTTTCTTTATTTTCCAGCCACCCTGAGATTGTTCTGGATTCGTGGGGGTGAGGGAGTGCACAAACTTTCTCCTCCCTCACACACATGCTGACACACACACACACACATGTTCCCTCATAACCAGTGACACCTATACACAAACACACACACATGCTCCCTTACACCCATTGACTCCTACACATATGCTCCTTCGTACCCACTGACACCTACACACACACACACACTCACAAACACACACACACACACACAAATATGCTCCCTTGCACACACTGACACCTATGCACACTCCCTCGCTCCTCCCACTGACACATACAATACATACATATACATGTTACCTCACAGCTGCTGAAACACACACACATGTGCTACCTTGAACTCGCTTACACATACACATACATGCATGCATGCTCCCTTGCACACTCCCATTCTCTCTGTTTTCCCCTGCCCTCTGAATATGCTTAAAAAGGTTAACTTGCATTGGTGGTCAGGAGGGATCCAGGCAGGGCCTTCAGCCTGATGGCCCTGCTGTGGGAAGAGGTAGGTAGAAAGGCCCGATGCAGGAAGGGGGGTTATTTTTTGCTGTGGCCCCAGCATAAGGGGGAGGGATCATCGGCAGAAATCAGTGAGAGAGCCCTTCAGTCATGGTGAGGTAGCAGTGGGATGTCTGCGGCAGAGAGAGAGGGGGGGTCATGAAAGGGAAGATCTCATGAGTGTTTCCACCGCCATGGTAGTGGTGGGGGGGAGGGGGGGGAGCAGTCCCACAGAGTTCAGCAACGCTGCAGGAAATGGACCAACAAAAAATACAAGTCCATAGAGTCGCAGCTGCAGCTGTGGGCACAAAAAAATAAAAGAGAAGTAGAGGCCCCTGGACACAGGGGCCTCTATTGCAACCACAGGAAAAACAAACAAAAAAAAAACCAACCAGAAATGAGTGGAGAGCCTCAGTGGAGGCTCCTGCTCTGCCAGAACAGCCTGCAGTGGGGCTGGATGTTAATAACAGCAGCTTCGCAGACATAGGGCTGCTGCATTTTTATGTGACTGCCCTGACTGGCTGCTGCATTTTTACGTGACTGCCCTGACTGGCCCACCAGAGCATGCCTGAAGCCCTGATAGGCCAATCGCCCCTGGGAAGGACCCAGGGAGAAGGTAGGAAGCCATTCTTCAGACATACCATTTATTTTTAAGAACTTTGAATTGCTAAGGTCTGCAAAGGATAGCAGATTTTTTGTTCTGTACTTTTGTCACGAGTTTGCTTGCTGTGCAGTCCCACCGTGCTCTGATGCAGTCCACGGTGACACCTCCTCAACAGCAGAGGCCTTCAGTGAGCTCTGTTCTAAGCTACCTGAGCCATCTTCTCACTGTTTCCTGCTTTGGCTTGTGATGCAGCCTCTTAGCCACAGGGGGTCCTAAGCGAGTTTCATCTCCAGCCTTCCCGGACTCTGTCTTGCTGCCCCATTTGACCCTGCCTTGCCAGAACCTAAATGTTGTGGAGTCATTCTTGGCTCTCTGACCTGGCCACTCTTACTTTGCTCTTCTGGCCTCTGGACCTTACATAAGAACATAAGATATGCAATACTGGGTTAGACCAAGGGTCCATCAAGCCCAGCATCCTGCTTCCAACAGTGGCCAATCCAAGTCACAAGTACCCAAACATTAGATACATCACAAGCTATTATTGCTTATTAAATACCGTAATAGCAGTTTATTGATTTTTCCTCTAGGAACTTATTCAAACCTTTTTAAACCCAGTTACAATAACTGCTGTAAGAACCACATCCTCTGGCAATGAATTCCCAAGCTTAACTAAGCACTGAGTGGAAAAAGAATTTCTTCGATTTGTTTTAAATGAGCTACTTGCTAACTTCATGGAGTGCCCCCTGGTCCTTCTATTATCTGGGACAGTAAATAACCGATTTACATTAACTTGTTCAAGTCCTTTCATGATTTTGTAGATTTCTATCATATTCCTTCTCAGTCATCTCTTCTCCAAACTGAACAGCCCTAACTTCTTTAGCCTTTCCTCATAGGGCAGCCGTTCCATGCCCCTTATCATTTTGGTCACCCTTCTCTGTACTTTCTCTAGTGCAGCTATATACTTTTTGAGATGCAGTGACCAGAACTGTACACAGTATTCAAGGTGCAGTCTCACCATGGAGTGATACAGAGACATTATAACATCTTCTGTTTATTTGCCATTCCATTCCTAATAATTCCTAACATTCTGTTTGCTTTTTTGATCGCCACAGCACACTGGGCTGACAATTTCAATGTATTATCCACTGTGATGCCTAGACCTAAGATAGAACCTAACAACTCCACACTCTACCCCTTGTCTCAAGGTGTCCCACAAGGCTCCTCCCTCTCCTCCACCCTTTTCAACATTTATCTCACACCTCTATGTCAGCTCCTCACAGACCTCGGCCTCAAATTCTACCTCTATGCAGATGACGTTCAAATCGTCATTCCCATTCACAACTCTCTCTCAGATGCCCTTGCCTTCTGGAACACATGTCTTGCCAACATAAATGACTTCCTCACCAACATCCACCTCGCTCTAAACTCCTCCAAAACAGAGCTGCTCCTTATCTCTCCTCACCTCCCTCCCAAACCACCGATCTCCAACGATCCAGCTTTCAACGTCATAACACCCCAACCCACAGTAAAAGACCTTGGGGTTATCATAGATCAACAACTCAATCTCAAAAAACAGATCAACTCCATCCTCAAAGAAGGTTTCTTCAAGCTTCACATCCTGAAGAAACTCAGACCCCTCCTCCACTATCATGACTTCCGCACCGTCGTCCAAGCCACCCTTTCCTCTAAGCTGGACTACTGTAATGCCCTCTTCCTCGGCCTACCCTCCTCCACCACCAAGCCCTTACAAATGCTCCAGAATGCCATCGCCAGGGTCATCACCAACTCAAGGAAAGCTGATCACATTACCCCTATACTCAAAGAACTCCAGTGGCTCCCCATCGCATCCCGAATTCTCTTCAAAATTCTAACCATAGTGCACAAGTCCATCCACTCGCACAATTCCAATTGGTTGGATGAACCCTTTCGTCCTATACGCACTGAACGACCCACTCGCACTGTCAACAAAGGCACCCTCTCCATTCCCCCTTTGAAAAAAGCCCACCTCTCCTCTACTAGGGACCGTGCACTATCCATTGCAGGCCCTAAACAATGGAACGCCCTACCTACCACTCTCAGGCTAGAGCCATGTTACGCCAAGTTCAGAAAAAAACTTAAAACATGGCTCTTCCGACAAGCCTACCCTGATTAAGTACACTGACTTCCGCAAGTATCTTGCCTACGCCTTGTATATTCCTGTAAATAGTCCGTTGCAGTTTTATTTATTGCTTTAATTCCTCCACCTCCTGCTCTTTGTATACTCCTCCTTGTTCGCCCTCCCTGTTCATTGTAATTTCTGCCTTTAAAGTTACATTGTAAACCGGTATGATGTATGCATACTAATAATGGTATATAAAAGTTTTTAAATAAAATAAATAAATAAATAATAAATAACTACTCCAAGGGTTATTTTTCCCTATATGCATCACTTTGCACTTGTCCACATTAAATT
This sequence comes from Rhinatrema bivittatum, assembly GCF_901001135.1. Lineage (NCBI taxonomy): Eukaryota > Metazoa > Chordata > Amphibia > Gymnophiona > Rhinatrematidae > Rhinatrema > Rhinatrema bivittatum. The sequence continues at coordinate 531,629,554 of NC_042617.1, forward strand.
TCATCTGCCATTTTGAAGTCCAATCTTCCAATCTCACAAGGTCCTCCTGCAATTCATCACAATCCACTTGAGATTTAACTACTCTGCATACTTTTGTGTCATCCACAAATTTCATCACCTCAATCATCATACCCCTTTACAAATCATTTATAAATATATTAAAAAGCACCAGTCCAAGTACAGATCCCTGAGGTACTCCACTGTTTATCTTTTTCCACTGTGAAAACTGAATATTTAATCCTATTGTCTGTTTCCTGTCTTTTAACCAGCTTGCAATACACAAAAGGACATCACATCCTATCCCTTGACTTTCAGTTTTCTTTGAAACCTCTCATGCGGGACCTTGTCGAATGCCTTCTGAAAATCAAAATATACCACATCTACTGGTCACATTTGTCCACATGCTTATTCACCCCTTCAAAAAAATGTAGGAGATTTGTGAGGCAAGACGTCCCTTGAGTAAATCCAAATTGGCTGTGTCCCATCAACCCATGTCTATCTAAATGTTTTGTGATTTTATTCTTTATAACAGTTTCCACGATTTTTCCCAGCACTGAAGTCAGGCTCACCAATCTATAGTTTCCCAGATCACCGCTGGATCCCTCTTTAAATATAGGGGTTACATTGGCCATCTTGCAATCTTCAGGTGTATTGGATGATTTTAATGATAGATTACAAATTAATTGAAATAGGTCTGAAATTTCATTTTTTAGTTCTTTCAGAACCCTAGGGTGTATACCATCTGGTCCAGGTGATTTACTATTCTTCAGTTTGTCAGTCAGGCGTACCACATCTTCCAAGCTCACTGTGATTTGGTTCAGTTGATCTGAATCATCACCCATGAAAACCTTCTCCAGAAAGGGTAACTCTCCAACATCCTCTTCAGTAAACACAGAAGCAAAGAAATTGTTTAATATTTCTGCGATGGCCTTATCTTCTCTAAGTGTCCCTTTAACCCCTTAAGAACATAAGAACATAAGAAATTGCCATGCTGTGTCAGACCAATTGTCCATCAAGCCCAGCATCCTGTTTCCAACAGAGGCCAAAACCAGGCCACAAGAACCTGGCAATTACCCAAACACTAAGAAGATCCCATGCTACTGATGCAATTAATAGCAGTGGCTATTCCCTAAGTAAAATTGATTAATAGCCATTAATGGACTTCTCCTCCAAGAACTTATCCAAACCTTTTTTGAACCCAGCTACACTAACTGCACTAACTACATCCTCTGGCAACAAATTCCAGAGCTTTATTGTGCGTTGAGTGAAAAATAATTTTCTCCGATTAGTCTTAAATGTGCTACTTGCTAACTTCATGGAATGCCCCCTAGTCCTTCTATTATTCGAAAGTGAAAATAACCGAGTCACATCTACTCGTTCAAGACCTCTCATGATCTTAAAGACCTCTATCATATCCCCCCTCAGCCGTCTCTTCTCTAAGCTGAACAGCCCTAATCTCTTCAGCCTTTCCTCATAGGGAAGCTGTTCCATCCCCTTTATCATTTTGGTTGCCCTTCTCTGTACCTTCTCCATCGCAACTATATCTTTTTTGAGATGCGGCGACCAGAATTGTACACAGTATTCAAGGTGTGATCTCACCATGGAGCGATATAGAGGTATTATGATATTTTCTGTTCTATTAACCATTCCCTTCCTAATATTTCCTAACATTCTATTTGCTTTTTTGACTGCTGCAGCACACTGAGCTGACGATTTTAAAGTATTATCCACTATGATGCCTAGATCTTTTTCCTGGATGGTAGCTCCTAATATGGAACCTAACATCGTGTAACTACAGCAACGGTTATTTTTCCCTATATGCAACACCTTGCATTTGTCCACATTAAATTTCATCTGCCATTTGGATGCCCAATCTTCAAGTCTTGCAAGGTCCTCCTGCAATGTATCACAGTCTGCTTGTGATTTAACTACTCTGAATAATTTTTGTATCATCTAATGTTCCAACTGACTCCTTTGCAGGCTTTCTGCTTCAGATGTATTTTTACAAGTTTTTATTGTGAGTTTTTGCTTCTATGGCCAACTTCATGTGTCTTGCTCCTTGCCTTGTAGACCTTACCTTGCCTTGTAGTCTCTGGGCCTTCTGTTACCTTACTCCCTGCTAGGGATGTGAATCGTTTTTCAACGATTAAAATTATCGTCCGATAATGTTTATATCGTCTTAAATCGTTATAGAACACGATACAATAGAAATTCTAACGATTTATCGTTAAAAATCGTTAAATCGTGTTAGTGCGCACTAACTCGAGTTAGTGCGCACTAACTCCCCGTTAGTGCGCACTAACTCGATTTAGTGCGCACTAACTGAAAATGATACAAATAAACACTTTCCAGGTCACTGAAGGTCAGTTAGGAATGAATATGTGTTCCTATTGGCTGGCTGCCCTCTTATCTATTGATATTACCAAGGTTACCACTGAGGTGATGGTTGGGGGGATGGGAAATGGAACTGGAAACTAACGAACACCAACAGAAAATGAAACAAAGTGTTCACACTTCCCAGGTCAGTAAAGGTCACTTAGGAATGAATATGTATGTATGTATTCCTATTGGCTGGCTGTGCTCTTATCTATTGATGTTACCAATATGGTTGGGGGGATATGAAATGGAAACAGTTGGAAGCTTGACAAAAAAAGTAATGTAATGATCAGCACTCACGTGACTAGAACTTGTTTGTTTATTATTTTTGTTAGCAGGCACCTGAAATGCTAGTGCATGTTGAATTTGCCAATCACTGTGCATTTTAGAAAGGTGGTCCTGGCTGGAACTGTACACAGTTCAAATATATGTAATTGATTGTTGGTAAGTGTATTTTTTAAGTAGCCACACTGGCACCAGTATGTTTACTTTTCCTCCTACTTAACTCACTAGCTCAGCTTTGTAAGAAGGGCTTCTCTGCTTGTGTGTTGTTTTTGTTTGGTGTGAGGAGAGCAGAAACATCAGATCTTTATTCAATCTACTACAGTCATCTCTTACAGTGCCCTATCCCTATTAATACCAGGAGTGTTGTGATCTTCCTGCACACAGTGCCCTAACCCTGATACCAGTCTGAGACAGCTCCCTCCCTGCATTACTAGTGAGAGGCTGGCTTCACAGACAGGGGGGAGCTGCCTGACCCTCACTCCTGACTTCCCCCATGTCCCAGCTAGTGAATGGTGTGTGGGTGAGGGGGGGGGGGAGGATGGTGAAGTCTGAGACAGCTCCCTCCCTGCATTACTAGTGAGAGGCTGGCTTCGCAGACAGGGGGGAGCTGCCTGACCCTCACTCCTGACTTCCCCCATGTCCCAGCTAGTGAATGGTGTGTGGGTGAGGGGGGGGGGAGGATGGTGAAGTCTGAGACAGCTCCCTCCCTGCATTACTAGTGAGAGGCTGGCTTCACAGACAGGGGGGAGCTGCCTGACCCTCACTCCTGACTTCCCCCATGTCCCAGCTAGTGAATGGTGTGTGGGTGAGGGGGGGGGGGGGAGGATGGTGAAGTCTGAGACAGCTCCCTCCCTGCATTACTAGTGAGAGGCTGGCTTCACAGACAGGGGGGAGCTGCCTGACCCTCACTCCTGACTTCCCCCATGTCCCAGCTAGTGAATGGTGTGTGGGTGAGGGGGGGGGGGGAGGATGGTGAAGTCTGAGACAGCTCCCTCCCTGCATTACTAGTGAGAGGCTGGCTTCACAGACAGGGGGGAGCTGCCTGACCCTCACTCCTGACTTCCCCCATGTCCCAGCTAGTGAATGGTGTGTGGGTGAGGGGGGGGGGAGGATGGTGAAGTCTGAGACAGCTCCCTCCCTGCATTACTAGTGAGAGGCTGGCTTCACAGACAGGGGGGAGCTGCCTGACCCTCACTCCTGACTTCCCCCATGTCCCAGCTAGTGAATGGTGTGTGGGTGAGGGGGGGGGGGGGAGGATGGTGAAGTCTGAGACAGCTCCCTCCCTGCATTACTAGTGAGAGGCTGGCTTCACAGACAGGGGGGAGCTGCCTGACCCTCACTCCTGACTTCCCCCATGTCCCAGCTAGTGAATGGTGTGTGGGTGAGGGGGGGGGGGGGGAGGATGGTGAAGTCTGAGACAGCTCCCTCCCTGCATTACTAGTGAGAGGCTGGCTTCACAGACAGGGGGGAGCTGCCTGACCCTCACTCCTGACTTCCCCCATGTCCCAGCTAGTGAATGGTGTGTGGGTGAGGGGGGGGGGGGAGGATGGTGAAGTCTGAGACAGCTCCCTCCCTGCATTACTAGTGAGAGGCTGGCTTCGCAGACAGGGGGGAGCTGCCTGACCCTCACTCCTGACTTCCCCCATGTCCCAGCTAGTGAATGGTGTGTGGGTGAGGGGGGGGGGAGGATGGTGAAGTCTGAGACAGCTCCCTCCCTGCATTACTAGTGAGAGGCTGGCTTCGCAGACAGGGGGGAGCTGCCTGACCCTCACTCCTGACTTCCCCCATGTCCCAGCTAGTGAATGGTGTGTGGGTGAGGGGGGGGGGGGAGGATGGTGAAGTCTGAGACAGCTCCCTCCCTGCATTACTAGTGAGAGGCTGGCTTCACAGACAGGGGGGAGCTGCCTGACCCTCACTCCTGACTTCCCCCATGTCCCAGCTAGTGAATGGTGTGTGGGTGAGGGGGGGGGGAGGATGGTGAAGTCTGAGACAGCTCCCTCCCTGCATTACTAGTGAGAGGCTGGCTTCGCAGACAGGGGGGAGCTGCCTGACCCTCACTCCTGACTTCCCCCATGTCCCAGCTAGTGAATGGTGTGTGGGTGAGGGGGGGGGGGGGGAGGATGGTGAAGTCTGAGACAGCTCCCTCCCTGCATTACTAGTGAGAGGCTGGCTTCACAGACAGGGGGGAGCTGCCTGACCCTCACTCCTGACTTCCCCCATGTCCCAGCTAGTGAATGGTGTGTGGGTGAGGGGGGGGGAGGATGGTGAAGTCTGAGACAGCTCCCTCCCTGCATTACTAGTGAGAGGCTGGCTTCACAGACAGGGGGGAGCTGCCTGTCCCTCACTCCTGACTTCCCCCATGTCCCAGCTAGTGAATGGTGTGTGGGTGAGGGGGGGGGGGTGGATGGTGAAGTCTGAGACAGCTCCCTCCCTGCATTACTAGTGAGAGGCTGGCTTCACAGACAGGGGGGAGCTGCCTGACCCTCACTCCTCCGGGGTATTGTGATCTTCCTGCACACAGTGCCCTATCCCTGATACCAGGGGTGTTGTGATCTTCCTGCATGCAGTGCCCTATCCCTATTAATACCAGGAGTGTTGTGATCTTCCTGCACACAGTGCCCTATTCCTGATACTGGGGGTGTTGTGATCTTCCTGCATGCAGTGCCCTATCCCTGATATCGGGATGTGTGCAAGAAGATCACAACACCCCCGGTATCAGGAATAGGGCACTGTGTGCAGGAAGATCACAACACCCCCAGTATCAGGAATAGGGCACTGTGTGCAGGAAGATCACAACACCCCTGGTATTAGGGATAGGGCACTGTGTGCAGGAAGATCACAACACTCCTGGTATTAATAGGGATAGGGCACTGTGTGCAGGAAGATCACAATACCCCTGGTATCAGGGTTAGGGCACAAGTTCTAGTCACATTGACTGATCACATTACTTGTTTTGTCAAGCTACCAACTGTTTCCATTTCCCATCCCCCATATACTGTCAGTAGGAAACTTGGTAACATGAATAAATAAGAGGGCAGCCAATAGGAATACATATTCATTCCTAAACTGACCTTAACTGACCTGAAAAGTGTCAAATTGTATCATTTTCAGTTAGTGCGCACTAACTCCCAGTTAGTGCGCACTAACTCCCGTTAGTGCGCACTAACTCGAGTTAGTGCGCACTAATCGGAAAAAACGATTTTTAACGATTTTTTAACTAAAAAATCGTGCCTAAGACGATTTTCTTGCCCTGCCACACGATTTCTATCGTTAAGACGATATGGAAAACGATTCACATCCCTACTCCCTGCTCCTTGGCCTATCTACAGGGCTGGCGCAACCCACTGTGCAAGCCATGAAGGAGGCAGCAGTCTGAGGCCGAGACCGAGTGAACTGCTGGTACCACTGTCTGGTGGTTCCCAACCTACCACGTGGTGAAGAAGAGGAGAAGGTCAGGGCCATGTGGTAGTTCCCAATCTGCCTTGCAGCGAAGAAGAGGAGGAGCACAGGGCTGCATGGTGGTTCCCAATTTTCCACACAGCGAAGAAGAGGAGGAGCCACAAGGCCATGCAGTAAACAAGAGGAAGTTGCAGGGCGGTGTTTGTGAGTGCGTGTATGTGTGTCTGAGCATGTATATAAGAGAAAGAGGGATCTTATGTGTATAGGTGTATGTACGAGGAATATTATGTGTATATGTGTATGTAAGAGGGAACATGTGTGTTGTGAACGTGTATGTAGGAGGGATCATGTGTGAGCATGTGTGTGAGTGAGAATGTGTTTGAGAGAGAGAGAGCAGGTGTATATAAGAGGGAGTGAGCAGGTGCGTATATGAGGGAGAGGACATATGTATGCATGTGTATGAGAGAGGAGAAAGTTTATGCATCCCTCTCTCACTGATCCACAACAATCTGAGTGACTGGAAATCAAAAGTTTCCAGGTATGGCATGCATGAATTATTTTATCCTTATTAGTTTTAGTTTTTGGATGCTATTTGTGTCTGCTGTTTTGAAATAATTTATTGGTATTTGAGAAATTTAAAACAAATTGTTTATGAGTTTTTAATTAATGGATTTTCTATTCACCAACTGTTTTGAAATATTCTTTTTATTAGTATGTTTATACTATTATGATTAATGTATTTATTGTATTTATTGTTTAATGTCTGAGGATTGGTGATGGTTTCTGTTTTTCCATTGTTACACTGCATAGAGTCTGACTTGTTGCGGTTTTCCTATTCAGTTTTTGCCTACATGTTTCCATTTATACTTTATGGTTTCTTTTTCCTGTATTTGGTGAGAATCTGCTTGTGTTCTGCATGTGTGATTGAGATGAGAGATTCTGCTAGCATGTAGGAATTTATAACAGCTTGGTTTGTTTCGTTTCCTAATATTAGGTATATTGGTGTAATATTTGCAGTGTTATGAACGGGAGAGTGGACCCTTGTTCTGAGGTAGAGTCTGCACTGCCGAGAAGGAAGAAAACCCTCGTCGGTCTCTACCGTCAGATGGCGAGGCCTGTTGAAGATGTTGAGAGGACGACTTCATCCTGGAAGCTCGTGATCCCCCCAGGAGGATCCTGTAGGGACACGGCCGCTGGGACTTAGGCGACTCTCTGAAGAATGAAGATGGTCTGGATGCAGGTGCCTCCTGTAGGTCATGGGTTCCAGACGGCTGGCGCCTCCAGCAGGTTGTGAGAAGTCCGGGAGTATAGCAGAAGAATAGTCCTAATCCAGTCCAAGGGTCAAAGTCCAGAGGAGGGTCGAAAGCCGGTCCAGAAGCAGACGGGAGAATGGTCCGAAGCCGATCCAGGAGTAGAGAAGGAGAAAGGTCCAGAGCCAGTCCAAGTCGATACCAGAATACACCACCACCAATCCGAAGGTCAGGAGCCAGGGAATCAATCCAACAAGGAGAAGAGCAGGAACTGAGTAAGGAGAAGATCCGGAACAGCAAACCAGGAACCAAGCACAGAGCCTCAATACCAAGGCAAGGTCTGGATGTCAGACCTTGCCTTAAATACAGGAACCAGGAGGTGGAGTCTCAGGAGGAGCCATGACAATATCCGGTCATGGCTCCTTTAAATCTTGCTGCAGTCATGCACGCAGCCCCTAGGGGCTGAGGGGGAGGAGCCGGACCGCCGCGAACCAAGCAGCGGGCGAGACAGCGGCAGCCGTCGCGATGAAAGTAAAGTAGGTTCGCCTACCACCGCGGGAGCCTCCAGTGCCCCCGGTGAGTAGGCTACTTTTGAGAACGTCGACCTGACTCTGTCCCAGCCCGCCATGACTGGCGGCCATGACACCCGGTCGCGGGGCGCCGCAGCCGGGGTTCCTAACATGCAGTGTTGCCTTTTCATAGATAGGGTTGTTACATTTTTAAGTGCTGGCAGTTAGAGCTGTTTTGGTGTTGGAGATTTATTGTATTTTAATTGTAATTTACTCATGGCTTTCTGAGGGTCAAGCCATACCTAACGTATTACAGTAGCCCTAATGCCATATGGGTTCCAAGTGTCTTTTATTGTAGGGTTTTCTGGTTGGCACCAAAGAAGTGCATGGAAATACTTGTTGCAAGGATATAAGACTTACCTAGGGCACCTAATTCTCTTGCACCAGCAATGGGTTCAAGGGGAGGGGGTGAAGACTCAGAAAGTGGAGGGGTGACAATGTTTAAAGTTTAGGTTGCTGGAAGGAACTGGGATTTTTTTTGGCAGGCCTGAGACAGTGTGTGTGTGTGTGTGTGTGTGTGGGGGGGGGGGGGGGGGCTGGCACCATAATAAGTGTTCGCACAGGGCAGCAAAAAAGCTAGTACCAGCCCTGCCTATCCAGGTCTTATCTTGGCTTGTGGCCTCCAGGCCTGCTATTATCCCTAGACCCTACTCTGTGGCTTCCTCAGGTCTTACCATGCTTAGTGGCCTATGGGCTTTATTCTTAGCAGTCTATAGGTCTTCAGTGTTGCTGCCTTCAGGCCTCTGTTGCACCGGAGGTGGACCCTTGGGCTGAGGTGGGGTTGATGCAACCCATAAGAGGGTTCCTACGGGTCCCCACCTCGGCAGGCGGAGGCTGGCTGGCTCTTCACCAATACCAGCCCTTGTTCCCCGCAGGTTGAGCCTTTGGGTACTAGGGCTGGCTGGACTTAGTTGGGCCTCCGTACGTTGTCGTAGGAGGAAGGATCAAGGTCAGCCCAGACACAGCAACAGAGGAATGATACAGCTTGTACTGGACGAGGTGGAGTCCCGGAGACCCGGGCACCAAAGGAACAAAATCTGACAGAGGGCGCCCGAGCAAGAGCAGGCTGAAGTCTGAATAGGCCAAGTCCAGGACAAGGGTTGAAGAGGCATCATGAGGCTAGCTTGAGTTGAGGCTGGCGGCAGTCTGGAAGAAGTGGCAAGCAAGGCTGAGATCTGAGCAAGGAGATGGGCAGAGGTAGTCAGACAATGCAGAGGTCTGGGTCTGGAGAGAGGCAATGGGGTAGTCAGGCAATGCAGAGCTCTGGGTCTGGAGAGAGGCAACTGAGTAGTCAGGCAATGCAGAGGTCTGGGCCTGGAGAGAGGTAACGGAGTAGTCAGGCGATGCAGAGGTCTGGGTCTGGAGAGAGGCAATGGAGTAATCAGGCAAAGCAGAGGTCTGGGCTTGGAGAGAATCAACAACGTGGTCAGGCAATGCGGAGGTCTGGGTTTGGAGAGAGTCAATGACATGGTCAGGCAAAGTGGAGTTCTGGGCTTGGAGAGAGTCAACGAAGTGGTCAGGCTAAGTGGAGGTCCGGGCTTGGAGAGAGTCAGACATGATCAGGCAAAGCAGAGGTCCAGGCTTGGAGAGAGTCAACGTGGTCAGGCAAAGCAGAGGTCCGGGCTTGGAGAGAGTCATACGTGGTCAGGAAAGCAGAGGTCCGGGCTTGGAGAGAGTTAGCGACATGGTCAGGTAAAGCAGAGTCAAAGTCCGTGAAAACAATCCGAAGAAGGGTTGAAGAACGGGAACGCAGGAACAAGGAAACTGAGAACTGGACTCAGCGAGGATCATGAACACAGGAACAAGACAAAACCATCAGGAGGCATCGAGTACTCAACCAGCGAGGAGACCTGTTGCAAAGGCAAAGCTAGGAAGCGAAGCATATACCGGAGCTCCGTTAACATCATCATCCGGGGACGCGACTCGGTTCCCGTCGCGGGTCCTACTTAAGTCATAGTGATGCGTGCGTGCCTAGGGAGGGCTGCGGTGCCGAGTAGCAGCGTCTCTCCATGGGCCACGCGGAGAGGCCTGACGCGGAGCAGCAGGAGCGATAGCTGAGCTGGAGATACCAGGGTCTGTAGCTGAGCTGGAGGCACAAGGGGTGGCCCGAGGATGGAACTGGCGGCCTACCACTGCCAAAGATGAGGGACCAGGCACTGGAGTTACTTGAAAGAGGTGAGGGGGCCGAGCCGCGGGTCTGCCGTGGACAGCACGCATAACAGCCTCGGTGTACACTGTTCTTGTCTGCTCCTATTCTTGTCTGCCTTGTCTAAGTCCTGACCTAGTCTGCCTTGTTTAGTCTTATTTATTTTTTTTTATTATTTTTTTTTATATACCGACATTCATCTCAATTGAGATATCACACCGGTTTACATTCAGGTACTGTAGGTATTTCTCTATCCCCAGAGGGCTTACAATCTAAGTTTTTTTGTACCTGAGGCAATGTAGGGTAAAGTGACTTGCCCAAGGTCACAAGGAGTGACAGCGGGACTTGAACCTTGGTCTCCTGGTTCATAGTCCACTGTTCTAACCACTAGTCTTGTCCTTATCTGGTCTTGTCATGTCCTGTCTAGTCCAGTCCCCAGTATCCTCACTCTATTCCAATATCCAGTCCACAGCTCCTTGCCTGTTCCAGTATCAGTTATGTGTGCCGTCCACGGCAGACCCACGGCACTGCCCTCTCACCTTTCTACAGAGATTCCAGTTTCTGGTTCCTCCTTGCTGCTGGTGGTGGGCCCTCAGATTTGTCCTCGGGCCTCCCCCAATGCCTCCGGCCCTGCTGCAGTCCCTGGCCTTCCCGTCCTGCTATCACTTCCCGTCGGGCCTCTCCGTGTGGCCGCGGAGAGACGCTGCTACTTGCGCCATGCCCCTCCCTAGGCACGCGCACGCGCAACATTGATGATTAAGTAGGGACCGCGGCGGGAACCTAGCTGCAGCCCCGGATGATGACGTCAACTCAGCTACAGTATTTTAGCTCAGGCTCTGCTCCCTGGCATTGCCTTTGCACCAGGTATCCTCGCTGATCGAGTACGTGTTGCCTCCTAGAACATAAGAACATAAGAACATGCCATACTGGGTCCATAAAGCCCAGCATCTTGTTTCCAACAGGGGCCAATCCAGGCCATAAGAACCTGGCAATAGCATACAGATTTGTCTCATCTCTGTGTTCCTGTTCCTCATTGTTCCTGGTTCCTGTCTCCATATTCCTACCTTGCTTCATTTCTTGGATTGACTACACGGACTTTGACTTTGCTTTACCAGACCACGCCATTGATTCTCTCCAAGCCCAGACAACTGCTTTACCTGACCATGCCATCGACTCTCTCCAAGCCTAGACCTCTGCTTTGCCTGACTATGCTATTGCCTATCTCCAGACCCAGACCTCTGCTTCACCTGACTATGCTATTGCCTATCTTCAGACCCAGACCTATGCTTCGTATGACTACGCTATCGCCTATCTCCAGACCCAGACCTTTGCTTTGCCTGACTACGCTATTGACTATCTCCTTATTTATTTATTTATTTATTTATTTATTTATTTATTTATTTAAAGAGTCTTCTATACCGACGTTAGTCGAAACATCACATCAGTTTACATCGAACTATAGGACGGAAATTACAAAAAACAGGGGAGAGGGTGGGGGATACAAAGAACCAATAGGAAAGCAAGAAAGCATAGGAACAAATCAACAAGTGAACTATCAAGCCTTATCTCCTTGATAGACCTCAGCCCTGCTTGCCACTGCCTTCGTATTGCCGCCAGCCCTGACTCAAGCCTGCTCTTCAATGCTTCTCCAGCTTACTCCCTGGATGTGGTTTACTCAGACTTCGGTTTGCACTTGCTCGAGCGCCCCCTGTCTGCCTCTATTCCATTGGTGTTCACATTTCCAGGACACTACCCTGTCCAGAGTAAGACTGTACCATCTCTCACCTGCTGTCTCTGGGCTGAACCGACTCTCACCTTGACTATATACAGAGGCCCATCTAAGTCCTGCCGGCCCTAGCACTCAAAGGTTCAACCCACGGGAACGAGGACTGATATAGGTGAAGTTCCAGCAGCCTCTGTCTATCAGTCCACTCCACCTGCCAATGGTGGGGATCCGTAGGTCCCTACCTACGGGTTGCGTCAACTCCACCTCGCCCCAAGGGTCCACCTCTGACGCAACAGGTTGCAAAGGCCATGGACTCAGTGGAGCCGCTTGCCCTCCAGGCCATTTCTGACCTGGCATCCAAGGTACAAGAACAGCAGCAATTTCTTGAGGCACTGGCCTCCTCCATTGATCGTCTTCATGCCCAGCTTGATGTCCTCACCAGCAATCCAGTTTCTACACCGGCTACTCCTCATCCACAGCCATCATCGTCGATGCCTCGAGCCCTGCTGGCCCTACCAGGGCCCCCACGTTTCAATGGTAACTCCAGACCCTGCAGAGGGTTTATCAGCCAATGCTATATGCAATTATCTCTGCAGCTCTCCGTCTTCCAGGACAAACTGACCAAAGTCACCTTCATCCTGTCTCGCCTTGAAGGGAAGGCGCTGGCCTGGGTTCGCCCTTATGGGAACAATCAGACTCACTCCTAAGTGAATTATCTCAGTTTGTGGCTGTGTTTCGACGGACCTTTGATGATCCTGGGCGGCATGCTGTGGCAAGCACCAACTTGTTACATTTTTGTCAAGGTCAAAGAAGCCAACTATAACATTGAGTTTCGGACTCTGGCCTCCGAGCTCGCCTAGCTGGAAGACTGCCTATGAGCTATTTACCTGGATGGACTTTCCTCACAGCTGAAGGATGAGCTGGCTGCAAGGGAGCTCCCTTCCTCTCTTGAGGACCTTATAGACTTGACAGGCCGAATCGATCATCAACTCCAAGAGCATCACCGAGAGAGTCAGATGCCCAAGAAGCCCTATCAGGTTCGATCCCATTCGCCACCAACCACCAGCCCTGCTGCTGTTCTTGTACCTTGGAAGAGCCCATGCAGTTGGGCTGTGGGCGGCTGACACCGGAAGAGCGCCTCTGGTGGAGACAAACCAGTCTGTTTGCAGAGCACCTGGCCACCATCTACAGACCTGCCCAGTCCGTCCGAGAAACTTCCTGGCCTAAGTTCAGTAAAGGTCCTGAACTTGGGCACAACTTCTCTGGCCCCTCAACTGTCAGTACCGGTCACCCTGATCTGGGACTCCCGGTCTTTCCCAGTTCTTACTCTGGTGGATTCCGGAGCAGGAGGTAATTTCATTCTCAAGGATCTAGTTCAGCTCCTGGGTATAAAGACCCGTCCTCTAGAGATCTCCTTGTGCATAGCATCTATTTATGGAGAACCGTTACCCAGATGAATATTCCTTACCACAGAGCCAGTTCAATTGTGCCCTGGCACCCTGCATACAGAAGAACTTGAACTGTTAGTATTGGAGCAATCATCCATCTGGTAGTCCTAAGATTCCCCTGGCTCCAAAGGCACTCTCCCCAATTTAATTGGGGTTCGTTGCAACTGGTGAAGTCGGGACTTGCCTGCAAAAAGCAGATCTTCTCTTGCCTCTTTGGAGGTTCGATTGCCCATTGACCTCCTTCCTGGGACCACGCCTACCTGAGGACGCACCTATCCTCTGTCTCTCCCGGAGACAAAAGCTATGACGGATTACATCCAAGAAAAACTTGCGAAGGGATTCATCCGTCCCTCTACCTCTCCTAACGGGGCAGGATTCTTTTTTGTGACCAAGAAGGATGGATCGCTCAGGCCGTGTATTGACTATTGCAGCCTAAACTCCATCACCCGTAAGGACAAGTACCCTCTGCTGCTGATCTCGGAATTATTCGATCGCTTACATGGAGCATCTATATTCACGAAGTTGGATTTATGCGGTGCATATAACTTGGTACGGATCCATCCTGACGACATTTGGAAGACCGTCTTTAACACCTGGGATGGGCGTTATGAATAACTGGTGATGCGTTTCGGCCTCTGTAACGCGCCCACAGTTTTCCAACGAACGATGAACAAAATTTTCAGAGATTTACTGTATACCAAGGTTGTGGCATACTTGGATGATATCCTTGTTTTTTCTCAGGATTTGGCCACACACTGCACTGATGTCCGTACCGTCCTCCAATGCCTTCATGAGAATCACTTATTTGCAAAATTGGATAAGTGCTTATTTGAGAAATCCAGTCTGCCTTTTCTCAGATACATTATCTCCCAATGAGGATTTTCTATGGACCCTGCCAAGTTAAAAGGAATCTGAGATTGGCCATAACCCGTGGGTCTTAAAGCTCTCCAGCGCTTCCTGGGATTTCTAAATTACTTATACCATTTTATCCCACACTATTCCACTTTGGCTGCTCCTTTGATAGCATTGACTCGCAAGGGCCAAGACACTCGAAATTGGACTCCGGAAGCCATCGCAGCCTTCCATCGCCTCAAAGAGGCCTTCCAGGCAGGGTCTTGTCTACATCACCCAGACCCAAACTGTTCTTTTCAAGTGGAAGTGGATGCCTCTGCGATTGGAGCTGGGGCGGTCCTGAGCCAACGCACTGCTTCAGGTTCTATAGTCCCAATTTCATTCTACTTCCTGCAAGTTCTCATCTGCGGAACAGAACTATATTATTGGAGATCGCAAGTTACTTGCCAAAAAAATAGCCTTCGAAGAATGGCGCCCATGGTTAGAGGGTGCGCAACACAAGTTCATCGTGTTCATTGACCACAAGAACCTGGAACATTTGAGGCATGCCCAGCATCTCAACACCCGTCAGGCCCAATGGGCCCTGTTCTTTTCCAGGTTCGATTTTGAGCTCTGTTACCATCCAGCTGAGAAAAACCTCCAGGTAGATGCCCTATCATGCTCCTTCGAGCTTGAAGACACTCCGGAAGAACCCGGGCACATAATAGACCCTGCTTGTATATCTGTCTATCTGCTACTCACCCAGTCCCTGCTGGGAAGACTGTCGTGCCCTGACAACTCCGAGAAAGAGTCCTCCGTTGGGCGCATGATTCTAAGTTTTCTGGTTACCCAGGGTGAGAACGAACCTTGGCACTGCTCCAGTGGTTCTTCTGGTGGCCTACTATGGTCTCTGAAGCTAAAGCATATGTCAAATCCTGTAACACTTGTGCACAGCAAAAGCCCCTGGTCGGTTGACCTTGGGGTCTACTGAAACCACTTCCAGCTCCAGAGGAACCATTGACCCACTTGTCTACGGATTTCATCGTGGATTTGCCTCTATCTAAGGATCATACTGATATATGGGTAACCATAGACCGATTTTCAAAAATGGCCCATTTCGTCCCTCTACCAGCCTACCATCTGCTCCAGAATTAGCACGCCTATTCTTCCGTCACATCTTAAGATTACATGGCTTACCCAAGGACATTGTCTCTGATAGAGGTCCACAATTTGTTGTTAGATATTGGCGAGCTCTTTGCCGAAAATTTGGTATCAACATCAGTCTAACAACTGCTTACCATGCCCAAGCCAACGGACAAGCCGAGCGAATGAATCATTCTTTAAAGGCCTTCCTGTGCACTTACATCAATGACTGCCAAGACAATTGGTGTGGACTTCTCCCTTGGGCGGAGTTTTCTCACAAATCCCACACTGCCACTGCTACAGGCAATTCATCGTTCTCCATCGTCTATGGCCATACCTTTGTCAGTACCATCCCCTGTGGTGCAGGCTACTGCGGATTCCCTCAAGGCTTTATGGGAACAGATGAATCTTCGCTTTCGTCAAGCTGCTTCTCGGGCCAAGAGAACTGCTGACAGTCACCAAAGCTCGGCTCCTGAATTCCTTCCTGGCCAGAACGTCTGGCTAAGTACTCGGTATATCCGACTTAGAATAACTTCTCAAAGGTTCGCTCCTAGGTACATCGGACCTTTTATGGTCAACCAACGCATTGGACCAGTTACATATCAGCTTTGGCTGCCTCCTACCCTGGGAATATATAATACATTCCACGTATCTCTTCTAAAACCTGTGGTCTTGTCCTGGCCTTCCCGAAAGGCTCCTGAACCACCTCCATTGGTGGCTGAGATTGATATGACCTACAAGGAACATGAAGTCCTCGACGTCCACCGGTGGGAATACCTCCTTTCTTGGGAGAGTTATGGACCTGAAGAAAATTCATGGGAACTAGCTCAGAACATCCTGGACAAAACCCTCCTCTTGAATTTTCATCGTGCCCATGCGGGCAAACCCCGACCTCCAAGGGGGGGGGGGGCTTAAAGGGGCGGTACTGATACGTGTGCCGTCTGCAGCAGACCCGTGGCACGGCCTCCTCACCTTTCTACAATGACTCCAGCTCCTGGTTCCTCCTTGCTGGTGGTGGTGGG
This sequence comes from Rhinatrema bivittatum, assembly GCF_901001135.1. Lineage (NCBI taxonomy): Eukaryota > Metazoa > Chordata > Amphibia > Gymnophiona > Rhinatrematidae > Rhinatrema > Rhinatrema bivittatum. The sequence continues at coordinate 531,645,749 of NC_042617.1, forward strand.
CCATCAGCTTAGTCTTCGGGCCTCCCCCGGTGCTTCTGACCCTGCTGCAGTCCCTGGCGTTCCCAGTCCTGTTACCACTTCCCGTCTGGGCAGGCGCAAGTTGCGTACTCCGGCCAACTGCCAGCGCGCGATCCCCGGCACAGCGGAAAATATGGCCGCTGTGCCGGGAGCCTGACCACGCCCCGCCCCTGCCCCCTCCTGCCCTTGTTGCAAGCCCGGGGACATATACGCATCCCAGGGCTTTACGTGCACCGCCGGGCCTTTTTAAAATAGGCCCAGTGTGCAACAGGTAAAAGAATGCACACTGTGGAACCCACATTTGTGAAGGGCAATTTTTCAATCAGCCCATTAGTACATTAGCCCTTAATGTGGTTATTTTCTCTTTAAAAAATTTTTTATGACGTACACATGCTAAAAGCAACTACATAAATTTACAGTTCCTCAGGCTGTTTGCAAATTGCCCACATGGTGTCTATGGGAAACTGCCTGGCTCATCTGGACCCTTAGAGACACTGTAGTGACTACTTCAGATTTTCTAAAATGATCGTTAGCACAGAGCTTCAGATGACATTGAGTGCTATGTGATATAATGAGTCATACAGATGCATAGTTTAATAGGATGATGGATAGTATTCAATACACTTTTTTTTTTTGCTTTGTTTTACTTCTTATACTGCAATTCCATTACTTCATTTTAGAAATGGGAGGAACTGATTTGAACTGAAGCTGCTGGTTGTGGGGATTTATCTCGTTTAGCCCTAATTTTCAGAATCTTCAAGAAGCATTTATTGGACTTATTTTCAGATTTAACCTTTAAATCAGATGGCACAAGAATCAAACCACAGTTGCTAGAGGGGAAACACTTCTTTTTTTTTTTTTCTTCAGAGAGAAAGATTCCATTTTTGGGGCTTCCCAGACAGCAGCTGGACCCATCTGATTCCGTCTGAGATCATCATTTCCTCCGACTGTGTCTTTTAACAGCAGGAGAGTTTTATGATGGGTAGCAGAGGCCTGCTTTTCTTTGCTTCAGATAAACAGCTTACACTTTAAATAAGCTGTTCCCTGTTAGTCACTGCTTTATGCATGGTTTAGATTGCTCTGTGAACAAAAGAAGGAAGGAGAAAAGGATAGTGGTGTCTGGAAGCAGCCTTCCTTGTAGCCTCCTCATTCCCCTTCAAAGGTACTCCCTCCACCCTACCCCACCTGACACGTTGCAAAGGGATGGAAGAGGAGCTGCCTCTGAGGGTGGGCAAAAGAGGGCCCAGATACTAAACTATGAAAAATTTGGAAGGTTACTTTGGGTAACGTTCCACACTTACTGCCTGTGGGAAGCCTGTGTTTAGCATGAGATGTACTAACCCAGAAACATGCAAAATTAGGGCCATGGTGATTTTCCTGTGCTAATGCTTCCCAAGGGTCAGTAAGTAACATTTACTGTGGGGAAAATGCTTACCACAGCACGAACTGGCCCACGGTCTCCATGCTGGGACATGACAGGACAACTTAAAAAAGGGATACAGACTTCCTCCCCTCTGCTTTCTATATCTTGCCACTGGAACTCAAAACCAGCCCAAAACAAGAAAAACAGTGCAGATCTGTAGAGGCCATAATACCGGGCCTCACCTCCCAGGGCAATATATCCTCTGCTAATGACCTTGCAGGAAATATCATATCAAATACTTCAGTTTAATTCATGGGGGAATAATGGCTAAACAGTTCATTATGGGGCGGATTTTAAGAGCCCTGCTCGCGTAAATCCGCCCAGATTTATGCGAGCAGGGCTTTGTGCGCCGGCGCGCGCAGAGCCCCGGGACTCGCGTAAGTCCCGGCGTTTTTCGAGGGGGGCGTGTCGGGGGCGTGGCCGATCGACGCGGCGTTTTGGGGGCGGGACGTGGCGTTTCGAGGGCGGGCCCGGGGGCATGGTTTCGGCCCGGGGTGGTCCGGGGGCGTGGCCGCGCCCTCCGGAACCGCCCCCAGGTCGCGTCTCGGCGCGCTAGCGGCCTGCTGGCACGCGGGGATTTACTTCTCCCTCCGGGAGGCGTAAATCCCCGGAGAAAGGTAGGGGGGGGTTTAGATAGGGCCGGGGGGTTGGGTTAGATAGAGGAAGGGAGGGGAAGGTGAGGGGAGGGCGAAAGCGAGTTCCCTCCGAGGCCACTCCGATTTCGGAGCGGCCTCGGAGGAAACGGAGGCAGGCTGCGCGGCTTGGCGCGCGCCGGCTGCACAAAATCGGCAGCCTTGTGCGTGCCGATCCTGGATTTTAGCAGATACGCGCGGCTACGCGCGTATCTACTAAAATCCACCATACTTTTGTTTGCGACTGGTGCGCCAACAAATGTACGCGAACGCGCCGTTTTTAAAAATCTACCCCAGTGTCTCTTTTGTATCCAAATTTAAATCATTCTATACTTGGCCACAATAAAATGTACAGGAGTTACGCTCACAGGGGTAGATTTTACAAAGTTACGCACACGCGTACTTTTGTTCGCGCACCAGGCGCAGAGTACGCGGGATTTTAATAGATACGTGCATAGCCGCGCGTATCTGTTAAAATCCTGGATAGGTGTGCGCAAGGCTGAGAAAAATCGGCAGCCTGCGCGCACTGAGCCGCGCAGCCGGCCTCCGTTCCCTCCGAGGCCACTCCGATTTCGGAGTGGCATCAGAAAGAACTTTCCTTCCACCTCCCCCAACCTTACCCTACCTTCCCCTACCTAACCCACCCCCCAGCCCTATCTAAACCCCCCAACCTTTATTTATTTACTTATTTATTTATTTTTAATTTTTATATACCGATGTTCCTGTATAATATACATATCGCACCGGTTTACAAGGAACTGAAACTGTCACCTCTGGGGCGGAATACATTGGAACAAGTTGAAATAAAGAACTTACAGAGAGACAAAAAAGGACTACATTCAAAGAGACTATTAGCTGAAATAAAGTACAACTCAAAAACATATGTACAGTGGGATAAATGGACTGGGGTCTATAAAGTCATTGACTTCATCGGACCTTAGCTCTCTGGGAATGCTTGGGAGAAAAGCCAAGTCTTTAGCTTCTTTTTGAATGTCATGAGGCAAGGTTCTTGGCGGAGATCCGGAGGGAGCGAATTCCAAAGTGGGGGACCTGCAGTGGAAAGGGCGTGTTTCCTCAGTGAGGTTTTTGCCGGCTGGGTGTGTAGCATGTTCTTGTACGCACTTCTTATCGGTCTCTTAGTAATGTGCTGCTGCAGTTGAAAAGTTAGGTTGAGGGGGGAGATGTTGTGTAGGGCCTTGTGTATCATCTTGAGGGCTTTAAAGTGATGGGGGTGATGTGATCCCTTTTGTTGGTGTTTGTAAGGATTCTGGCCGTCGCGTTCTGGACCATCTGAAGTGGTTTGATGGTGCTAGCGGGAAGGCCCAGAAGGAGTGAGTTGCAGTAATCCAGTTTCGGGAGGATGATGGATTGTAGTACCAGACGGAAGCCTCGGAAGTGCAGAAGTGGTTTTAATTTTTTTAATACTTGCAATTTAAAGAAGCATTCTTTGGTAGTATTGTTTATGAACTTGATGAGGTTGAGTTGTTGTCTAGTAGCACACCCAGGTCTCTTACTTGCGATGAGTGCAGGGCCGGTGCAAGGGGATTTGGCGCCCTAGGCGAGCCTTCTCCCTTGCGCCCCCCCCCCCCCCCGTTGCGCCGCCACCCCCCAGTCTCGGCCACGATTCCTACCTCATTCTTGATCGCGCCCGCTGACTGTGTGGCTTTCTGGGTCACGAGCAGGTTGGGCACTGCTTGCGGCCCGCCAAATCTCCACTTCTCTTTGCCACCGCTTGCGGCCCCATATGGCTTGTACCCAATGGCGGATCAAGGGTCTCCAGCACCTGAGGGCTAATCCATGTGTGCGCCTCTCCAGCATCCCCCCTTAATCCTTCTTGTACTAATGCTTAAGGTCACAGAAAATCAGTGGTGTCTCTAAACAGAAGAATTTGGGGGGGGGGGGGGAGCCAAAATGATATTTCTTCATCACACCCACCTCTATAGCATGGATCCTGCTTTAAAATTGGTTATAAAAAAAGGTGTTAATAAAAAAGTCCAAAGGCTCTTCTGCATAATTTTAAAAAGCTGGCCAGTTTCACACTATAAAATTATTTGATAGCCTCATTCAACTAATTCTATATGGCTATGAGAGTGAAGTCAGGACTATATAGGAAGGGACAGAATGTCAATATAAATCCTGCACCTCCAGTTCTGTAACTCTGTGCATCCACTGAAATTCCCCCAAACAATGGAGCTTGGATGTTTCCCTTACAGCTCATCATACTAAAAGATATTTTCAAATTCTGGTGTCACCTCACAGTAACAGCAGCACAATCACCTTCCACTGCCAGGCACATTGTGAACTAACACAAAACCCTGCAAAAAAGACACTCAAAATCTATACTGCAGTCCCATCATAACATAACAGTAATAACACCAAGGATTCAAACAACAATAACCCTACCTGTGAATAAGCATGGGTAAATATTACACTGTGTCCTAGAATACCAATACACCACCTACTGAGGAAACAAAACAAACCCGATTGCTATAGATCCCTATACAGACACTACATGCTAGCAGAATCTCTCATCACAGTCACACACACAGAGCAGAGACAGACCCTCACCACATACAGAATACAAAATAAAGGAGCACAAATTAGAAAAAACTGAAATGGAAACCCCAAGAAGCCAGACTCTGTGTATTAACAATGGAAAAAACAGAACCACCATTCCTCATAAAACAAATAAAATCAAGAAACATAAAGCATCAGTTATAATAGTAAAACCATACTAATAAAAGAATATTTTAAAACTATTGATAAATAGAATTTCTATTAATTAAAATCATATACATTTTTTACAATTTCCTAAACACCAATAAAATATTTCAAAACAGCACATATATCAAATAACACACAATAATTAAAACTAATAAGGATTTTAAAAAGCCCCTGCTGTCCATACATGGGAGCTCTTGATTTCCAGTCAGCCTGATATTGTCGAGGATTAGGAGGTTATCCTCTCTCTCTCACACATACTCACATATCCATTCTCTCTCACACATACACTGTCACATACATACACACACATGCTCTTATACCCACCATAACCTCTCGCTCTCACAGACACTGACACACTCTCAGGCTGAAAGACACTCTCTTCCCCAACACACACTCCGCCCCACACACTCTTACGCCCCTGGATTTTCTCATACACACATGCTCTCACTCTCACTGGCTCCCTCACATACACACACACCTAGGCAAGCTCCCAATCATTCTCACACAAACACACACACAGGCAAGCTCACAGTCATTCTCACACTGACCCCCAGGTAGGCTCCCATTCATTTTCACACCACTCCCTCCCCATCCCCCAGGCAGGCACCAATTCATTCTCACACACACACATATAACCACACACAGGCAGGCACCTATTCTCACACATACAAACCCCAGGAAGACACCCATACATTCTCATACACAGACACACCCTCAGGCAGACACCCATGCATTCACACACATACACCGCCAGGCAAACTCCCATTCATACACATGCACACTAAAGGCAGACCCCCTCTCTTTCTTTTGCCAGCAACCTCAGAGCCTCTCTCATTCCTCTGCTGCCACTGTCACTGCTGCTGCATGGCTATTGGGGAGGTGCTGATTGCTGCTACTGGCACTGAAGCCCATTCTGCTGCCTTTTCTCTGCAGGCCCCGTGGGCTTCCACTTCCTCAATGTTGATCTCCTACATTGTGAGATCCGCATAGAGAAAGTGCTACTCTTGCACATTCCCAAAGATTACATGTGCCAATCAGTAAAAAGTAATTTATTTTTTTTACTTTGCTGTCTGATCTTAGTTTTCTAATCGGTTGGTCACAGGATTTTTTTTCCCACCTTTCCTTTCTTTTTTTTTTTTTTTGCCAATTCCTTTTATATTGTCTTTTTTTCTATTTCTTTTCTCTCCATCTGTCTTCTTCCCTCAAACACACAGTCAGGCTCTCATTCTCACATGCATTCTCTCTCTCTCTCTCACACACATACAGGCTCTCACTCATAGAATCATTCATACACAGTCTCTCACTGGCACATGTTGTGTCTCTCACACACCACACAGGCTCTCTCTCACTCCCACATGCTGTCTTACTCAAACACAGGCCCTCACTGTCACATGTTTTAACTCATACAATCATTCATACACACAGGCTCTCACTGGCACATGCTGTCTGACTCACACACACAGAGGCTCTGACATGCTGTCTCTGCAAACATTCAGGTCCTCACTCCCACACACACTCTCTCAACTCATTTCATACACGCACACACACACCCTCTACAGACCCTCAGCCTCTCTCTCTCACTTCTGGGCCTCCTCTTCACGGGTCGCCACAGGATGGGCTCTGCAGCGGCCCTGGTCTTCTCGGGCCGCCCGCAATGTGGGATTCGCGGCGGCCCGTAAGCGCTGCTCCTCTTCTGCACGAGGCTGATGCTCCTCCTCCTTCCGGCATGCAGCTGACTCTCCTCCTCTGCCCGCGGCTGATTCTCCTCCTCCTTCCGGCACGCGGCTGATGCTCCTCCTCCTTCCTGCCCCCGCGGCTCCGGCAACATTTTTCGTCCGGGTCTGCGGGGGCAGGAAGGAGGAGGAGTATTTACAAGCTTAGAGCGACCATTTTTTCGGGCCGATCTTTGGCAGCCGTATGAGCCTTCTTATCGGCCACCAGCAGCTTGGCGCCCCCTAATGCTAGGCGCCCTAGGCAATCGCCTAGTTCGCCTAGTGGTTCCACCGGCCCTGGATGAGTGGTCGATTGAAGTGCTCGAAGCAGGCGTATCTTGCGTGTGCCGGCTGCACGATTCCCTGGCCCGGGAGCTGTTTTGGAGGCCTCGGCCACCCCCCCGAAATGTCCCCGGGGCAGAACCACGCCTGCGGTCCTGCCCTCGAATGATGTGCCGCCGCGACATGGCCCCCCAACACGCCCCCCCAGGAAAGCCCCGGGACTTACGCGCGTCCTGGGGCTTGCGTGCGCCGCCGAGCCTACTCAACATAGGCTCGGCGCACGCAGGGGGAACTTCGGGCTGGTTTTCCGGGCCCAGATTTTCAAAGGGGTACGCGCGTAAGATACACGCGTACCCCTTTGAAAATCTGGCCCACAATCAATAGTGTGTTCTAGGATTCGCATTAAATCTAGATTTAAGTCTGCTATCCATGCACGTAGACCTAATCATTTGAAAATTCAAACTAGCTGGTTAAGATTACCTCTCTCCCCCAGTTGTCAAATGTGAATGTCTGCATTTTGAACCACTAAATATAGCCATACAGTGGAGATTAAGTTTCAGTTTAGGTCTAACCACCTAACTTATTTATGCTCTCTTAAAACGTTTCTCAACAGCTGTGCCCTTGCAGTGTTTATTGTCACCTGGCTAGGAGACACCTATCTTGCTCTCTCTCTTTCAGAGCCAAAGCTCTTAACCCATTTCTTACAGAATCTTACAGTAAACAGCTGGGGATGAGATTTATTTATTTATTTATTTGAGTTTTTTCTATACCGGCATTCGCGAAGGGAATCGCATCATGCCGGTTTACAAATAACAAGGAGTGAACAACAATAAAGTGATAAGAAACATTAACAAGTGCTAAAAGAAGGGAAAAATTGCAGTTACAATAAAACAGGGACATATTACAACTTGGAACAGAAGAAAAGGAGATAGTAATTTAACAGTGGCGAATAACTGGGAAAGCCAGTTATTCGCCATAAGTTGGCGAATAACTGGCCATAAGTTTCCATGGCCAGTTATGGCCATGGAAACTTATGGCTATAAGGAAACTTATGGCCATAATATGGCCATAAGTTTCCTTATAGCCAGCATTCATTGCCTCTTTCCTAAAATGACTTTCAAGGACAGGCTGAGCTGGAATAGCTATGAATTATTTTTCTATAGCAACTTCTGCAGATATAGGCTGGGATTATTTTTATTTATTTTATTTATTTAAGGTTTTTTTTTATACCGGCATACCTGAAGCGTTCACATCATGTCTGGGATGGATGGGATGGATGGGAGGAGCTAACAATATATATATATATATATATATATATATATATATATATATATATATATATATATATATATATATATATATATATATATATATATGACCCTTCTCTGCCAGGGCCAGAAACCTGACACTATCCACAGCTGGGGAGACAAAGACACAGGAAAATTAGTTTGCCTGTGTTCCTATGTATTCCAAATCGACCATAATAAGACATTAGCGGCCACCGTGTGCTGAACATCTGTAATTCATTATACATTGGGATGGAATACGTCACTTTCTGAATGTTCAGGCCTGGTTTTATTTCATGAGTTCTGAATAGCTATTGTTAGTGAGTAGTAGAGATGCAAGTCACAATAATTGAATGAGTCATGAAGAAGTGAAATAAAACCCATATATAACTCCTTAAAAGATATGTTGTTTTTTTTTAATTTCTCAAGGATGAGGTGTGCACAAGATAAGTGAGTGAGGCCCTTTTGACACAGAATGCAGTTTGCCTAATGATTTTAGAAAGGATATGCTGATCTGATATTCTTTGATGGCTAAGGGATCTGTGTAACAAAGCTCATGCCAAAAAATGTTTAGCTTGTGTATTAGTAACATTTTTATGTGCTGTATGAGATGGGGGGGTGAAACACTGATGTTCACGGAGCAAGAGCAGGATCTTGGGGTGATAGTGTCTGGCGATCTGAAGATGGTGAAGCAATGTGACAAGGCAATAGCTAAAGCCAGAAGAATGCTGGGCTACACAGAGAGAGCAATAACCAGTAAGCAAAAGGAGGTGGTGATGCCCTTATATAGGTCCTTGGTGAGGCCTCACCTTGAGTACTGTGTGCAGTTCTTGAGCCCTTATCTCAAAAGGGACAGAGACAGGGTGGAGACGGTCCAGGAAGGGTGACCAAAATGGTGTAGGATCATTATCAGAAAATCTATGAGGACAGGCTGAAGGAACTGAATATGTATACCCTAGAAGAGAGGAGGCACAGATACCTGCACAGATACCTTCACAGATACCTGCAAGAGTTTAATGATATACAAATATCAAACCTTTTCCATTGGAAAGAAATCAGTAGAGGTCACAAAATGAAACTCCAGGGAGGAAGTCTCAGAACCAACGCCAGAAAATATTTCTTCACGGAGAGGGTGCTGGATGCCTGAAATGCCCTTCCGGAGGTGATGGTGAAGACCAAAACATGAAAGAATTCAAAGTTACCCCCATGCACTCTTTTCATCATTCCCCTAATGGAAATGATGAAAAGAGTGCATGGGGGTAACTTTCTGGTGTGGCGGTTACTACCCTTCACAATAAGCCTTGATACTCTTGATGCAACTCCATCATGGCTCCCTGCTTCAGTGGCAGGAGAAAAGGGGAATTGGATTCAGACAACAACCAACGAGGGTCCCAACTCTTGTGGTCTGGGAACTGATGTGCAGACATAAGGAAAACAACACAGGACTGCTTCTACAGCTAAGTCCATAAGCAAAGCCCATGAAGCAGCGCTGTCTGAATTTTCAAAAAGGCTCATCACCCAATAAAAATGTTGCTAGCAATACATTTTTATGGGTTATCATAAGGCTTCGGGATAACTGCACAGAGCAGCAGTTGCTACCCTTAAGAGAAAATGGGGTAATCTGCACAGTACGGCAGATACTACCATAAGAAGCTTGGTGGGCAAACTGGATGGACCATTTTGATCCTTTTTTGCCATCATTTCTATGTTTCTATGTTTAAGTTGAAATATCACTTCATGAGTGATACAATACATTTTAATGCATGCATGCTAAAGATCACCTTCAATAACATGTGCATGGTATTAGTGCAGATAACACAAAAAAAGTGTTGCATCCACATTAGCTGCCTTGATCAATCCCGCCCATGCTAACTGGCCCAAAATATAAGGGTTGGATAGCATAGGGGGTTTCTTCCTAACCCAAAAACTCCATCATTGCTTGCACCCACTAGAATCTCAATTCTGCATATTCATAAACCCTTTCAGACTCCTCGATGCACATGTATGATGCCCCCTAAATCTCCCTGCACACATGAAAGTCATCCCTGAAGCCCCTTTCACAAGTCAAAGCACACCACTAAGAAGCTCTGACCAATTATCCCCTCAATTGAAGTCAGAAACTTCCATCCCCGCTCCTAACCCCCAGCAACCCATTTGGAATGCCTTCTTAGGGAGGTAAAGGCCTAATGACAGCAAAAATCTAAATCTGTCATTGAGCATTTATCTGCCATTGGAGGTGGAGATAGTCTTACTTAGCTTTATAGCGGTCACTTTGGGCCTACCTAGCTACACCTATGCATTGTCCCAGATGCTCGGATAATTGATGCTTCAGATAATTGATGCTTGCATAATCCATGCTATGCTGTTGTTGGAAGAAAAATAAAGTCTGACATATAGAATATGCTAAGCTAGATGCTCTGATAGAAGCGCTGATCATATGCTATCTGCAGCAGATACTATATCTACTAAAGGCTCTGATAGATGTGCTGCAACTACTGTATCCACTGCTGATACTGTATCTATTTGAAACTTTATGGAGCTTGCTACATGTAGATTTACCACTTCACTTTTTGAACTATGTCCCTAGGAGTGAGATTTATCTTCAAATTATTCATCCATACTGGAAAATAAACTCTTCCAGACAGAAATTTAGTCAAACAAAACATATACATGTGGAGACTCTTTGGATCTCCACTAGATGGCCCTAGTAACTTTCCTGCAGTAGAGAATATGGAAGTGGAACAAACCACTTGCTACAGCACCCCTGTGTGGTGACTTCAATGGTAGGCTCCAGCCTGCTCAAGGGTTAGGCTGCATCAGAGTTCTCTGGTAATTTTAGTTTGCAGTCAGAGGAGAGTTTTTTCCCTTGGTTTTCCTTTCACTAGTGGGCTATGCCTTATATCCATAGCTACCATGACAGAAAAAAAGAGAAGACCTGTTGTTCCATCTCACATCTACTTTATGGGCAGTGATGACTCTGTGTTTTTAGAGAATCTGTGCTAAGGCTATATTTAATCCTTTATTTCCATGCAAAGCATGTCATCTTTTGCAGTTTTTGCCTATGGCATGTTTCAGCTTATTCTGACTGATATTATAAGGTGCGCTCAGCCGAGCACACTGTTTAACATGTGCTTGGATGCACATTTTCAACACATGTCCACTACCCCTTATACTGTATGGGGTTTAGCACATCGAAAATGCATGGCCAACAGCCCCTGAAACTAATAGCGCTCATCACATGCTTAGTGATATTAAGTCGGAGGAAACAAAAATGTTAAAAAAAAAATTTTTTTAATTAAAAAAATGTTTTAAAATGTGCCAGCCGGTCAGGTTAGGAGAATGGACGCTAAATTTTACCGGCGTCCATTTTCCTAACCCATGGCCGTCAGCGGGTTTGGAAAACTGGTGCTCGTAAAATTGAGCGTCGGTTTCCTAAACTCATTGACAGCCACCTCTCCTGGGTTGCCACTAGTGCCTCCTTTTTGACACAATCCCTCATTTAAATACAGTATCGCATGTCCAGGAGATGTGGTTGGGCATGCATTGGGAGAGCGGGCGCTCAACATGGAGTATCCATTCTCCTGTGCTTCTTATTGAATTGGCCTGCTTGTGATTATTTCTGGTCAAGGGCGGTATGGTGAGTTAGCCTCTTTAAAACAATCATTACAATTTAGGGATCTGTCGATATTACTCCCATTGCTTTGTGATCAAAATAAATTTAATGATGTATTTTTGACAAAAAAAGGTCATGCTAATTAATACTCAATTGGTTAAGAAAAAAATCTGTTATCTTTGATCTGTTAAAACAACAATCACCTGATGGTTTATGCATTATTGAAACTTGGCTTTCAGACACTGATTCTCAAATTTGAGTCCCTGATTTTTCATATTGTTGCTTTGGAGGTGGACCCTTGGGCTGAGGTGGGGTTGATGCAACCCGTAGGCAAGGACCTGCGGGTCCCCACCGTCAGCAGGTGGAGTGGGCCGAAGCTAGAAGCTGCTGGAGCTTCACCTATAGCAGCCCTCGTTCCCCTTGGGTTGAGCCTTTGGGTTCCAGGCCGGCAGGACTTAGGTGGGCCTCGAGGTTAGCTAGAGAAGAATAGTAGTTCAGCCCAGAGATAGCAGTCTGTAGATGGCATAGTTCTATCCTGGACTGGATTCGGTACAGAGGCTCAGGTGCCAAATGAACAATAGGGAACTGGAGGCACCTAAGCAAAGGAAGGCCTAAGACTTGAAAGTCCACGTCCAGAGGATAGGCGAGGAGAGGCATCACTGACAGGCTAGGTTCAGAGCTGGCGGTAAATGGAAGTTGTGGCAAGCAACATAGAACTCTGGACACAGGAAAGTCTATAGCATAGTCGTGCAAAGCAAGGGTCAGGGCGCAGAGAAAGCAGGCGTAGTCAATCCAGGCAGTAGTCAAGGTATGGAGAAGGCAAGCATAGTCAATCAAGGCAATGGTCAGGGCATGGAGAAGGCAGGCATGGTCAGCCATAGCGGAGGTCTGGGGCTGGAGAGAAGCCGAAGAGTAGTCAGATGTAGCGGAGGTCCGGGGCTGGAGAGAAGCTGAAGAGTAGTGAGGTGTAGCGGAGGTCAAATCCAAAGAGTCAATCCAACACATAGACGAACAGGAACTAGGAGAACAGGAACCGGGAACCAGGACGACAGGAACACAATGATGAGACGATTCAGGAATAGCAACGAGTACTTGTCATATGAGGAGACTTGTTGCAAAGTCAACGCTTTGGAGTGAGGCCTGAGCTTTTATACGCTGAGGAGTCTGACGTCAGCATCTGGGTCCACGGCCAAGTTCCCGCCGCGGGCCCTTTAAAAGAATCAGTGGAAGGGGTTCGGTGCTGATGGCGGTGTCTCTCCATGGGCCATGCGGAGAGGCCTGACAAACAGGGACATCTTGGCTAGCAACACTGGGTAGTGTGGCAGGGCCGGAGGCACAGGAGGAAACCCGAAGTTGGAGTTGAAAGCCCTCCACTGTCAGCAAGGAGGAGCCAGCAGCTGGAGTCCATCTGGAAAGGTGAGAGGGACGCACCGCGGGGCTGCCGCAAGCGGCAGCGTAACACACATAGGGCGGGATTTTAAGAGTTATGCGCGGGCGCAGATTTGTGCACGCAGCACGGTGCGCACAAATCTACACCCGATTTTATAACATGTGCATGCAGCCGCGAGCATTTTATAAAATCCAGGGTCAGCGCACGCAAGGGGGTGCACACTTGTGCACCTTGTGCATGCCGAGCCCTAGGGGAGCCTCGATGGCTTTCCCAGTTCCCTCCGAGGCCGCTCCGAAATCGGAGCGGCCTCGGAGGGAACTTTCCTTCCACCCCCCCACCTTCCCCTCCCTTCCCCTACCTAACCCGCCCGCCAGCCTTACCTAAACCCCCCCTCACCTTTGTTAAAGAAGTTGTGCCTACCTCTGGGCAGGCATAGGTTGCGCGTGTCGGCCAAGTGCCGGCGCGCAATCCCCCGACCTAGAGGCCCAACGGAGGCCTCTGGCCATGCCCCTGCCTCAGACTGCCCAAGCCCCGCCCCTTTTTTCAAGCCCCAGGACATACGCGCGTTCCGGGGCTTGCGCGCATCGCCGGGCCTATGCAAAATAGGCTCGGCACGCGTAACCCCACTGCGCGCGTAAATCCAGCAGGGCTTTTAAAATCTGGCCCATAGTTTTTAAACATTATATTAATAAGCAATTACTACTCTTAATCTCTATTTCTTTGAGTATGTGTCTTGTCTATGCACTATCAAGCCTGATATCTCTCAATTTTTCCATGTTTATTGAATATTTGGTTGCTGCCAATATAAATTTGAAGTAATTAATTATTCCTGATGACTTTAATTTGCATGCCAATGCAGTTCAACCATCCACATCTTGTGATCAATTCCTTGATGTTATGTCAGTGTTGCATTGGAATCAGATAGTTTATAGTTCAATGTATATTGAGGGTCATTTTCTTGACGATGTATTTGAAACCTGGAGTATTTTCATTGAGGATAGGTTTCAAACTACTGCATGCGGTGGCATATATGTATGCATGTACATGGCTGTGCACATATTTATGATAATATTTTAAAATTCATATGTATGAAATACGAACATATTATAAAATATGTGTATCTTTACTCCCAGCAAACATGCATGCATTATGTATGCTTATGCATGAATACATTTACAGGCTGATGCAGTACCATGCGCTGAATGCAGCACATGGCTCAACACGTGATTGAATGTGTATTTCGGACGCATGTCCATAGCCTCCGATGCAAAACGGCGGTTAGTAAATCCAAAAGGTTCATCCAATCATGCGTGTAGCTAATAGCTTCATCATATGTAAATTCATGTTGATGAGGCTATTAGCTATTCCCTCCTATACAAAAAAAAAAAATGTGCACCCGACGAGCACATTTTTAATCTCCAAAATTAATGCTTGCCACATGCAGGTTTTAGTTTTGGAGAAGCCCAAAACATGTACAGAAAAGCAGAAAATACTGCTTTTCTGTACTTCCTTTGACTTAAAATCATGGTGATATTAAGTCAGAGGAACAGAAAAAGGAGTAAGGTCAAAAACAATTTTTTAAATGGTCTGACCACTTCCAAGGTCTGGCCCAATGGGCCAAGCAGTCCGGGTCAGACCCAGGGGTCTAGTACCTGAATTCGGGAATTTGAGTTCCTTACGAAAAACGCCGTTGGCAGACTGCAAATCTCCTCCCTCCTGGCCTGGAATCCCTGCCAGAGACATTTGTCAGTGAAAAGGACCAATTCCCTTTCAGAACAGCCTTCTGAAAGGAGACTGGTCCTTTTACTGACATGTGACAGTAAAAAGGTGCACTTAATATTCAACGCGCGTCCGACGCGGAGTGAATCTAATAGCACTCATCACATGCAAATGCATGTGAATGAGGCTATTAGGCATTCACTCCCAATGCAAAAAAAATAAATGTGCGTCTCGGACACACATTTAACTGTCATCTATTAATGCCTGCCAGGAGCAGGCGTTAATAGGTGTGCGCATCAAAAAAAGATGAAAAATAAAAGAAATAAAACAAAAAAAAAACCAAATTGACAGTCGGACCCATCATGAAAACCGATGCCAAGTTCATTGTCGTCGGTTTACCTCACCGGTGGACAGCCACGAAAACCGACGCCGATAAACCCGGCATTGGTTTTCATGACAACCGGTCGCCACTGAAAACCGACGCCGATAAACTCTGTCGGTTTTCATGACCAGCGTACGGCAGTCACGAAAACCGATTGGGTTAGCATTAGCAAGGATGCTCTAGAGTTGCGCAAGTGACCCTAGCACCTCCTTGCTAATGCGACCCCCTCATTTAAATATTGCATGGCGCCCACCTTTGGGGGCATCTGGGGAGCATTAAGAGAGCGGGCGCTGACTGTTCAGTGCCCGCTTTCTACGAGAATTTGTTGCATTGGCCCCTATGCTTGATAAGATTGTTAACAAGCTTTCTCCTCTTAAGCCCATTATTCAAGTAGTGCAGTAATACTATACTATGGTACACCTCTTCTCTTCCTGAGCTGAAGTGTCAGTTATGGAGAGTGGAGATACCAGAATATCTTGACAAAAGAATCAATCAAGCAGGCATTAATTCTCAAGAGTTATTCCATTCAGTGGATTCTCTGATTTGTATAAATGTCTGTAATTCAGCAAATTCTAAAACTTTCAAACTTTTGGCAAAGATTATTAACTTGTTAAACGAAGAGCTTATGCCAGATGCACTGAAAATTGTTGCTGTATAGCTGCTTCTTTTAAAAAAAACCTCTTTAGATCCCAGATATTTTTTCTAATTACCATCTCCTCTCTTCGCTTCCTTTTCTGACAAGTGATTGAGGCTGCAGTTCTAAAACAGTTAAATAAATTCATGGAGGATTTTACAATGTTGGATCCCTACCAGTTTGGGCTCCAGAAATCTTTAAACATGGAAACCTTACTGATTTCAACCATTGATTTAGGTTAGCATTATGTCTTGGTGTTGCTGCATGTCTCTGTGGCATTCGAAACTGTAAATCACAGAATTCTGATTAATCAACTGAGTGAACGTGGACTTTCAGGTAAAATTCTTTCTTGGTTTTCATATCTGTCTAATTGTCATCAACAGCTGTATATTGATGCCTACTCTTCAGTTTGGAATGCGATTGGAAAGGGGATTTCGCAGGGTTCTGCTTTATCCACCACCCTTTTTAACATTAATATAGTACCTGTATGTAAGCTTCTGTCATGCCTCAGTGCTAATTATCGACTATAGGCTGATGACATCCTATTTTTTATTCCACTGTCATTGTAATGGGCTTCTACATTTCCCCTAGCCTTATTATGCCTTTCTACAGCGAAAGCTTGGCTTAGCCATAATAAGCTTTTACTGAAGTTGTTGGAAACTGAGGTAATGATAGTGGAAAGGACCCCTGCAAGTGATAAGCCAACTATCTTTACTTTCAAGGGTCAATATTTTCCCATCATAGCACAAGTAAAATGCCTTGGAGTTATTTTAGACTTCAGACTTATGATGCATCCCTATAAATCAACGCAGTTGTCAGGGCTATTTTTTAAAATTGAGAACATTACATTGTTGAAAACCACTATTGGAGGTCATCTGAATTCTGAACAGTGGTACAAGTATTTTTGCTTATTGGTATTGATTATTGCAATTCACTGTACTTTGGAGTGCCAGAGTCTATGCTGTAAACGTTGCAAACCATACAAGACTCAGCAGCTCGTATTTTGACAGGTATAAGTAACAAATATCACTCTGTTGTATAATTTACATTGGTTTCCAAATGTAGCATGTTAACTACAAAATAGCTGTTTTAATTTACAAACTATGGGGCAGATTTTCAAAGGGGTATGCGCGTAAGATACGTGCATAACCCCCGAAAAGCTGCCCCTTCCACCCCCTGTGTGCGCCAAGCCTATGTTGCATAGGCTCGGCGGCGTGCACAAGCCCCGGGACGCGCGTAAGTCCCGGGGCTTTCCTGGGGGGGGCATGTTGGGGGGCATGTCGCAGCCGGCGTGTCATCGGGGGGGGGGGCGTTCTGGGGGCGTGGCCGCGGTCTCCGGACCAGCCCCCGGACTGGAACATGGTGCGCCGGCAGCCAGCCTGTGTGCGCAAGTTACGCCGGCCTTGGGCAGGCGTAACTTTTGAAATAAAGGTAGAGGGGGAATTAGTTAGGGCCAGGGGGCGGGTTAGGGTTAGGGGAAGGAAAGGGAAGGTGGGGGGCGCCGGAAAGAAAGTTCTCTCCTGAGCCGCTCCGATTTCGGAGCGGCCTCGGAAGGAATGGAGGCAGGCTGCATGGCTCGGCGCGCGCATGCTAGCGATTTTGCACAGCCTTGTGTGAGCTGACCCCGCTACGCGCGTATCTATTAAAATCCGGCGTACTCTTGTTTGCGCGCGCGTACTTTTTTAAAATCTGCCCCTATTTGAGCACACTGAGTCACCATGGATTAGTGCATTCATTAAAAAGTACAATCTGCTACGATCATTTTGCTCATCTCAGTCTTGGTTACTAGCAGTCCCTTTATTGAAATTTGCACAGACAGGAGTGGGCATTTTCATTAGCGGTTCTAGTATTCTGGAATAGCTTGCCTAATAAAATAAGGTTAACAAGTTCTATGAAGAATGTTAAAAACCTTTTGAAGACACATTGGGGCAAATTTTAAAAGCCCTACGTGTGTAAATCCAGCTGGATTTACATGCGCAGGGGGGTTACGCGCGCCGAGCCTATTTTGCATAGGCCTGGTGACGAGCGCAAGCCCCGGGACACGCGTATGTCCCGCCCCACCCCACCCCTTGAAAAAAGGGGTGGGGCGGGGCGTGGCATGACCAGAGGCAGGTGCAACTTGCTAAATAAAGGTTAGGGGGACTTTAGGTAGGGCTGGGAGGCAGGTTAGGTAGGGGAAGGGAGGGGAAGGTGTGTGGGGGGGTGTGTGTGGAAGGAAAGTTCCCTCCGAGGCCGCTCCGATTTCGGAGCGGCCTCGGAGGGAACAGGGAAAGCCATCGGGGCTCCCCTAGGGCTCGGCACCCCCTTGTGTGCACCGACCCCAGATTCTATAGCATGTACGCGGCTGCGTGCGCATGTTATAAAATCGGGCGTAGATTTGTGCGCGCCGGGTTGCAAGCACAAATCTACGCCCATGCGTAGATATTAAAATCCTGCCCATTTGTTTTAGCAGGCATTTTCTCCAGAAGAAGCCCAATTTGTTTGACAGGGTCTATATATTAAGTTTTGCAGGTAGGATTATTTTTTGTGTCTTTTAGTGAACTTTTACGATGTGTGTTTGTGATTATTATTTTATCATGGTTTGTGATGTTTTTATGCTTTTAATTTTGAAGCTGCTTTGAACTGGGCCTAAGTGGTCTATAACATTTTAAATAAATGTAACGCCCTCTTTGAAGACCTTCTGGAATGCAGGGACACAACAACAGTCCCGAGGCCAATTTTATTCTGGGTTCTCCTCTCTTTTCCAATTTATAACAATGCAGTCACAATAGGCCACCAACTTGCCGGGTTCTTCTGGTGGGATAGCTCCGGGGCCCTAGACTAACAGAGGTGGGACCAGGATACACAGTCTCTTTGGCTGCAGATTTCACGGTACTCACGCTTGAGATGTCTTTGCTTGAGGGCGCCTCAGACTTAGAAGAAACACGCCGGACACTCTGGTTGGGTATTCAACAAAAATGTAATGCAAAAAAAAAACTTTAAAGTTCAAGTCATAAAAATAATTCTTCAGAAAATTTCCATACAAAAATAAAGGGTCCAAAGTGCCAATTTTTTCTCAGTTTAGTTAGCTGAGTCAGTGTCCCTTAAGGTGACAAACACTAGGGAGACTCCACACTTTTATGTGATAGAGAGTAGGCTTCTAGTAGGGCTGTAATCTCCTTGTATATTTCTCTGATAGTAATCTGGGGCTTTAGGTGGCAAAGCCCCAAAAAGATGTTAAAAATCCCAAAACTCCTCTTTCCTTCTCTAAGCGGGCAGGAATTAGAGGCCAAAGAAACTCCTCCTGAAAAACAAGAATAAAGTATCTACAAAAAATATTTCTATTTTCTTCTCAGACTGGATACTGCTGTCCCTTCTTCAACTGGATGGAAGGAGTCACAGCACCTTTCTGATCTTCCAAGGCAGCTGGGAAATCCTCCTCAGACAGGCTCAGGATCTCAAAAATGCACATCCCCCAAACCAACAAACCTCTCAGATCTTTTCTTCACTCTCCCAGACAATCCCTTCCAGACCTATGGAGATACTGACAAGGGCAGAGTCTGCTACCCTGGTAAGGCCATGAAGCCTAAATTGGGGACCAATTCCACTCTCTCCAACTTCCCAAAACTTCAACTCAGAAATCCAAAGCAAAAACCACACTGCTCCTCAAGCTACGCTGCCTTTTACAGTGTACGACTGACCAATCCAGACTGACCTCAGTGGAGGAGTCTGCAGGGATGGTCTGCAAACTACTGGATCCTAGCTAGGATTTTACTGCTAGGCACAATTTAGATAGTGAAAGACTTAGGTAAGAGCATAAGACATTTATATAAATACCTTATATAAATTAAAAAAATAACATACTTTTTTTTTTTTTAGTTTTGTTTTTTAGTTCAGGAGGAGGTTTGTTGCCATCCTTCCTGCCCAGGAGAAGGGAAGAAAAGAGATTTTCCCTGCTATTCTACAAGGGACTCTTTCTTTCAAAGGAACCAGAACATCTAAAAAGTAGAACTGTAAGAGTTGGCTTTTTTTTTCATCTGGAGACCCTCACTGGAGTCTTCATCCCAGGAAAAGAGTTGTAGAGGCTAGAGAACAGTACACTGGCCCAGCGTGACCGGGTGTGCACACCATGCATTTGCACGGGGCGGCACACCTGAGGGGGCAGCAGCAGCAGGAGAGGACATGGCTGCTGGCGGAGCTCAACCCACCAGCGGCTGAAAATGAGAAAAGGCCTGGAAGAAGAGAGGAGGGCCACTGGCAGAGCTCAACCCACCGGTGGCCAAAAGTGAGGAAAGGTAGCGGCAGTTTTCCCTGTTAGCTGCACGCGTGTGCTCACAGCTTTCTGGTACACGCACGCTTATAACTTTCCTGCCCCTGCCTCCCCTCAATTGCGAGAAGGTTGGCGGAGCTGAAGGAAAGACTAGCCCACTGAGCTGTAGTGGAGCTCATTCCACAATGGCACGAACTTAAGAGGGAAGGAAGCTGGCGGGCTGTGGTGGAGCTCATCCTATCATGTCCTGAAGTGAAGAGGAGTATGGATGGGGCCACGGTGGAGCTCCTCCTACTGTGGCCTGGAGATAGGAGGCCATGTGTGTGACTGTGTGGTGTGTGTGATCATGTGTGCAAGTGTCTGTGTCAGAGCTAGTGTGTGTCTGTGTCAGAGCTTGTATGTGTGTGTCTGTGTCAGAGGCAGAGCTTGAATGTGTTGTCTGTATCAGAGCTTGTGTTCATGTGTATGTGTGAATGTCTTTGTGAATGCCTGTGTGTATGTGTGTTTGTACCTCTGAGAGACTATGTGTCACATATAGGCTCTCACAGGTAGGCATACACACATAATGTGTCTGTGAGGGAGAGAGAGGGAGTCTGTGTGAGAGAATAGGCATGTATATGAGAGATGGAGCATGTGAGAGAATGAATATGTGTGCATTTGTGTGTGAAGATAAAGTTTGTTTGGCACTACCCCCTCTAATGCATGACAATGTCAGGGTGACAGGAAATCAAAAGATCCTAGGTATGGAGAGCAGGAGATTTTTAATCCCTATTAGTTTTAATTATTGGTATAATTTGATGTTTCTGCTGTTTTGAATATTTTATTGTTTTGGGGGGAAATATTAGAACATATTTTAGCTATTGGATTTTTTTTTATTCATCGGATGCCTTGAAATATTTTATTGGTGTTTGGGAAATTTTGGATATTCTATTTGTTAACTGATTTGAAATATTTATTCTTTTATGACTATGATTTTACTATTTTGATTGATTTCTTGATTTCTTATTAAATGTTTATGAAGAATGCTAATGTTTCTGCTTATTGAGGCTGGCTTGTTATGGGTTCCAGTTCACTTCTTCTCTGCATGTTTCTATTTATACTTTCTGGTCTCTTTAGTCTGTATTTGGTCAGGGTCTGTCTGTGTTCTCCATGTGTGACCAAGGTGAGGTATTCTGCTACCATATAATTTATCTGTAGGGATCTATAGCAGTCTGATGTGTTCTGTTTTCCTAACAGAAGGTGTAGTGGTTTTCTAGGTCTTGGTATAATATGTGCAGTGTTATCTTTTCATAGATAAGGTTGTTACTATTTGGGTGCTGGCAGTTAGGGCTGCTTTGGTATGAGAAGTTACCATTACTATATTTTATTCATTGCTTTCTGAGGGCCAAGCCCACATGCAGCACGCATTACAAAAAGTCTTATTCCAAGTGTCTGTTTTTGCAGAGTTTTCTGGCTGGCACCACAGCAGTGCATGTAAATATAATATGCCTGTTGTAAGTGATGATTTTGCCTCAGAAGACTGTACTTTTGAATGTTCTTTGTCATGTAATATTTGTTATAAATGCATAATTTTATTATGTGTATCCGTGAAGGGTGTGGGAGTGTGTTTGCGTGTGTGTGTGTGTGTGTGTATGGGGGTATATGTGCAAGGCTGTATGGTTTCCCTAGGATATGTAATACCCATCCCTATCCAGCTGGAGGGAGCTGGGCTTTTTTTGATGAGCCCAGGATAGAACGAATGGTGGGGGGGGGGGGGGGGGGGGGGGGAGGACAGTAATTGTTTGCACAGGGCAGCAAAAAAGATCCCACTGGCTTTGAAGGTACCTTGGGTATTTTCTTGGGAAGGAGATTCCATCCACATCCAGGAGACCCCTGTCCACTTGATGTTCTTCCTTTTCCATGCCTTGGAGGATGAGATATCCCTGGGATCTTGAATACCGAGGGATGCTTGCATAGACATAGAGAAGTTCTGTCCTGGGTCCTCTTCCCTTCTCTCTGTATACTAAATCCCTTGGTACTCTGATTTCCTTTCATGACTTTAATAGGGATGAACAGAGGTAAAAACTTAATTTTGTTTATAAATTTCATTATTGGGGGGGGTTTCACAAATTTTGTTTCATTTAATGTTTATTACATTTTCTTTAGTTTAAAAAATGAAATAAACATTAAAAAACAAACAATCACAAAAAGAAACAGGGCCTTCTGAGGCCTCCCTACCACCTATCCCTCCACCAGGAAAAATGTTGGGGTCAGGATCCTCCCTGGCCCCCACCTATGGTCCGTGGAGATCTAAAGTAAAGGTCTAGCCCCAGGCCGAAGCCTCAGTCTTGCTTAGGCCTAGGTCATGGTACGATGTAGTGACCTCGTCTTGGGCCCTTTGCGAAGCCCATGCTTCAAGGCCTGGTCTCGACTCCTCGACTTTGGCCTGACGCCATTGTCGAGGCCAAGGCCTGATGCCGGGGCTAGGCCAAGGCCCGATCCTGGGGCCAAGACCTAATGCCATGGCCCGGTCCAGAGGCCAGGTCCCTATGCTGGGGCCTCAGCCTGGACCCCAGCCAGATGCCTGATTTTGAAACTTGCAAATGGGCACATGGGTGCACATATACATGTGTAGGTCGGTGCGAGCCCAGCAATGTGACAATTTTAAAACATGCGCACACATGCATGTGCATGTTATAAAATAGCCCAAGGGTGCATATATGTGTGCCTAATTTTAAGCTTTTGTGTGCTCAGAAGTGTAAGTCGGGTTTCAGCTGCGTAAGTTAGGGAATTTTATAACAGGCACATGTCCACACTATGACCAGTTTCACTAGTTCATTAACCAGTTTGCCCAATCTAGAGCTAGATCCTCCAAACATCACTGGTTCATTAGCCTGCACTCCTCCAGTTAACTCCGACCCCTCAAACACTTCAGTAGTAGCAGTAATGGATTTAGTTGTCAGTCGCCCCAAGGCACAGTTAGTGCCACCACTCTCTGGACCTCCAATTTTTCTCTCTCTGGACCTCTGGTACTATCCCTGCTTGATCTATTTTTTCTCCCCACAATCTCTGGTGCTGCCCCCTTCCAACTTCCAATTTTCCTATTTTCTACTAGCTGACGTATTTTTGGTGTTTCCCCACCCCCTTCCCTGAGATCTTATGGCACACTACATGGTTTTAGCACGTGGCAAATCTTTGGCCCTATGGTTGCTGGATGTAGGTATTTGACCCTGTGGGCTGCTGGGGAACCAAGAGCAGCATGGAATGGGGAGGTCTTCAGCCTTTCAGAAAGCTGGGGGATAGTTGCAACTGATATGTGTTCAGCTCTACAGGCTGAAAGAAAGCCAGAAATAGCAAGGGAGGTGAAATGTCTTTGGCCATGCCAGCCTGCAGATTGCCAGAAGAAGCAGGAGCCTGCATATCTTTGGCCACAGGGGCCATGTTCCCTCAAATTTTTGAAAGACTATGTGCGCTTTCCAATGTGTATACTACAAGCTGGTATAATGCATATAATATCGGGATTTCATGTGTGGTGCTATGTTTTGGTGTGTACACAACGATCTCAACCTGTCTGCTCACACACACACACACACACATGCACAACTTAGAGGGAATAGTGCCTAGGGGCCTCCTGGGAGCCACGAGCATCTTGGAGGTAGAAAATCTTTGACTTCACATACTGTCCCAGAGGTTGCCATGCTAGGCACAGATCTAGTGCATCTGTGCAGAAATCCAGGCCTGCCCAGCAGTAATGCCCTCCTACAGAGATCTATGACTTCAGATACTGTATACTAGTCCTGGCAGGCCTCTGGGACCTTGCCTAGCACATTCATCACCCACACTGGGAAAGTGATACTTATGGTAGGAAGCCCTACTCACCTCTTAATGTTTCAAAACTGTTCAGGAATGAAACATATCATCAGACGTAGTCAAGCATGGAATGGACAAAGAAATTGACCAAAAAAATCCCAGAAAATTAAAAGCACATTTTGTTTCAAAATATTTACAGCAAAATTTGTGTAATTTGTTTAAACCCTCTTTTCTGTATCTTTTCTGATAGATTTAGCGATGTGTGAATATGATTGGTGGATAAGAATGCAGGAACATAGCTGTATGCATACAGTCTGGGAACAAGTATTGTATGTCTGTGAGAGAGGATGTGCAGATAAGTTATGATTGAAAGGCATGGGTATGTGTGGGTAGTGAGAGTGTTAGTCTGGTTCTGTAGTACATAGGGTCTGCCAAAACATAAAATAAAAAAAAAGGAGTGTCATGCTGTCTAGCAGATAAAAGGCTACTGAAATGGTCCCTTTGAGATATCTGTCCTGACAATTCTTTCCCATTCCATTTGAATAGAATATTAAAAGAGTAAAAAGAGAAAAAGTGACAAAGCTCAACTCCCATAATTTTCTGTGGGAGGAAAATATAATTTGAATATATTTTCTCCTAGAACACATCAATGAATCTGTGTAGCAAGAGGAAGGCCCAACCAGACTATATTTTAGGGTGGAGTCTGCTGGAAGGTGAATAAAATCTGCAGAAGTATGTGGTTGGATAACCCTATGTGGCTTGGTTCAGGAGGTGGGTTCCAAGCAGAGTTTAACTTAACAGTTTCTACAGGATTCAAATAAGGATTTAACTCAAAATCCTGAATTGACATATAAGCATAGGTTCCTTCACCACAGGGATCCCAAACATACCTATAAATTCACTCAGGGCATGCAAGCAGGACAGTTCGTTGTGTCATTAGTTTAGAGCTGACTCAAGTTCTGGTCTGGGAAAAGCATGGCCACAACAACTGACAAGTCCAATTTGGCTCAAGCCCTCTCTTAGAGGACAAGCAGGTAACTTACAGGTCAGGTAGCAGAGCAGGAGTCTAGGCAGCCTTTCAGGTGCTGGGTAGCTCTTGTGGTGACCACCATAGGTCAGGGCAGCCTTCAAGATCCTGAGTAGTCATGTAGCAGGGGGCTAGCCAGTCCTCTAGATGTGGGGTAGGCTCTTTAGTGCTCAGCAGCCATCAAGTTCTGGGAATAAGGACATGTTCCCAGAGATCATTTTTTTTTAAGTCCAGGCTACAATCTGGTTTCCCGGGGGGGGGGGGGGGGGGGGGGAAGCATGACTACTGGTCCCTGCATCAAACTCAATTATAGGCCACCTCTCTTGCATAAGCTGGATTTATCACCACCACTCAGTGGCTCGGGAGGCAGGCTTTCAATCTCCCAATCAGGAAGCCCTCAGCTCAAGGCCAGCCCTGACAAAGGCAGAACAGAGATTGGTAACAGAGTGTCCATAGTGCCCTCATCTCCTGTTCACTCCAAATATCTTCTTTCATGCAGTAGTGAATATCTTTTTTCTCAGCTCTGAATGTCTCCCACATAGACCATTTTACGATAATTGCCATTCAAGAAAAGCTGAATATCCACTAATGTTTACCCAACAGAGACTGAAAACAGTAGATAGTGTTCATCCCCTCAATCAGTAATGGTCTTATTATTTTTTATATCAATTTGCAGAGTAAAGGAACACTTTTTTAATAACTTTGTAAGGGTGGTTCAAGCTTCTAATTGAGTCCCTAACATCTGTATTTCAAGGTCACGGGGAGAAAGGGCGGCCCTGGGAATAGGGTTGAGGCAGACCATAGACAGTTCATGTTGGAATTTCATTTTGAAATCCCTTCACCTGGTTTCTGCCACTTTCTCACATCTAGTTTGCACCTGTAAAATAGGCAGGTTAAGGAGTTTCCCTTGGGAAATTGTTTTGCAGGCCTGCAGGCACAAATAACTCACTGGGTGGCAAGCGTTGCTAGCTCACTAAATATTACCCTCAGTAAGCAAAGTGCATGGAAATAATGTTCCATCTGAGAATTATAGGGTCCCATTGACCTGAACTGCATAAACTGGTTCCCAGAGAAGCCTCAGCATTATGTGGTTATTAGAGATGTGCATTTGTTTTCTAATGAACGGCAAAAATGCAATGAATGAGGCCATTTTTGGCCACACATGAATATGGTGTTAGCTGCACTGGAGGAAGTTGCTGAAGTGATGTCACTTCAGTGCTACCCTCCAGACAGATTGCCATTATTTAAGTGCTGGGACCTGGGTGGGAATGAGTGAGCCTAACTCCTGCCCTTTTTGAACCAATATCCAGATAGGGGATAAGTGTGGGCTAGGGTGGGAGCACACTGACCCCAGCACTTTTAAATGGGGAGGAAGAACCCAGTCTTGGCCCTGCCCTCAGTGCCAAGCCAGCTTGGGGCAAGCCTGGCTGAGGATTTTGGCCCAGGAAGGCCAAGCCAGGACTGCCAAAGACCTGTTTTGGGGTTTTTTTGATTTTTATTTTTTACATAGAAACATAAAGAAACATAGCAATGATGACAGAAAAGGACCAAATGGTCCATCCAGTCTGCCCAGCAAGATTATGGCAGTATCTGCTGTGCTGTATAGGTTACCCCCATGCTTAACAGATTTCAAGATGGTAAAGGTCAGGCCCCTGTTGGCTGCTGTTGAATCCAATTCTCTGTTAACCCTTTCTGTTGAAGGAGAGAGCAATGCTGAGTTGCATCAAAACTATCAGGATTATTGGTTAAGGATAGTAACCACTGCATCAGCAAGTTAACGCCCATGCTTATTTCTTTCCCCAGACTGTAGAAGTCGGGGTCCTCATTGGTTCCTGTCTGAATTCAATTCCCCTTTTCTCCTGCCATTGAAGCAGGGAGCCATGATGGAGTTGCATCAAGAGTATGAAGGCTTACTGGGTAAGGGTAGTAACTGCCGCACCAGCAAGTTACCCCCATGCACTCATTTCTTCATTTCCATCCTGTAGTCTTTAGGGATCCACGTTTTCAGGTTTAATGGGGGGGAGGGGGGGGGAGATTGGGATGTGAACAGAACTGAAAAAAAAAAATTAAATGAACTGAAAGAAAAAAAAGCCCTTGAAACAAAAAATTGAATCAAAGTGAAAATTTTGGGGCTGCACATCCCTAGTGGTTATTCCCATTCCCATATCCTCATTAACAAACCAATCCTGTGATGAACAGAATAACACCTTTACTTGTGGGCTAATTAATTGACATTTTACTTACGGGCCGATACAGTAAGGACGCGTAAGAAATAGTGCGGCAGTGCCAGGCGCCCGCTCGTTTGCCACACGCACATTTTGGTTCACAAGCCACTCGATTCAGTATTCAAATTAGACGCAAATCCAAGCGGCGTCCAAAGTGCGTCCATGAAGCGGTAGG
This sequence comes from Rhinatrema bivittatum, assembly GCF_901001135.1. Classification (NCBI taxonomy): domain Eukaryota; kingdom Metazoa; phylum Chordata; class Amphibia; order Gymnophiona; family Rhinatrematidae; genus Rhinatrema; species Rhinatrema bivittatum. The sequence goes on from NC_042617.1 coordinate 531,673,029, forward strand.
CGTGCGCAATCCATTTTCCTGTATAGAGCGGTATACAGCGCCTATACAGTATCCAGGGTGCGCTGGAACCTGTCATTTAAAAATGTCAGGAGAGGTACTTTGAATTGAGCTTAGCACGCCCAATCCTTTTGAAAAGTTGACTCCAATTTATAATTCATATTTTCAGGTTCGCGACCTCGGACGTCGGCCCTTCCTGCTGCCTTGAGCACCCGGCTGGATGTCCAAGCCAGACATCCGAGGTCGTGGCTTAGACGTCCAGCCGGGTGCTCAAGGCAGCAGGAAGGTCCATGAACAGACGCGTCGATGTCTGGCTTGGACGTCCAGTCGGGCGCTCAAGGCAGCGGGAAGGTCCATGAACTGAAGCCGCGCCCGGCTGGACGTCCAAGCCGCGACCTCAGACGTCCAGCCGGACATCCGAGGTCACGGCGTCCGATAATGGACCTTCCTGCTGCCTTGAGTGCCCGGCTGGACATCTAAGCCGGACGTCCGAGGTCGCGGCTTGGACGTCCAGCTGGGCACTCAAGGCTCTAGAATGGAAGTAACAGCTGTTTACAGAGTCAGTCTTCGTCCTCTTCACCCCATTTATCACCTCGGTCAGCTGAGTCACGTCATGGCTGGCAAAAGAGATCGATGTTATTCCACTCTCCACCGCTCCATTTGCAGCCGTGGAGAAGGGATTGCTGCGCCTCCTAATGAAATTAGAACTCTGATTCTATGCCTGCAGTGGCAGGGCAAGCGGGCCCAGATCGGGCCTTCCCAGCTGACCTGGCCCCGCCCGGCACTAGAGTGAAAGGAACATGTTTTTAAATGACTTTTGTGCAGAGAAGTTTGAAGGAGGGAGATCCAGAGGGGGCGAAGATACAGCTCAAGGCAGCGGGAAGGTTCATGAACGTCCGGCCGGACGTCCGAGGTCGTGGCTTGGACGTCCAGCCGGGCGCTCAAGGCAGCGGGAAGCTGACTGAACACCACACTAACGCCAGGGTCAGGGTAGGCGGTAAATATGCAGGTTAAAGATGTGGCAAATAAGCTGGTTAAAAAGGCAATAATCTGGGCGCATGTTACTGTATCGGAGGGAATAGCTAAATCGATCATTAACATATCATATACATGCGGCGGGCAGAGACGGATACGCGTCCATTTCGGCAAGCGGTAAGGATGCGTAAAACCGTATACTGAAGTTCGCCTTACGCGTCCAAATTGTGCGTCCAAAGCGGGTTAGAAACAGGGTAACCGTGGCTGTGCTTTACTGTTATCGGCCCGTTAGTTAGATCAAGAATTAAATGTCTGGACCTACTGTAAGTGTTCTGATAAGTTAGATTGTTTTTGTTGTTTTCTTAGATCTAGATATTGCTTTCACTTTAGGTTCGCTCTCCCTTCAAGTGGATATTTTCATCTCATGAGATAAAGTTCTATGAGATGAAAGTTATCAATCCCTACTTACAGCAATCACTATTTAAATCTTTAATAACGTGTGATTTCAGTGTTTCTTTCTTTTCTTGCACTCTTTGTCTTCTCTTCAGTGCTGATTCTTCTGTGAAGGGACGGAGCAATCCCTTCCTGCCATGTGGCAGTCTGTTTTCTTTCTGTAAATGCTGGCCTTGTCTGATAGGAAGTGCAAGCAGAATTCTTTTTCACACACAGACTCTCTAGGGTAGCTAATCAATCTGTCTCATGTTTCTGCAATATGCATTACTGTTTCATGAAACTTTCCCTCAGCAACATCTCTTTCAGGCTGCTTCCGCCTTTCTCTCGATCTCTATTCTCCACCCCTCCTCTCTTGCTTGAGTTTTGGTCCTCTCTCTCATCAGACTCTCTGTTACTTTCTTTCTTGCCTGCCTTTTCATTGGCTCCTTTCTGCATTCTCTCTCCTGCTTATGTGTCTTGCTGTCTTTTCCTTATTCCCACTCTCCAGCTCATGTCTCTGTCTTGCTTGGAACATTCTGTCTCCTCTTACCCAGTTTCTTTCTTCATCTCTTCCTCTTTCACTTACATATATATACACAACAGTATGAAGGGTAAACAGCTCTGGTTTATGGGTAAAAGGCAACACAGACACACTGCTAGAAGTTTCACTTTGATCAACAAAGAATTTTTTGAGTTTATATGTGGGTAAATTTTCAGTAAGACACCTAAGCAGGGTTATCCTTGAGTAAGGCGAGCTGGGAGGTAGCCTGTGGTGCTGGTAGAAAAGGGGTGCCTTGCATGCTGTTGGCATCACCTGTTGGGCTGATCAGCCATTTGGCTAGGAGCAGCAGTGCTGGCTGGATGTGGACCCGCTGCAGGTGAGGGCAATTCAGGCACATGCTTGCTGCAGAGTGTCTGCCCCCTTAAAAGTGCAGGTGCTCCCGGGTTGGCAGCATTGAAATCGCTGTTGGCCTATGCACTCCTGCACCCTTAAGAATGTGGGATTGGGGAGAACACGTTTTTTAACCTGGTCGCCCCTCTTTGCTGGCAACAGCAGCTCTCCTCTTTATCTATGGTTGCACAGGTCATTGTTAAGCTGTTTGAACCGCTCAAGAGCAGTAGGCAAGGCTGGTGGAAGCAGAGGCCTAGCTGGGACTTCACCAATACCAGCCCTTGTTCCCCTTAGATCGAGACCCTGCGTGCCGGGCTGGCTGGACTTAGGTGGGGCATCTGCAGAGATTGAAGTCCAAGAAATTGGAGCATTGCAGGCAGCACACTGGAGGGTCAGATGCGGAACAGCCAGGGGTTCAGAGAAGAGAGAGAAGTGGTGAAAGGCCAAGGTCAGGGGCAGGCAGCGAAACTCAAGGTCGGAGTCCAGGCAAAGGTCGAGGCAGGTAGCGAGAAGCAAAGGTCGATGTCCGGTCTGGTGTCAAGCCAAGATCAGTTTGAAGGGAAGGAAGGAAGAAGGCGAGGAGTATGGAAAGCAGGAACAAACTCAGGAACTCTGGAAGCACGGCAAACCACAGCTCCAGAAAGAGAAGACCTATTGCCAAGGCAAAGGCTGAAGGCAGGGACCAGCCTTAAATAGTCCTGGAGCAATGTCATCATCAGCAAGGGCCATGGGGCTTTTCCCATCGCGGGCCGTTTAAACTCTGCAGAGAGGCGCGTATGCACACCTAGGAGGTCAGGTTCAGGAGCAGGATGTTGGCAGCATTTCCAGCCATGAAGGAAGGGAGCGGCAGCGTCACCAGCCCCCAGAATCGCAAGGAATCAGCAGTGGCCCAATGGTGGCAGCAGGACTTAGGGCTGCGAGGTTGAAGGAAAGTAGCTCCCAGCCACTGCAAGGGAGCCCGGGGCTGGTTTGGCTGCGGTGGCATGGCAGCTGGTGAGTGAGGCCGCCCGCCGGGCTCCACAGGCGGCAGATGCAACAGAATGCCCCCAGTATCACTATTTTTATGTGGGTAAATTTTGTCAGAGCAAAGGTTCTGGACAAACAATTTGAATATTTTCTTTGGATTCATTCAAATTTTCCAAGTGAGCTACATTTTTTTTTAAAGAAATCACCATATAATAATGAAAAACCTTTATAACACAGTTATCTGTTGTGCGGATTTATTTTTGTGAACATTTTTGTTTGTTTTTCTGTTCTGCCTCTGCTGTGTAGGTATATGTTTCTTTGTTACACTGCCACCTGCATTAATTTATGATATTGCTTAGCTTAGAGTCTCCTTTTCCTGACTGGTTATTGTTTGAATGATTCTGAGCTCTCTATGGCATCTATTTCTGTTTTCTCCTCTCTCTGTCTGTGTTCTTCCTATTGGTCCCTTGCCCCTAGAATGCCTGAGAGAGTTTACTTCCTGCAGAAATTTCAGTTTGGAAAAGGCTCTTGGCAAACTAACGGCTCTCCTATGTCCTCTACAGGCTCCTAGAAGCATCACTCTTTCATCTTTAGCTATTTCCGATCTGCTGCTAGACCTCTGCTAGGCTTGATTTACAAAATCACACAATGGGAAAAGAGAGGTTGGGGCGTTCTGCTATCCCTTTTCTGCCCTCCCAAAAAAAAAAGGACAGTGTAATGTGGAGATTTGTGGGAGGTAAAATTACACAGCTCTATGGGGCCAATGTTCACATATTGGGGAGGGGGCTTGGAGTTGGGCCGCTGGCCCGCAAAAGTCTATTTTTGTTTTTATAGATTTTACTGTGCTACTTAACCATATATCTTTGAAGATATTTTCAAACATAGCTGGTTAGGTTTTTAAATTATCGGCTACATGTATATTGTATAACTCGCCTGTATATAAGTCAACTGGCAGAGACTCTTTGCCACTCAGCACACATGGAGGAGTGCCCAAAGAGCTCCTTTGCCATGCTCCTTCTTGCGTGTGACAGAGCACGCACCTCCTTGGTGCGCAGCATTTCCATTGTCTCTTCACTCCCCCACTTTGATGACATCAGCAGAGAGGAGGAATCAGTCTCAGTGATGACAGGGGAGCCAATGGGCAAGTCTCTAAAGTCTTTCCTGCTGTTGAGGCTGCTGGCAGAAAGTGCCTCAGCGTCCCGACAGATGAGGAAAGCAGAAAAGCAGGGCAGCTGATGCAGGAAACATAAATCTTTCCCTTAAGAATCACCACCCCCTTTGTCCAGATAAGTTTGTCTGCAACACCAACCCTACAAAGAAAGGCTCAAGACACTCAAAACACACTCACTGAAGAAAAGAAGGGATGGGGGATTATGATAGAAACATTAAAATATTTGATCAATTTAATAATGTGTGCAAGCAGGACTCTCGTAGCATTCCGACCCTCACCTCCTTTGACAAAATATGCACCACACAGAGGGGCCGATGCAATAAGGTGCACTGAGCCGAACGCAGTTAACCTGCAGTCGGACGCAGGTAGAATAGTCGCTAATCAAACCCATAATGCAATAAGGGGATTAGCGCATATTCAACGTGCGCCCAACACGGAATGAATCTAATAGCGATCATCACATGCAAATGCATGTGAATGAGGCTATTAGGCATTCACTCCTGATGCAAAAAAAAATGTGTCTTGGGCGCACATTAAACTGTCATCTATTAATACCTGCTTTTCTGTACTGCCTCCTACCTAATTTCGTTGTGATATTATGTAGGGTGAAAAATAAAAGAAATAAAAGTAAAAAAATAAATTGACAGTTGGACCCATCACGAAAACTGACGCCAAGTTTATCAGCTTCGGTTTTCCTTACCGGCGGACAGGCACGAAAACTGACACCGATAAACCCGGCGTTGGTTTTCATGACTACCATTCACCGCTAAGGCAAACCAACGCTGAGTCTATTGGCGTTGGTTTTCATGACGGCTATCCGCTGCTGAAAACCAATGCCGAGTTTATCGGCGTCGGTTTTCCTAAGTGGTGAATGGTAGTCATGAAAACCAACGCTGGGTTTATCGGTGTCGGTTTTCCTAAGTGGTGAATGGTAGTCATGAAAACCAATGCCGAGTTTATCGGTGTCGGTTTTCCTAAGTGGTGAATGGTAGTCATGAAACCAACTCTGGGTTTATCGGTGTCGGTTTTCGTGGCTGTCCGCCGGTAAGGGAAACCATTGCCTCCTTGCTAATGCGACCCCCCTAATTTTAATATTGCATGCCCCCCCCCCCTTGGGGGTGCCTGGGGCTCATTAAAAGAGCGGGTGCTGAATATTCAGCACCTGCTTTCTACGCAACTTTATTGCATTGGCCCCAGAAAATGAGATTAAACAAGGCCACAGTTTATTAACACAACACCAAACCCAAGTCAAATCTTAACATATATAAAACAGCCACCCCCCAGGTGACCCTCCCAACACTCCTTGCAAGATGATATCCAACCACCACCAGCCCCAGAGGTGATCACTCTGAACTTCTTTCCTCCCCCTTCCCTGACAGCGGACCTCTGCCATCAGTATAGGCCTCTAGGCTACCTCCCAGCCTTAGAGCTTAGAGTCCCAGCAACTCAAGCAGTGACCTCACTGCCATCACACAGCCCATGTAGCAGCCCCCCCCCCCCGATACATGGGCTTCTCCCCTTCAGTCCTGCAACACAATCAAAAGTTCCATACATTGCAACCCCTTGGCTCGGGTTACCCGCCAATCTGCAACAATTACTAATTAAATAAAGAATCAACTGATCTTACTCACATTAAATGTACATAAGGGAGGAAGGGAGGGAGAAGAAACCTAACCGAAGCAACCTCTACAAAAACTGAGGTAACCGTCAGCAGGGCTCCCTCTACCCAAAAGACTGCCAAAAACAAATTGAAATGCCTGACCAATCAGGCACTGGCAACAATTCAAAATTGTTGCCCACAGCAATCCTACCTCCTTACAACGATCCCCCTCCCCCCAAAATAGCTAAGGCTCAGGGGAATGCCTGCCCACTTCCACTTTAAAGGCAGCAGGTTAGACAAGCCCTCCAGCTTTTCTATAAAGTACAAGAAGATGATATCTATTGAAAATAAATTGAAAGAGAAGAGGTTATGATATGAAAATGGAGAATGGAAGGTTCAGAAGAAAGATGAAAAAAGATACTTTACTAAGAGGGTGGTAGATGCCTGGAATAATTTACTGACAGGTAGTGTGAAACAAAATATGACAGAATTGAAACATGCTTGGGACAGACATGGAATGCAGCAGTAAGAGTAGGTGGGGAGTAATGGATAGAAGCATTGAAGGAGTGGGGCTAGAGATTTGCTCAATCATATTGAAAGTTAAGCAGCCAAGAATAGGAAAGTTTAAGTGTAGTCTCCATTGGTTTCCACTGATTGCCATAAATAAATACAATACTTATGGTAAAGAAATCCATCTGGTGAATAATCAAACATAATAATACAATAGTAAATTCACCAGTTTCAATAGAAAAAAAAGACTTTTTTTTATAAAGTATGTATGACCATCATATAAAAGATGCAGAAATCCACTTATTTGTAGGAAATCAGAAACTGGTCTAACCTAGATCTCATTTTGAGATTATAATCATTGGTCATAGGAGCAATATTTTTTTTAATGTTTTTCAAATTGCAACTAAAATACTTAACTTGAGAAGACAGTCCCGATAATCCAAATTCTTTTCTCTTTCTTAAAAAAGTACTTTTGACTATTGAAACATAGGTGAATTTACTATTGTATTATTACACGTTTGATTATTCACCAGACGGGTTTCTTTACTATAACTGTTGTCACAATATCTAACCTACCGTGGCATATGAACAATTGAAGCAAACTTTCAGTAATATGAATGAACAACATGAACATATGATGAGGGAACCCTCATTACTTTCGAAAGGGGAGGTGCTCCAAGACTGGTCTCAACAGCTAGGGGAACTGACAAGATTACACAAGAGGGAAATAAGAGGAGAACTACATGGAACCACCCTCAGAGAGTATGTAAAAAATCATATGATCCCGTGGGGTCTCAGAGTTAACAAGGAGTCAAAGATTTTCCAACACAATGAGGATTTTCTTAATAAGTGGATTGCGATACTTTAATAACTGTGCATTGGATCTCACGATGCTTATAGTCGAATGCACCGCATCGACTGTAGTTGAGATTCAGGCTGAAATTATACACAATAAAGAATTACTGAAAGATTCGCACTGTCAGAGCTCAACATTTCTATGGATAAATTCAAGGCAGATATTAAAAGAATAAAGATTCATAAATTTCGAAGAGACCAGGAAGATTACTCCTCCTTACAAGTGTACACTTGGATGAACAAAGAGAAAGTTGACAAATTAACTACTTATACACAAATTCAAAAAAGATACGCTAGGTTTACACCTTTTGAAGAATCCTCTAGCAGCTCTGAGGATAATGATGAAGAGACCAAAAAGAAACATCAGTCAGCGTCATCATTTCATCCTTCCAATCCTTCTAATTTTTCCTCATCCTCTGCCTCTTTTTTAGAGAGAGGATCTCAGGTGTGAGGCACCAGGAGATTAAGAACATAAGAACATGCCATACTGGATCAGACCAAGGGTCCATCAAGCCCAGCATCCTGTTTCCAACAGTGGCCAATCTAGGCCATAAGAACCTGGCAAGTACCCAAAAACTAAGTCTATTCCATGTTACTGTTGCTAGTAATAGCAGTGGCTATTTTCTAAGTCAACTTAATTAATAGCGGATAATGGACTTCTCCAAGAACTTATCCAATCTTTTTTTAAACAGAGTTATACTAACTGCACTAACCACATCCTCTGGCAGCAAATTCCAGAGTTTAATTGTGCGTTGAGTAAAAAAGAACTTTCTCCGATTAATTTTAAATGTGCCACATGCTAACTTCATAGAGTGCTCCCTAGTCTTTCTATTATCCGAAAGAATAAATAACCGATTCACATCTACCTGTTCTAGACCTCTCATGATTTTAAACACCTCTATCATATCCCCCCTCAGCCGTCTCTTCTCCAAGCTGAAAAGTCCTAACCTCTTTAGTCTTTCCTCATAGGGGAGCTGTTCCATTCCCCTTATCATTGCAGTGCCATATGGGGAAGGAAACTTTTGGCATAGATCGGTGACCTGATTACAGCGCAATCAGTAGTAATAAATCTATCTAAAACATCACTTTCCACGGCAAAGATATGGGTGTTGAATTTGGGCCTGTAGTTTGTGCCCACCACTTTTCATGATCATTTTGAATCTAGGATAGTTTTTTTTAGATTTTTCCGATTGATACAGATCCGAAACTTTTTTTCAGAGCAAGATATGGAGACTCGGGATATATTTTTGGTAAGATCGAAATCACATTGGCTTCCTTCTGATCCCTTTAACCCTCATTTACAAAGCTTCCAAAATTTTGTTTTACAAGATTTAAATGCAATAGAACACCAGCCAAGGAAAACCTATTACAACATGAAGACAGAGGAATGCATAGCTCCGTGCACTTTATCCATGAATAAGGAGATAAGGATTAAAGCAGCTGATAAAGGAGGACCTGTTGTTGTGATGGTCACGATGAAATACAAAGAGGAGATACAACATCAATTGAGTGATATGAGGTATTATACCCTCATCACAGCTCCTACCATGTGACAGGGGCTGACCAATGGCACCAGTAGCCCCTGTGACATAGTAAGGGCAAAGGCTATTGGTGCCATTTTGAATACCGGCAGCCGATGGCCCGAGTGCAGGAGATCGCTCCAGGACCCCCGCTGGACCACCAGGGACTTTTGGCAAGTCTTGGGGGGGTCAGGAGGGTGGGGGTTTTATTCGTTAGTGATACGTTGTATTCATGGGGGTTTGCCATGTTTCAGAACCCCACGAAAGCAACGAATAGGGACCTATATGTTGTGGATTGCGCATTCGTTCAAAATGAATGCACATCCCTAGTAAATTCAGACATGCTTGTTCCAGGTGCTATGGAGACCATCAAATTACCAGATCTGCTAGCATGGGGCCCCCGGCTAGTGGGCAGCTAAACAAAGTGGTATTCCCAGTCAGGGTAGATAGGATGCCTGGCTGGCTGAGTTTCTACCCAAACTAAATGGTGGAACAGGTTTTCTTTGAGGTTTTAATGATGGCTTTAGGATTCTTTGTTAATATGTGATGTTGTTGGGTAGGGTGAATAATGCAAAATCTGCCTACTTGCACACAGACATTTTCTGCGAGAAGCTCAGCAAAGAAATCAGCCTAGGGCAGTGGCAGGATCATTTCATGAGACTCTATTTCCCAGTTCAGATAGTATCCCCTCTGGGGGTATTCCTGAAGAAGAAACCTAGAAAATTCTGGCTTATCCACAATCTTTCTTACTCCTTGGAGTGGGATGTTAACCAATATTTTGACCCAGAGCTTTACAAGGCTCAGTATTCCTCCTTTGATCAGGCTATATTGTTGCTCCAGAAGAATGGGGTGGGGGCCTGCATAGCAAAGGCACATATCGAGTCAGCTTTCTGCTTCCTCTCCATTCACCCAGATTCCTTTTATCTGCTAGGGTTTAGATGGGAATCCTCCTATTATTTTGACAAGTGCATGCCGATGGTCTGCTTTATATCCTGTGCCAGTTTTGAGGCTTTCAGCACCATTATTTGTGGGTAACCAAGCAGGTATCCAGTCACAAGAGCCTTATCCATTACCTGGATTATTTCCTTTTTATTGGCCCAAATGCTCATCTGAGTTCAGTCAAGTCTGGGGGGCTGGATCACTCGGGACCTGGGCATCCAGTTAGCAGAGGGTAAGACAGAAGGCCTTGTGGCAGTTATGATATTTTTGGGTATCGAGTTAGATTTGAATTTGATAATTTCCCAACTCCTGCATGAGAAAGTTAAGAAGCTGAGGGATGAACTCAGCAGAGCATTGCTAGTTAAAAAGTTGACCTTCCGCCAAGTGCAGGCCCTTATGGGTCAGTTGAGCTTTGTCTGCAGGGTCATTCCCATTGACAAGGGTCTTCATTAGGAGATTAGCTAGCAAAACCAGAGGTATTTCTCATGCCATTCATTTCATTCAAGTAACTAGATCAGTGAAGGTGGAGATGAAGCTGTGGTCCGTTTTTTTGAGGATTTTAATCGTGTCTGTATCCGACAGGCACCTACTGTTTTCAATTCAGACATCACGTTTTTTACTGATGCACCATCTGGTGTGTGGGTTTTGGGGGATATTTCCAAGAAGCTTGATGTGCAGCCCCATGGCCACCCAAATGGAGGTCACTGAGTTGGATTTGCAAACCACATTGCTTGAATTGTTCTCAGTAGTAGTGGCCTTATTTGTGTGGGGCCAAGATTTGGCTAACATGAAAGTAATATTGCATTCTGACAATAAAGGTGAAATAGAGGCAATTAACAGGCAAAATGCCTGAGTACTGTTGAGTTCCTTAGGTTCCTGGTTCTCAGATACCTCATCTTGAAGATGTTCCAGGTGCTTTTAATTACATGGCTGATGGTTTATCTTGAGTGCAGTGGTTTTGTTTCACGTTTTTAGCTCCAGAAGCAGAAAAGTGGTCTATTCGGGTACCAGCCCACCTCTGGGACATTATTCTGAATGGAGGTGGCCCCAATTACATGGCAGTCATATGTGAGAGACTGGAGATAATTATTGGAGTGCCAGTTGCAGCAGAGATATCACAGATAGCTTGTGGACATATCTGGGAACTTTTGATTTCTAGTCAACCTAAGATTGTTGTGGATCGGGGGGGGGGGGGGGGGGGAGGAAGTGTGCATACAGATGCCAGTAGCAGCATGCACACAAACTTTCTCATACAGATATGCACATTAAAACACTCGCATGTTCACTCTCAGAGTCTCTTTCACACACATACATGCTCATTCTCACGCACACACACACTCATTCATTCTCATTCCTCTCATTCACCCTCATACTCTCACACACATGTACACCTACTCAATTTTCCTTCTCTTCCACACACACTCTCATCTCAGTAGCAGCAAGCTAAACACCCTCCACTGCCAAACACTCTGTGAAGTAACTCAAACCTCTAAAAAAAAAAAAAAAAAAAAGATACCTAGAACCTTGCTATACCATATCATAACAGCACTGAATCTCAGGATTCAAACAGCAGCAACCTTATCTATGAAAAGGAAGCAATGCAAATATTATGCCATGCCCTAGAACACTAATGCATCATCTACTGGGGAAACAGAACAAGCCAGACTGCTACAAATCCCTACAGAGAAACTATACAACAGAAATACTGCACTTTAGTTCTGTATGCAGAATACACATCAACCCTTACTTAATCAGAATAAGGGACTACAAATTAGAAACAGAAACATTCAGACAAAAATGAAATGGAAAGCCCAAGAAACCAGACTCTGAACAGTGTAAAAGGGGCATTAGGTTCCTTCGATAGAGCACTGACAATAGAATTAGGAGGCAGGGAGTCATCCATTTTTTCTGCTGTATCTGAGGTGTTATTCTTCTTCCTACTATATTTAGCTAATGCTGTTACGAGCGCGCGCGGGCGCGGTCGTCTCGGGCGGGTGGTGAGCCCTTGGGCCACGGCAGGACCCCAGGAGGAGCCCAAGGCCACACCGTGGGAGGTGACCTGAGCAGGCATGGTGAGCCAGGCAGGCAGGAACAGAAGCAGGGAGTCCGGCCCTCAGCCGGACCTGCATGCCCATGGTAGCCAACACGGGGAAGTTGACTAGTGAACGGTCCTCCGACTGTTCCCGGCCCTTTCGGACCCGCCGCAGGGAACGGCAATGGGCAGCAGGCCGGACAGAGGCGAGGGCAGACAGAGTCCTTAAACTGAAGACATCAGACGGGGCAGAAGCAAGACGAAGACATCAGGACAAGGGCTGAAGCGAGACACAGGAAAGGCCCAGGCGAGCAGGAACTCCGATGCTGGGATACTCACATCCGAAGCCCCCTCGGCTGGCAGAAGCTCAAGAGCCCGTGGGACGAATCCCTCCTGTTGGCCACTCCAGGGCCCAACAGGACAGAAGGCTCAGGAACCAGGTCAAGGCAGAGACAGGTAGACATCCGGACAAGGGCTGAAGCAGACACTGGAGACAAGGCTGGACGGGAACATTGCACTGTCCATCAGGGCGCCCTACTCAGCCCACCCGTGGGACTGAGTCACGGACCACCCTGTCCCAGACGCGCCCTACACAGCCTAGGGAGGCTGGTCGCGGACCACGCTGAGAAGGAGGGCGCGGGGAAGACCCAGGCGAACAGGAACTCCGATGCTGGGATACTCACATCCGAAGTCCATACGGCTGGCAGGCACAGGAACAAACAACTAGGCACACGTCAAGGCAGACATCAGGAAACATGTCTAGGCAGACATCAGGAAACACAGAGGACCTGGACCGGCAAGGTTACAGACAACTGTAATGCACAATCTGCAGGCCGAAGACAAGCAGGAGTCAGAGTCACGGACCGGAGTCAAGGCAGGCTGAAGACAAGCAGGAGTCGGAGTCACGGACCGGAGTCAAGGCAGGCTGAAGACAAGCAGGAGTCGGAGTCACGGACCGGAGTCAAGGCAGGCAGAAGACAAGCAGGAGTCGGAGTCACGGACCGGAGTCAAGGCAGGCTGAAGACAAGCAGGAGGCGGAGTCACGGACCGGAGTCAAGGCAGGCTTGACGACAAGCAGGAGTCGGAGTCACGGACCGGAGTCAAGGCAGGCTGACGACAAGCAGGAGTCGTAGTCACGGAGGACCTGGATCGGGAGAGGCCACAGGCAACTGTGTAACCCAATCCGAAGGCAAGCAGGAGTCAGAGTCACGGACCGGAGTCAAGGCAGGCAGAAGACAAGCAGGAGTCGGAGTCACAGACTGGAGTCAAGGCAGGCTGACGACAAGCAGGAGTCGTAGTCACGGAGGACCTGGATCGGGAGAGGCCACAGGCAACTGTGTAACCCAATCCGAAGGCAAGCAGGAGTCAGAGTCACGGACCGGAGTCAAGGCAGGCAGAAGACAAGCAGGAGTCGGAGTCACAGACTGGAGTCAAGGCAGGCTGACGACAAGCAGGAGTCGTAGTCACGGAGGACCTGGATCGGGAGAGGCCACAGGCAACTGTGTAACCCAATCCGAAGGCAAGGACACAGTGAACAGAAAGTCCTTAAATACTGGAGGTAGAGGGCAACTCCCTGGGAGGAGCTTGCCAGGACCGCCCACCGCTGGTCCTATAACTAGGGTAGAGAGCTGCGGGCCAGCCCCTAGGGAAGGGCGTCGCCCAACAGGAAGTCCAAACACTGAGGCTGCAAGCCACCGGCACAGCTAGGCCTCTCAGGCCCTGGAGCAAGTCCTGGATGATGCGCAGGCGAGGCCCTGGCTTCAGAGCGGCCTCTGGAGGAAGGTAAGAGACCTCCTGCAGCGCAGCAGCAGGGGGGATCGCAACAAATGCTGCAATGTAGCTTTTTCTGACTGACATTGAGGAGAGGTGAGCCAGTTGAGTAAAACAAAAAGTATGATTTGGCTAATGCAGAGTCAAAATTCCAGTACTTTGTAAGTCACAAGACAAACAGGGAGTTGAAGAGAGATTCTGTCACTTCACCTTAGAGGTAGCTCTAATATAATTGTGATTGCTGTACTCTGTCTGAGGGAGAACATAAAAATATATTACTAAACCAGACTCCTGATTCTAAAAGATTGCCAGGCTCACCATTCACTATCAGCTCGGACTATATGGCTCATTTTATAGGTCTGCCCCCAGGATCCTTGGGATGCGAGGGCTGCAGTAGCAGTGATTGGCAAGAATCCTCTCCGCTGACATTGCAGTACCAACGTGAAGAGATGTTTTGCGTACACCTTGTCTCTGATGGAGTGTCAATGTAGAAGGCTGCACTGAGAGCTCTGCTTCACGCCAGTAAAATCGACTGCTGGTGAGTTCCGTTGCTGTCTAGAGAGAAAGAGAGGTAAACTTACCACATCCATAATTTATGGCAGACAAAGTCTGCAGGTATAAGCCAATATTGTCAGCCCAGCAGCCAGGTCAATGGTTGGAGTGTTAGCCTTACCAAGTAGGAATCTCCATGGCCACTCCATTTTCCACCCACTAAAGTTTCCTAAAGGTGAAGTGATGAGCAAACCAACCCTGGATTAGGAAATTGCTGAAAGAGTACATAAATAAAAATAAAAATAGCATATAAAAACTAAGAATTAAAGTGGGGGGAGGAGGAGCAGCAGGATTAAGCGGTCATCTTCAATGGTGGCTTACTAAGCCTCTTTATATTTCCCTTGGGTTTGGCAAAGGGACAAGTTGCCTATGACATCAACGCAGAGAGTACATTGCCTGAGATATTGACAGAGCCCGCTAGTTCCAACTGGGACTCCCTATGAGTGTAGTCACTGCAGGGTCAGCCCACAGACTGGTCTGTGAGCATAACAGTGAAAGGTACAGGCTTTGCACTGCCACAGATTGTGAAATGCCAGTAGAGGTGGACTTGGCCTTGCGATGCTGGAAGTTGGGATGCCAAAGTCGGGCTAGTAGCCCCAGCAGATGGGCTTGAATGATTATGGCCATAGAACCAATCGTATGAACTATTGAACTGGACTCAGGTGGGAGGTGGAGGGCCATCAATAAAAGGGGCATAACTGTCAAGTAAATGGTGATGGGATGTGTATTTTAATTAGTAGGATACAAATTATATTAGTTCACATAGTAACATTTATGTTTAGATTGCGTCGCATTGAAATATTGTCAAATAAGGCTGCAGCCAACTGTACCCACTACCCGATCCACTTCACGTGATTCATTGGCATGATAGCAGCATGCTGCCCATGCCACCGCTATATCTTCCTTGAGATGGAGCAACCAGTACTGCACACAATACTCAAGGTCTCACCATGGCTCGATACAGAGGCAATGTGATATATTCCGTTTTATTCTTAATTCTTTTTTGGATCATTCCTAGCATTCTATTTGTTTTTTGACCACCACTGTGGACTGAGCCAAGGATTTCAAAGTATTGTTCACAAAGACTCCACGACCCTTTGCCTGGGCAGTGACTCCCAGTACAGAACCCAGAGCACGTTCCTGCCAGGGTGTGCAGCTTTGCTGTTGCCTGAGAATGTGATTTCTTCCTTGTCTTTATTCTTCTGTGCTGACGGTGTATGACACCAGAATGTACCAACTGTGATTTCTGTTTCCTGCAATCAAATTCACCAGTGAACGATTTCAATTTCGAACTGGTTGCGGTATGAAGTGACTTCCTTCTTACTGGACTTGTGGCAGAGAAGCTCCAGAAAAAACCCTAAGGGTCCTGAAAGCCCGATTCTTTCTCCATTTTTCAGGAAGAATCTGGGAGCCTGGGTACAGCCCTGGCCCATGACCTCCCACGTGAGCCCCTGTGGATCCGAAGATGTTGGGGCAGGGGCTACTGAAAAATCTGCCTTAATTGTCCTTTTCCTATTGTTAACGCTCTGTCTTTTGACTCCAGATCAAAGGGATAGAAGAACTATAGCTAATGTACCAGATTCTTGTGGGACAGTAAGCAACACCGGGAGTGGGAAGACTTGAGCATCAGATAATACCTACAATACAGTTTTCTTTCAAGCAAGTGAAGAAGCTGAGAAGTCCAAAAGCAGCTCCTTCCGTGGCTGCAGCTTCCCCTTCCTGCTTTCTGACACAGCCCCCGGCTGCTGTTAAAGAGTGACCGCTGTGACATATTCCGAGCAGCTGAAAACCATCAGGAGTCCTGTCTGTCTATGGTTATCTTGCATCTCTTATTGTTACTGAAAACATCTTTTCCCCAGGGCCTTCTAAAAGAAAGGAGATTGCCTGGGACGTACATGGATAGAGTTAGGTGGGGGAGCAGAGGAGGTTGAACTCAGGCTGTCATGCACGTACTGACCCTGTTAAATATCATTTATGAGAACTGAATACATCCCACCCATAAAAATAAAAACTGGCAATGACGCCTTCCTTATTTTAGGATAAGATAAACTCTCAGAGGTCCATATTAGGTAAGCCAGTGAGCGGACAAGTTAGCCCGCTGAATATCCTCACCTAAAACTATCCAGCTCCATTTCAGACGGATAACTTAAAACTCTAACTGGCTATGTTTGAATATAACTGGTTAGGTTTTTAAATTATCTTCAAAGATATCCGGCGAAGTGGCACTATTAAAATAAAATAAAAAAAACAAAGTGTCTTTCGGGCCTGCGGCAAGATTCCCGCCCCCCTCTCCCCAATACCTCATGCATGGTCCTGCGGGGCCACGCATCCCCCAGCCCATTAAACCTCTTGGATGTTAAAAAAAATTGATGAAATATGCAGGTCAGCGCCCCCATCCCCTCCCCCTTCCTGTTTTTTTTAATTTTATTGGCAGATCAGCACCTCTCCCCCCCACCACCTCCCCAGACCAAGAAATCCCCAGCTGGGAGCGAGGCGGTCACCTATTCACTCTTGCCGATTCCAGTGCAGCTGTTGACAAGAGAAGTGCTGGGAGTGCAAGCTACCCTCGGTTTACGCTTCCAGCACTGCTCAGACAGTGGCTCTTGTCAGAGCTGCGCTGGGAGTGCCGAGAGTGGGTAGGTAGTTATCTCACTCTCGGCTGGGGATTTCTGGGTCCTGGGGGGGGGGTCTTGGGATGGTGGCCAGGTACTACAGAGTTTGTGAGTGGGGGGTGGGAGGCAGGAAAGAGCCATCGATTAAATTAAAAAACATCTGGGAATGGAGGGGGGGGGCACAGATCTGCAGATTTCATCAATTTATTTAACATTGGAGGGATTTGGGGGGCTAGGGAATGTGCACCCCCAGCAGTACCAGGTATGAGTTATTAGGGAGGGGAGTGGGAATCAGGCCCAATAGACACTTTAACATCTTTTTAACAGTGCTATTAACAAGATATCTTTCTTTTTTTAATCAAAGGGGGTCATCACTGCACTGTCACTGGGAGTAGGGGAGGGGCTGGCACTGGCACTGGTTCTTGGGGGTGAGGGAGGGGGTGTTGTCACTCATGGGGTTGGGGAGGGGGTCATCATTGTCACTGTCACTTGGGGGGTGGGCAGGTAGTAAGGAGGGACCAGGACCCGATCATTGTCAATTAGGGGGGGGGGGCTGTGACCTAAAGCCACATTTTTTTACATGGATAGGGGTACCAGGAGTCATCATTGTGTGGGCTTTTTTTTTCTATTTTTAAACATTTTGGGGGTGTCAGGGCTGCTTCAACTGGCAGGTGGAGATGGGAGTCAGCACTAACCCCCACTCAGCCTCCCTATTTGGCCACAACGTTTTTTTTCTGCCACTTTAAATGTACGAAGGGAGCCTCAGGACCCAAGATAGCCTCCCACTGCACAGAGGTGTTATTATTTTATCGCGGCTGACTATCTTCTTGGTTGGCCGTGATAAAATAATAACATCAATTGATTATGCATGAGCTTTTTTGTATGTATTTGCATTATTCATGCATGCAAATTGCACGCAAGGGAAGGTCATTGGAACAGGGGACAGTATCTGGGCGGGGAGATGCAAAATATTACATATATCGTGCAATATATTAGAGTACTAACGCAGCTTGATGCATCAATGAGTTAGTTGATTAAAACTGAAAATATTGGGGTTACATTAGCTATCCTCCAGTCTTCAGGTACAATGGATGATTTTAATGATAGGTTACAAATTTTTACACCATATGGTAAATCTATTCCACTTACAATGATAACCTGATTATTTAGGTCCACTCTAGAACGTCCCTGGAATGCCTCTTCTTTTTTAACTGGCTAAATTATAGTTTATTTTTTTTTTATTTTTTTATTTAACATTTTTATATACCGGCATTCGTAGGACACATCATGTCGGTTCACAATTAACTGAGAAAGGAAATTACATTGAACAAGGGGGGGTTTAACTGGGAGAATTGGATAATAATTGGATAAAAGGAACAAGGTAAAAAGCGAAGAACGAGAGAAAAGAGAAAGCAAGCATGGATAACTTAATTGGAAAGATATGGGTTTAAAATTACATATTACATATTACATATGTGAACTTATTTACAACGTTGGGGGGAGGGGTGAGGGGAGAGGGAAAGGGGGGGAGAAAATATGCGAGAGGGGAGGTAAAGGTAAAGGAGAGATTGATATGGTAAAGAAGGCGGGGGGGGGGGAGGCTGAAGAGGCTAAGAGGCGGGGGGTGAGTTAGGGGGAGCATGGGGTGTGCTGGAAGGGTTACCAGGGTGGGAAAGGTGGGAAGGGCTGTATGGAGAATGCAGGTTCCTGTATGCGTGGGAGGCCTAGGGTTGCACCCTTATCTTGGCTCCTCCCGCTTACCTGGGCAAGATGGCTACCTCAGTGTCGTCAAGCTGACTTCTCTGGTGTCCCCGGAACGGCTATGGTGCTCCCTCTGCCGAGTTGGATAATGACTTGTCTGGATATAATTTAGCTGGATAAAAGACCCAATATTCGAAAAGCTGCTATTTAGATAGATAACTTTTGAGTTATCCAGCTAAATGGCTTTGAATATGGACCTTTCATTTCCTAGTTAATTGGTGCCAGAATTCTTTATTTAGGATCATTCTATATCTCTCGTCTATCTTTGAGTTTCTTTTTGCACTCATATTTACTGTTGCGCCCTTCGGTCTTCGACGGCTTCGCCCCGCTTGTTGCACCCTTATCTTGGCTCCTCCCGCTTACCTGGGCAAGATGGCTACCTCAGTGTCATCAAGCTGACTTCTCTGGTGTCCCCGGAACGGCTATGGTGCAGCCGTACGGCATTGCTCCTCCCAGGTACCTGCTAGGGTGTGCGCGTGTGCGCAACCCACATCTAAGTACGCCCAGTGGCGCGAACCTCGAGGGCGTTCCCTCAGCTGACATCACACCACTCTGGGTATATCTACTTCTCAAGATTGCTAGCTCATTGAGTTGGCAAAGGCTCGGCTGTTCCTGTCTGCGCTACTCTGCCGCTTCTCTGCTGCCTGCAGGAAGCTTTCCTTCTGCCCTTCGGAGTTTAGTACTAACTTGGGTACCCGCTCCTCGGGGGCCCTCTTTTCTATTTTCGGGTGCCATTCAAGGAACTGGTACTCGCTCCTCGAGGGCCTGTTCTCCCTGCCTCAGTGCCTGTACCTACAACAACTATCTGGTGGAATCGCATCCATAACAGCTAACAATGAGTGAGTACTCTAACATCTCATCTGTCTCATCCACAGTAACCCTTGCTGCGGAACCTCCTGACGTCACCTAGGAGAGAAGGGCTCCCTCTGCCGAGGTCCCGGAGACTACAAATCACCACTGCCACCTGGTGGCTATCTTCAAGCTGTATACATAAAGGGGTAGATTTTTAAAAACGGCGTGTTCGCGTACTTTTGTTCGCGCTCCAGGCGCAAACAAAAGTACGCTGGATTTTAGTAGATATGCGCGTAGCTGCACGTATCTTCTAAAATCCAGGATCGGCGCGCGCAAGGCTGCCGATTTTGGGCAGTCGGCGCGCGCCGAGCCGCGCAGCCTGCCTCCGTTCCTCCGAGGCCGCTCCGAAATCGGAGAGGCCTCAGAGGGAACTTTCTTTTGCCCTCCCCTCACCTTCCCCTCCCTTCCTCTACCTAACCCACCCCCCCGGCCCTATCTAAACCCCCCTACCTTTATCCGTGAATTTACGCCTCCCGGAGGGAGACATAAATCCACGCGCGCCAGCGGGCTGCTGGCGCGCCGAGACGCAATCCAGGGGCGGTTCCGGAGGGCGCGGCCACGCCCCTGAACCGCCCCGGCCCGAGACCACGCCCCCTGGCCCGCCCCCGAAATGCCGCATCCCACCCCCAAAACACCGCGCCGATCGGCCCTGCCCCGACACGCCCCCGACACCCCCCCGACTGAAAACCCCCGCGTAAATCCGGGCGGATTTACGCGAGCAGGGCTTTTAAAATCCGCCCCAAAGAGTTCAATCCCGGTGTTTTGTGTATAGAGTCTAGCCCAGAGCTGTGGCTCCTCACGGGGCTCCTCCCCGTGGGTGAGGTAATCTCCACAGCACCCAAGGATCCATTAAAACACACGTGATAACAACATTTACTGTTACACCCGTCGGTCGCAGACGGCTGCGACCACTAATGCTCAGTGCTCACCTCTTTCTTTGCTGCATTGTCATCCTTTGGAAGAATGGTGGTCTCTGCCAGCCACCGCTGACCAGCCTGGCGTTCCCGGGATGGCGTGGGTGCTGCCGACCGCCATCTTGTTTCAGGAATTACTTAGGCACGCGCTCGGGCATGGGCCACCTTTGTACAAGTCATGGCGGGAACCTCGGGGGCGTCCCCTCCAGATGACGTCCCTCATCGCTTGTACTTAAGCTGGCTGGCCCTTCGCTTCTACGAGTTAGCAAGGAGTTCCCTCGTTGCTGAAATCCGCTCCATCCTTGGACTTCCGGTTCCAGATTCTACGTTTGGCGTGAGACATTCTAGGAACTCGCTCCTCGGGGGCCCTACTTTGTCTCTGGCTATCCGCTCCTTGGAGGGTCTTACCACCTTGGACTTTTATCTCTCCTGCTTCCGGGACCTCTGCTGGAACTACCTCCTGTGAGTACTTAATTCTACGGAATCTCTACTATCAAGCCTCGTTGTGGGACCTTCTTCAGTGTACCCCGTGCCTCGGGCCACTACTGCTTCATCCCAGAAGGAACCACTCTGGTATATCCTGCCTGCAGGTCATTACCGCACCACCTCTAAAGGAACCTCATTAGGGTCCTTGCACCTCGGACTACTACCTCTCCAGTGTATCCCGCTCCACGGGCCACTACCGGATCTACACATTTGAGGTATTTCTACACTACTGCAAGACTTCCTGGCATACCATGCTCTGTGGGCCACTACCGGATCTTCACATCTGAGGTATCACCCTTGGGTATACCCCTCTGCTTAGAACTTTACTTTACTGCATCTCCCGCTCCACGGATTGTGCCTTTCTCTTCTTTTAATAAAGACTCTATTCCACAAGGCTGTGTCTGACATCGCTGAGACCGTGCCTACCGACGGTGAGGCTCACAGGGCTCCTCCCTGTGGGTGGAGATACCTCTCACCTCGGCCAAGGAGTTCACACTTTTACAAAACATAACATTTACTGGAGGACGTCTTGGCTGGAATACCTCTTGTTTAGAGAGGGAGGCAGAAAGGGACTGGTCTGAAGCTCTTTTGCCATTCTTTGAGCATTAACACCAGGATCGGCCCGAGGCCACGCCCCTGGAAGTGACGTCAGCAAGAGGGTCGGAACGCCGAGATAAATTCAGGACAGGTGTGGCCTGAAACCGGAGGACTTCTTGACTAGAATACCTCTCGTTTAGAGAGGGAGGCAGAAAGGGACTGGTCCGAAGCTCTTTTGCCATTCTTTGAGCATTAACACCAGGATTGGCCCGAGGCCACGTCCATGGAAGTGACATCAGCAAGAGGGTTGGAACGCCAAGATAAATTTGGGACAGTTGCGGGGCGCACCCATTGGTAAAAATTATTTCTTATCTGCTCTTTTGAAATCGTATGGGCAGAAAAAGGAAAACGAAAGTTTGGACTTCCTTGCTGGCAGTTCCGCAGGCTAAGGGACCAATGGACTATCATATAATAAGGTGGGTAAGTCAGACCGCCCGTAATTCGATATCAGATATTTCCTTTTCATCTGGAGCATCAGGAAGTCCCAGCCAGCAGCTAGGATCTCAACCACAAGTAGAAATGCCTGCCCCCCAACAACCAATTGCAACTCAAGGAGATGTGGTTATAACAAATCACGGTGATTCTTATCCCACAGGAGGTGGTGGTATAGAGGACCTGGGGGCTATAGGGGATTCTGAACTACAGAAGATAGTTTCAGATCCCATAGACCCCCATACTATAACATTGGTTGATGTATGGAGGGCTATCAATGAGATGCAAAAGGCCATGTTGGGTTTATGACTCAGAGTAATAGTTCATCTATTGAAACTAAAAATGTATTAGATTCTTATGATAATAGGTTGAAACAAACAGAGGAAGTAAGTAGAACAGCTACTATACAGATAACTTTACAATCAGCTAATAACTCCTTTATTAAAGATAGCTTAGCTATTCATAGGCAGATGGAAAGTCTGGAGAATGAAAATAGAGTGAGGAATTTAAGGTTTTTGAATTTTCCTATCACCAGACTTCTATCTCCTAGTGAATTGTTAAAGAAATATTTAGTAGAAAATTTATCGATATCAACGATAGATGATAAATCTGTGTCAAAAATTTATTATGTATCTAATACTAGAATTAAGAGACAGGAGGGAGAGGAAGGAATGGACATTGTCCAGCCAAAGTCTCCAAATTTAACTTCCTTTTTGGAATCCTCATTGGATGACATACCTCAAAGATCAACATTATTAGTCACTTTCTACAGAGAAAGCGATAAGATACTAAATTTACAGAAATACTTTAAAAATAAGGAGTTCTTGTTTTGTAGACAAAGAGTCAAATTCTTCCCAGATGTATCATGCACTATGCAGCTTAGGAGAAAGCAATTCCTGAATTTAAAGTCTAGAGTTTTAACCCTAGGGGCAACATATTTCCTCAAGTTTCCTTGCAAGTGTATCATAGTGTTCCAGAGGAATAAATTCGTGTTTCAGGATCCCTCCCACCTGGAAGCGTTTTTGGTGGATAAAGAAAGAGGTTGAGATAAATGCTGCAGAAGTAGTTTTTCCAGATATGTAAATTAAAATTACATTTTTTCTTAGTTTAATTATATAGATGTTTCCTCCCATAAAGTGGACTAGAAATTTTTGATTTGGATTATTATTTCTAAAAAGTATGTATGTATAAATTTCTGATAACAAAATTTGTTCTTTGATTTTTTACATTGTAATTATGTTTAAAAATCTTAATAAACTATATAAAAAAAACCCCGTAACATTTACTGTATCTCTGTTCCATATATGTCCGCTTTTCTCTCCTTACATGAGAACAGAAAAGGTTCCAAATTGGGTCAGACATAAGGTCCAGCAAACCCAGCATCCTGTATCTGACAGTGGCCAATACAGTGGGAAGTACTTGGCAGATTCCAAAGAATAGAACAATTCATTGTTGCCTACTCCCAGGAATAAGCGGTGGCTTTCCCAAATCTACCTGGTTAATAATTGTTCATGGATGTTTCCTCCAGGAACTTATCCAAATCCCTTTTAAAACCAGCTGTGCATGATGAAGCAGATTAAACAATCTGCTCCATTTTTGAAGGGGTTAATAAACATGTGGATAATGAAGAGTCTCTGGATGTAGTGTATCTGGATAAAGTCCCTTGTGAGAGACTCCTGAGAAAATTAAAGTAATGGGACAGGAGGCAATGTCTTAGTGTAGATTCCAAACTAGTTAGAAGATAGGGAACTGAGAGTAGAAATGAATGGTCAGTTTTCTTAATGAAGGAAGGTAAATGTGGAGTGTCTCATGGATATGTACTGAGTCTGGTGCTTTTTAATATATTTATAAATGATCTGGAAAAAAAAT
This sequence comes from Rhinatrema bivittatum, assembly GCF_901001135.1. Lineage (NCBI taxonomy): Eukaryota > Metazoa > Chordata > Amphibia > Gymnophiona > Rhinatrematidae > Rhinatrema > Rhinatrema bivittatum. The sequence continues at coordinate 531,696,763 of NC_042617.1, forward strand.
AGGGGCATGAGCCCCTCCATGGCAGCAAGAGAGGGTTAAAGTGGCATTAAGCACCATGAAGGGGGAACAAAGCAGCAAAGATGGCAATAAAACCGCCAAACCACCGAGAGTACAAAGAATGGCATGAAGATTCCCGGGCACCACGAGAGGTGCAAGGCATGTATCCATAGTGATAGGATTAACCCAAAGCTTCAAATTAGGAGCAAAGGGCACCAACAAAATTGGTGCAAAGCCCTGCACAGGGAGAAGCCAGAGGAAATCTCTGAAGGAGGCCTATAGTAGTCTTGATGTGCAAATTGGGCAAACTAAGCCACTTCTGCTAATTGAATATTCATGGAAATGTGTCGATTAAGGGTATCCCAGTAGAGGTGCAGGCCATGCAGGTTTTTAAACTGACAGTCTGCAGATAACATTCTGCTACATATAGCAGACCTGGTGAACTCTTTGCAGGGCCTCTTAAGTAAATTTGCTTCATATAAGAACATAAGAACATAAGAAATTGCCATGCTAGGACAGACCAAGGGTCCATCAAGCCCAGCATCCTGTTTCCAACAGAGGCCAAAACCAGGGCTCAAGAACCTGGCAAGTACCCAAACACTAAGAAGATCCCATGTTACTGATACAATTAATAGCCGCTAAAATAAAAACCCACCCGACCCTTTAAATCGACCCCCCATCTTTAAAAATGGCGCCGGCCATCCAGTGCTCCTACCATGTGACAGGGGCCGTCCAATGGCATGGATACCCTGTCACATGGTAAGGGCAAAGGGCCATCGGCGCCATTTTTATTAGCGGCAGCCGATGGCCCGAGAGCGGGAGATTGCTCCCCGCGCCCCCACTGGACCACCAGGTAATTTTAAAACATTTTTGGGGTGGTCGGAAGGGTGGGGGAGGCTAAGGGGTCAGTTTTAAAGGGTCAGGGTGGGTTTTTTGTTTATCGGATCGGGCGCAGCCGATAAACAAAAAACCAATCGGGCCGGACGATAAAAATTATAAGATTTGAATCAGAACCGGAACCGAACCAATTCCGGTTCCGATTCACATCTCAACTTTTACATGGGCCAAAGACTTGAATGGGAAATATAAACAAATGAAACAAAAATTGTTGTTTATATTTATGGGCACCCTTCATTCATTTTGGGGAGCCATGAATAAAACAAAAATGGTCTCATTTGTTGCATTTTACCTCTTTGTTTTAAATGAATGCACATTCTTAATATATTGATTAACCCCCAAATATAATGGTAGAAGTTTGTACATTAGTTGGAGCAGCACAAGAGACTGCATGTAGGTATCTTGTCTCCGAGGCTTTCAGGGCCTACTGTCTAGAAACTTCTAGTCCCACCAAGATGAAATCTGCAGTAAAGATAAAAGATACATAATGCACAATAGGCTCCAAAATTTTAATAAAGAGCAAATAACCTACTTCCAGAAGCGCCTAAGTTCTTGGCCCTCTCTTCTGCCAGTGATGCCATCCAGAAAGGGTGGAGTAAGATGCAGAGGAAAAGCTGGGAGCCAGAGAACTACTGAGAAAACTAAGCCAGAGTGAGGCCTTAGATGGAATCTCTGACAGAATAAGTTGACAACAATAGGCAAATTGACAAGAACACATACTCAGAATGCCAAAATGACCGAACATTTTTCAAAACAGATATAACCACCAGACATTCCAATGAGGATTCAAAAGAGTGCTCCTATTTGGATCACCCATCCTGGGCTTGCTGGTGAAGTCCATGAGGGCAGAGCCATGGCCAGGGGCAAAGCCAAGAAGGCCAGGTCAGTAACATACAGTCCGGCGAGTAAAAGGGTCAGCAGGCTGCTGCTGCTGCATCTTCCTCCTCCATGAGGCTGGCTGGATAGGTGAACTTCTTTCGGTAGCATCGGCCCTGGATAAATTGGCTGGCTCAAAATGCCCTCCAGAGCATATGTACTATTAGGAATAGTACAAAGAGATGTTCCAGGGCTATATTTAAGTCAAGGGAGAAAAACATCATATGTTTATTTGCATTTTCAAATGTACACCTACTACTTTGCCTCTGATCTGTTGCTTGCAAAATTTGCTGATGGAAAGTATGTGAGTGAATATTACACATGTACTTGCAATTAATTTTCAAAGAGATCTACCTGGGTAGTATATCTTTGAAAATTAGCTATAAGGTGCATACATACAAAAGTGTGTGTTTACCTTGCATCTATGAAGACTATTGAAAATTGCCCAATATATACCTTCAGGATAGCAAATTTTGTTCTTTTTAGTAATGTATATTAAATCTGAACCCCACTGCACATTCAGGATTATCTACAGTGCCCTCTATAATTTATTTTCCTGTCATCTAGTATATATTACGTTATATTTCTAGTTTTACATACATTTATATCATTGCATGCTCATCATTTCCCCTATGTAAGTATTGATGTTCTATGATGTGCAAATAATAATAAACACATGAATGAGTGAGAAAGAGTCCATGTGTATTACATCTGTTTCAGTCTGCATAAATGCCTTTGTGATTAAGCTGTCCTTAACCTCATGATGAGTTCCCCGATCCCTAAGCATTGTGGCTCTGTGTCTAGTGAATTGCTACCTTTGTCCCTCTGCCATAGAACAGGAAGCTAAGCTGACAACAATTACTGAGGGTTTCCAAAGCTCCAGGCCATAAGGGATAGGCTGAGCCACTACTGTTTTGCCTAATTGTATGGGGTCTGGGAAATATGTTGGGTGGCTCATTCTTGAATTCAGTCTGCGTGATGTTGTTAAGATTGCTGGTAAATGGCATCATAATATGTTTTCATATTTTCTATGGATATAGTGACGTTGGAATTCGGGATTTTTCTCAGTTAAGAAAGGAGAAGCCTATGCTCATTAAGTAAACATATTTATAAACTGCTTAGGGCAGTTTTCAACCAGAAACAGCTGTCCTTAAAGCAGCTGAAGAAGGGAATCATATGGCAAATATAAAACAGGGAAGAAAAAAAGAAATGTGATGGGATTGTCTCCCCCTCATCTTAGAAGTCATAGGACACACTGGGGATGTGCTGTGTTATCTCAGGAGTCATAAGGCCTTGAACTGGTACATTCCTACTGAGTGATCAAAGACATGACAGCTTTAAAAGAAGATTTACAAAATATTGTGTGAAACTGCTGAAATCTATGTCTAAATCTATTCTTTGGGAAGCACATTTCTGTGTGCACTATTGTATGAATGGAACTAATATTATGCTGTGTGTTTGAATACCAAATTCAGCCTGGGAAGGTAGGTCATTATTGTAGGCAAGCCTCTTAGCAGAGGAGGCCATCTTGTAAAAATATTTTCATAGAAAAATACCCATGAATTTTTATGAGCTTCCACTGCAGTTTTGCACATTGCTAAATCTCCTTTTTGTTGTGATCCTTTAAGGATTAAGTCTAAAGGCAAGAATGCATCTGATATTTCTCTACCTTGGGTACTTTGTGCAAAAGTGAGGATATTAAACCCGATGTCAGAGGGACATCACGTGATGTGATGAGATGGAACAGACGCGTCTGGGCTAGCTCTGGTTGCTGCATTCCTTAATCCACCACCATCCTTAAGACAGAGCAAACTCGGGGCTTGTAAAGTCCTCTCCTTCGTGGTCGCTTATGTCAATTACAAATTTCATACAAAAATCGCCCTCTGCAATGCCAGTGAAGCTTGCTAAACGGGAGAGAGAGAAAAACCACGTGTGCAAGAAGGGAAGATGGAGGTGATTGCAGAAACCCATAGCAGTGAGGGCCAAGGAACCTGCTCACATCTGCATCCGACAAAGCTTGAAATTAAAGAGATGGTCATCGCAGCCCTGGAAAGTAAACTAACAGGTATTTCTAAGCAATTGTCTTCTCTTCAAGCCACTATAGCCAAATATGGGCCGTGGCTAGATCAGGTCGATGGGAGAACGTCCATTTTGGAAGATGACATGACAGCACTTACCAATCGTTATATAAGTTAGAGAATTCCCTCAAGGAACACTTGGAAAAAATCAATGACCTTGAAAATAGATCAAGAAGGTCAAATCTTAGATTTTTTGGAATCCCTGGAGACAATTGAGGAGAGTGCACTATGCAAACTTTTGTTGGACTGGCTGCTGGATGCCCAATGCCTACCAGAGCTTAAAACCTCGCTGGAAATTGAATGGGCCCACCACCTAGGTGCATGTAACACCACTGCTGTGAATCCATGAATTGCCATTGTTAAGATACTGACCTACCACCATAAACAGAGTATTTTGAAAGCGGCATGAAAAGCTACAAATTTACAGCTCCAGGGGTCTCTGGTAAGAATGGTGCCTGACAACTCGGCTAGAGTAGCATCTCTGCGGAGAGCCTTCTCTCCCTTGTGTAGCATGCTGATTGAGAAAAAGATCTGCTTTTCTTTACAATTTCCAGCAAAGCTGAGAGTATTCTTCGGAGGGAAATGGTCCTCCTATGACACACCGGGGGAAGCAAAACGGCTTCAAGATGAGATTAATAAGTGACATTGAACTTTTACACATGGCTAGTGAGGCAGTTGGGTAGGGTGGTGGAGGAGGGATGCGACACCCAGACACAATTAAGTATGATCTCTGTTGGTGGAGGAGTGGACAACTATAGACTTTACCTTAATACCTTGGCTGAGACTCGCCGAATTGCAAATACCTGGATGCTGGAAGGGGTGAGGAGATTCCCGGTCCCCGGAGCACTGTCTGAGATCCATCTGCGCTGACATCATCAAAGGGGGACTGGCGTCTCTATAAAAGCCAGCCCCCTTCGGCGCTTTTCAGTGGAGGAGCGGGCAACTAAAGAGTTTACCTTAATACCTTGGCTGAGACTCGCCGAATTGCAAATACCTGGATGCTGGAAGGGGTGAGGAGATTCCCGGCCCCCGGAGCGCTGTCTGAGATCCATCTGCGCTGACGTCATCAAAGGGGGACTGGTGTCTCTATAAAAGCCATCCCCCTTCAGCGCTTGCTGCCGCCGGCGTGTCGCCGAAGCCACACACACCAAAGGGTCGCGCGGCTTTGCTTTGTTTTGAAGTCTCAGTGCGGGAATAACATACTACCTGAGCTACTGTGCTACAAAAGTGAGTAATTACTTGTTTAATTTGGTTTCTAATGCTCCCAACCTGCCCAGGTCAGGATTTGTTAATCTGAAAGTTGGTATCATATATATATTCCAATATAAAATGCCTCATACAAAAAGGAAGGTGAAGATAAGAGAGGTAGTAACATCCTCTCCATTATCCGAACCACTCCAATCACAGATACCAACAGTTTTCTCACCGGCTCCTAGTAAACAACTGGTGGAAGGGGCCATTGAAGATAAAGGCATAGAGCGGATGCCTGATCTTCTGGCCGAAACATCTCTTAGCCCCGGAGCCCGTGTACCCCTCCTCCGCCACAAATATTTTCTGCGGATATTATTCAACTTTCTACTCCAATAAAAGTGGGCAATGGAGAGGACCTGGCTAATAAGGGGAAAGGGGAATCAGGAATGGCCGCAATATAAACAAAACTTCAACAAACGGCGACATTGCCTTTCTTCAGCAGAAAGCGGGGCCCGTCCCAGCTGCATGGGTTTGCATGTGGGAGCATCTGGACGAGAAATCTTGGGAGAAGACACAGGTCTCGCTGGCCCACGAGCAGGACTGTAGTGAGAGGAGCGCTGCTCCTTGGCCCGTTGTTGTAGGCGGCGGTCAATGCGAGCAGTAGGGATGTGCATCCGTTTTCCACGGATTTGTAATCCGCAACTTATTTTTTGCTATTTGTTAAATACGTGGGGAGGCGAAACGCATTGCGACTCCCCATGTATTAAACAGATTTCTGTTTTATTCGGCCTCCTAAATAAAAATTTAAACCCCCCCCCCACCCTCCTGACCCCCCCAAGACTTACCAAAACTCCCTGGTGGTCCAGCGGGGAGTCCAGGAGCCATTCCTTGTACTCTCACACCCTCGGTGCTGGTTTCATCATGGCGCCGATAGCCTGTGTCACAGGGGCTACCGGTGCCATTGGTCAGCCCCTGTCACATTGTCACCGGCGCCATCTTGTGCTCCTACCATGTGACAAGGGCTGACCAATGGCACCGGTAGCCCCTGTGACATAGTATGGGCAAAGGCTATCGGCACCATTTTGAGTCCTGGCATCGGACGGCAGGTCACTCCGGGACCCCCGTTGGAGCCACAGGGACTTTTGGCCAGCTTGGGGGGGGCCTCCTGACCCCCACAAGACTTGCCAAAAGTCCAGCGGGGGTCCGGGAGTGACCTCCTTGCACACCGGCCGTCCGATGCCAATACTCAAAATGGCGCCGATCGCCTTTGCCCTCACTATGACACACATAGTGAGGGCAAAGGCGATCGGCGCCATTTTGAGACTCAAAATCGCCGTCCGATGCCAATACTCAAAATGGTGTCGATCGCCGTCATAGTGAGGGCAAAGGCGATCGGCGCCATTTTGAGTATTGGCATCGGACGGCGATTATGTCGTATGACATAGTGAGGGCAAAGGCAGCACCGGTGCCATTTTGAATATTGGCAATACAGCGCGAGTGCAGGAGGTCACTCCCGGACCCCCGCTGGACTTTTGGCAAGTCTTGTGGGGGTCAGGAGGCCCCCCCAAGCTGGCCAAAAGTCCCTGGGGGTCCAGCGGGGGTCCGGGAGTGATCTCCTGCACTCGTGACATCGGGTGACAGGAACCAAAATGGCGTCGGAGCTACCTTTCCCTGTCACATGGTAAGGGCAAAGGCCACCGGCGCCATTTCTATTAACGCAGCCGTGGCCCGAGAGCGGGAGATCGCGGGAGATCGCGCCGGGACCCCCCCACTGGACCCCAGGTAATTTAAAACATTTTGGGGGGGTTCGGGAGGGTGGGGGATTTGTTTTAAAGGGTCGGGGTGGGTTTTAGGGTTGTTTTGGTGTGCCAGTTTTCACACCCTCCCCCGATTTACGATTTTTTGACGATAAATCGGGGGAATTGTTATTGTATCGTGGCTCTAACGATTTTTGACGATTTAAAATATATCTGACGATTGTTTTAAATCATCAAAAAACGATTCACATCTCTATTGAGAATGTTGATGCTATATTTTCAATTGACTTGGCAATAGGACTCTAGAACTGTATGTTATCAGCGTATAAGAAGAAGTTGATTCCTAATTCCGCTAATAATTTACATAGAGGAAGAATATAAATGTTGAAAAGTGTGGCCAAGAGTGCAGAGCCTTGTGGGACATCTGTATTGATTAGGAAGGTGTCAGATAAGTGGTTTACCAGTTTGACTTGGAATGTCCTGTCAGCTAGGAAGGAGGAGAACCATTTGAGTACCCTTTCGTCTATTCCAATTTTTTTCATCTGATGGCAAAGCAGGGTGTGGTCCACAGTGTCGAATGCTGCTGTTAAATCTTTTAGTACCAAGATGTAAGATTCATCATTGTCAAATCCTTGTAGCACAGAGTCCATTAAAGATATGAGTAAAGTTTCTGTTGAGCGATCTTTTCTGAATCTGAATTGGTTTGGGTGTAGAATATTTTCTTCTAAGTGATTTTCCGATTGTGATAACACTGCTTTTTCTAGAACTTTTGTTATAAAAGGCAAGTTGGATATTGGTCTATAGTTGTCCCAATCATCAATTCTGCCAGTTTTATTTTTTTAGGATTGGTTTGATCACAGTTTGTTTCATCCTATGTGGGACCAGTCCTTCTGAGAGCACGAGGTTGATTATGGTTGCAATTGTTGGAGTGATTATGCTGTGTACAATTTTTAGGGAACTTGTCGGAATTGTGGATTGCAGGCTTAATTTTGGTAATGATTTGATTTATTTTGAGTTTGGTTACTATGTTGAATGTGTTCCATGTAGACCTTCAATGTTTTTCTTCAGGTTCTATTGTTGGTGAGAAAGTGGGGAATTTGTATTTTTATCCTATTTATTTTATCTAACAAGTAGGTGGCATATTCATAGCATGCATTCTTTAAGAAGTTGTATATACTCGAGTTGGAGGAAGATGGGTCCTTGATTAAGTTTTTGGTGGTTTTGAAGAGTAATTTGGAATTAAATATTATCCTATGAATCTGTTTTGCATAGTAGTCTTTTTTTGTTTATTGAATTTTTTACGGTATTTTGTTAGAAGGGATCTGAATTTTGCAAAAGATTCTGCAGACGGTCATTTCCACCATTATTTTTCCAACTTTCTCAGTGTCTGTTTAGTTTGCCTCAGCTCATCATTGTACCATGGTTTCCTTTGTTTAGAGGTATTTCGTTCATTTTGAAATGTTTTTCTCAGTAATGGGCTTAGGTTATCAGCAACGTCATTGACGATTTTATCCCAGGAGTTAAAACTGAGGTGGCATTAGCTTGATTGAACTCGATTAGCTTATTTTTCATTGATTCTTCAAGAATATCTAGCTGTATTTTGTTTCAGAAGATGAAAGTTTGATTATTATTAAAGTTTGTTTGCTTTGTGTTGCGGAGTGTTATTTCTGCTTTTATTAGTTGGTGATCAGACCAGGGCAATGTATTATGGTAAATATTGATTAAACAATTATTATATTTGGCAAATATTAGATCTAGGATATGTCCTGCGTTATGAGTGGGGTTGGTTACAAATTGTGACCAACCCATTGCTTCCATTGTATCTAAAAAGATTTCACATGTTGTAGTTCTTGGTATTCTATCTACATGTAGATTAAAGTCTTCCACTATTATTGTACAGTCTGGTGATGGAAACACCTTGGTGAATAATTTGATTAGGGGTGAGCAGTCTTTTTGAAGTGTTCTGGGGGGGGGAATAGACCATTTCTATGTTAAGTTGTGGTGATTTTAGTATTGCCACCTTGTTGGGTGGGTTAATCTGTATTTTGTAAGGTATTAATTTGAATTATTTTTTACTGATTATTAGTAGGCCTCCATCTTTACGTTTAGGTCTGGGGAAGTGAAAGACATCATAATTGGGATGATCACTTTGATTAAAATAATATTGTCTTTGTCATTTAACCAGGTTTCAGAAATGCAGAAGATAGTTGGATTTAGATCTTCTAGCAGATCATTTATCAGTGGGATTTTTTTTTCCCAGTGACTGAACATTCAATAGTAGGAGTATAAACATTAGGCAGGATGAGATTGTAAGAGAGTTGTTACTCATCGTTTGGAAGAACTTCCTTATATCCCTTTTTGGTTCTGTTTTTGTGTTTGCCTTCTTAGTTCACCATATATGCCATGGCCAAGAATAGGTTCGATAACGTTTATTTATTCTATTGTTAGTATGGTTTCAGTTCATAGGAGAGGTTAGGGTATTAAATAGGTATGTGCAGAGGGACGCCATACGTTGCATTCGGGATTTGGATTTGTCGGGGGCAGATATGTTGCATTCGGCCGTATGGCGCCCCGATACGTTAATACATTGATTTCTATTCGTTTCCCTGCTAAAATTAAATTAACTACAACCCCCCACCCTCCTGACCCTCCCAAGACTTACCAAAACTCCCTGGTGGTCCAGCGGGGGGGGGGGGGGGGCGGGAGCCATCCCCTGCACTCACACCCTCGGCTGCCGGTTTCAAAATGGCGCTGATAGCCATTGACCTACTATGTCACAGGGGCTACTGGTGCCATTAGTCAGCCCCTGTCACATGGCCATTGGCGCCATCTTGTGCTCCTACCATGTGACAGGGGCTGACCAATGGCACCGGTAGCCCCTGTGACATACTAAGGGCAAAGGCTATCGGCGCCATTTTGATTACTGGCTGTCGACGGCCCGAGTGCAGGAGATCACTCCCGGACCCCCACTGGACTACCAGGGACTTTTGCCAAGTCTTGGGGGACCCTGCTGACCCCCACAAGACTTGCCAAAAGTTCCTGGTAGTCCAGTGGGGGTCCAGTGGGGGTCCGGGAGCGACCTCCTGCACTCGGGCCGTCGCCTGCCATTATTCAAAATGGCACCGATAGCCTTTGCCCACACTATGTCACAGGGCCGACTGTCGGCAAAGTGTGGGCAAAGACTATCGGTGCCATTTTGAATAATAGCAGGCGACGGCCCGAGTGTAGGAAGTCGCTCCCGGACCACCGCTGGACTTTTGGCAATTCTTGTGGGGGTCATCAGGGTCCCCCAAGACTTGCCAAAAGTCCCTGGTGGTCCAGCAGGGGTCCAGGAGCAATCTCCTGCACTTGGGCCGTCGGCTGCCAGAAATCAAAATGGCACCGATAGTCTTTGCCCTTTCTATGTCACAGGGGCTACCGGAGCCATTGGTCAGCCCCTGTCACATGGTAGGAGCACAAGATGGCACCGGTCATCCATGTGACAGGGACTGACCAATGGCACCGGTAGCCCCTGTGACATGGTAGGTCAAAGGCTATCGGCGCCATTTTGAAACCAGCAGCCCAGGGTGTGAGTGCAGGAGATGGCTGGACCACCAGGGTGTTTGGGTAAGTCTTGGGGGGTCAGGAGGGTGGGGGGTTTGTTTAAATTGGCTTCTTTAGGCAGCCTAATAATTTGGCGAAGATTCATGTATTTGTGGGGAATCGCGATACGTTTCACTTCCCCACGAATACAACAAATATGGCCACATCCGTTGCAGATTGCCAATATGTAGGGACCGAATGCACACCCCTAATGTTAAATGTACAGCAGGCTATAATCTCAGGTGCTCACAAAGGGGCTAGCTCCTTTGTTGTTCTCCTTCATGCATGTGCCAAGGGTGTGCTTCTGCCTGCGCAAGTGCCTCCAGCGTTGCCGCCAGGATCTTGTTCTTTGCCGGTGGTGGTGGGTATGCAAAGGGGCAGTCGGTGGGTGGGTTTAGGCCAGCTAGCACCAGCATCTTCCTTCCCTCACCTGGGGGGGGGGGAGGTAGCGCCCCTTCCCACGGTTCCCCAGCGTCTTTCCCATCTGATGTCGGCCCTCGAGGAGCGAGTGGAGATCTGGCTGCGATCTTCCTCCAACGTTGCCACCAGGATCTCGTTCCTTCGGCGGTGGTGGTGAGCGAGCAAAGGGGGGGGGGGGGGTCGGTGGGTGGGTTTAGGTTGGCTGGTGCCAGATTCTTCCTTCTCTCACCCTGGGGGGGGGGGAGGGAACACTCCTTCCCGTGGTTTCCTGTCGACTTCTCTCCCCTCCAATGTTGGCCTTTGGGGAGTGAGTGGAGAGCTGGCTGCAATCTCCTCTCTGGCATTTCTGCCGGGATCTTGTACCTTGGGCGGTGATTGTGAGTGGGCAAAGGGGCGGTGGGTGGGTTTAGACCGGCTGGAGCCAGCATCTTCCTTCCTTCCCCTGGAGGGGGTGGGAGCGCCCCTTCCTGTGGTTTCCCACCGGTGTCTCTCCCCTCCGATGACAGCCCTCGGGGAGAGAGTGGAGAGCCGGCTGCCATCTCCCTCCAGCGTTGCCTTCGGTGGTGGTGGTGGGCGGGGATATACAGCTTCAGTATAAAAGGGTCAAAGGCGTTCTAGATTAAACTCTTGCATGTCTGGAGAAGGAAAAAGTGCAGGATAATTTGCAGTGACTACACATAAAGATCCCATCACAATCCAAAGCTGCACTTGATTTATCTGTATAGGTTACAACTTTAAGTCTCTAGTGGCAACCTTGAACGGAGACAGTTTACACATACAGAGTGAGAGGAAATCTTCTGTGTGTTTGGGTCAGAAAATATGTGCCAAAACCTCCCTCTTTATCTTAATAAAGAAAAGAGATACTGAATTATTATTTATCTTTTTTGAACCATAGCTAGCCAGTGAGACAAAACTTAATATACACTTTAGTTTCTCTGACCAGAAGACTTTATCACATTAGCATAGTCAGGAACCCTGTTTTTCATTTATTTAAAGAACAGCATAGAAGAAGATCAACCCATTTTAGTGAAAAGAGTTCCTGAGATAGAATCTATCAGTGCCTCTCAGCAAATCAAGCAGCAAATGCAAACAGCGCCCCCTATCATTGAACCCCAGACTTGGTAAGAGGATGAAGAACCAGCGCACCCTAACACCAGCTTATCGCACTCAAATTATTCCAATAAGGACACAGATAAGTGTATACTGGCACTTTGGCCAATCAGGAAGTCTAGCTAGACCAACAGCCATTTATAACTTCAGAGTTTTAAAGAAAAAGAAATGACACTCACTGACTGAAAATATAAAAGGAGACAAGAGAGAGAGACACAAATAGTGACTAACTTATACTTACCAGAGAAGTCTCCTGGTAATCTTTTCAAAGTGTCATTTATCAGCTAGTTCCAGTAACAGCATCTGAAAAAAAAGCGTTTACACAAAGAATCAGCTACTTTAAACACCGATTGATTTAAAGCTCCATCTTTAATAGTCCACTGTTAAAGGAGGAGACTAGTAGAGGACTTATCTGATAGTTATGTTGGTTTATATTCAGGACTGATTCTGTTAGTTTCTGGAGATAAGAAAAATAAGAAAAGAGTTCTTATTAGTTAACATGAATATAAACATCTGTTATCCTGTTTTGTTGTTAGATATTATTCTTGGTAGATACAACACTGATAATTCTTACTTGCAAATAAAATGAATCAGTTTTGAAGTATCTTGAATGCTCTAAGGGTTTCCATCTGGTTACGTCTAAATTTTGCATTTGTAATTTGGGTTCTGCCTTCCTCCTCTACCCTTGAGGGACGTACTGGATGAGTTTTGGGCCCATTTTTCCCATTATAAGGAAGATTCAGTTGGAAGGAGAATTTCCTTTCTGCCTTTCCTTTCTTGGTTTCTTTCATATGGTGACTTCTCTAATAACATCTGAAACCCCATTTTCATTATCGCACCTCAACCACTGTAGCAGAAGGGGGGGTTACTGTTTTATGCCAAAAGGGCAGTGGGTGAGATTTGGAAAAGTTTGTCTTTTTGCTGATGATAGCAAAATCTGCAACAGGGTAAACAGCTAGAAAGGTGTGGAAAATATGAGAAGGATCTAGCGAAGCTTGAGGAATGGTCTAGGGTCTGACAGCTAAGATTTAATGCTAAAAAATGCAATGTTATGCAATTAATATGCAAAAACCCAAGTTTACAGTATTGGAGGTGAAAGAAGAGTGGGATCTGGGCAAGAATGTATGTGATGATCTTAAGGTGGCCAAACAGGTGGATAAAGTAACAGCAAAAATAAAAAAAAATGCTTGGCTGCATAGGGAGTGGGAGAGAAATGGTCATCAAAATAAGGGAGATGATATTGCCCCTCTACAAATTTCTATTGAGACCTCATTTGGAATACTGTGTAGAATTCTGGAGACTGCACTTTCAAAAGGATATAAAATGGTTGCAGTCAGTTCTGAGGGTGGCTACTAAAATAGTCAGTGGTCTTCATTAAAAGTATCTGGGGACAGATGGGGGTATCTCCTGGGCCGGTTTTGGGGAAAATCCCCGGGCCGATCTTTACCCGGAATCCGCCCCTGTGCTCCATCCAAGCAATCAGTGCCCAATCAGTAGAAACCAATGAAGGCAGTGAGAACTCATCTTGTTTCATTGATAGAAAAGATCTGCAGACCCACCTAGTCGTTGCATCCAGGAATATCCAGGAGTAACAGTCACCTGGGTTTAAGGAGGAAAGTCAAGGAATAAATTCCACCTTGGTATAAGGAGGAGGATGAGAATAGCTTCCATTTATCCACAGGAATAAAAAGGTGCAGAGTTGACCCTAGGTAACGTGGACTTCTTACAGTATGCAAAGGAAAAACCAAACTTCAAAAGGAAAAGCAAGGGGTCCCAGAAAGAGGTGCGACAGAGGTATCAGCTCCCACATTTGTGATTTATCAGCATAGGTACCACAGATGCAGCCCACACTTTTGTATTATAACAGAGGTATCAGCTCCCACATTTGTGATTTATCAGCATAAGAACATAAGAACATGCCATACTGGGTCACACCAAGGGTCCATCAAGCCCAGTATCCTGTTTCCAACAGTGGTCAATCCAGGCCATAAGAACCTGGCAAGTACCCAAAAACTAAGTCTATTTCATGTTACCATTGCTAGTATTAGCAGTGGCTATTTTATAAGTCGTTAACTAATAGCAGGTAATGGACTTCTCCTCCAAGAACTTATCCAATCCTTTTTTAAACACAGCTATACTAACTGCACGAACCACATTCTCTGGCAACAAATTCCAGAGTTTAATTGTGCGTTGAGTAAAAAAGAACTTTCTCCGATTAGTTTCACTATCAGTCTCACCATCCGATTAGTTTCACTATCAGTCTCACCATCTTGACTAGGTGGACGGTAGTGTACTCCTATCACTACAGTGTTCCCCGACACACAAGGGATTTCTACCCATAAAGATTCAATTGTGCATTTAGTCTCATGCAGGATGCAGCCCACACTGTTGTATTATAACAGAGTTATCAGCTCCCACATTTGTGATTTATCAGCATAGGTACCACGGATGCAGCCCACACTGTTGTATTATAACAGAGGTATCAGCTCCCACATTTGTGATTCATCACCATAGGTTCCATGGATGCAGCCCACACTGATGTATTATAACAGAGGTATCAGCTCCCACATTTGTGATTTATCAGCATAGGTACCACGGATGCAGCCCACACTGATGTATTATAACAGAGGTATCAGCTCCCACATTTGTGATTCATCACCATAGGTTCCATGGATGCAACCCATACTGATGTATTATAACAGAGGTATCAGCTCCCACATTTGTGATTTATCAGCATAGGTACCACAGATGCAGCCCACACTGATGTATTATAACAGAGGTATCAGCTCCCACATTTGTGATTTATCAGCATAGGTACCACGGATGCAACCCACACTGATGTATTATAACAGAGTTATCAGCTCCCACATTTGTGATTTATCAGCATAGGTACCACGGATGCAACCCACACTGATGTATTATAACAGAGTTATCAGCTCCCACATTTGTGATTCATCACCATAGGTTCCACGGATGCAGCCCACACTGATGTATTATAACAGAGGTATCAGCTCCCACATTTGTGATTCATCACCATAGGTTCCACGGATGCAGCCCACACTGATGTATTATATGCTGAAAACAATGTTCACAGTAAAACCTTTTTATATGGAACACCAACACAGTGTGCGGACTTTGATTTGGATTAACAAAGCAGTACAATTGAATGCCTTGGGCCCTGAATCTATGTCTTTTCCCCATTCAGAGAACCCCAAGGTGTGGTTAGGGCAGAGGGCCTCAGCTACATCATAGTGAAGTCTCCAGCCAAAGAAAGGTCTAAGGAGGGGATTATACCTGGTTGGTTTGTTTCTGAAAAATGATTAAAGGTATGCAGATATGAAAGTACCCGGACACTTGACACTAAGTGGTTTATTGAAATTTGCCCCCAAAATGCTGTTGTCTTCAAAACATAAGAGTATTTTATATTCAGTATGTATTTATGTGCTTGCATTTATTAGGAGTTCCACCAGAACACTGCCTAGATTGACTTACCAATATATAAATACAAAATAGATACAGGGTGGCCCATGGAAAAGTAGCCTGCCTCTAATGCACTGGTATTGGAGGTAGACTCCTTTTCCATGGGCCACCCTGTATATAAAACCAAATAATACAACACATAAGACATAACATATAAACAAATTAGCGGATTGACCAAATTAGCGGATTGACCAATTGATTACAGCTCTGGAATCAAGATTCTCCAGTAGGGGACAGTATCGTACCCAGACTCAGAACCAGTCCTCATGCCAAGAGTTGTGCTCCAAAACAAAAATAACAGTTTACTGAAGTCCAAAGCATAGGAAAAACATTACAGGATCCACCCCAAATACACAGAACAAATTGTATATATTTCTACCGTCCCAAGTCACTTGGGTACACCTTCTTATGCACTTTGAGTAAAGGTGGCAGGATAACTTGGACTTCCTCTCGCTCCCTTGGAATTTTTCTCTCTTAACAACTCTGGAACTTTTGGAAATCTTCTGATTCCCTTGAAAATAGTACCCACTACTTGGTGGATGTCTTCAGTCCCCAGGCAAAGTTTTTTTTATTCATGGCAGTAAGTGGGTACTTGCAGACTATTTGACCCCCCTCCTGGAATTCTTCCAACCAGGAGAAAAGCACATTTCCCTGCTGGGCAAAGAAGGGCAGAACATTTGCCCTTTCCTCTCCTGGAAAGTGCACGCTGTTTATAAAGAGCGTGCACTAAAAGCTAGCAGCTAGCCTTGCAACCCCACCAATTAAATCTGGCCACCAAACTCTAAATAATAAATGCTTCTCTGGGCTTGGCCTCCATCTCTCTCACCTCCTTGGCCTCCCCTCCATCTAAGCCAAACCCCAGGATCCAAAAGGGACCCTGGTGCCGTTCTCCAAAACGGTGCCGACTGGCTGGAGGTGGCTTCTGGCAATGGCAGGATGTAGGGTGTCATATAGACCATGGATCCAGCAGATTTCTTTTGGATTGAGGTAAAAAAAATGCACATTTAGACATTTCCAGGATTATGTCAAACAACCACATCAACAATATCCAGTTGAAAGGCAGAAGATAAAGCAAAATTGCTTACCTTGTAATAGGTGTTATCCCAGGACAGCAGGATGTAGTCCTCACATATGGGTGACGTCATCCACGGAGCCCTTAAGCGGGAAAAACTTCTGGCAAGTTTCTAGAAGTTTTAACTGGCTGCCTGAGGCTACTGAGCATGCCCGGCATGCCATGATATTCCCTGCCACAGGGGTCTCACTCCAGTCTTGTATGTAGCAATAAGCGTAAGCAAAAATATAATAATAAAGTCTGAGGCCCAACTCCGCGGGGTGGCGGGTGGGTTCCGTGAGGACTACATCCTGCTGTCCTGGGATAACACCTATTACAAGGTAAGCAATTTTGCTTTATCCCAGGACAAGCAGGATGCTAGTCCTCACATATGGGTGATTAGCAAGCTAGAGGCTGAGTCATTGTCCGTGCATGTAGCAGTGATGCGTTGTTGTGGAAATGATGCAGCCGAAGTACACAGCAGGTTGGATGTAGAAGGAGTTGGGATTAAACTGGAAACAAGTTCTTTAAGACAGATTGTCCATAGGCTGAATCCTGTCGTCCTTCCTTGTCCAAACAGTAGTGAGCTGCAAAAGTGTGGAGAGAAGTCCATGTTGCTGCTTTACAAATGTCAACGATTGGCACTGAACGAAAATGCGCTATTGAAGTTGACATTGCTCTTACTGAATGTGCCTTTACTCGCCCTTGGAGAGGAAGGCCTGCTTTTGTATAGCAAAATTGTATGCAGTCTGCTAACCAATTGGATAGAGTATGCTTTCCCACTGCTTTACCTGGCTTATTTGGGTCATAGGAGACGAAAAGCTGATTGGATTTTCTGAGGGACGTCGTGCGATTCAAGTAAAAGGACAAAGCACGTTTACAGTCCAAAGTGTGTAAAGCTCTTTCGCCTTGATGAGAGTGAGGCTTTGGAAAGAATGTGGGTAGAACTATAGTTTGATTTAAGTGGAATTCCGTAACTACCTTGGGAAGGAATTTTGGATGTGTTCGGAGAACCACTCTGTCATGGAGGAACTTTGTGTAAGGTTCGTATGTGACAAGTGCTTGTAATTCACTAACCCTCCTAGCTGATGTAATGGCTATGAGGAAAATAGTTTTCCATGTGAGAAATTTAAGGTCACAGGTATCTATGGGTTCAAAGGGAGAACGCATTAGACCTGTTAAGACCAGATTCAGGTCCCATTGCGTAGCTGGGGGCCGAATTGGTGGTTTAAGTTGAGTTAGACCTCTCATGAATCTACTGACGAGAGGTTGTGTGGAGATAGGTGCATCTCCTATCTTGTCATGATAAGCTGAGATTGCACTCAAATGTACTCTGATTGACGATGTCTGAAGTCCAGAGTCTGAAAGATAGCACAGATAATCTAGCAGAGTAGTTGTGGGGCAAGTGAAAGGATCTGTATTGTTTTGCTTGCACCAGGAAGTGAATCGTTTCCACTTGAAAGAATAATTCTTTCTTGTGGAAGGTTTGCGGGAAGCTATAAGCACTTGAGATACATTAGTTGAGAGGTTAAGTGATTGTAAGATCAAGCTTTCAACATCCATGCTGTCAAGGATAGGGATTGAAGGTTGGGATGGCGCAACCGGCCCTGATCCTGAGTGATGAGATTGGGAGCTACTCCCAGGCGAATTGGATCCTTGACTGACAGGTCTAGCAGTGTGGGAAACCATACTTGTCGAGGCTAATATGGGGCTATGAGAATCATGGACCCCTTGTCCTGTTGTAGTTTCACCAGTGTCTTGGTGATAAGCGGTATTGGA
This sequence comes from Rhinatrema bivittatum, assembly GCF_901001135.1. Taxonomy (NCBI): domain Eukaryota; kingdom Metazoa; phylum Chordata; class Amphibia; order Gymnophiona; family Rhinatrematidae; genus Rhinatrema; species Rhinatrema bivittatum. Next base: position 531,714,981 of record NC_042617.1, read on the forward strand.
GGATATGCATATAGGAGGCCTGAGTTCCAAGGGCGAGCAAAGGCGTCCTTGGCTGGTTGGTGCTTCTGTTGGTGCAGGGAACAGAAGTTGGTCACCTTGTGGTTGAGGTGCGACGCAAAGAGGTCTGTTGTTGGCTGTCCCCAACATTGGAATATTTTGGTCGCTATCGAGGGATTCAGAGACCACTCGTGTGGTTGGAATTGCCGACTGAGTCGGTCTGCTAGTACATTTTGAATTCCTGCTAGATAAGTGGCCTGTAGTAACATTGAGTGATTCAAGGCCCAGTCCCAAATTTGCGCAGCTTCTTGACAAAGGAGATACGAGCCCGTACCTCCCTGTTTGTTGATGTACCACATGGCCACCGTATTGTCCGTTTGGATTAACACAGTCTTGTGTGAAAGGCAGTCCTTGAACGCATGCAGCGCATAGCGTATAGCTCGAAGTTCCAGAAAATTGATTTGATATGTGGCTTCGAGTTTTGTCCAAGTTCCTTGAGTTTGAAGAGAGTGTACATGAGCTCCCCATCCCAAGGTGGATGCATCTGTAGTTAACGTTATTTGAGGGATCGGCTTTTGGAAAGGCAGGCCCTTGCGTAAATTGTCTTTGATTGTCCACCAGTTTAGCGATGAGCGAAGTTGGTGGGTTACTTGGATGGGAGAATGAAGCGGTTGAATAGCTTGGATCCATTGCGACCGGAGAGTCCATTGCGTAAGTCGCATGGCAAGTCGTGCCATCGGAGTGACATGAACCGTTGATGCCATGTGGCCCAGTAAGATTAGGAACTGATGAGCTGTCACTTGCAGTTGTGTGGACATGGTGTACGCTAACTGGGACAGTGTATGTGCACGGTCTTCTGGAAGAAAAGCTTGTGCGAGGTTTGTGTCTAATTCTGCTCCTATGTATTGGAGTAGATGAGATGGTTGCAGGTGGGATTTTTGATAATTGATGAGAAATCCCAGTGTGTGCAGTACCTTTATTGTGTAATGTAGAGAAGTAAGCGCCCCTTGTTGAGATTGACTTTTTATAAGCCAATCGTCTAGATAAGGGAAGACATGAACACCTTGTTTGTGCAAATGTCCTGCTATTACCGCTAGGCATTTTGTGAATACTCTGGGAGCTGAGGCTAGGCCGAATGGTAGGACTCTGTATTGGAAATGCTGGCGTCCCACCTTGAATCTTAGGTACTTGCGATGAGGTGGGAAAATAGGTATGTGAGTATAAGCGTCTTGGAGATCCAGAGAACAAAGCCAATCCCCCTTTTGTATGAGAGGAAGAATGGTGCCCAAGGATACCATTCTGAATTTTTCTTTTCTTAGAAATTTGTTGAGATTTCTGAGATCTAGAATTGGACGCAGTCCTCCGGTTTTCTTTGGAATGAGGAAATACCGGGAATAGAATCCTCTTCCCTTCTGTGAGCGTGGTACGTGTTCCACCGCTCTTGCTTTCAGAAGAGTAGATAATTCCATTTGTAATTGAGGTATGTGATCGAGATGGGAGTTTTGTGGTGGACACTCCGGCGGGGGAGCTGTGAAGTCTAGGTGGTAACCCTGATGAACTATGGATAAGACCCATTGATCTGTGGTGATATTTTCCCAATCGTTGTAAAAGTGGGAAATCCTTCCCCCCACTGGCAAATTCGGAAAGGGGTTGGGTTGGCTCTGTTCTCCGGGACTGCTTTCAAAAGCCAGAAGTGGAAGCAGTTTGGGGCGGAGGCTGTGGCCTTGCAGCTCTCTGCTGTCTCTGCTGAGGGCGCTGTGGAGGCCTTGTAGAGCGTGGCCTTGAGGTCTGGGGGTAATACCTTCTTGGTCTAAAGAAAGGCCGTCTGGTGTCTCGCCGTGGCGGCCTGCGGGCAGGGTGAGTAGGAGCATCGTGGGACAACGTAGAGAGCTGTTTTAATGTTTCAGAGTGCTCTCTAAGCTGCGTTACGGCATCTTGTACTTTTGTTCCGAACAAGTTGTCGCCCAGGCAAGGCAAGTCCACTAGTTTATCCTGGACCTCTGGACGTAGGTCAGACGCCTTCAACCAGGCCCATCTTCGAGCACTGATGCCTGAAGCTGCCGTTCTGGAAGAAGTCTCAAATGCGTCGTACGCCGCTCGCACCTCATGCTTGCCCGCATCCAGACCTTTCTGCACAATGTGTTGTGCTGCCTCCTGCTGCTGTTGAGGGAGAGAGGGAAGAAATTCCTCAATCTGCTTCCACAGGTTTCTTTGATGCTGTGTTATATACAGTTGGTACGCAGCAATTTTCGCATTTAGCATCGCTCCCTGGTAGATCTTACGCCCCATAAGGTCTAGGAATCTGTTATCTTTCCCAGGAGGGATAGAAGCGTGAGTTCTTGACCTTCTTGATTTCTTTTGCGCAGATTCCACAACTAATGAACTGTGTGGTAGTTGTGGCTTCTCAAAGCCTGGGGCCGCTTGGACTAAATATGTAGAATCAATTCTACGATTAACTCCCGGTGTTGTACATGGGTGCTCCCAAATCCGTTGCTGAAGTTGGAGTAGTACTTCATGAACTGGAATTGCTAGGTTATGTTTTGGAGGATCTACAAATTGTAGAATCTCCAGTGTTTGCTGTCTGTCATCTTTCTCTGCCTGAAGTTGAAAAGGGATGGATTCCGACATCTCTTGAACGAAAGAAGCAAAGGATAAATCCTCAGGAGGGGATTGCTTCTTGGTTTGTGGCGGAGTACCTTCTGATAAAAATTCTTCTGAAGAATACTCCGATTGTGTGTCAGACCATGTATCCTCTGGTTGAGGATATGAAGGATGGCTTGGAATTGTAGATGGAGGAACCCCCGAGGGTCCTGGTAAAGGATCCTGGATGTCCGGTGCCCCATCACTGGTATCACTGTTTTCCGCCGGGTATGAAGGCAAGGAAGATAAAAGATCATGATATCTTTTAGTGAGGATAGCATGTAATCTTTTCTCAGAGGGAATCTCTGGATGTTTGGACTTTCCTGTTGCCTTTTTTCCCCGGCTTGAAGCTGCAGAAGGAGCTACAGTGTAATGTGGAGGTGGTTGTGCCGCCGTAGAAAGTGATGTAGTGAGAAAGGAAAACATGGAGATGGGAATCAATGAGGAGATTGGTCTGGAAGCACTTGTGGACATTGTAGAATGTACACTCGTCGATTCCATCGAAGGATGTGCAATTTGCATCGAAGATGAGGCTGTTGACATCGATGGAGCAGCAGGCATCGTTGGAGCGCAGATAGGTACGTCCATCGGAATAGATAGAGGTGCAGCAGTCATCGGCACCGAGATTGGCATCGGTATGGACGATGACGTTGGCATCGGCACTGGCATCGATGTGGACGATGGTACCGGCATCGACTCGGTAGTCGGCATCGATGGAGACATCGGCATCGGCCCGATGGCCGGCATCGATGGAGTCATCGGCATCGGCCCGATGGCCGGCATCGACTGGGGAGTCGGCATCGACCCGTAGGTCGGCATCGGTCCTACCAGGGCCGGTATTGGAGATGCAGCCGGGATGGCTTCTTTCATGGCATCGGCGACAAGCTTCTTAATCAAGGTTGTTAAGTCCGCCACGGACGTCGACGGTGTCGATTCCTCTGAAGGGATTACCGAGGTCGATGACAACTTCCGCTGTTTAGCCCTTGGTTCTTCCGGCGATGGCAACGGAGGAATCGCATGATGTCTCCGGTGTTTATGTTTGGGACGGATCTCAGAAACGGATCTGGACGATGACGGGGTTGGCGAGGAAGCATCTCCCGAACCTTGTTGGACTTTCTTTAGAAGTATCTTCTTCGATACGCCTATCGGGGAAGATCTAGTCGAGGTCGACGGCGATGTCGGTGCTCTGATTTGAAAAATCTGAGCCATTCTTTCATGGCGAAGCTTCCTACCTTTCGCCGTCATTTCTTGACATTGGGCACAAGAAGCGATGTCGTGGTCTCCTCCCAAACAACGGACGCACTCCACGTGCGGGTCGGTGATGGACATAGTCCGGTTGCAGGCCGGACATTTTTTGAATCCGGAGGTTTTCTCCGTCGACATCCGTCGATGAATTCGGATTCCTTTTTGTCAAAAAAGAGTATGAAGTTTGTCACCAGCCGGTGACAAACCGAGCGAGACCCGTAAAGGGTAAAAAGTTGAGAATTAAAGTTAGTCGTTGTGAGGTAACTCACGGGGCTCCTGGAAACCGCGATGCAGCTAGCAGCGCGGAAAAAAGAAGACTGGAGTGAGACCCCTGTGGCAGGGAATATCATGGCATGCCGGGCATGCTCAGTAGCCTCAGGCAGCCAGTTAAAACTTCTAGAAACTTGCCAGAAGTTTTTCCCGCTTAAGGGCTCCGTGGATGACGTCACCCATATGTGAGGACTAGCATCCTGCTTGTCCTGGGATAATGGTTTTTTTCTGATCTGAGACTCTCCTTTTATATTTTTGGGACAGATGTGTGAATTTATCCCACCCCTCTGTTAACAGTCTGCAGGGAAGCAGTGAAAAACTGCAGCATGAGCAAGGAACCATGGGCCTTATTCAATAAAGACTTTTTCCAGAAGCACAGAATGAGAGAAAAGGCCATTTTGAATAAAGCCCTGTGCTCTGATCTCTCTCTCTCTCCCTCGCCTGTGGCTTCTCTCCAGAAGATTTGATGCCTTTCGTAATCTACTCTTTGCTCTTTGATAGAAAAAAAAAGTGTCTTTCTCTCATTAGTGGTGGGAGTTGAGACCCAAAGGGTGGGCAGTAAAATGGGAAGAGGCAGGCGTGTAAAAGGCTGGTGGGCGCTGTAAAGCCCTGTGCCTGACTTCCAGATGGGATGATTTACGTGAGCAGGCCATGCTGGCTGCCACAGCTGTTGAGACCAAAAGCAAGCCCACTTTTCCTGGAAACGTCCCAGCTTTCAGGCTACAGACGCCGCTCCTCTCTTTCACTTGCTCGCTTTCTCTTTATCCATAAAAGGGAAAAAAAAACCCCAAGAGGTCCGTGGGATGAAAACATGCTCACCAAAGGAGGAAACTTCCTGAAATAGCAGCAGCCTGTCATGTGTAATAGAAACCAGTTGCCTGGAGGAGATTTCTTTTCTATTTTTTTTTTTTGGGTGAGTGTAGTAGAGAGAAGGGGGTGCAAGAGTCATTAATATTTCAGATTGCCAAATAAAGTGCAGAGAATAAGGGAGAGGCTATGATCCAAGCTGCCCGCTACAGGAGAGACTGGACTAGGTGGCACAGTGACAACTGTTTGCAGAGAAGCCTTATCGGGGCAGTATCTCTCCTTTCTGCGCAGGCAGTCTCTCATCTGCACTATGCTTTTGGTTTGTTAAGAAGTCTCTTTCTGACCTGTTGCTTGTGTTCTGGGAGAGAGAGAGAGAGAGCCTATCTTGCTGCTTCTCTTCTTGGAGAGAGTCTCCCCTGACAATCATAGCTTTTGTTTTAGTAGCAAATACCCCTCCCTGCTGATTTTTGTGGTCTGGGCCACATTGCTCCCTCTGATGCTCACTGCCCATGCTCTGGGGGGATGGGGCTCTGCTGTTGGACTTTAATGCTTAATTATTTGGGGATGGGGTAAGGGAGAACTCCAGTGTAGATAACCACTGTACACGTGGTTTAATCCTCGTAACATATGGTCCTGATAATGCACGGGACTACTGTGTGACTTATTGGGGTTATGCAGTGGGCATGATGTAAACCAGACCTCAGATTAGTCTCCTTACAGGCCAGTCTGGATTTCTCCATAGTTGAAGAGCACACCAGGTAAGTTTCCTCCAAGCGTTGCCAGCAGATCAAACTTCAAACCTCCATGGATGATTGAGCCTGTGATATTGTAAAGGATTGGAATAGAGACTTTATCAATCCGATTATGCTGTCATAGCAAAGAAGACGTCTGTATGGGGGGGGGGGGGGGGTGTTCAGGGGGGTGTCAACTTTTGTTAGCACTTAAATGTCCAAAGAGGAAGAACAGATCCCTGCCTGGCTTACATTTTATGCAATGTGATTAGCAGTAGTGAAATTCAGAAATGCTCAGCATTCAGATTTGCACAGAGACTTTTCAAGTGTGGGCAATCCCATTTTTCAAAAGACAAACTCCAAAAGTAGGGTATTTGGTGCCCTAGGGTGAACCTTTAGCTTTGGGCACCCTTCCCCCCCCCCCCTCCCATCTCTCTGTCTCTGCATTTCCTCCCAAAGTCTGGGTTACCACTCTGCAAAGTCTACACTCAATTCCCCAGTCTGTGCTGTTCCCTTCACCCAATCTTTGGGTCCCCACTCCTTCCCCATCCAAGAGCTTCAGTGCTGCTCCTTCTGCCTTCTGGGACCTCCCTCTCTCCCTCCCCACGGCCCATAGAAACATAGAAATGACGGCAGAAGAAGACCAAACAGCCCATCCATTCTGCCCAGCAATTTTCACACTTTATTTTTCTCATACTTATCTGTTACTCTTGGCTCTTAGTAGGGATGTGCATTCGGATTGACCGCATATGGAAAACGCAACTCAAATTTTTTTTTTAACTTAAAAAAAAGATGGGGCGTATACGAGCAGATTTCCGACATAAATGAACATAGATATGTCGGATACGGCGAATCGCCATGCGCGCGCTTTCTCGCCGCCATTACCTGCGACTCGAGCTCGGAGCCCCGGATTACCTGAAAATGGCGGCGCCCCTGCGGTAACCATGCCAACCTGTCTGACCCTGTCCTGTGAGTCTCAGTGACTCACAGGAAAGGGTGGGACAGGTCGGCATGGATACCGGAACGCAGCGAATCTGCGTTCACCTTTTCAGAGAAGCACTGAATGCAGCGAATCGCGCTGTCATTCCGTGCTTCTCTGAGGATTTCCTGACGAGCCAGCAGCACTATAAAAGCAGCAGCAGCACGAGGACTGACGGACATTTTCAGCGATTCAGTGGGGAGGTGGGATTGGGATCGTGCTGGGTGGGCTTAGGCAGGCTGAGGCAGAGAAGATAGCAGAACCCGATTTGATAGACAACACAGAACAGAACCAGATTTGATAGACAACACAGAACAGATTCTTTGTTAGGGAAAAAAAAAAAAGAACATTCTTATTGAGTGAGTCTGTACATTTTATCCTGGGCAGTGCCAGGCAGGGCTGGCAGTACTCTGCCTCATATTTGCTATTTTTAAACAGACTTAAAAGCATTCTCCTTGAGTGGTTCAGTGCTGGCTGGGCAGCAGTTCCAGGGCTGGGAGTACTCTGCCTCATATCTACTTTAGTTCTATGTGCACTGCAGTGCACACAGACAGACACATTCCGTGCATTGCCAGGCAGACAGTGAGGCAGTGGGCATTGTAAACAGAGTGAACATTGCCCTTCAGCGAGTCTGTTACATTTGCTATTTTTAAACAGACTTAAAAGCATTCTCCTTGAGTGGTTCAGTGCTGGGTGGGCACTGGGCAGCATTTCCAGGGCTGGGAGTACTCTGCCTCATATCTACTTTAGTTCTATGTGCACTGCAGTGCACACAGACAGACACATTCCGTGCATTGCCAGGCAGACAGTGAGGCAGTGGGCATTGTAAACAGAGTGAACATTGCCCTTCAGCGAGTCTGTTACATTTGCTATTTTTAAACAGACTTAAAAGCATTCTCCTTGAGTGGTTCAGTGCTGGGTGGGCACTGGGCAGCAGTTCCAGGGCTGGGAGTACCCTGCCTCATATCTACTTTAGTTCTATGTGCACTGCAGTGCACACAGACAGACACATTCCGTGCATTGCCAGGCAGACAGTGAGGCAGTGGGCATTGTAAACAGAGTGAACATTGCCCTTCAGCGAGTCTGTTACATTTGCTATTTTTAAACAGACTTAAAAGCATTCTCCTTGAGTGGTTCAGTGCTGGGTGGGCACTGGGCAGCAGTTCCAGGGCTGGGAGTACCCTGCCTCATATCTACTGAAAAGGAAGCTTGTTCTCTGTGCACTCACTGCACACACACAGACACATTCCGTGCATTGCCAGGCAGGCAGTGAGGCAGTGGGCATTGTAAACAGAGTGAACACATTCTCCTTCAGTGGTTCAGTGCTGGGTGGGCAGCAGTTCCAGTGCTGGGAGTACCCTGCCTCATATCTACTTTAGTTCTATGTGCACTGCAGTGCACACAGACAGACACATTCCGTGCATTGCCAGGCAGGCAGTGAGGCAGTGGGCATTGTAAACAGAGTGAACATTGCCCTTCAGCGAGTCTGTTACATTTGCTATTTTTAAACAGACTTAAAAGCATTCTCCTTGAGTGGTTCAGTGCTGGGTGGGCACTGGGCAGCAGTTCCAGGGCTGGGAGTACCCTGCCTCATATCTACTGAAAAGGAAGCTTGTTCTCTGTGCACTCACTGCACACACACAGACACATTCCGTGCATTGCCAGGCAGGCAGTGAGGCAGTGGGCATTGTAAACAGAGTGAACACATTCTCCTTCAGTGGTTCAGTGCTGGGTGGGCAGCAGTTCCAGTGCTGGGAGTACCCTGCCTCATATCTACTTTAGTTCTATGTGCACTGCAGTGCACACAGACAGACACATTCCGTGCATTGCCAGGCAGGCAGTGAGGCAGTGGGCATTGTAAACAGAGTGAACATTGCCCTTCAGCGAGTCTGTTACATTTGCTATTTTTAAACAGACTTAACCGCATTGTCCTTGAGTGGTTCAGTGCTGGGTGGGCAGCAGTTCCAGGGCTGGGAGTACCCTGCCTCATATCTACTGAAAAGGAAGCTTGTTCTCTGTGCACTCACTGCACACACACAGACACATTCCGTGCATTGCCAGGCAGGCAGTGAGGCAGTGGGCATTGTAAACAGAGTGAACACATTCTCCTTCAGTGGTTCAGTGCTGGGTGGGCAGCAGTTCCAGTGCTGGGAGTACCCTGCCTCATATCTACTTTAGTTCTATGTGCACTGCAGTGCACACAGACAGACACATTCCGTGCATTGCCAGGCAGGCAGTGAGGCAGTGGGCATTGTAAACAGAGTGAACATTGCCCTTCAGCGAGTCTGTTACATTTGCTATTTTTAAACAGACTTAACCGCATTGTCCTTGAGTGGTTCAGTGCTGGGTGGGCAGCAGTTCCAGGGCTGGGAGTACCCTGCCTCATATCTACTGAAAAGGAAGCTTGTTCTCTGTGCACTCACTGCACACACACAGACACATTCCGTGCATTGCCAGGCAGGCAGTGAGGCAGTGGGCATTGTAAACAGAGTGAACACATTCTCCTTCAGTGGTTCAGTGCTGGGTGGGCAGCAGTTCCAGTGCTGGGAGTACCCTGCCTCATATCTACTTTAGTTCTATGTGCACTGCAGTGCACACAGACAGACACATTCCGTGCATTGCCAGGCAGGCAGTGAGGCAGTGGGCATTGTAAACAGAGTGAACATTGCCCTTCAGCGAGTCTGTTACATTTGCTATTTTTAAACAGACTTAAAAGCATTCTCCTTGAGTGGTTCAGTGCTGGGTGGGCACTGGGCAGCATTTCCAGGGCTGGGAGTACTCTGCCTCATATCTACTTTAGTTCTATGTGCACTGCAGTGCACACAGACAGACACATTCCGTGCATTGCCAGGCAGACAGTGAGGCAGTGGGCATTGTAAACAGAGTGAACATTGCCCTTCAGCGAGTCTGTTACATTTGCTATTTTTAAACAGACTTAAAAGCATTCTCCTTGAGTGGTTCAGTGCTGGGTGGGCACTGGGCAGCAGTTCCAGGGCTGGGAGTACCCTGCCTCATATATACTTTAGTTCTATGTGCACTGCAGTGCACACAGACAGACACATTCCGTGCATTGCCAGGCAGACAGTGAGGCAGTGGGCATTGTAAACAGAGTGAACATTGCCCTTCAGCGAGTCTGTTACATTTGCTATTTTTAAACAGACTTAAAAGCATTCTCCTTGAGTGGTTCAGTGCTGGGTGGGCACTGGGCAGCAGTTCCAGGGCTGGGAGTACCCTGCCTCATATCTACTGAAAAGGAAGCTTGTTCTCTGTGCACTCACTGCACACACACAGACACATTCCGTGCATTGCCAGGCAGGCAGTGAGGCAGTGGGCATTGTAAACAGAGTGAACACATTCTCCTTCAGTGGTTCAGTGCTGGGTGGGCAGCAGTTCCAGTGCTGGGAGTACCCTGCCTCATATCTACTTTAGTTCTATGTGCACTGCAGTGCACACAGACAGACACATTCCGTGCATTGCCAGGCAGGCAGTGAGGCAGTGGGCATTGTAAACAGAGTGAACATTGCCCTTCAGCGAGTCTGTTACATTTGCTATTTTTAAACAGACTTAAAAGCATTCTCCTTGAGTGGTTCAGTGCTGGGTGGGCACTGGGCAGCAGTTCCAGGGCTGGGAGTACCCTGCCTCATATCTACTGAAAAGGAAGCTTGTTCTCTGTGCACTCACTGCACACACACAGACACATTCCGTGCATTGCCAGGCAGGCAGTGAGGCAGTGGGCATTGTAAACAGAGTGAACACATTCTCCTTCAGTGGTTCAGTGCTGGGTGGGCAGCAGTTCCAGTGCTGGGAGTACCCTGCCTCATATCTACTTTAGTTCTATGTGCACTGCAGTGCACACAGACAGACACATTCCGTGCATTGCCAGGCAGGCAGTGAGGCAGTGGGCATTGTAAACAGAGTGAACATTGCCCTTCAGCGAGTCTGTTACATTTGCTATTTTTAAACAGACTTAACCGCATTGTCCTTGAGTGGTTCAGTGCTGGGTGGGCAGCAGTTCCAGGGCTGGGAGTACCCTGCCTCATATCTACTGAAAAGGAAGCTTGTTCTCTGTGCACTCACTGCACACACACAGACACATTCCGTGCATTGCCAGGCAGGCAGTGAGGCAGTGGGCATTGTAAACAGAGTGAACACATTCTCCTTCAGTGGTTCAGTGCTGGGTGGGCAGCAGTTCCAGTGCTGGGAGTACCCTGCCTCATATCTACTTTAGTTCTATGTGCACTGCAGTGCACACAGACAGACACATTCCGTGCATTGCCAGGCAGGCAGTGAGGCAGTGGGCATTGTAAACAGAGTGAACATTGCCCTTCAGCGAGTCTGTTACATTTGCTATTTTTAAACAGACTTAACCGCATTGTCCTTGAGTGGTTCAGTGCTGGGTGGGCAGCAGTTCCAGGGCTGGGAGTACCCTGCCTCATATCTACTGAAAAGGAAGCTTGTTCTCTGTGCACTCACTGCACACACACAGACAGACACATTCCGTGCATTGCCAGGCAGGCAGTGGGCATAAACAGAGTGAAGATTGGCCTTCAGCGAGTCTGTTCAATCTGCTATTTTTAAACAGACTTAACCGCATTGTCCTTGACTTGGTCCGTTCATTTTGTTATTTTAAACAGACTGAGCATTCTTCTTGAGTGGGTCTGTTAATTTAGTTATTTTAAACTGACCGAACATTATTATTGTGGGACAGTGGGCAGTGTTACCACTAGTACTCATTGACATTAAATCCATAATGTCAGGGAAAGGGAGATGCAAGCGACTTAGTGGGAATGGCAGCGGAGGCACCGCAAAAGACACCAGCGCAACACCACCAGTACAGGTAAAAAGGCAACTGTCGCAATCAAACGTCTTTGTAGGGGATGGCAGTTCCATGGCAAAAAAAAAGAAATCAGACCATGAAACTTTGCAATCGCCAGCACCTGTTTCTGGCACTGTAGTTTTGGAGGAGAGTGAAGAGGAGGCAGAGTCTAGCCAGACAAAAGTTACACACCCAAGAGCAGCCAGGGGACAGAAGTGTCCTGCAAAACTTTGCGGTGACAAGGTAGCGCTGGCACTGTTAGCTTCTGATTCAGAAGAAGAATCTTCTTGGATGGGATTCTCATCAGAAACGGAAGATGTTATACCTGAGCAATCTTCGGTAGAATTGTCAGTTAGTCCTGTTTTAGCCTCCACCTCCAGAAATCTGCGGCAGGGGAGACATTCCACTGATATCGAGGAGGAGGAAGAGCTGTCAGAAGGGAGACAGAGGGTGACTGTTGCCCCCGCTGGCATTGCTTCGCCGGGTGCAGTGGGTGCACCACCCACACCCAGTAGTACCTCAACTCCAGTGCCACCATCCACCCCCAGGGCGGGAAAGAGAGGAGGATCACAAAAGAAATCTGCGATCTGGGCACATTTTAAAGTGACAGAAGACCCGCGTTATGCTCGGTGTAATTACTGTGCCAGGGATATTAGCAGAGGCAAGCAACTGGGACATCTGTCAAATTTTGGCATGGAGTATCATGTTAAGAGGCAACACCCAACAAGATTACTGCCATCTGGGGATGGTAGCATTTTCCGTCAGGGGACCCCTTCCCCTTCCAACCAGGGTGCAGTGGTAGGAAAGCAGCAGAGTCAGCCCACGCCCTCATACCCTTCTAGCAGTCAGGCGGCAGGCCAGAAACCCACTGACATGTGGGAGAAGCGACAATGCACCATGGAGGAAATGGGGTGGAGTGCGGTAACGCTATCCCGGGGTAGGAGGCAGGCAGCCGCAAAAGTAGTAACCAGGAGCATTGGGGAAATGATTGCCCTTGATGACCAGCCCCTGCAGTTAGTTGAGAATGTGGGTTTCAAACGTTTCTTGAAGGTCGTACTTCCAAATTACAAAGTCCCCTCCAGAACCACATTTAGTAGAAAGGTCATCCCCAGCCTGTACAAGCACTGTGTCAGTCGCGTGCAAGCACTGCTAGGTAAGGCAGACGGAAGAGTGCATTTCACCTGCGATATCTGGACCGCCATGAATGCTGCACACTCTTACCTCTCTCTGACAGCACACTGGTGGGACATGGCAGAGGCAGGGGCAGCCAGCAGCTCTATTACTGAACAAGCATCAGGGTGGAGGTGGGCTTTACTGAACACCCACCTGACGGACCATGCCCATACCGCTGCCAATATTCTAGCATGCATCAGAAAGATGCTGGCGAGCTGGAAAGTACACCAGCGAGACAGTAAAACGCGGGCAGGCTTTTTTGTCACAGACAACGGTGCAAACATGGTTAAGGCAATAAGCGATGGGCGGTTTAAGAACATCCGATGTTTTGCACACACTCTGCATCTGGTAGTGAAGTCAGGTTTGGGCTTGGAGTCCAAGGACAAGGAGACTGAATACCTGCGTAGGTTAATACAGAAGTGCAGGAACATAGCAGCACACTTCCACAGAAGTGTCAGGGCGGGGCAGGTTCTCCGAGAAAATCAGACTGCTTTGGATATGCCCGAGAAGCGTCTCATTCAAGACGTTCCCACCCGGTGGAATTCCACCTTTATGATGCTGGAGAGGTTATTGGAGCTGCAGACACCCCTTCATGAACTTTCTGGTACAATAGACATAGGTGTACAGAATCCCCTAGGGCATCACGATTGGTTAGTCATGAGTCAGCTGGTAAAAATCCTGCAGCCCTTCAAGGACGTCACGGAGGAGCTGAGTTCCAGAAGTTCCACCTTGGCTGACATCATCCCTATAGTGAAATTCCTGGATGACCATTTGGAAGGCATTAAACGGCAAGAGGGAATGACTGCTGAGGTGCTGCAGTGTGTGGACGTTTTGCAGCAGCAGGTGAAAGACAGATTAAGGCCTTTAACAGAGGACAGCACATACATGCTCGCCTCTGTCTGTGATCCCCGTGTGAAAGGTAAAATCGCCCTACAGACCAATTGTCTGTCATTTGTGAAGGAGCTGTTGTTAGCACAGGTCCGTGAACAGGAGCACCATAGGCGGAGACAGATTAGGCTTGAAGCACAGGTGGAAACAGCAGGCACGTCACAGAGTTGTGCTGCTGCTATCCCTGGCAGGAGAAGGACTGTGTCAGTGACAGATACTATTACTAGTGCCTCCACCTCAACGTCAGAACGCCCAAGGCATGTTGGCCATAAAGATACATCAGTAGTGCAACAGGCGAGAGAGAAAGTAACTGGATTGAGTGACTCTCAGCCCTCCCAAGCACAGGAGGAGACAGCAGCAGAGCTGTCAGTGAAACGGTATCTCTCAGAGCCGATAGAGAATACGCAGACAGATCCGCTGGCATATTGGGCACACAAGTCCACTGTCTGGCCACACCTAGCCAAAGTGGCTGAAGGATATCTGTCATGTCCACCAACAAGTGTGCCCAGTGAACGTGTTTTTTCAATGACAGGGGATATCATGAGCCCTCACCGCTCAAGGCTTTCACCGGTCTTGATGGAAATGCTAGTGTTTTTGAAAGTAAACCTGCCAGTGCTTGGCTTTCCCGATTTTCCTTGTGAATGGCAAGATGAATAAAAGCTATTGAAAGGAGCCTTGCAGCAGTTCCAATTGCCTCCTATGCTCAAGATAATGTAAGCAGTAAGCACTGCAGCACATGTTCTTGACATGAATCGCTGTGTCTGACCGGCATCTACTGTGCAGCCCTAGTGTTCCCACAAGTGTTTTAACTCCGTTGCTGTTCCTGCCTGTACCTCCAGGCCTTGTGTCCCTAGCTGGGCAGTTCCATTTTGTTATTTTAAACAGACTGAGCATTGTCCTTCAGAGTGGGTCTGTTGATATTGCTATTTTAAACAGACTGAGCATTGACCTTCAGAGTGGGTCCGTTAATTTTCTTATTTTAAACAGACTGAGCTTTCTTCTTCAAGGCCGAAGTGGAGAAGGGTTCCATGTGAACAGCAGTTCAACATGGGTCAGCCGGTCCTAACAGATAGGCGAGCGCCGTTCGGAAGGGACGGGCGATGGCCTCCGTCATCCTCGGCCGATCGAAAGGGAGTCGGGTTCAGATCCACGAACCCGGAGTGGTGGAGAATCGGCGCTGGGCTCTTCCCTCTTCACTCGCCGTTACTGAGGGAATCCTGGTCAGTTTCTTTTCCTATGCGACTTGTGTCCCTAGCTGGGATTGACCTCTGTCCTCCAATGATGTGCCTGTTCCTCCAGGCCTTGTGTTCCCACAAGTGTTTTAACTCCGTTGCTGTTCCTGCCTGTACCTCCAGCCATTGTGTTTCTACTGGTGTTTTAACTCCATTGCTGTGCCTGCCTGTCCCTCCAGGCCTTGTGTCCCTAGCCGGGATTGACCTCTGTCCACCAATGATGTGCCTGTTCCTCCAGGCCTTGTGTCCCTAGCTGGGCAGTTCCATTTTGTTCTTTTAAACAGACTGAGCATTGTCCTTCAGAGTGGGTCTGTTGATATTGCTATTTTAAACAGACTGAGCATTGACCTTCAGAGTGGGTCCGTTAATTGTGTTCTTTTAAACAGACTGAGCATAGTCCTTGAGTGGGTCCGTTAATTTTGTTCTTTTAAACAGACTGAGCATTGTCCTTCAGAGTGGGTCTGTTGATATTGCTATTTTAAACAGACTGAGCATTGACCTTCAGAGTGGGTCCGTTAATTGTGTTCTTTTAAACAGACTGAGCATAGTCCTTGAGTGGGTCCGTTAATTTTGTTCTTTTAAACAGACTGAGCATTGACCTTCAGAGTGGGTCCGTTAATTTTCTTATTTTAAACAGACTGAGCATATTCCTTGAGTGGGTCCGTTAATTTTGTTCTTTTAAACAGACTGAGCATTCTTCTTCAAGGCCGAAGTGGAGAAGGGTTCCATGTGAACAGCAGTTCAACATGGGTCAGCCGGTCCTAACAGATAGGCGAGCGCCGTTCGGAAGGGACGGGCGATGGCCTCCGTCGTCCTCGGCCGATCGAAAGGGAGTCGGGTTCAGATCCCCGAACCCGGAGTGGCGGAGATTCGGCGCTGGGCTCTTCCCTCTTCACTCGCCGTTACTGAGGGAATCCTGGTTAGTTTCTTTTCCTACGCTGCTTGTGTCCCTAGCTGGGATTGACATCTGTCCTCAAATGATGTGCCTGTTCATCCAGACCTTGTGTTCCCACGCGTATTCTTATTTCTGAGAGATTTTCCGATTCCTTTGTCATCAGCTAAAGTGCATAAGATGCGTTGATGAATAGTTTTGAAGATGACACATATGGCTTTATAGATGATACGGAAGTGGACGGGTAGCCAATGTAACTCTTTCAGAATGGGAGATATGTGGTCTCTCTTTCTTGCGCCTGTTAGTAATCGGGCTGCTGAATTTTGAACCATCTGTAGTGGTTTGGAATAGGATGAGGGCAGACCTAGCAATAGGGAACTGCAGTAGTCTAATTTCGCAAAAATGACTGCTTGGATGATCGTTCTGAAGTCTTGAGCATGGAAAAGAGGTCTTATCCTCTTCCGAACCTGGAGTTTATAGAAGCAGTCTTTGGTTGTTTTGTTGATATGTGCCTTGAAGTTTAGCCGGTTGTCTATTATCACTCCTAAGTCTGTAACTTGTGTGGTAGGTAGGTTGGTGGGAAGAGTAGTGTTGGAGATATTGTTTTCAGGAGAGATGAGTAGGATTTCTGTCTTGGATGAGTTTAAGATGAGGTGTAGGTTGTTTACTACTTGTTTGATTTTCTGGAGGCATGTTTCCCAGTAGTCAAGAGTTTTAGAGTATGTGTCTTTGATATGGATGATGATTTCAATATCATCTGCGTAAAGGAAGTACTTTAGATTGAGGTCGGTAAGAAGTTGGCAGAGAGGAAGAAGATAGATATTAAATAGGGTCGGAGATAATCAAGAACCTTGAGGGACTCCTATGACAGAGTCAAATCTTGAGGATTCCTTGTTTTGGAGTTTAACTTTGTAACCTCTGTTATCGAGAAACGTTTTGAACCAGGATCGGACGGTGCCGCTGATTCCTATGGACGAAAGCTGGTTTAGGAGGATGGCGTGGTTGACCGTGTCGAACGCTGCGGAAAGGTCTAACAAGATCAATAGGAAAGAGTTTCCTTTGTCGAGGCCCATTAAGATATAATATTATATCTTACAGTTGTGGTTTGGATCATATTCTTTAGGTCAAGACGGTTGTCTATAATTACTCCCAGGTCTCTCACATGGTTGTGGGTGAGAAGGTGTTTGTGATGGATCTGAGATGGGAGGTTTTCTTGCTTGTAGGAAATGAAGAGGAGTTTAGTTTTAGAGGCATTGAGGACCAGGTTTAGACTGTTGAGGAGATTAGTGGTGGCTTCGGCTTGTAAGCTGTTGTTCCAAAGTGCGATGGCTTTCTTAATAGATTCTGTTATGGGAATAAGAATCTGAACATCGTCTGCATAGATGTAGTGAATGAGGTTAAGACTACTTAACAGTTGGCAAAGGGGAAGGAGGAAACGGCGGGGGTAACGGCAAAGCTGCTGCCAGGGGGGGCTATAACATGCGCCGCCGGAGCGGCGGGCCACCTGCCCCCCCTGGGCCTTCCCAGCCGACACGGAGCCGGTTGCGGCGCTCCGCCGCGGAGGAAATGCGCCCTGCGGCCGTCCGGGAGGCGTTCCCCGCCCCCCCGCGAAAGGGGTGGGGGATGCGCCGAAAGCCCCCCCGGTCCCACCGAACCCGCCGCCGGGTTCAATCCTCCAGGCGGACTGCACGCACCCCACCCGTTTAACTCTTAACGGTTTCCCGCCCTTTTGAACTCGCTCTTGAAAGTTGTTTTCAACTTTCCCTTACGTACTTATTGATTTTATATATTTACTTTATTTTTTTATTCCTGGACGGGGCCGGGGCCGCGGACTGCACGCACCCCACCCGTTTACCTCTTAACGGTTTCCCGCCCTTTTGAACTCGCTCTTGAAAGTTGTTTTCAACTTTCCCTTACGTACTTATTGATTTTATATATTTACTTTATTTTTTTTATTCCTGGACGGGGCCGGGGCCGTCCGGGAGGCGTTCCCCGCCCCCCCGCGAAAGGGGTGGGGGATGCGCCTAAACCACCCCCGGTCCCACCGAACCCGCCGGGTTCAATCCTCCAGGCGGACTGCATGCACCTCACCCGTTTAACTCTTAACGGTTTCCCGCCCTTTTGAACTCGCTCTTGAAAGTTGTTTTCAACTTTCCCTTACGTACTTATTGATTTTATATATTTACTTTATTTTTTTATTCCTGGACGGGGCCGGGGCCGCGGACTGCACGCACCTCACCCGTTTAACTCTTAACGGTTTCCCGCCCTTTTGAACTCGCTCTTGAAAGTTGTTTTCAACTTTCCCTTACGTACTTATTGATTTTATATATTTACTTTATTTTTTTTATTCCTGGACGGGGCCGGGGCCGTCCGGGAGGCGTTCCCCGCCCCCCCCGCGAAAGGGGTGGGGGATGCGCCTAAACCACCCCCAGTCCCACCGAACCCGCCGGGTTCAATCCTCCAGGTGGACTGCACGCACCTCACCCGTTTAACTCTTAACGGTTTCCCGCCCTTTTGAACTCGCTCTTGAAAGTTGTTTTCAACTTTCCCTTACGTACTTATTGATTTTACTGCTTTACTTTATTTTTTTTATTCCTGGACGGGGCCGGGGCCGTCCGGGAGGCGTTCCCCGCCCCCCCGCGAAAGGGGTGGGGGATGCGCCTAAACCACCCCCAGTCCCACCGAACCCGCCGGGTTCAATCCTCCAGGTGGACTGCACGCACCTCACCCGTTTAACTCTTAACGGTTTCCCGCCCTTTTGAACTCGCTCTTGAAAGTTGTTTTCAACTTTCCCTTACGTACTTATTGATTTTATATATTTACTTTATTTTTTTATTCCTGGACGGGGCCGGGGCCGCGGACTGCACGCACCTCACCCGTTTAACTCTTAACGGTTTCCCGCCCTTTTGAACTCGCTCTTGAAAGTTGTTTTCAACTTTCCCTTACGTACTTATTGATTTTATATATTTACTTTATTTTTTTATTCCTGGACGGGGCCGGGGCCGCGGACTGCACGCACCTCACCCGTTTAACTCTTAACGGTTTCCCGCCCTTTTGAACTCGCTCTTGAAAGTTGTTTTCAACTTTCCCTTACGTACTTATTGATTTTATATATTTACTTTATTTTTTTTATTCCTGGACGGGGCCGGGGCCGTCCGGGAGGCGTTCCCCGCCCCCCCGCGAAAGGGGTGGGGGATGCGCCTAAACCACCCCCAGTCCCACCGAACCCGCCGGGTTCAATCCTCCACGTGGACTGCACGCACCTCACCCGTTTAACTCTTAACGGTTTCCCGCCCTTTTGAACTCGCTCTTGAAAGTTGTTTTCAACTTTCCCTTACGTACTTATTGATTTTACTGCTTTACTTTATTTTTTTTATTCCTGGACGGGGCCGGGGCCGTCCGGGAGGCGTTCCCCGCCCCCCCGCGAAAGGGGTGGGGGATGCGCCTAAACCACCCCCGGTCCCACCGAACCCGCCGGGTTCAATCCTCCAGGTGGACTGCACGCACCTCACCCGTTTAACTCTTAACGGTTTCCCGCCCTTTTGAACTCGCTCTTGAAAGTTGTTTTCAACTTTCCCTTACGTACTTATTGATTTTATATATTTACTTTATTTTTTTTATTCCTGGACGGGGCCGGGGCCGTCCGGGAGGCGTTCCCCGCCCCCCCGCGAAAGGGGTGGGGGATGCGCCTAAACCACCCCCAGTCCCACCGAACCCGCCGGGTTCAATCCTCCAGGTGGACTGCACGCACCTCACCCGTTTAACTCTTAACGGTTTCCCGCCCTTTTGAACTCGCTCTTGAAAGTTGTTTTCAACTTTCCCTTACGTACTTATTGATTTTACTGCTTTACTTTATTTTTTTTATTCCTGGACGGGGCCGGGGCCGTCCGGGAGGCGTTCCCCGCCCCCCCGCGAAAGGGGTGGGGGATGCGCCGAAACCACCCCCGGTCCCACCGAAGCCGCCGCCGGGTTCAATCCTCCAGGCGGACTGCACGCACCCCACCCGTTTAACTCTTAACGGTTTCCCGCCCTTTTGAACTCGGTCTTGAAAGTTGTTTTCAACTTTCCCTTACGTACTTATTGATTTTATATATTTACTTTATTTTTTTATTCCTGGACGGGGCCGGGGCCGCGGACTGCACGCACCTCACCTGTTTAACTCTTAACGGTTTCCCGCCCTTTTGAACTCGCTCTTGAAAGTTGTTTTCAACTTTCCCTTACGTACTTATTGATTTTATATATTTACTTTATTTTTTTATTCCTGGACGGGGCCGGGGCCGCGGACTGCACGCACCTCACCTGTTTAACTCTTAACGGTTTCCCGCCCTTTTGAACTCGCTCTTGAAAGTTGTTTTCAACTTTCCCTTACGTACTTATTGATTTTACTGCTTTACTTTATTTTTTTTATTCCTGGACGGGGCCGGGGCCGTCCGGGAGGCGTTCCCCGCCCCCCCGCGAAAGGGGTGGGGGATGCGCCTAAACCACCCCCGGTCCCACCGAACCCGCCGGGTTCAATCCTCCAGGCGGACTGCACGCACCCCACCCGTTTAACTCTTAACGGTTTCCCGCCCTTTTGAACTCGCTCTTGAAAGTTATTTTCAACTTTCCCTTACGTACTTATTGATTTTATTTATTTATTTTATTTATTTATACCGGCATTGCATCCGCTGTAGGCTTCCCTGGTCGGTCTTGTGCATTTGAATAAACGGAGAGGAATTTGTAGGTCGATAATGGTGTGTTGGTGAATGATTTTTTATATCAAGGTGATGGATTTGTAAATGACTCTGAACTGAATTGGTAACCAGTGGAGGTCTTTTAGGACTGGGGAAATGTGGCCTCCTTTCCTAGTGTTTGTTAGTAGACGGGCTGCTGCGTTTTCAACCATTTGGAGTGGTTTCGTGTATGAGGAAGGGAGTCCAAGTAATGTAGAGTTGCAGTAGTAGAAAATGAGGGCTTGGAGGATGGTTCTGAAGTGTTTGGCGTGGAAGAGTGGTCTTATCCTTTTTTAAACTTGCAGTTTATAGAAGCAGTCTTTGGTGGTTTTATTGGGGGGCCACTACCGGCCTAACACCGTCCGCCGGCTGATCCTCCATCAGAAGGACTTGGGCCCCCGAGCGGCGCTGGGGAGCCGGTCTTCCGTATGCCACATTTCCCGCGCCCGCCGGACAGGCGGGGATTCGGCGCTGGGCTCTTCCCTCTTCACTCGCCGTTACTGAGGGAATCCTGGTTAGTTTCTTTTCCTCCACAGCTTGTGTCCCTAGGTGGACCCTGCGGGTCGGTACGGCAAGAGCGGTATTCAAACAGCAAGCAATGGGGTATGAAAATACAGACCCCTGTGTACTTACTTGGTATAGGTTTTGCTAGGAGTAAGAATTTGTTGAGGATAATGTCAGTTTCTTAATAAGATCTCATGCTTTGACTGTTGAGGAGATTAGTGATGGCTTGTAAGCTGTTGTTCCAAAGTGCGATGGCTTTGTTAATAGATTCTGTTATGGGAATAAGAATCTGAACATCGTCTGCATAGATGTAGTGAATGAGGTTGACTACTTAACAGTTGGCAAAGGGGAAGGAGGAAACGGCGGGGGAAACGGCGAAGCTGCTGCCGGGGGGGGGGGGGGGGGGGCAATAACACGCGCCGGAAATGGTATTTAACCTTAGATGGAGTTTACCACCCACTTTGGCCTGCATTCCCAAACAAACAGACTACGAGAAAACCCGGTCCCGGAGCGCCGGGGGCCGCTACCGGCCTAACACCGTCCGCGGGCTGAGGCTTGATGAGAAGGACTTGGGGCCCCGAGCGGCGCCAGAGAGGCGATCTTCCGTACGCCACATTTCCCGCGCCCGCCGGACGAGCGGGGATTCGGCGCTGGGCTCTTCCCTCTTCACTCGCCGTTACGGAGGGAATCCTGGTTAGTTTCTTTTCCTCCGCGGCTTGTGTCCATAGGTGGGATTGACCTCTGTCCTAGAATGATGTGCCTCTTCATCCAGGCCTAGTGTTCCTACTGGTGTTTTAAGTCCATTGCTGTGCCTGCCTGTTCATCCAGACCTTGTGTTCCCACACGTATTATTATTTCTGAGAGATCTTCCAATTCCTTTGTCATTTTCTGAAGTGCATAAGTAGGGTAGCTAAATGAGGAGAATATTGGAGGGGCGAAGTTCCATATTGAAAGCTGAGTAGCTTTACTTATCTAGTGAAAGTTTGAAGGATCAGGGAAGGCTTGTAAGAATAGCCAAGTTTGTTAATAGATTCTGTTATGGGAATAAGAATCTGAACATCGTCTGCATAGATGTAGTGAATGAGGTTAAGACAAGTTAACAGTTGCCAAAGGGGAAGGAGGAAACGCCGGGAGGGGGGGCTATAACACGCGCCGCTGGAGCAGCAGGCCACCTGCCCCCCCTGGGCCTTCCCAGCCGAACCGTAGCCGGTCGCGGCGCACCGCCGCAGAGGAAATGCGCCCTGCGGGGGCCGGGGCCGTCCGGGAGGCGTTCCCCGCCCCTCCCCCACCCCCCGCGAAAGGGGTGGGGGTGGGGGATCCGCCGAAACCCCGGTCCGACCGAACCCGCCGGGTTGAATCCTGCGGGCGGACTGCACGGACCCCACCCATTTACCTCTTTACAATTTCACGCCCTCTTGAACTCCCTCTTCAAAGTTGTTTTCAACTTTCCCTTGCGGTACTTACTTATTTATTTTATTTATTTAAGGTTTTTTTATACCGGCATTCATGAAATCGTTCACATGATGTCGCTTTACAGAAAACAGGGGTGCAAAGAAAACAACCTATAACATAAATACACGTGGTGAAGAGATGCAGTTACAATTAACTGGGGCTATGAACTGGGAGTGTAAGAAATAAAGAGGGATAGAGGAGGTTAATTATATACATGTGTAGAATATAAAAATATACAAGAGTACATTACAAATATGGCGTCCAATATATACAGCTTCTGAGCTGAGAATTTATTGATGGTGTGTGTTAGGTGCAGTTCGGGAAGGCTTGCCTGAAAAGCCATGTCTTGAGTCTTTTCCGAAAGGTTAGGAGGCAAGGTTCATTTCTGAGATCTGGGGGGATGGAGTTCCATAACGGTGGACCTGCTGTGGAAAGGGCTCAATCTCTAAAGGTGCTGTGATAAGTGGTTTTGGAGGGTGGAACAAGGAGGCATCCTCTGTAGGCTTCCCTGGTCGGTCTTGTGCATTTGTATAAACGGAGAGGAATTTGTAGGTCGATTATGGTGTGTTGGTGAAAGATTTTGTATATCAAGGTGATGGATTTGTAAATGACTCTGAACTGAATTGGTAACCAGTGGAGGTCTTTTAGGACTGGGGAAATGTGGTCTCTTTTCCTAGTGTTTGTTAGTAGACGGGCTGCTGCGTTTTGAACCATTTGGAGTGGTTTTGTGTATGAGGAAGGGAGTCCAAGAAATGTAGAGTTGCAGTAGTCTAATTTGGAGAAAATGAGGGCTTGGAGGATCCTGGTTAGTGTCTTTTCCTCCGCGGCTTGTGTCCCTAGCTGTGATTGAACTCTGTCCTCGAATGATGTGCCTCTTCATCCAGGCCTTGTGTCCCTAGCTGGGATCGACCTCTGTGCTCGACTGCTGCGCCTCTTCATCCCGGCCTTGTGTTCCCACAGGTGTTTTAACTCAGTTGCTGTACCCATTCTTCCGGGCCTTGTGTTCCCACAGGTGTTTTAACTCAGTGGCGGTGCCTGTTCATCCAGGCCTTGTGTTCCCACAGGTGTTTTAACTCAGTGGCTGTGCCTGTTCATCCAGGCCTTGTGTTCCCACAAGTGTTTTAACCTGGTTGCTGTGCCTGTTCATGCAGGCCTTGTGTCCCTAGCTGGAATTGACCTCTGTCCTCGAATGATGTACCTGTTCATCCAGGCCTTGTGTTCCCACACGTATTCTTATTTGTGAGAGATCCTAGGCTCCAATTCCTTTGTCATCAGCTGAAGTGCGTAAGTACAGTCTGAATTCACTAGACGCCAACGGAATTCACTAGACGCCAACGATATTCACTGGACGCCAATGTAAACACCGGGTACACACAACTCTAGGGGTGGACCCGTTCCAGGGAGTCCTTCCCTGAACAAGCATGAGGGTGGAGGTGGGCTTTACTGCACACCCACCTGACGGACCATGCCCATACCGCTGCCAATATTCTAGCATGCATCAGAAAGATGCTGGCGAGCTACCAGTGTTTTAACCTAGTTCCTGTGCCTGTTCATGCAGGCCTTGTGTCCCTAGCTGGGATTGACCTCTGTCCTCGAATGAAGTGCCTGTTCATCCAGGCCTTGTGTTCCTACTGCTGTTTTAACTCCATTGCTGTGCCTGCCTGTTCATCCAGACCTTGTATTCCCACACGTATTCTTATTTCTGAGAGATCCTCCAATTCCTTTGTCATCTGCTGAAGTGCGTAAGTACCGTCTGAATTCACTAGACGCCAACGGAATTCACTAGACGCCAACGATATTCACTGGACGCCAATGTAAACACCGGGTACACACAACTCTAGGGGTGGACCCTTTCCAGGGAGTACTTCCCTGCACAAAGGAAAGGGAACTCTCTCCTGGGCCAATTGATAAGAAAACCACAATTCTGCAGCCAAAAATAGGCTGGAAATCCTTCCCCCATTGACTTTAATGGGCGACATATGTACATATACCCAACTCATTAGATTTTTTTTATGTCCATATTGGCCGCAAGTGGGACCCACTTTCGGACATAAGAAATATGAACATAAAATTTTGCTCTGCACATCCCTAGCTCTTAGTAACCTTTTGGTTCTATTTCCCTTCCACCCCCACCATTAATGTAGAGCGCAGTGTTGGAACTGCATCTAAGTGAAATATCTAGCTTAATTAGTTAGGGGTAGTAACTGCTGCAATAAGCAAGCTACAACTATGCTTATTTGTTTACCAAGACTATGTAATTCAGTCCTTGTTGGTTGTTGTCTGTATATAGATCCACTTTTCTTCATTCCCCCTGCCATTGAAGCAGAGAGTTATACTGGATATGCATTGAAAGTGAAGTATCAGACTTTCTCCCCTGCCATTGAAGCAGAGAGCTATGCTGAAAATGCATTGAAAGTGAAGTATCAGACTTTCTCCCCTGACGTTGAAGCAGAGAGCTATGCTGGATATGCATGAAGTATCAGTCTTTCTCCCCTGCCATTGAAGCAGAGGGCTATGCTGGATATGCATTGAAAGTGAAGAATCAGGCTTATTATACAATACAAATAAAAGAGACCATATAACCCCCATACTAAAACTCCTCCACTGGCTGCCTATTAAGCAAAGGATTCTCTATAAAGTATACACAGCAATTCATAAATCTATTTACAACATATCCCCACTCCACTTAAGTACCCAACTTCGTTTTCACTCTTCATCTAGACCTATCAGAGGAGCTTATAAAGGCACACTCTATGTTCCTTCAACAATATCCTTACATCAGAAACGTACCATCTCTTTAGCAGGACCCGTCCAATGGAACATGCTCCCGCCAGACATCCGCCTTGAGATCTGCTTCGCTTCCTTCAAAAAGAAAATTAAAACCTGGCTCTTTAGCCAAGCTTTTCCAGAACTTTGATTATTTTTTACCTCCAGCTATCAAGATTTTCTCACCATCGCAATCCCTTCTGCAGATCACATTTATCTTAGACAATTACGCCTTATTTTATGATTTGGTTTCTCAAAGAGACTATACAATTTTCTCAATGTTATTTTTCGAACCTGTTTTCCATGTTTTCCAAGTTCTATAACCTTGTTATATGTACCGCCTCTTGGCGTAATTTTTATGTTTCAATGTAAACCGATGTGATCTGTATTTTAATACAGGAACACCGGTATATAAAAATCTAAAAATAAAATAAATAAATAAATTTGGTTTGGGGTAGTAACCGCCGTAACAAGCAAGCTACTCCCCGCTTTTTTGTGAATGCAAATCCTTTTTTCCACATTTCCTCTTGCCGTTGAAGCTTAGAGCAATGTTGGAGTCTTAGAGCAATGTTGGAGTCGCATTAACCATGTGTATGTTTATTGAATAAGGGTATTATCTCCAGGTAGTAGCCGTCATTCCCGCGAGACACCCACTCTTCATTCACGTCCTCTAGACTTTATGGATCCAGTGTTTATCCCATGCCCCTTTGAAGTCCTTCACAGTTCTGGTCTTCACCACTTCCTCTGGAAGGGCATTCCAGGCACCCACCACCCTCTCTGTGAAGAAATACTTCCTGATACTAACTAACCTGCACCTCCTTCCACCAGCTCTTCTCCCTCCTGCAGTGCTGGCTTGTAGAGACTGCCAATCTTCACTGATCAGCAACACAGCAGGAAAAGAGGAGGGGTAGCCTCTAGGGGCTTAGTTTGCTGCTGCAGCAAGGGGGGTGGGAGTGAAGAAGCTGAGGGAGCAGCAGAAGAGGGCGATTTTGACATCCCTTGAAGCTTGATACTAGGGTCATCCCAGCCCTGAGAAGAAACTCTTAACTCTTAATGCATGTTAAAACAGATAGAATTTAAGAACTACAGATAAAGTCACATAATCAGATATTTAAATAGAATATTTTAAAACAGTTTTACCTTGACCTTTCCTCTCCACATCTTTCTGTCCTCTCTCCACTCATCTTCCAGCTTCTCCTGACTTCTTCATTTTCTTTCCATTTTACTTGTCTTTCTATGACTCCTTTTTCCAGCCTTCCCTCTCCCTCCAGCTGACAGTGTTTCTCTCACCTGTCACATCTCCCCATCTCCCCATCTCCTCTCCGCCTTTCTTCCATCTATCGGTGCTTTACAAACTTTACTTCTCACCCTTCCATCTTATTGCTCCATCGTACCATCCCAGCCTTCCCTCTTTTGTCTCTTACTCCCACCCAGCTATCCGCTCCTTATCCCCTCCAGCCTTCCAGCTCTTTCCCTCCTGCTCCCTCTGACCCTTTTCTCTCCTTCTTCCTAACCCCTTCCTTCTCCCTAACCCCTTCCTTCTCCCTTTGTGTTCCATTTGTCTTTCAATCTTCCTCCTCTTTTGCAGCCCCTGTACTTCATCCCCTCTACTGTGGCTCTTCCCACCATTTGCACCTCCCTTCCCCATGACTTCCTCTGGCCTCTCCTCCCTTTCTCCTCTCTGGCTCCCACACGCACCTGTGGCTCCCCTTCACCTCCCCTTTCCTTTCTCTGTCCCCCTCCTTCCTTGCTTCCCTTGTGGTTCCTCTCTGTCCTGTTCTCCTTCCTCCTTCCCAACCCCTCTGTCCCTCCATCCTTCCTCATGCCACCTCTGCATCTCTCCCCTTTTCCCCCCCGCCCTTGGCTCCTCTCTGCCCTCTCCTCCAAGCACGCCCCTGTGGCTCAACTCTGTCCCTCTCTCCTTCCTCCTCCTACCCCCTCTGTCCCTATCCTTTCCCTCCCTATATCCATCTCTTCTGTCGCTCCCTCCTCTCTCCCAGGTTATTCAGCATAAGCAAGTCCTACTGTTCTTTCTCAAAGCCCTCCAAATACAATGAACCTATTCTCCTGGGAGGCTTCTGAGATTGCTACAGTTAGGAAGCAGAGCAAAGAATAAGTTATGGCAGCGTTACAGCAGAAAGGAAAGACTTAATGGGAGAAGCACTACAGTCGGTTTAACATTTCCTTCTCCAGGGACTATGGCTGATAGAGGGAAGAGAGAGTCAATGAATTAGCAGCTTTAACTTTTCTTCACTCTCTCTTTTCAGGAGAAATTTACTACTACTCCTCCTACTATTTATCATTTATAAAGCACTACTAGACATATGCAGTACTGTATAAGTGCACACAAGAGACAGTCTCTACTCCATGGAACATGCAACAGAGTAATAACGCAGCCTCAACATTTATTTTTTTAATTTAACCTTGGTCTCTAAACCCAGGGAACAATGCAGACAACTAATTACCCAGGTCCTGTCAGAAATGTAGACATAAAGTGAGTCAAACCACTTAAACAAAATATAAAGCTTTTTCCTTTGTTTTTGTTTTTGTTTTTTTTTTTTAATCAATTGATTTGATATTGGTTGAAATTGTGTACTCCACTCCTTTTAAACTAGCAGACTGGTAGCACTGATGCAATACTTTTTCTTCTTTTATTTGTAATGTTGTGTTTTGTTGATGTCTTTCTTCAATGCACTTGTGGATAAGATGTTCTTGGTTTAATACTTAAAAATGATAACAAATATAAAGTAAAAACAAGCAAACAAAAAAAAGCATAAAGCCTAAAACACACAAAATTAAGCCATTATGAAAAGCAGAACTTGCTGTGGCTGTTTATTTGTGCACATAAAGGAAGTAAAGACAACATGATTAAAAGCACAGGTGGCTCTTTGGGTTTGTGTGGTGCTCAGGACCAACTGTTTTGCTGAGACTGCTGCTGTTTATTTACTGCTCTCCTCTTCCCCCCAAGAACCTGCCATCCTAGGCGACTGCCTAATAATTAAACCGGCCCTTCTCAAAAAACAGGAACTGTGGTCCATGTCTTCAGAGGACAGAATCTCCAGAGCAGATATAGCATGTAGCTTTATGTCTAGAGATGGGCTATCATTTAATTTTCAAAATAAAAGAAAAATGAACACAATTTGGTTCATTTTTCATTTTGTTTGGAAGCAATTTAGAAAAATAAGTCACCAGTCTGGGTCCATCCTCCCACCCACCAAACCTGCAAAAATAAAAGGCCTCCTCCAGCCTACTGGACACCTCCAAGCAATCTCACACTCAGCCCCCCTGAGAGTAGAATCCTAGCAGCCTCACTCAATCTCAGCCCTCCCATAGTCCCCAGCAGACTCATTCTCTCTCAGCCCCCCAGAATCCCTAGCAGTCACACTCACTCTCAGGCCCCCAGGGTCCCTAGCTGTCTCATTCAATCACAGTTTGCCCAGAGTCCCCAGCAGTCTCATTCAATCTCCAGCCCCCACCCCGAGGTTCCCCAGCAGACTCACACTCAACCGCCCAGAGACCCAAGCAGTCTCATTCTCTCTCAGCCTGCCCAGCGTACGCAGCAGTCTCACTCACTCTCAATCTCTCAGAGTCCCAGTAGTCTCATTCTCTCTCAGCCCTCCCAGAATCTCCAGCAGGCTCTCTCACTCTCAGCCCCCCAGTCCCCAACAGTCTCAATCAATCTCAGCCTAGAGTTCCCAGCAATCTCATTCAATTTCAACCCCCAGAGTCCCCTGCATTCTCAATCACACTCAGCCCCCCAGAATCTCTAGCAGTTTCATTCTCTCTCAGCCCCCAAAGAGTCCCCAGCAGTCTCACTCACTCTCAACCTGTCAGAGTCCACAGCAGTCTCAATCACTCTCAGTCCCCCAAAGTCCATAGCAGTCTCACTCACTCTCAACCTCTCAAAGTCCCCAGCAGTCTCACTCACTCTCAGCCCCCAGAGTCCCTAGCAGTCTCACTCACTCTCAACCTCTCAGAGTCCACAGCAGTCTCAATCATACTCAGCCCCTAGAATCTCTAGCAGTTTCATTCTCTCTCAGCCCCCAGAGTCCCCAGCAGTCTCACTCACTCTCAGCCTCTCAGAGTCCCCAGCAGTCTCACTCACTCTCAACCTGTCAGAGTCCACAGCAGTCTCAATCACTCTCAGTCCCCCAAAGTCCCCAGCAGTCTCACTCACTCTCAACCTTTCAGAGTCCCCAAGCAGTCTCACTCACTCTCAACCTCTCAGAGTCCACAGCAGTCTAAATCACACTCAGCCCCCAGAATCTCTAGCAGTTTCATTCTCTCTCAGCCCCCCAGATTCCCCAGCAGTCTCAATCACTCTCAGCCCCCAGAGTCCCCAGCAGTCTCACTCACTCTCAGCATCTCAGAGTCCCCAGAAGTCTCACTCACTCTCAACCTCTCAGAGTCCACAGCAGTCTCAATCATTCTCAGTCCCCAAAGTCCCCAGCAGCCTCACTAACTCTCAACCTCTCAGAGTCCCCAGCAGTCTCATTCACTCTCAGCTCCCAGAGTCCCCAGCAGTCTCACTCACTCTCAACCTCTCAGAGTCCACAGCAGTCTCAATCATACTCAGCCCCTAGAATCTCTAGCAGTTTCATTCACTCTCAACCTCTCAGAGTCCCCAGCAGTCTCACTCACTCTCAGCCTCTAAAAGTCCCCAGCAGTCTCACTCACTCTCAGCCTCTCAGAGTCCCCAGCAGCCTCACTAACTCTCAACCTCTCAGAGTCCCCAGCAGTCTCATTCACTCTCAGCCTCTCAGAGTCCACAGCAGTCTCAATCATACTCAGCCCCTAGAATCTCTAGCAGTTTCATTCTCTCTCAGCCCCAGAGTCCCCAGCAGTCTCACTCACTCTCAGCCTCTCAGAGTCCCCAGCAGTCTCACTTACTCTCAACCTCTCAGTCCACAGCAGTCTCAATCACTCAGTCCCCCAAAGTCCCCAGCAGCCTCACTCTCAACCTCTCAGTCCCCAGGAGTCTCACTCACTCTCAGCCCCCAGAGTCCCCAGCAGTCTCACTCACTCTCAACCTCTCAGAGTCCACAGCAGTCTCAATCATACTCAGCCCCTAGAATCTCTAGCAGTTTCATTCTCTCTCAGCCCCCAGAGTCCCCAGCATTCTCACTCACTCTCAGCCTCTCAGAGTTCCCAGCAGTCTCAATCACTCTCAGTCCCCCAAAGTCCCTAGCATTCTCACTCACTCTCAACCTCTCAGAGTCCCCAGCAGTCTCACTCACTCTCAACCTCTCAGAGTCCACAGCATTCTCAATCACTCTCAGGCCCCAAAGTCCCCAGCAGTCTCATTCACTCTCAACCTCTCAGAGTCCACAGCAGTCTCACTCAATCTCGGTCCCCCAAAGTCCCCAGCAGTTTCACTCACTCTCAGCTCTCCCCTATTTGCTACTAGTGCACACTATTTCCCCAAAACAAAACAAAAATAAAACATTTAGGGGTAGATTTTCAAAGGGTTACGCGCGTAAGATACACGTGTAACCCCCAAATACCTACCCCTGCACGCGCCGAGCCTATTTTGCATAGGCTCGGCGGCGCGCACAAGCCTCGGGACGCATGTATGTCCTGGGGCTTTCAAAACTAGGCGGTCCGGGGGCGTTCCCGAGTCCTCCGGCACAGCGGCCGTGCAGGAGGTTCGCGCGCCTCTGGCAGGCGTAACTCATAAGAACTTAAGAACATAAGAAATTGCCATGCTTGGTCAGACCAAGGGTCCATCAAGCCCAGCATCCTGTTTCCAACAGAGGCCAAAACCAGGCCACAAGAACCTGGCAATTACCCAAACACTAAGAAGAACCCATGCTACTGATGCAACTAATAGCAGTGGCTATTCCCTAAGTATAATTGATTAATAGCCATTAATGGACTTCTCCTCCAAGAACTTATCCAAACCTTTTTTGAACCCAGCTACACTAACTGCACTAACCACATCCTCTGGCAACAAATTCCAGAGCTTTATTGTGCGTTGAGTGAAAAAGAATTTTCTCCGATTAGTCTTAAATGTGCTACTTGCTAACTTCATGGCATGCCCCCTAGTCCTTCTATTATTCGAAACTCAGCGAAATAAGGTAGGGGGAGGGATTTAGGTAGGGCTGGGGGTGGATTAGATATGGGAAGGGAGGGAAAGGTGGGGGGGAGCTAAAAAAAAGTTCCCTTCAAGGCCGCTCCGATTTCGGAGCGGCCTTGGAGGAAACAGGGAAAGCCATCGGGGCTCCCCTTGGGCTTGACACATGCAAGGTGCACAAGTGTGCACCCCCTTGCATGCGCCGACCCCGGATTTTGTAACCTGCCGGGTAGCGAGCACAAATGTACCCCACGCGCGTAATATTAAAAATCTGCCCCTATGTGTGCATATTTCTATGGGACAAACACAGAGGATCTCTGAAGCAGAAGAAGGGATTACAAAGCTGAGCAGGAGATGTGGCTATGCAGACTGCATGGGCCGTATGGTCTTTATCTGCTGTCAAGTTCTATGTTTCTTTGTTTCTGTATTGTACCTTGTAATAACCTTGCCAGAGCTGGGTGATATAATTTTCAAAACCTGCTGCAATGACTTACTAATGATATGGAGCACACCATTAATAACAGCATAAGAACAGCTCAGATTCAAACCATGTGTTTTTCATTGTGGTTGGAACACATCACATTTACATTAGAAGTTTATGATAGTCATATGCTACAGATTTGTCATTCTGTAGTCTGGGGTTAGGATGGCATGCCGATGGTAATGCTATCCGGCGTGCCCTTTTATTACAGCAGTCCCTCATTATAACAAATTGTTCTTTATAGCAAGGAAGGAGGGGACCCCTTTTAAAAAAAAAAATATTCAAACCCCATTAGTTGGGGGGAAATGGAATTTTTAACAATCTAAAATGACAACATAACTTTTGATTGCAGGATATTTTACTACATGCAGTTTGCTCGTAAAAGTACTTGGAAATTCAGTGCAGTCAGCAGTAGAGACAAGGTTTTCACTTAGAAATATTCCTGACTCCCAGCTTGAAATACTAAAGTGCTCTGACTCTCACCTTGAAGGTTACATACAGTATTAAAATACCTATATCAAGTGACCCCAAAACAGTGCTGCTTAAATGAGGTGGTTAAAATGATAAATATTTCTGGATGAAACATAGAAATATAGAAATGACGGCAGAAGAAGACCAAACGGCCCATCCAGTCTGCCCAGCAAGCTACGCACTTTTTGTTTTTTTCATACTTATCTGTTTCTCTTGGCTCTTAGTAACTTTTTGGTTCTATTTCCCTTCCACCCCCACCATTAATGTAGAAAAAAAAGGCACAACAGTTTTACATTTACTGTAAGAGTCATGTAAAAATGTCCAAACAACTGAAATTTGAAAAAAAGGTGATATTAATAAACACAAACAAAAACATGTAAAAATGATGAGAAAATTTACAGTTTCTTGTGACTCATTTGGGAGCAAATCCAGGAATCAGCATGCTGAAGAATTAACATCTAAAAGAACTAAAAGTATATGGTTTGCATTCTGAGAACATCCTTCAGACCTACAATTAACTAACCAAGACATCATGAGAACAAAGAATTGCACAAGCAGTGAGGAAGACCGGATGAGAAGACATCGAGGAGGAGAAAGAAGCAGCAGCGAGCAAGAGAGCAGCGCCACATTTGATAATAAGAGACTTTAAACCAAAGGACAGCAGAGAGTGCGAAAGGATACAGGACTGGAAAAGTAGGGTGTGAAGCAGATCAGCAATGAAATAAAAAAACAAGCAGAGCCACGCGGTATTGCATCCTGGATAGCTCTCTGCTTCAACGGCAGGGGAGAAAGACAGATACTTCACGCATATCCAGCATTGCTCTCCGCTTCAACGGCAGGGGAGAAAGACAGATACTTCACGCATATCCAGCATAGCTCTCCGCTTCAACGGCAGGGGAGAAAGACAGATACTTCACGCATATCCAGCATAGCTCTCCGCTTCAACGGCAGGGGAGAAAGACAGATACTTCACGCATATCCAGCATAGCTCTCTGCTTCAACGGCAGGGGAGAAAGACAGATACTTCACGCATATCCAGCATTGCTCTCCGCTTCAATGGCAGGGGAGAAAGACAGATACTTCACACATATCCAGCATAGCTCTCTGCTTCAACGTCAGGGAAGAAAGACCGATACTTCACGCATATCCAGCATAGCTCTCTGCTTCAACGGCAGGGAAGAAAGACTGATACTTCACGCATATCCAGCATTGCTCTCCGCTTCAATGGCAGGGGAGAAAGACAGATACTTCACGCATATCCAGCATAGCTCTCTGCTTCAACAGCAGGGGAGAAAGACAGCTACTTCACACATATCCAGCATAGCTCTCCGCTTCAACGGCAGGGGAGAAAGACCGATACTTCACGCATATCCAGCATAGCTCTCTGCTTCAACGGCAGGGAAGAAAGACCGATACTTCACGCATATCCAGCATAGCTCTCTGTTTCAAATGCAGGGGAGAAAGACTGATACTTCACGCATATCCAGCATAGCTCTCTGCTTCAACAGCAGGGGGAATGAAGAAAAGTGGATCTATATACAGACAACCAACAAGGACTGAATTACATAGTCTGGGTGGGCAGATGTGCGTGGGTGTAGCTTGCTTGTTGTGGCGGTTACTACCCCTAACTAATTAAGCTAGATATTTCACTTAGATGCAGTTCCAACACTGCTCTCTACATTAATGGCAGGGGTGGAAGGGAAATAGAACCAAAAGGTTACTAAGAGCCAAGAGAAACAGATAAGTATGAGGAAAAAAAAAAGTGCGAAGCTTGCTGGGCAGACTGGATGGGCCGTTTGGTCTTCTTCTGCCGTCATTTCTATGTTTCTATGTTTCTATGTAAGTACACTATTAAAGTTGATTTTTCAGCAAATTCCTGACTACCAAGCCTGGTTTAGGCAAGAGTGTGGTTAGATCCAGGGTTTTGTTGTTGATTTTTTTTTACTTTCTGTTTATTGGGTTTTTTCTTAAGCAAACAATGTTTACAATGTCTTTCTTTACGTATACAGAACTTTACAGATTGGTGTGGTTCAATCCAGTACCTCATGCATATCTCTGTGCATTCTTCCAGTTCTTACTAAGTAGGTTTGTGTGTCAGTCAGGGCCTTAGACATGCTAAGAATTCATCAGGTATAGCGGTCTCAGACTAGATTGAATTACATATCTCACAACATTTGGAGGATGCTGTTGACTGGGTTGGTCAGTGCTCTTCATTACTTTGTTCTTGCTGTAGGTTCCGATGTCCTGGGTCAGAGCTGAAGATTGCTTTCACTGCTTGAACAAAGGGGCTAGTTTCTGTTTCTGTCTTGAAGCTACAATAAAATAGTGATTCCATTACTTTGTTTAAATGTGTCTTTAATGAATAAAGCAATGCATGGTACCAGAGGTAAATTGTGCCAAATGTAATTTAATAAAGTGAAAAAAGAAAGACTTCATGATAAAAGAGAGCTGGAAAATGGAGCAGCTAAAAGTTTCCACAACTGATATTCACAGGCAATCTGGAAAACAACTGGAATAGATTTTGGCAAATATTCTTAGTTTATCTAACTATAATAAAAAGGAATATTACCCTTCTCCTGCATCACTGGTATGCAAATCGAGCTCCATCCCTCTCCCTCCCTATATTCTTCGGCTCCACCCTACTCTCCAGTTCCGACCCCCTCTCTGCATTTTTTAATTCACTCTCTACTACCACATATAGATATTGAGCTCCATCCCTCTCTCTGAATTGTGGAATCTACTTTCTATTACCACACAGTGCATCCAAGCTCAGCACACACTCTCTACTGCCACACATCTCAATTACACACTTTCTGCACTTCACAGCATTTCCTCGTCTTTGGACCGGCTTTTACTACTAGTCTGCAATAAAACATAGCATAATAACAAAAGATAGCCTAACAGGTGTGGATGCACTTGGTGTTTACAAAATATTCCAGCTTGCAAAAGATTAAAATAATGCAAGGACATGCTCAATAAAATGAAAGAACACTACACATACAGGAAATATGAATCCTAGGAAAGGTGAATGTTCCATTCTCAAGTACAATAGGAGGGAGACCCAATAGAAAAGTTTGAAAATGATTTTGAACTTAAAAATCAGTCAAGCAATTTTGAAGAGTTGACCCTTTAATATATTACCAGATGGGGACCTATAGCAACTAAAGGAGTCAAAATCTTCAACAAGGTAATTTAATTGAAAGTATGCAGTGGGGAACCTATACCCACTGGAGAGATGTGAAAATTAAACATAGAAGAAGAATCCTGATACAAATTTTATTTTTTAGTTCAAGGATGGGCAAACTATGGCCCATGGGCCAAATCTGGCCATCACCATATTTCTTCCAGCCTGCCTATTTCTTGTAAAATTTACATTATGTGCAGCCCGTTGATGCACCTAGTTGCCTACCCAAGTGTCGTTCTTCATGATGTGCTGAACTAGTGACGTCAGGCCTAGACCGATGTCAGGCATGTAGGCAAGCAGGTCATAGCATCGGCACTCTTTAATGATCTCACCTCCACACCAGCAAGAAGAGGACGCATGATGACGTGAAGTCATTTGCTAGCGGGGTTCCCACCCTCTGCCAGCAAGAAGAGGCCCTGCACATTGGTGGGCCTGAAATTGAACTGCCAGAGGGCTTCCAGTACCCAGCTGGCAGGAAGAAGATGAAGATCTGGGGAGGTGGGATGAGTCACATGCTGGGTTGTAAAGGGAAGGGGCGAGTGTGGTGAATGACTGAGAGGGGAGGGAAGGGAAGAGAGTGAGTGCGGGAGGGAGGGAGGGAGAGGGTAAGTGACTGAGGAATAAAGAAAGGGAGTGAGTGGGGGAGGGTGAGTGACTGAGAGGGAAGGGAGTGAGTTGGCAGAGGAAACATGAGTGAGAGGTAAGGGAGTGAGTGGGAAGCAGAGGATGAGTGACTGAGAGGGAAGAGGGTAAGAATGAGGGAATGGAAGGGGATTGAGCTGTGAATGTTGTGTAACATTATAGAAATAAGTAGTAGTAGTAATAATAGATTGAGTGGGATGGTGAATGAAAGAGGGGAGGGGAGGCAGTGAATGGAAGGGGGGTGAGTGACACAAAGGGAAGGGAGTAAGATGAATGACAGATGGAAAGGAAGAGGATGATTAGGAGTAAGGGGTGAGTGACTAAGAGGGAAGGGAAGGGGATTGAGTGGGAGGGTGAGTGACTGACTGAGAGGGGAGGGAAGGGGGTGAATGACAGAGGGAATGAGGTGAGTGGAGGGGAGGAGTGAATGACTAAAAGATGAGAGGGAAGGGGGAGGGAGAAAGTGGAGGGAAGTGAGAAGAGAGGGTAGAAGGATTAGTGAGTACAAGTGTGTGTATGTGTATATGAGAGAGAGAGGAGAAAGTTTGTGTGTTCCCCCCACCTCCCATTGACTAATCCACTACAATCTCAGGGTGACTGGAAATCAAATGCTCATAGATATGAAGGGGGCAAATGTTTTATCCTTATTAGTTTTAATTATTGGGTGTTTTGATATATCTGTTGTTTTGAAATATTTAACTGATTTATGGGAAATGTTTAACATGTAGATAAACTATATAGCAGGCCATATGGCTAAACAACTTCTCACAGAGCCGAGAGCTGAGATCTCTGATCAGCCTAATCTACCCCGACACTCTTTCTGTCAGTTTCTGCTGTGGGACTCTAACCCTCCTTCCAATAATTCAGTGGACAAGGGGGCACATCTGGGAGCTGTGGGGCTATCATGCAACCAGTGGTGTCTCTAGACAGGAATATGGAGGTGGCGACAGGGGGAAATTAAGTCTGGGGGAAGGGGGGGGGGGAGCCAAAGTGACATTTCCACACATCATGATCACCCCCACAGCACAGCCCCCTGCCTTCAAGCTGACTATAAAAGACACAATAAAAAAAGTTCCAAGGACCTTCTATGCAATTTAAAAACGAACAGTCATTTTCAACCATCCAGTAAAATTACCATTAAAACTATTTGATAGCTTTATTTAGTCAGTATAGATGTATGAGTGAAGCCTGGTGTCTATACAGGAAGAGATAGAAGCTCAATATAAAGCCTGCACTTCCAGTCTGTAGCACACTCTGCATTCTCACAACTTCTCCCAACAATGGACTAGGATGTTTCCTCTTACAAATCGCCATTCAAACAAACAAAAAAATAATTCAGATCATGGTGTCACATCAGTATCAGCCATACAAAGACCTTCCACTGCCAGAAACTTGTGAAGTAACACAAAACCATGCAAAAAAAGTAATTCAGAATCTGCAACCCTGCTATACAATAATAGCACTCATACAGCAACAACTGTACCTGGGAAAGGGAAGCACTGCCAAATATTACCATAGGACCTAGAACATTAATACCACTCTCTCTGGAAAAACAGAGCAAGCCAGACTGATATAGATCCCTACACAGACACTCGATGCTAGCAGAATCCCTCACCTCAGTCATACACAGACTAACCTTTAACTACCAGAAGATAAGAGACCACAAATTAAAAATAGAAACATGCACACAGAAACAGAAAGGGACTTTCCGAGAAGTCGGACTCCGCATGCAGTGCAATACCAAAGAAAAAGAAACAGAAATCTATTTCATACATGTGTGAGCACGCCAATGAACGCACCTAGATGGGCGAACATTTGCAATCGCACGTATTCTGTATCATTCACGCAAATGTGCTCACACTATATAAAATACACTTAAATCTACCCAACAACATGCTCGCGTATCTAAAAGATATGAGGCATGTATTTTCAACATAGCCAGATAAGTAGCAGTTTTTGAGACTTATCCGGCTAAGTGGCAGCAAAACCACCACTTACTTGGAGAAGTAAAAATGTATCCGGATAAGTGACGCAAATCTCCTATACGCAAGTATGTGTGCTCCTAATTTTAATCATTTCACATGGAGATTTAACTCACGTATTTTCTTTAGCATTTGTTGTTTATTACACATGTAAATCATCACATTTTGTAACATGCAAACATGAAGGAAATTACCAGTTTTACCAATTGGTCCACCAGTTTTGCCCAGTCTATTTCTAGATCATCAAGACCCTCCTAGTTCTTCAGCCTGAATTCCCCCTAGTTTACTCTGATCCCTCATGCAGTCAGTATTTGGTTGTAAAGAATTTTATTCTCATTTATATTAGACAATTAGCAGGTGCAAATATATGCAGGTAACATATGTATGAGCGTCATTTTGGCAGGTTATAAAATAGCAATGTATACAATTAAATGTTGGCCCTGCTCCTGGCCCATCCCTTTTTCATACAAGCAAATTTATTCATGCATCATTACTTGCACATATATGTTTGAGATTTATAAAATAGCTTTTACGTGAATATGCACTATTTAGTGCACATCTGCTAATTTGTACATACTCACCTCTTTGAAAATTCACCTTTCACTGAGCAAAATGCACAGATGTAAGAAAGTCACAGTCTCAAAGCTGACATATTCCACTCTGAAAACTGAAAAAGAAATATTTTCTACCTTTGCTCTGTGTTCATTTTATTTTTGTAACAAGGTTAGTTCTGACCTCTCTTTTCAATATTCTCCAAATTATTTTTCCAGGGTCTCTTTTCCATTTCTTCTCTCCTGACCTTTTCCCTTCTTTCCTACATCTGTTTCAGACATTGATCTTTCCCTTTCATTCTTTTCTCTCCATTTTTCTCTTCTCTGCCTTTCTATTCATTCATAGCTAAATTTCACCCCTCTTCTCCTATTCTCTAATAATCCCATTCCGTCCCCCTCTTTTTACCTCTCGCCTATCTACCTTCCAGCCTTCCCATTCCTCCCTCTGTTTCTCACTCATTCCCTAACCTCCTATTCCCCCTGTCTTTCATATACTCCCTAGTCCCCCATTTTCCACCACACTCTGTATTCACCCAAATCCTCATCTGCTTTCCTCTGCCTCTCATCGACTCACCAGCCCCAGCTTCTTTCCTGTTACTCATTGCCCCCTTAATCTCCAGACTGTTCCTCTGTTTCTTGCCCCCTACCCACCATTTTATTACCACCTTTTCACCACCTCCATAGCCCCAATCTCACCATCTCTCACTCCCTTTCACAGACCCATCCCTTTTCTCTCAAACCCCACCTCAGCACCCCAATCCCTTCCCACTATTTTTCACCCTCTCTCCAAGCCATTCACACAGCACCTCTCAAACCCCTCCCCATCTTTCAGCCTCCTTCTCTTTCCCTTGCTCATACCCTTAAGCCAATCTGACAAATGCCCTAGTTCCCACCCAATTGCCAAGTCTCTGCTCTTTCCACCTTTCACAAGTCTATGCTCTGGCCCCTCAACATTTTGTCAGAACTCCAGCTCTTCCCCTTACCCCCAATCCTGTTCTTCCTATGCTCTCCACCCCAGTACCGAGTCTCACCGAGTCCCCAAATCCCATTCTTCCTATGCTGTCCCCCAGACCCCACATCCCATTCTTCCCCTCTCTCCCCATCCCATTCTTCCCATTCTCCCCCAGTCCCTGCCTTCCATTCTTTTATTTATTTCTTTAAAACTTTTCTATACTGTCGTTTAGTAGTATATCATCACAACCGTTTACAGATAGGCACATAAATAAGTCTGGTTAGGATTATAAATTAGCTAGTAGGTGCCAATAAAGTTTCGGTTACATGATTCATATAATATACGCTATTTGGATCGTGGATTGGAAATTCTGCTCTTCCCCTGTCCTTCCCCTTCTGTGGCCTGTGCGCTGAATCTGATACATCCCCTGTTTGAACTGGGGGTTCACTATCTACGGGGCCCTGCATGCTTGAAGTATCAGCTGCTTAGATATGCAGTGTTCACAGCTGATGTCTGAACCGTACGGTGCTCTGTGGATAAGAGCCCTGCGGTTCAGACAGTGGATGATTCACTCCCCTTCCCTTTCCTTTTCAGGTTTCTCCTTCCTTTTTGCCTTTCCTCTCTCTTTTCATATTTTGTTTCCCCCCCCATCCTCTTCTGCAGAGTTTTGAAAGGCAAGTGAGTTTTCATAGGGAAAGTATGTGTGTTGGGGAGGGGGGGAGGGAGATGGAGTGGAGAGGAAAGTGAGGGAGTGGGAGGAGAAGGGAAAGAAGACAGCACTGGGTAAGGGTAGGGAGTAAAGGAGGAGAATGAGAAGGTTGCTTTGGGAAGGAAGGGGGAAGATGCACTTGCTAGGGGAGAAATCTACTCACGCCTACATCTACTGCCACTCCCCCCCCCATAAAAATAACCAATTGTTGGGGGGCAGAAGTATATGGTGAGTGCATTTCTTCCCGCTGGCAAGTACATCTTGGAGGAATGTCCAAATCCCAGCCCTTGCCTGTTCAAGTTACTCTTCCTCCTCCCCTTTGTGAAATTACTCTCTCTGTGCCTTTTCAGGTCCTTCCCTCCCTTTCACAAAGCACTGAGGTTCCTTTTGTTTACCCTGAGACAATGACATGCCCCTAGCATTGTACTTTCTGTAACCTGTACATTTACTTTACTGTTATCATTATTTTCTAATTTCTCCTCTCTTTCCTTCCCTTTTTATATATTAACATACTGGCTATTACTTTGGCATCACATGTAAAATTGTCATGCCAGTAAAGTTATCTGAAACTGTAATCCCGTGGCTCATAAAGCATTGGGAATCAATTAGTGCATGGGTGGGGATGCGAGTTATCCTGATATTGTGTATTGCTTGGGTTAGGGCTAGGCCTTCCAGGAGTCCTTTCCCTCCTCGCCATCCAGTCTGAGTACTGGTGGTCGCTGGTTTTGGTCAGTCTCTGGCAAAAGAAGGTTGATTTATTTATTTATTTATTTATTTATTTATTTAGGGCTTTTTTTTTATACCGACATTCATGATACCAATCATATCATATCGGTTTACAAGAAACAATGATGCAATAACAATATGAACAATAGGCGAAGAGAGAGCAAAGTGAGCAAAAGTTACAATAAAACAGGGGCACTTGAACTGGGAGGAGGAAGAGCCAGAGGCATGGCTAACTCAGAAAATAATATCGTTTACGTGGTTGTCCTCTATCTCTTATCCTACTCCGATGTTTCTGTGTGTGAGAGTGGTCCCTTAGAAAGTGTATGCAATACTGTGAAATATATTGTCTTTCTTTATGCGCTATTATGTGATATATTATTTTTAGGAACTGAGTCCTGATATTCCAGGTATTCTACTATCTGTGCTAGTCACAGCGCCTGTTATGTAAGGTAAAATAACACAGCAGAAAGCGAAGATTGTTACTCTTCCATATGTGTTTATTTGTATGATTGAGGCTGTGTTTAATTATGTAAATGTTTGTGGGGATGCAAGGTTCTTTTTTGTGGGGTGGGGGAGTATACA
This sequence comes from Rhinatrema bivittatum, assembly GCF_901001135.1. NCBI lineage: Eukaryota > Metazoa > Chordata > Amphibia > Gymnophiona > Rhinatrematidae > Rhinatrema > Rhinatrema bivittatum. The sequence continues at coordinate 531,756,438 of NC_042617.1, forward strand.
GCTCTGTGGTTCACTAAGTAATGGGGTATTCCGGGAACACCCTTGAAGTGAGACCCCATGTGGTTTGGTTCATGCTGTAACTAGGCAGTTTTGTAGTTTTGAGGATCCCTGATCTAGAGTTCAGAGATAGTATGGGAGTAATATGGCATGAAAAACAGATAACTGACTCTATGACAGGGGCTGCCACATGCCCCAGGAGAGGAGCTTGATCCGGGACTGAAGTAAATTAGCCTCCTGGAAGGAGTGTTTTCTGTCTATGAGCCAGAGATGAGGAGGCTGAGATACAGGTTATCTGATCCCTCTGCTTTCTGCTGATGAGAGCACCTCAGGGTGTCAGGAAGGAACCCCCTAATGCTGGATAGGGTTATTGTGTGAAGAAATCAAGGTATAGACGAAGAACCCAATGAGAACCTGGAAAGCTCCGGTAGCACTGTTATTACAGTGAAAAAAGGATGGAATTTATCCCTGAAGATGCCTCTGTTCTCCACTGCACCAGCTGCTTGACCACAAGCACTGTGAACACACATGGCTTTCTCAGGGACCCTGGAACCTGATGGCTATGACCAGCATGGTGATGGTGACTGCAGAAAGTTTGACAGTATGGGAATACCATGAGCGCTTACTGCTCCTCCCCTTCCATGTGTTTCCCCCTTCTAGAGAGGAGGTGAAACGAGGGAGGAGGAGAAGCTGCAGGGTCTAGATGCGCGGGCTTACCATGTCCCTGTACAGCCAAAGTGTCTGCAGCCACTGCCACCACGCTGACTTATATCTAGGGTTGCCAACTGGCTCCAGATTCTCAGGACAGGTTGATCGAGTCCTGGTTTTACCCTACTGCCTTATTTCATTTATTTATTTATTTATTTATTTATTTATTTATTTATTTATTTATTTAACATCTCTTATAGTCTGCTACCTCCACATAATGATCAACGTGGTTTACAAATAAAACATACATATTAATACATTAAGAGAACCATGCACATAATAAACATCACATAATCCACTTATTAAATTCTTCAGTAAAATTAAATGCCTTTATTTGCTTCAGAAACACTCTAACATCACTAAGTAATCGTATCTCTGTAGGCAGTACGTCCTATAATGTCAGAGCAATGTTACATACGTTTTTTGCAGTCAGGGATTTGAAGTTCTGACTTCCCTATTGCCCAGATCAGCCTGTCCTGAAAATCTGGAGCCAGCAGGCAACCCCACTTACATCACAAGGAGTGGGGAAATAAGGAGGAGGAGACTTTGTTTAGCAGAGAGTGAAATGCACTCCACTGGGCTGCAGCTGGTCTTCCTCCTCCTCCTCCTCTCCCTGTAGCACAGAATAATATCAGTGTGACGTACTAGTCCGGCCACACCATTCCAGCTCAAGCCTCGCAAAGGTCCACTGTTTATAAAACGCTACTGGCATAAACATGGCTCGCTCTTCAGTCTCTTCTTTCATATGCTCCGGCCTCTTATTCATCCGGCTGCTGGGATGACATCTGCTGCTCAGTGATTCAGCTCATCAATGTATACAAATCACCAGAAGCCACAGTCTAAACAAATGTTCTCTTTACTGAAATTATAAGCTAAAGGGAATGCTCAAAAGGATCTGAAGGAACCTGCTGGTCTGGAACTCAGGGTGTCATTAATCCCCTAAAAAAATGCCTGTTTTCCTCATTTTACTTTTTGGAATGTTTTAAAACATTATCGGAGAAGCACCCTTAAACTCCTAACACTGCCACCTTTATGTTTACAGTAGCTATAATCCCCTCTAGATAAAGCACTTACTCTTGGTGTGAGTTAACAGCCCTCAGCTTTGCTTCAGGTCCTCTCCTCCCCCAGATAGTGCATAATATTGAGGTACGAGGCATCAGACTGCTTGGCAGACTAACTCACCCCCTCCTTCCCCCTCCCTCTCCCCTGTATTTCTGGTACGGCATCAGCCTCTGCAGCAGAACAGCATTGGGATAATTCCACTGTAGACTACAAGGCTGCCTTTTTTTTTTTTTTTTGAACCTTCAAGAAAAAAAAGATTCTTTTTTTTTATATTGCCTGGCAGCCATTATTGCTGCTTATTACGGGGCCTTGGAATCTGGGCTCCAGCAGCCTTTTCCGAGTATCATGAAACTTTGTTTACAACTACTACTAATTTGTCCCCCCCTAATGTCCCTTTTTGCCTGGCCTTTGGCCAAAAAGGCACGAGCTACGACTAGGGATGCCCACAGCTGCGGAGACAATTCTCAAACTGACTGCTTTAGGCCAAGGTTCGTGGGTACTCTTTACGCACAGACTTTAAGTTTCAAAGAGAAGCAGGGCCGATTCAATATCCCACGTGTAAAAATGTGCATCCACGCCGGGCGCACGTTTTTTCAACGCACGCACATCCACCTCTCCTGGGCGCACAATGCAATATGTAAATGGGTTGCCACGCTAAAAGGGACGCGCTAGGTAAAACTTGTGCATCCCTAGCGCTCAAGCATCGGGTGCCAAGCAGACATGGCTGTGCGCCCACGACAGTATCGGGCACCCAGCAGCTGGCCTGGCCAGAACGTTCTCCCCACCCCCGGCAGGGCTGTTCCCAATTGCTCTTTTTCACTGACAATTGCCAGTAAAAGGACCAATCTTCTTTCAGGACAGCATTGTGACAGCGAATGGACCAATTGGCCCTGTGATGGCGCAAATTTTTAAGTGTTGGCACCTTCCCTCTGAGAGTTACCGGAGTCACCAGAGCCACCAAGCGCCGATAAGCTCGCTACCCTGGGCCGGCTGGAGGGTAGCGCTCACCTCTCCGTTTGAGCAGCAGGGCGGCCAATGAGCTGTCTACCCTGCCAGACACTGCGCCCAGAATTATTTTTTTTTGAGCGTTATTTTTTTATGATGCTAATAGGAGGAATCACAGAAAGCAGGATTTTTGTTTTAGTGGTTGAGCCCTGGAGCATGGCATGCCTTGATGCCAGCTCCCAGGCTGGCATAAAACTTACTGGGATAGAATGGGCACATTGGCAGTGCGAGAATTTTTTTAATCTCAGGATAATAGCTAACAGACTCATCTACATGTAGTTTACATGTGATGAGCGCTATTATACTCCTGTTTGGATGCATGTTTTGGATATGCTAATCCCCGTATTGCATCAGGGGTTATTTTAGTGCATCCAATCGCGTGTTAAGCAGTGCGCTCGCCAAAGCACATGGTATTGCATTGGCCTGAAAGTATGCATGTACTTTCCCTTTCAAACTAGCACTGGATATAAACTTACCTGTGAAATTTAGCACCTGCTGTTTCAGCGGGTAGGATTCTTAGGGAAAACAAAGAAGGCTGCTGCTTCCATTAGGCAAACTAGGTGGTCACCTAAAGTTTTGGTGTGGCAAACTCCCACCAGTATAAGGCCAAGAAGGGTGCTATATCAGAGCCAGTACCAAAGAAGATAGCACTGTACTGGAGCCATTGCCGCTGGTAGAAGGGAGCACTGCGCTGGAGCTGCAACTAGGGTGCCAAATACTCTTGCACTGGCCCTGCATCCAAAACACACCCCCCGGGAATGCATCATCTAATTGCTGCTAAAAATATGAATGTTGTGAAAAACTGTGCATCCTTTTATCCATATTGAGGGAGGGCAATTTTCAGACAATTTATGTGCCTGAAGGTACAGACTGAGCCAGTTTTGTCTTACCCAATTACATACATAGGGATGGAATGCTGCTTTTCTTCAAACCAGAACTGTATGTGGAGACCACTTGGAATCACCACTAGATGGCCCTAGCTTAGGACATAGGTTTGGATCTTAGACGAGCTTCCTGTGAAATGGCTGGAATTGTGAGCTCCTGTCAGCATAATAGCAGGCAAGGACAGAGAACAGTGTGGCATTTTTTCTAGCTTTTTGAAGGAGTAGGATCCTTGTGTTCCAATGTCCCTGTTTCTATGGCCAGAGATTTAGTGAAAGGGGAGCGGCATATACCTTTTTCAGTACACATCCTCTCTACTAGGGTTTGCCTCAGGTTTTTTGAGCCCGGGATTTCATTCTTCTGGAAATTCGTTTTTGGAGTTTTTCTTTTGTAAATCCCTGGTTCTAGTTTAGGGAGGGAAAAGCCTTACTTTTCCTGGGGAAGGATAGGGGTAGAAGACCTCTCCCATCTCACAACCAATGGAAGGACAATGGTGACTTGCCACAAGACTGCCCCGGTTTTGGTGTTTTGAAGAAATCTTTTGTCCCTTTGAGTTGGAAGTTTGCTGCCTCCCTTACTGCCCCAAAGTTAGGGAAAGGAGAAAAACTGTTTCTTTCCTTGTTGCGAGAACTTTCAGCCTGAAAGATCTACTATTACTATTTTGAAAGAAGAACCTGGAGTAAGACGTTTTGTGTTTTCTGGAGACCACCACCAGAATCTTCACCCTGGGAGAAAGGATGAGGACTATTTTTTTGCAGATATGGAAGTACTCTTGGAACTCTAGTTTATCTGGATCTGAATATGTAGACCCTGGAAGAAAGGAGGTGCAGAGGAGACATGATACAGACCTTCAGATACCTGAAAGGTTTTAATGATACACATATTTCAAAACATTTCTGTTGGAAAGAAAACAATAGAAATAGGGATCATGAACTGAAACTCCAGGGCGGAAGACTCAGAACCAGTGTCAGGAAATATTTCTTCACGGAAAGGGTGATGGATGCCTGGAATGCCCTTCTGGAGGAGGTGGTCAAGATGAAAACAGTAAAAGAATTCAAAGGGGCATGGAATAAACACTGAGGATCCCTAAAGGCTAGAAGACAGAACTGAGAAATGCGTGCAGGGGGGTAACTTGCTGGTGTGGCGGTTACTACCCTTAGCAAAAGGCATGGGATTACTATCCTTAACCAATAACCCTTGATACTTTTAATGTGACTGCAATATTGTTCCCCATTTAGATGGCTAGAGGACAGAAATAGAAAGCATGCAGGGGGGTAACTTGCAGGTATAGCAGTTACTACTCTTCACACATGCTCTCCATTCAGACGGCAGGGGAGAAAAGAGGAATTAGTTTCAAACAGCCGAGGGCTCCGACTTCTATGGTCTGGGATACTGATACACAGACATAAGGGAAAAAAGCACAGGACTGCTTCTAAAGCCAATTCTTAAAGGAAATGATGAAAGCTTGCTTGGGGGTAACTTGCTGGTGCGGCGGTTACTACCCATAACCAAGAAGCCTTGATGCTTTAAATGCAACTGAAACATTGCTCCCCGCTTCAGCGGCAGGGGAAAAGGGAAATTGGATTCAGACAACAACCAATAGGGCCCCAATTTCTTGGTCTGGGGTACTGATAAGCAGACATGAGGGAAAAAGCACAGGACTGCTTCTACAGCCAAGTCCATAAGGAAAGCACGTCAAGCAACACTGTATGAATTTTCAAAAAAGCTCATCACCCAGTCCAAAATGTTACTAGCTGGAATTTTTTATGGGTATCATAAGGTTTGGAGATAACTGCACAGAGAGGCAGTTACTACCTTAAGCTTGCTGGGCAGACTGGATGGAACATTTGGTCCTTTTCTGCCATGACTACTATGTTACTATGGTATGTGATCCCATCACACCTAAGATACTCTACCCATCTGGGACTGATTATTCCAAGCCCTGGAGAGTAAAAATGTCTCAGGACCCTGTGCTGATGAACACATTCACAGACAGAGGAGCAGATTGAGTACAATGGGACATGGACGTAACCAGAATCAAGTCTGCTTGGTGCCATTTAATTAGAGATGTACATATGTTTCAAACAACTGCAAAAATACAACAAAGCGAATGGAACTGCCGAGAAATGATGATGGGCGGTTAAGAAATTTTCTCAAATAAAGAAACAAATAATAAATAAATGAAACAAAGCAAAATGGCTTCCTACAAAATTTCCCTAAAATATTTGGATTTTTTGGTATTCGTTGTGAAAAAAATATCATGCCTCCCTTAGTTCTGGAAGTACCTTTCCGCCTTCTGCAATTCCAGGGCCCTTGGAAGGTCAGCAGTAAAGTTTTAGTTTGGAATACCCAGCTACGGTTTCAGTCCTGTTTATCCTGCATCTCCACATATTTAACAAGGACACCCAGAGGAAAGGTTCCCCTCCCTGCACCTTGGCCACTGGAGGCTTATTCTTCCCTTATCAGAGAATCCACATCCCGGAGCTTTCTAAGTTTTGTGTTTGTGTGCAGGGACTTAGCCCCAGGACTAAGTGTGGCCCCTGCCTTCTTGGCCATTAGCAGAAGAGGAGCTGCATATAAATGTCACCCAACGTGGGACTCAAGAGTGTTAGCAGGGTAGAACTGGAAAATATAGAAAACTCATTAAAAGTAAGGAACTTAAGATTCGTTAATTTTCCTAAGTTACTTCATATATCTCCGAAAGAGATGAATAAAAAATATTTAATAGAGATAGTAAAGGTATCTGAAGGAAATATTCCACCAGTGGTGAGGGTTGTTTACCTACCACCGAGGCAAAAATCCTTAGAAGGAACTTTAGAAGGAGAGAATAAAAGACTAGGCCAAGTCAATGATGAAGGTAATCCTTTATTAAATGTGACAGATTTATTAGAGACATCGGATTCCAATTTAGCAGAACCCAGTACCATGATAGTAACTTTTGCACTAGAAATAGAGTGGATATTTAGATTGTTTTTCAAATATCGATTATGTAAATTTTTGAACATGCAGGTGAGAATATTTCCTGATGTGTCAAGAATGACACAAAGAAAAAGGAAGCAATTCCTATTTCTAAGATCTCAGATATTACATTTAGGAACTACTTTCCTATTGAAATTCCCCTGCAGGTGTCAAATTAGATATAAAGGGCCGACATCTCTTTTATCTCCCCTTGCAGTTGATTCAATTGCTTTCAGATAAGGATAAAATACAAGAGGGCTTTGAGAGTCAAATTCAGCTGCTATTATAATCCCTCGAAAAAAAAAAAAGGCTGTGACTTTCTCTCATTTGGAAATGTCTCCTCCTTCTGCGGTTTAAACAGCATTATTTCCTTATTTTATGTATATTTTGAAGATTAATGGAATGACGGGTCCTTAATAGTTAGTTAAGAATTGAGGATCTTAAACAGTGACGTATAGAGTAATGATATAGATGGAAATAGCATGTGTTATATTCTATAATTTGATAATGATGTTACTTCACTGTTCTTTGTCAAGAGTATTTTTCTTGGTATGTAAATTTATAAAATTCTAATAAAAAAAAAAAAATAAATAAAAAAGAGTGTTAGGGTAGAATTGGGTGTTTTGGAAGTGAAATCTGGAGGGCAATACTCTGTGCTGGCTGGTTTGCACAGATAGCCAGACAAACTTATAGGTGGATTTACTAAGCCATGTTAAGATGATATCGCGTGGTAAACAGCATGTAATGTTCGTTAAATGCTGTTTATTGAGCCAGATCACCATATCACGGCACTAAAGCATGATAGAACAAAAGGTTTCCTCCCCAATGGAAATAAGCTGCTTTGCATGCATAAAATTGCCTAATGTATGCAAAACAGTTTATGCATAAACATAACTATGTAAATAAAATAACACGGCTGACTTAGAAAAAAGTCAACTCCATTATTTTACTGTGTTTGAGGGAGCTGTGGTTATTTTCCTGAGAAAGCATCGGGACGTTAACATGAATCGCTGATGCTCTTGCAGGAAAATAAAAGGGCCAGTGGCCTGAGAAATAGCTTTCCCCCAAATAAGGAAAACCACCCTGTGGGTCGATGGCAACTCTACCACCTACTGAAGTAGCACTGCCCCCCCCCCCCCCCGAAATAAAAAAAAAAATCAATACCTTATTTGTGACGCCAGCCTGCTTCCTTCCCACCTCCCTTTCAACCCAAAAATGGCCTCCTTTGTCAAAAGACCCCCCCAATCCATCCCTACCCCACCTTCCAAATAAAATAAAATCCCTGGAGTCTAGGGTACTCCCAACCTACAAAAAAATAAATCTTGGTGGTTGGGGGGAAAGCAGGTAGACCCCTACCCCTACCTCCTCCAGTATCTCAATATGTCAGTGAAGGACCAGGGGTGCCCCCCCCCAACCCCATTTTTCAAGATGGCACCAACTAGGCCCTACCCCTATCACGTGATGGGGCAAGGTTCGGGGATTGAGCACAGGCCACATGTGTCTGCAAAGAAAGTATTAAGAAACCAAATGACCAAAATGCTGAATACATTCCAGTCTGGGATGGGAGATGGCCCTACGTAGTCACCGCTATTAGTAGCAACAGTAATATGGGATTACCTTAGTTTTTGGGTACTTGCCAGGTTCTTATGGCCTGGATTGGCCACTGTTGGAGACATACTGGGCTTGATGGACCCTTGGTCTGATCCAGTATGGCATGTTCTTATGTTCTTTTGGCAGTCTGCCATTATGTTTCATGGAGGGTCAGCTATCCACCACTGTAAGATTTCCATGATTAGCCTGCCCAGTGGCACCAGCATGAGCAAAATCAATTTTTTCTGAGGGAGGGGAATTCACATGTGCCACTGGAACATTCCCATTTCTGCCATACAAGGGGGCAAGGGGCAGTATACCATGTAATAAAAAAATAATAGGTCTATGGGGCAATATGGAGTTTCTCCCAAATGGAATGGTGTTTTATCCTGATCCCAAGTATAGCTGTGTGAACAATTTGAAGTCAAACTTGAAACAGGCGTATTTAAGCTTAGTTTCAAGTTTAACAGACTTTATTTTCCCTAGGCAACTGGAAAAATTTCAGTGAAGCTTTACCAGCCAATAAAGGTAAAATCCAAGCTTATTCATTGAAATTCAATGTAAATTTGACAAGTCACAGAAATCTGCACTGGATCTCCTCATTTGCAAATTTCCACTAATCAGGGTATTCATTCAAATCCAGATGAGGATTTGCTGAATTATAGAAATCCACACTGGAGTTTTGCAAAGAAAGTTTGGCCAACTAAGTCTGGGAACCCCTGAAAATTCTTGCAGGCTTGTTGAATTAATTTGTGACCATTTTTTTTTTTCTTGTTGTTGTTAAATTTGTACATCGCTATTCACCAGCAGACATTGATATCATTCTTTCCATAATGCCATAAATTCTGGCTGGCCTTAAAAGTAAAACCCAACATCCTTACTATAAAACCAGCTCTCCTGCACGCAGACATTGAGTGCTCACAGTAAGTAGGGCTTTGGGATGGTCCCGTGTCTCAAGGACAAAATAAAGGAATCTGCACTTGAGGAAATTATGTGTATCTTTTGAGACTCTCTCAGAAACTGCTGGCTATAGTCCACAAAACCCGAGCTCTGGTTTCCTTCAGGCTAGCATGCTGTCTCACTAGCAAGACCCACTGTCTCCTTTCCCCTTTCTCATACCTCGTTATTGTTTGTACAGGTGTCATTTCTGAATATGGATGGGTAAGAAATGATCGACCATGGTCTGCTGTAGGCTTCTCTCACATTCCTCAGGTTTGCTTCAACATTTATCTCTGGGTCTTAGAATGCCACGTTGATATTCAAAATACTATTCCTACAGTACCTGCTCCCTTGGGAAGTAGATGGACGAGGCACTGGGGTTCGTCTGAGATTTGGAGAATCCTTGTTCAGGCACAAGTCAGAGGAGATATGATTAGCACCAGAGTCCTGGCATTTGAGCTACCAAAGAATCCTTTGATGGGACATATGAAGACATTGCAAGAAATGCTAAATATCTGATCCCAGGAAAGTGTTTTTCTAAGCAGACAAAATGTGGTTTCTCAAAGAAAATCCGTATGTAGCACAACATCCTAAAGAAACAATGATACAGTATAATTAGGATGAATTAATTTCAGATGTAAGTTTTATTGTGCTTATGCACTGGGGATTCTTTACCTTTGGGAGGAAAAACTAATGTTCAGAGCCATCCGGTGGGGGGAACAGTACACTTTTGTTGTGCCACAAACTTCACAGTTACACAAGCAGTTGCGTTTCGGAGGAATTTAATTTCGTCAGTGTTATGCTCAGGCTTGTGAACCCTTGGCCGACGGGAGGATGGAATACCTTTCGGAAGATCCGTAGGTTCTCTCGTCGGGTGGCGAGGCAGAGCGGAAGACAGGACCAGCTGACCCTCGGCACTGGAGACTGATACGGCTGCGTAGGCGGATGAAGAGACGAGGAGCTGTGTCTTCACTACTGGAAGTCTGTGGTCCCCCCAGGAGGATCCCGTAGGTACCCAGACCGCTGGGACTTAGGTGGACCTTTGAGAGGTCAAGGAATCAGTGCAAGGGCTGACTGGAGCTTCGCCCTGGAAGCCCGCGGTCCCCTCAGGAGGAGCCCGTAGGGACCCGGACCGCTGGGACTTAGGCAGGCCCTTGAAGATGGTAGTCTAGAAAGAGTCCTAGGTCAAGTGCCAGAGGGTCGTCGCTCACCAGTCCGAGGTCACACACCGAGGGATCACCACTTGCCAGTCCGAAGTCACACACCAGAGAATCACCGTAAGCCAATCCAAAGTCAGGAACCGGGAACACCAAGACGAAACAGGAACAAGATCCAAAGCTCAAGGAACTCACCGAAGCAAGCAGACTAGACAGCGTTGGAGGATGTTGCCAAGTCACTGAATGAGCAGAGGAAGCTTCCCTTTATACTTCCCCTGCTCAGGCTGATCAGGAACAGGTGAAGCTAGTTAAAGGGATAGGTCCCTTTAAATCTGTAGAGGAGGCGCAGCCTCGTGCATAAGGATGGCGGCTGCCATCTTTGATTTTACCCCGCGGAGGAGAGACGCCGCGAGGGGGGAGCAGGACGGCTCCCCCTGCAGTGAGCAGCACCGGGGGCTGTGCAGGAACGACGGCCTGAGTCAGAGCCCTCCCCCAGGGCTCCTGCGGCAAAGGAACGCCGCGGACAAGGTAGGGGGCCACGGTCGTGGCAGACCACGATCGTGGAACACAACAGTCAGAGGTAGAAATGGTAATATTTAGGGAAGAGAAAAAACAGTCTTTACCTCCTACCGCCACAGTTCCGGTTGGAACAATATTTGCAAATCCGTATTTCCCATGCTCCTCTGTACTAGAGGGCGGACTCTCCACAATGTCGCTATTCATGACATGTCTTATGTGCTTATGTTCCTATGAGTCCTGTATCAACAAGACATAGGATCTATATGAGTACCTTTCACATGGGAGCAAGTATCCCTGCTAAGCGAGTAGTTGTGCTGTTTTGAGAAAGAAGTTAAAAATCTGGGGTGTTTGATGGTTGCTGGATTCTGACAAACTATTCAACCTAATCTTCCGGGCAGATCAACATTGTAAAAGGTTGTGTCCTGACCTACGCAGAAAGTAATTCCTGGAACCATATGCCAAGCAAATGAATTAAAAGCAGAGGTCTGGACTAGATTTAAAACCTAGAAAGGATGTGGGTTATAGGCTAATTAACACTTATGGTAACATAAATGCTTGGAAAATCTTATGCTCAAAATAAGGCTCTAATAAAGTTCATTACAGTACATGCCACAGATAGCTTTAGCTGCAAGGAATCCCAGTTAGGAAATGGGGATCAGATGATATACTTATGGGGGAGAGAAAGAGAATAAATGGTTCATTTGTTTGTTTCAGCTCAGTGATGCATGGCTTTTCATCTTGAGGTCATGAGTTAAAATGTGACTCAGGTCAATAAAAACTCAGTCATTTTTATTTGAAAGCATTTACTGACTTAAGTGAAATAAGCTGATGACCTCACTCCGCTTCACAGTGGACAGGTATTTATACCAATAAAAAAATGCCCATCATTCATTTGTGCTAAATGATCACACTAACAGAGAAGGTGAGGATAGAGAGGGTAATTTTCAGTAGTGTGTGTAAGCCAGCATAATGTGTAGAAGTCAGTGAATCTAAAGCCAATGCTGTATTTTATAAACTGTGTGGTGACAGTCAAGCAGTTTGTAAAACACTGTGTTCCTTCTACCTTTAGAAAGTTGATTTGATTCAAAGCTATCTATGCAGGTTCAGGTTACTTTGATTGTCAAGAGGGCAATTTTTGAATTGCATTCAGTTAGACATCAGGATATATTGATTCTGGGGGGTTGATGCATTAAACTTTAACATGCACATTAATGTCTCTTTTCATGCACAACAAATAATGTGGTATGCAATAAAGCCTTGCATGCAATTTAAAAGGGTCAGAAGAGACGCTAACAATTTAAATGAAGGAATGTCATATACCAATGAAGCTTTACTGTCTGGACAGTAAATGTTGTGGTATTTTTTTATTACATGCTTTTTACCAAGCACGTATTAACACTCAGCATCTGACACCTCTGCATGCTAGTGAAAGGGTTTCGCTAACTGTGCGCATGTTATAAAATACGGTATCCGCGTGCACATGCGTGGCGGATTTTGACATCCATGCGCATGTGCGGCGGATGGCCTCCTCTCTGCATGGGGGAGGGGGGGATTTTAAAAGGCCACGCATGGCGACTGGAGTAGGGCCTTCCCCAGTTCCCTTCCAGTCTGCTCTAATTAAAGAGCGGACTGGGAGGAACTTCCCTATACCCCTACCCAACCTTCCTACCATTTCCCCTCTCCTCCCTGACCCCTAACCACTTCCTAGCTACTTACATTTCTTTTGCTGGATTACTTACTGCTCTTCAGGAGCTGCTCTGTGCATCTTACCCCCATGACTTTTGTTAAGGATAGTAACTGCCACTCCATGCAGGTTACCCCCTTGCAAAAGTGTTACACCTAAAGTTAACATAGGTTACCCCATGTTTTCATTTCCATCCTCAAACCTATAGGGATCTACAGGGTTTATCCCATACCCTTTTGAATTCCATCACTGTTTTTGTCTTCACCACCTCTTCCGGGAGGGCATTCCATGCATCCACCATCCTCAATGTGAAAAAATATTTCCTAATCTTGGTTCTGAGTCACCTCCCCTGGAGTTTCATATCATGACTCCTAGTTTGAATACGGTTCTTGTTGGGAACCCCGGCCGCGGGCAGCCACGGCCGAGTCCTCCCTCACCTTCTGGCACTCTCCGGTCCTTGCCGCAGCCTTCTCCACTCCGCTCCGGGGCCTTCCCACACGTCCTCCCCATGAGGAAGATGCCGCGGACTTCCTTGTCCAGCTCTGCTGCTTAGGCACGCGCACACCAACCTGGAATTTAAAGGGGCCGCGGCGGGAAACCTCGGCTCGGCCCCCGAAGATGACATCAGACACCCGGGCTATTTAAGCCCAGCTCAGACCAGTGTTCTCTGCCTTGGCAACAGGTCGACTCTCTGAGTAGCTAGTTGCTGTCCCTCCGTGTTCCAGTTCCAGTTCCTGTGCTCCTGACTCCATGTTCCTGCTTCCGTGATCCTGCTCCTGCTCCGCTCCTACTCCCGTGTTCCTGTTCTACTTCCTGCTCCTGCTTCGGCTTGATTCTCTGGTTTTCGACTTCAGCTTGGCTCCTGGTTTTCTCTGTCTGCTGTCCGTCCTGACCCTTGGCTCGTTCTCCGGCTTTGCTAGTCTTCTGCCTGCCCTCACCTCTGGCCTGGTTTCTCATTCTATATTGCTGCTGCCTGCCACGACTTCTGGATCGTCTCCGTCTTCCCAGCTCTTCTGCCTGCCTAACTTGGACTGTTCACCGGACTCTTCTTCGCCAGGAGAACTTTGCCTAAGTCCTGTCAGCCCTGGTACCCAAGGGCTCAACCTGAGGGGAACGAGGGTTGGTATAGGTGAAGGTCCTGTCTGGTCTCCTGGTCCAGTTCCACCTCCCGGCTATGAGCCCCGCTGTAGGCCTTCCTTCAGCGGATTCGCCAAACATTCTAGCCGGCCCAAGGGTCCACGTTCACAATAGTTTGTCAAGGCCATGGACCTGGCAGACCATTCGGCCTCCAGGCTATCCCAGGCATGGCCCAACGCCTGCAGCAGCAGCAGCACTGGTTAGACCTCTTAGCAGCTACTGTTGAGAGGTTAGCCAACCGTCTGGACTCAACACCTCCAGCTGCAGCTCTGCCTCTGGCTCCCATTCCAGCTCCTGGACCTGCCACATCTCTACACTTGCCTGCGTCACCCCATTACGCAGGGGATCCCAAACAGTTCCGTGGCTTCCTGACCCACTGTTTTATGCAGTTCGCCCTGCAGCCTGCGCAGTTCCCATCGGACCAGATTAAGACAACCTACATATTGTCTCTACTGGATTGTCAAGCCCTGGCCTGGGCGTCTCCACTATGGGAGTGAGGTGACCCCTTGCTTGGGGAGATGCAGCAGTTTGTTCATGCCTTCAAGCAGGTATTCGATGAGCCAGCCTGGCAATCTACTACCGCGATGGAACTTCTTCACCTTCATCAGTGTGCCCGGCCTCTGGTCGACTACGCAGTCGAGTTCTGCACCCTGGCGTCAGAACTAGGTTGGCAGGAGGACAGCTTAAGAAGCATTTATCTGGAGGGTTTGTCCCCTCGAATAAAAGATGAACTCACTGCCCGGGACCTTCTGGATGATCTCGAACCCTTAATTGACCTCACAGGATGGACTGACCGCCGGCTTCAGCAGCGAGCCCGGGAAGTCAGGCCTTCTTGGAGACCGGTTTCATTGGCTCCATCTTTCTCTTGTCCACTTGCTCCTGCTCCTGAACTTCAGGGCAACCGAGGAGAGGAAACCATGCAACTTGGTTGCAGCCCACTCACTCCAGAGGAGTTGAAAGCACCGCCATTCACTAGGACTTTGCCTTTACTGCGTAGGCAAGGGTCACTTGCCGGCCCAATGCAGGGAGCGGCTGGAAAACTTCCAAGCTTTGGCGTCACAGGGGTGCTGACCCTAGGCTGCATGAACCCTGCTCCCCAATACACCGTCCCCGTCTCTCTAGAATATCCTGGTGGGACGTTTTCAACTTTGGCCTTCATAGACTCTGGGGTGGGAGGAAATTTCATCCTTGCTGACCCAGTGCAACAGCTGCAGCTTCCGGTACTGCTGTGCACACCGCCCTTACAGATATCGTCCATCCACAGTACCTCGCTCCCAGGCTGTGTCTCTGCCACAACAGCCCCAGTGATCCTCCGCACCAGGGTTCTTCATGAAGAGGAGATCTCCTTTTTTGTCCTGGGGAAGGCCATCCACCCCATTGTCTTGGGACTATCCTGGCTCCAGAAACACTCGCCACTCATTAAATGTGACACCCTTCAAATCGCTGCTTGGAGCCCGACTTGCTTCTCTTCGTGTCTGCCGACATTACCTCAGCCGTGCATTCCTTTGGCCGCCACACCACTGTCACTGCCACCACAGTACTCTGAGTACACTGACGTCTTTTCCAAGGAGAAGGCTGAACTCCTTCCGGAACATCACCCCTTTCACTGTGCAATTAATCTACTACCTGGAACCATGCCTCCCCGAGGCTGAGTTTACCCTCTGTCCCTACCAGAGACACAAGCAATGTCCCACTATATCCAGGAGAACTTGGATCGTGGGTTTATTCGACCCTTGACCTCACCAGCGAGAGCCAGCTTCTTTTTTGTCACTAAGAAGGATGGCTCCCTTAGACCTTGTATAGACTATCATGGTCTCAATGCCATCACCCGCTGGGATAGATATCCTCTTCCACTAACCCCGGAACTCTTAAATCATCTACAAGGAGCTAAGGTCTTTACTAAACTTGACCT
This sequence comes from Rhinatrema bivittatum, assembly GCF_901001135.1. Lineage (NCBI taxonomy): Eukaryota > Metazoa > Chordata > Amphibia > Gymnophiona > Rhinatrematidae > Rhinatrema > Rhinatrema bivittatum. Next base: position 531,771,988 of record NC_042617.1, read on the forward strand.
TCAAGGGGCCTACAATCTAGTGCGAATCAGACCAGGTGATGAGTGGAAAACCGCATTCAATACTCGTGATGGGCATTACGAGTATCTAGTCATGCCCTTTGGATTGTGTAATGCTCCAGCAGTTTTTCAAAACCTTATGAACGAGATCCTCTGAGACATGCTCCACTCATCGTAATCGGCTACCTTGACGATGTGCTCGTGTACTCCAAAGATATCATTACCCATCGATGGCAAGTAAAACAAGTATTACAAAGACTCCGCGATAACCTCTTGTTCACCAAGTTAGAGAAATGTTTGTTCGAACAAGAATCTCTGCCATTCTTGGGGTACATTGTATTCTCTACTGGATACAATGAGACCCTGAAATAGTGTCGGCCATCAAAGACTGGCCCCGTCCAGTGGGGACCAAAGCCCTTCAGTGCTTTCTCGGATTTGTAAACTTCTACCTGCACTTCATCCCCCACTACTTGCAAAACGTAGCTCCACTCACTGCCCTCACTAAGAAGGGAGTGAATGCCAAAGATTAGCCACCAATGGCACTCCGAGCCTTTGAAGAACTAAAACAAGCTTTCCTCTTGAATTCTTGCCTACATCACCTGGACCCCCAATGCTCTTTCGTTGTGGAAGTGGACGCTTCAGACCTGGCAGTGGGGGCTGTCCTCAGCCAAGTTTTCAACAAAGGCATGTTACTCCCCTGCTATTACTTCTCTCGGAAGTTCTCTGCCACCGAGAGAAATTACGGCATAGGTGATAAAGAACTCCCAGCCATAAAGTTTGCTTTTGAAGAATTGCATCAGTGGCTTCAGGCAGCCCAGCATCCAATTGTGGTATATACTGACCACAAAAATCTGGAATATCTGTGTCAAGCCCAGCGCCTGAATTCCAGACAAGCTCGCTGGTCCCTGTTTTTTAGTCGCTTCAATTTCTCCTTATGGTACCGACCAGCATCAAAGAATCTTCATGCAGATGCGCTCTTCCATACCACTGAGACTGAGGATTCACCTCTTACACCACAGTACATCCTAGATCCAGCTAAGGTCATTGTCGCTGCCCTCTGAGGTCGTTCCCGCAGGCAAGATGGTTGTGCCCATCCGCTTGCAGAATAAAGTCCTCTCCTGGGCACACGACTCTCTAACAGCTGGGCATCCGGGCACGGCCCGAACCTTAGAGTTACTAACTCATTACTACTGGTGGCTGCACATCAATCAGGACGTCCAGGCATATGTCAATTCCTGCCCCATCTGTGCTAGACAAAAGCCCTTACCGGGTCGCCCCTGGGGGCTTTTGCAACCTCTTCCCATACCAGTGGAGCCTTGGACTTACCTCTCTACAGATTTTATAGTGGATCTACCACTATCCAAGGGGAAGCAAGTCATATGGGTCACGGTAGATAGATTCTCAAAGATGGCTCAATTCGTGCCTCTCGCAAAGCTTCCTACTGCACCGGAACTTGCTCAACTCTTTACATAGCATATCTTCTGCCTACATGGACTACCACTGCACATCACTTCCGATCGTGGCTCACAATTTACAGCTAAATTCTGGAGAGCATTGTGCAAAAAGATTGGGATCCACTTGGACTTCACATCAGCTTTCCATCCTCAAGCAACGGGCAAGCAGAACGAACCAACTGTTCTTTGAAAGCCTTTCTTTGCTCTTTTTTAGGAGACAAACAGGATGATTGGGTAGCCCTACTACCCTGAGCAGAGTTCTCTTACAATCACCATATTCACTCCGCAACTGGAGCCTCACCCTTTCAAGTTTTCTTTGGTAAACAGCTCAAGCCACCTTGCCACTTCCACTAACAGTGCCTTCGCCTGCAGCCCAGCTCCCAGTCCAACAGCTTCATTCTCTCTGGGAAACCACCCAAGCTAATTTGCAACGTGTGGCTGCCACAGCAAAGAGAGACACTGATAAACACCATCGCAGAGCTCCTGTTTTCAACCCTGGAGATCGGGTTTGAGTAAGCACACAGCATATTCGCCTACGGATTCCCTCCATCGCATAGCTTCCTAAATACATTGGTCCCTTTGTGGTCATGGAACGAGTGGGTACAGTCTCCTACCACCTACGTCTGCCATCTAACCTATGGATACACAACGTATTCCATGTTTCTCTGCTGAAACCATTAGTACTTTTAGTCTTTCACCCCACACCACCCATACCTTTGAATACAGTAGCAGAGGAAGAGACCATCTACCAAGTACATGATATTCTGGATGTACGTTTCTATCATCAACGAAGGGAGTACTTAATATCGTGGGAAGGATGTGGTCCGGAGAAGAACACATGGGTACCTGCCTCCAACATCCTGGATAAGTCTCTCCTCCTTCAATTCCATCAAGACAATCCCAGTAAGCCAAGACCCCGGGGAGGGGGCGTAAGGGGGGGGGGGGGGTACTGTTGGGACTCCGGCCATGGGCAGCCACAGCTGGGTCCTCCCTCACCTTCTGTGCATTCTCCAGTCCTTGCCGCAGCCTTCCTCGCTCCGCTCTGGGCTGCGACGGGGCATTCCAGCGGCGTCCTCCCCATGAGGGAGACACCTCTGACTTCCTTGTTCAACTCTGCCCCTTAGGTGCATGAATGCGCACCAACCCGGAATTTAAAGGGGCTGTGGTGGGAAACCTCGGCCTGGTCCCCCAAAGATGACGTCAGACACCCGGGCTATTTAAGCCCAGCTCAGACCAGCGTTCTCTGCCTTGGCAACAGGTTGACTCTCTGAGTAGCTAGTTGCTGTCCCTCTGTGTTCCAGTTCCAGTTCCAGCTCCTGTGCTCCTGACTCCATATTCCTGCTTCCGTGGTCCTGTTCCAGCTCCATTCCTGCTTCCATGATCCTGTTCCTGCTCCGCTCCTGCTCCGCTCCTGCTCCTGTGTTCCTGTTCCACCTCATGCTCCTGCTTCGGCTCGATTCTCTGGTTTTTGACTTCAGCTTGGCTCCTGGTATTCTCCTGTCTGCTGCCCGTCCTGACCCTGGCTCGTTCTCCGGCTTTGCTAGTCTTCTGCCTGCCCTGACCTCTGGCTTGGGTTTCTTGTCCCTGTATCGCTGCTGCCTGCCACGACTTCCGGATCGTCTCCGTCTTCCCAGCTCTTCTGCCTGCCTCGACTCGGACTGTTCACCAGACTCTTCTTCGCCAGGAGACCTTCCCCTAAGTCCTGCCGGCCCCAGGACCCAAGGGCTCAACCTGCGGGGAACAAGGGTTGGTATAGGTGAAGGTCCTGTCTGGTCTCCTGGTCCAGTTCTTCCTCCTGGCTATGAGCCCCACTGTAGGCCTTCCTTTAGCGGATTCTCCAAACACTCTAGCCGGCCCAAGGGTCCACATTCACAATAGTTCTTATAGATTACTGTACCAAAAACGCAAGAATCTGCCCTTCTTGGCATTGAACCCCAGCTGCTAAACCTTCAACCACTGTTTAAGCGTAGCAGAGAGGAAGGCAGGGGCCGGTGATATGGAGGCCTGCTCAAAGCTTGTAGTATGCGGCTGTCGGTGGTGGTTGGTTGGTAGTTCCTTGGGGTTCGGGCCTTCTTCATGCTTATTGTTGCTTCCTTGCAGTAAATGGAGGGCCCAGGGGATGAAGTCGGCTGGTGGTAACGTATAGCTCTAGTACTTTGTGAACTGCCTTCTATCATAAACCACTGAAACCTTGCCCTATAACCAGGAATGGCAGGTCTTTGGGGAATTTATATATGTTATTAAAGTGTCTGTGAGAAGTGACAGTTTGAAAGATTTTGCTTTATGCAAAATAGCACTAGAAAGGTAAATACAGCTCTTTTCTATTATCCCCTCCCACACAATTTTATTTTAAAAAGATTTTACATGTAGCCGTTTGTTTTAAAATGTACATATAATTCTAAAATTAGCCTGTAGATACAAGTGCTAGTTTTCAACTGTATCTCGTTTATTTACTTTAATAATAAACAAGTTAGTACTACTTTATTTTTGTGTCCTTCAGTGTGTTAAATTTAGCAGTGGCCTTTGGCAACCAAATTTTGAGTTTATTAAGTTGAAGCATTTAAGTAGGAGCTACAGTATATCACATCTTTAATATGGGACAAAGTGAAGTACCTGGACAGTTGAGAGCTTTTGAGTGGATTTTACCCACCACTCTCTCTAATTTAATATTCCTTTCCTCACTTGGTCTAGTCATTGCAGCAGTATGCCTTATCTAGCTGCAGAGTTTAGCCATTAGGTTTCATAACTGATCAATGGCTGCTAGCTGAGACTCCACCTACTCTTTTCTCTGGGGCCTGTGTACACTGAGCACCCATTGTAAATAAAATGTGAGTAAAAATTGTGCACTGATGCATCGGGAATTCAAACGAGCCCTGCAAACCCAAAAACGTGCACGTGCACATGCATAGAAAAATAACTTTCAAAGAACTCCATGTGGCTCCATACATACACACAGATCTACTATAATATTTTAAAGCAAGCATGTAGCGCATTTTAAAACTAATCGGAGAAAATTCTTTTTCACTCAATGCACAATTAAACTATGGAATTTGTTACCAGAGGATGTAGTTAGTGCAGTTAGTGTAGTTGGGTTTAAAAAAGGTTTGGATAAGTTCTTGAAGGAGAAGTCCATTACCTGCTATTAATCAAGCTGACTTAGAAAATAGCCACTTCTACTACTAGCATCAGTAGCATGGGATCTTCTTGGAGTTTGAGTACTTGCCAGGCACTTGTAGCCTGGACTGGCCACTGCTGGAAATAGGATGCTGGGCTTGATGGACCCTTGGTCTGACCCAGCATGGCAAGTTCTTATGGGGTTAAAGTATGAAAATAAGAGGGTAAGTAATTTTTTTATTGACCTGAGTCTTGGGGGCTATAAGAAAGCATTGCTAGAATATGGCATACTTTTCTATTTCTCTCACTAACAGGGTCATTTATCAAATCGTGTTAAGGCATTTTTGCATGTGTTATGGCAATTGTGAAGCCAAAACACACAACATTGCAATTTTAATGCTGAAAATAACTACACCTTTTTCAATTGCATTAAGTTGTTTGATATCATGGGTATTTTTAGAGTAGAGCAAGGAGGGGAGAGAGTGAGAGAGGGAGAGGGCATCTGGGGGAAAGCACTCTAGTAAGCAGCTATTTATGCTACTATAGAAGGCCCACCTAGTAACTTGAGGTGAGGTTTAGGTAGTGCCCTGCGTACATCTCACTTTTACATGCAAAATGAGATGTACGAACAGAACAGTATACTCTTGTGAAGATTCGACGTCCTTCGGAGTGAGGAAACTCACACAAAGATGAGATTTGTACAATGTTCTCTCAACCTAGCTTAATGTTTCCCAGGTAGAGAATCCATCAAGCTAGGCTGAGAGAACATTGTACAAATGTCATCATTGTGTGATTTTCTGCAATCTGAAGGACATCAAATCTTCACAAGAGTGTACTATTCTGTTCGTACATCGGAAATATTTCTTCATGGAGAAGGTGGTGGATGCCTAGAATACCCTTCCGGAGGAGGTGGTGAAGGCAAAATCAGTGAAAGATTTCAAAAGGGCATGGGATAAACACTGTGGATCCCTAAAGGTTAGAAGATGGAAATGAAGAAAAGAATGCATGAGGGGTAACTTGCTGGTGTGGTGGTTACTATCCTTAGGGATGGATTTTAAAAGCCCTGCATGTGTAAATCCAGCCGGATTTACACACGCAGGGCACTCGCTCGCCGGCGCGCCTATTTTGCATAGGCCGCCGGCGCGCACACAGCCCTGGGATGCGCGTAAGTCCCGGGGCTTCGTAAAAGGGGCAGGGAGGGGGCGTGTCTGGGGTCAGGGGGCAGTTTGGGGCAGTACCGGGGGTGTGGCGTAAATCTGCCAACAAAGGTAGGGGGGGGTTTAGATAGGGCCGGGGGGGGGGGGTGGGTTAGGTAGGGGAAGGGACTGTTCCCTCCGAGGCCGCTGCCTGTTCCCTCCGAGGCCGCTCCGATTTCGGAGCGGCCTCGGAGGGAACAGGCAGCGCGCGCCGGGCTCAGCACGCGCAAGTTGCACAAATGTGCACCCCCTTGCGCGCGCTGACCCCAGATTTTATAAGATATGCGCGGCTACGCGCGTATCTTATAACATCCAGCATACTTTTGTTCGTGTCTGGTGTGCGAACAAAAGTACGCGCTTGCGTAAATTTATAAAATCTATCCCAGTACCAATAAGCCTGATACTTCTGATGCAACTCCAGCATTGCTCTCTGCTTCAATGGCAAGAGGGAATGGGAAATTGGACTCAGACAGCAACTAGCAAGGGCTCTGACTTTGAAGGTTTGGGGAACTAAATATGGGGGTGACCTGTATGGCATGGCAGATGCTACGTGGCAAATGCTAACATAAGCTTGCCGGGTAGACTGGATGGACCAGTTGTTCCTTTTCTGCCGTCATTGTCTTTGTTTCTACTCATGTTTGAATGAGGCGGGATGGATGAAGTGTGTCAGTGAAAGATTTAAATTGTTTTAATTTTAGTCCTCTCAGGTAAGAGATAGAATAGGTAGATACTGTTTATATACAGCCAAATTGTGGGATTTTCTTGGCTTTATTGAGTTAGAATTATTGAAAGAAGGCGAATGCAGGAGAAATAAGTAAAAAATCATTCTTTGGTACACTTTGTCACTCTTTATGGGACAGTGCATATAAACTGTCTGTGCATCTGCAGTGCTATTGTTTAAACCTGCTTGAATCTTGAAGGGAGACAGAGAGATAATTCACCAAAAGAGTCTGGGAGAGAAAGGACATTTTGAGTAGGCTACTGATATCATTATTTATCTTATCTGAGTAACTGAGTAGTCACTATTTAAATTAAAACAGGAGTTGGCATAGGGGAACAGTGTTGGAAAGTTTCCCTCATAATTTCTGTAAAAGCTGTTCAGACTGTGAGACCCTTTGAATTTAGAGGATGTATATTGTTAATAACAGTCTGGAAGAGATTTAAGAATCATGTGTTCTGCAGAATCCTTCAATTTTTAATAAAATAGCTCCAGGAACATCTAAATAAGTGAAATCCTGAATCAGCACAGAGTCAAAGGAGTGCAAGTGCAAACTCAAGGAGATTATCAGTGTAAAGTCCAGGAACTAGATAGTAATTGAGTGTGATAGGAGAAGGGAATATTTGTGTGGGAGCGTGAGAAACTTCGGAGAGGAAAGAGACATCCCATATTCCATATGCTCTCCATACCTGGGAAATTTTGATTTCTGGTCACCCTGAAATTGTCATGGATTAGTGGAAATGGGGTGCACAAACTTTCTCCTCTTTCTTATATATACACACATACAAGCTCACTTATACACACATACATTTCCTCCTAAACATGAATAAATATATGCTTTCCATCTCACACACATGCAGGTATCTTCAGCTCTTCTTTGGTTAGGATCTACCAGCACCCTAGACCCCTCCTCTTTATTTTGATTGCTGACAGATTGGGATCCAGCTGCAGCCCCACCCTTTCACACACACACTCACAAAACCCAGGCAGGCTCCCATTTTCTCTTTCTTATTTATTTATTTATTTGTCATTTTTGTATACCGACATTGTGCCTCATTTTCCAGACAGATCGCAAGCGAAAAGTCCCTTATCACGTGCGATACCAAGATGGGGGCGGAGTTGGCCCCGGAAGAGGAGGAGTCGGGGCGTCACCGGGGCCGACTCCGCGAAGACGCCGTGGACGATGAAAAGGTAAAGCCCCTTTTGCGTCCAATTTCACGCCCAATAGCTACACCTTCTATGGTGGCACTATTGGGTGCGAAAACCGGCAGCGATCGCACCGCGGCAGTGCGATCGCGGCCGGCTAGCGCAGGACCACCCCCTGTTTCGGTCCCCCGCCTCTCTTAACTAAAGTATCACAGGCCTGCGATACTTTAGAAAATGAGGCCCATTGTGGGGCAGATTTTTTAAAAATACGCGAGCCCCTCTGTGTACTATCATAATATCATAATGGTTTACAATTCAATAAATAACAAACTAATAACAATTAAAATCATTACATAAAATAACACTATTTAAATCCATTTAACTAATTAAAATGAGTAAAATAAAAATAAAATTAGTATCAAAAATTGTAGAGTATGGAGGCAAAGAAGACACTTGAGGCAGCTTTCATGGCAGGCAGGAAGAGAAGGGGTGAGCCCTCACGAGGCTCTTCCTTTTATTGTACATTCATACAAAGGCAGATGATGTGTCATTACATGATTGGCTACTTTCCCATAGCAACAGACGAGTCCCTACACTATTGGCTTTGGCTCAGGGGGTGTGCACGGATCATCTCATTGGCTGCTGAAATCTATACCTCCTGACTTTGTCCTGCCTCTGACTAGGGAACACCCAGCCCTACTTTCAGGCTATCAGGAATAATTATAAGCCAGAGAAATACATGAAGTCAGGTATCCTCTCCTTGGCAGAGACTTAAGCACAAGTGATGCTTTTATTCAGGCAAATGTCAGGGAGAAGGGAAGTTAAGTGTTTAAACCCTGATGAAATGGCTTGCTGGCAAGCGCATATTTCCCACATCTCACCCTTTCTGTTTTTGTTTAAGCAGCTCAGTAAAGCTTTAGACCCTTACTGAAATCTGTTATGTCTTGGTATGGGCTGGAAATAGGGGAAGGGGGATTATGGAGAGAAGAAAGCTGAATCGACGTGGTGTGCCAGCTGCCGATGAGCTCCTGAATCTCCATATCACCCAGAGCTGGTGCAGGTGGTGTGCCAACGCTGCATGGCTCAGGATTCCCTATTAAGCAGCATACAAGACATCTTTGTATTCGGGCTGAGAGCAAGGTTTCAGTATGGATATGAGGTTGGGTATGCACTGAATACACCATCACAGGCAAACAATTAAGACAATTATGGTCATTATAATAGAAATCGCCCTTTTGAGACCAGAAATATCAGGGAGTCAGGACCATAGCCAATCCCATGGAGAAGTAGGTATTCTGCCTGAAAATGGTGCATCAGCAACCATGGTTTCTATCTGCTCTATGGTATGTGTGAGGTTTGCTTTATAGTCTGATATGTACACACAGCAATGAGATCCAATTAATGCACAAACACCACCCTTTAAGGCTAAAATGGTTTCTAAGGTATAGCTGTTCTGTAATGCTACTTCTCTAATCTGAGAGACTTTTGTTGTGAGTAGTTTTAATGCATGGACTGTCTGATTAAATAGGGCAGTCGTCCAGTTAGCTAGGACGTGTAAGTCTCTGTAATTCATATCATTTGGGTTATATAACTACAAAAGGTAAATCCTTCATCCCCTCTATACTTTCTGTACCTGCTTGGGTCTCCCACTGCACATCCTGAAATCTGCCAATTGCATACATATATGTGGTATAACTATGCAAGTGTTCAGTGATTAATACAAATGTTCGGTTACAATATGGATATTTCCCACCTGAATTCCCTTCCCCATCCCCTGTATCATAGTCCCAACAAAGAGCGGCAGTCTCTTGAATACAGCTACCAATGTGTAGTATGGTATTATTAACTGGAGAGTTAATGAAAACCTCTCTGTAAAGGATAATTAGTCCATACTGTAAGGTTAAATGGTACAGCATGCATCAGTCGTTCTCCGCAGGCTTGGGTTGGCTTGTGTGTGCAGATCTAACAGTCTGTTCGATTCAACAGGTGTGAAAAGTTCGAGGATGTACATGTTGTTCTGTCAGAGTCCTTGTTCTGAAATCGCCATAGCTGGAGAAATAAGGCAAAGGAGGAGGATGCAGAACACAATTGTTAATGAGTTGGCATTCAGGCAAGAAAAGGCGGCTAATAAGTTCTCTGGAGTTTTCTCAAGGCCTTGCTGTTCTAAGAGTTGTGCAGATTGGTTGGATAGGGCCTTGATCTGTCCCCGGGTCATGTGGTGCTGCTTTTTGCAAGGAGTCCGGTCTCTGTCCTTCTGAGGGCTGTGGAGGCTCATGGAGAAGTTTGGGATCGGGTCCTGTAGACCTGGACACCTTTCCATCTTTCCACTGCTTGATTGGACCTGTGGAAGCAAGTAGAGAAACATATCCTCGTTCCCCATTTTAAGGGAACGGGACCGTACCAGACATTAAATATTCTATACAAAACTGATGGCTGTGGGTGACTAACCCTAGTCCCATAATGATTACTCATGGCTGTGTTCTTAAATTTGATATGTTTGGATGATTTAAAGTGATTTAAAACAATACTTTGTTCTTGTTCAGCCAGTCCTTCTTAGGGGAAAATCCAGGGGCAATTATCCCTCCTTTTTGTTTTTGTTTGGTCCAGAGCTCTTAAGGGTATGATTTGCTCTCTCCACAATGGCTTGCCCTGTGGTGTTGTAGGGGATGCCAAATAAGTATTTAATGTTCAATTATTGACAAAATTCATGTAAAGGAATGGCTGCAGTAAATAGAGCCATTATCAGTTTTCCGAACAGAGGGTAACCCCATTATCAAGAAAGTTTTTATGCAGTGATCAATTTTCATTCAGTAAATTAGCAATAAATGTAAATTAATCATTTAAAGGAAAAGTCATTTGCAGTAAGCAGAATCAAATGACAAGTATGTCAGACACTATATTAAACATATGTTACACAAGACTGACACATATTCATATTCATTCATCCTGCAAATATTCATTCATAGTCTTCTTGGCATCAAGACAGACAACAAATAACACATAATTTGAGGTAAAAATATTATCAAAATTTATCAAAAACAAAATTAGATCAAGGATCAAAGAACAAAAGTCAAAAGGCGTTAGAAAAATGTTAAAATAAACTGCAAAGTGTTCACCTTCACATCTCCTCATGGCAGGAAGGCTGTAAATCTGGAAAATATTAAAAACTGGCATACAGCAAAAATTTACTAAGGTAAGGATAAAAGTGAGCTTCTTACTTTTTTAACCTTGAAGAAATCAATTCTATTATTCAATTTAATAAAATCAATTTGGATTTGCAAGAAAAGGCTTGGGAGGGATTGCTTTAGATGTAGCAACCTCTATCAGTAAAAATTTTAAGGTTCAGAATTCTGTATAAAATTTATGAAAAAGAAAATAAAACTGAAGTTTCCTTAAGACAAAAGGTCTGTAGGCCTGAAAAATAAAAACTATTATACAACAGAATTATTAAAACAATAATATAATATAACTTGTAGAATAACATAGCGCCTCCTAGTGGAGACCCCATCATTACTTTATAGATTGCAACTATTGTTCCAGGTTGCAATCAATAATACTCTGAGCTTAAATTCAATGTGGAGTATCAGAATAGAATTTCTTCTTATAATTATTAGAATAGGAAATTAAACACGCTGTTCGCTCAGCTCTGTCTGCTGCACGCTAAAGTTTGAAAGTATTAAAAGATTAAAGACAGATTGAGAGGAAGGGCTAGTACAGGAATGCTGAGTTATAACATATAGAATCTAGAGAGAGAAACTGCAGTACTAAGTCCAGTTTTTTTCTTTTCAAAAGTTCTCCCTCCCTCCCCCATGAGTGGCAAGCAAGAGTTAACAGAAAGACAGTAAAGGGGGGGAGGAGCAGTGTTTCTCAAAAGAAAAGAACTGCACCCAACGAGTTAATCCTTCAGTCAATAGGAACTTAAAGATAGCATTGTTTAACAATCTAAGGACTTGCTGATTCCTTGCAGACTGATTCTATTTTTCTCCTGTAGGGCAAATTACAATAAAAATAGAAGTTCTGTGCACTGGCAATTCAAGCTATAAACTTAAATCTCAGAGAAATGGAGTCATTTTAAATGTGAGCCAAATTAATTTTGCAAAAGGGAAACTTTAACATGTAATTTACACAGTAATTGTTCAAATCTCAGTACAGTTTTAACATAAGGCTGTGCATACACTTTGTGGGGGAAAATACTCTCAAAGTATGCAGATTTTTTGTAACTGAATTCAAATAGAAACTACTCCTTTCAAAGACTAAGAGAAACCATTTTTTCCAAATTTGTACTGTCTGCACAGTTACTTTGCCGCCTAATCTGGTCTGCAATAGGTCATTGAAGTGTATAATTAAATCATTTTTTTCATAGTGATATTTTCTTTGCTTGTAACGCAGGAGTCTAATTAAATCCTTTTTTTCATATTGATATTTTCTTTGCTTGTAACGCAGGAGTGCAGCTGCCTGGCCCAAGGTCTTATATGCTGATTTCTTTGAAGACCTGGGGGCATAGCCACTGCTCATGGCGCTCCGGGCTGCACTCAACTCTATTGCTGCCACACCCAGCTCTTTAATCCCTTTTGTAATAGGAGAGGCTTGAATCCCTTTCAATAATTCCTCTCTTGTGAGATTTCCATGTTCTAGGTGAAATCCCATGCTGACCGCTGCACATAAATTGTTACCGGGAGCAGTGGTTTGAGATGGTAATTTACCTGGACAAATTGGTGATGCAGAATTAATGACTGTCTCAGGCAATGGCAAATGAGGGTACAGGGAGTGGTTGGTGGTTGGTGGGGGAAGGGCTTGCAGGCAAGATGGAGGAAGGCTAGTTTTTCTGACCTCAGTGTTTTCAGTTTCCTGGGGCCTTTTCTCTGAGGTGGACGCAGAGGAAGCCACAGGAGCCATGTGAGTGTGTGTCCCCAGATGTTCTATTTCATTTTCTGTCCCCCTTTGTTCATGGTTCTTTTCTGTGATGGGGAAGGCTTGAAGTCCTTCTAATAATTCTTCTTCTGTAAAGTTTTCTTTCTGCGGTTTCTGCTGAAATTCAATGCTAATCGCCCCACCCAGGCCAGGTTGTGGCTCAATTGTTCTCAAGGACTGCTTTTCTAAAGAAGTGGGGAAGGTGTGAATGGGCTTGGGTGTGGGTATGGAGAGCTGATACAAAGAATTTGCTGTCTCTGAGGGAGACTGAGCATAAGATGGGGGAAGGGTATGTCTGCCTGCTTCTAAAAGCACATGGTTTGAAACTGCTGTCTTTAAACTTTTTTTTTCTATGTGTTCGATGGCCTCTGTACATTTTTGCCAGATTAATCTTTGCTTTATGGGAGCTCTGGGAGCCATATGAAGACAATTGCTGATTAAAATCCAGTTCTGGGTATTTAGAGTTCCCGCCTCCATTGAATACCAAGGGCAACGGCAAGCTATTTCACTTATTAATTTTTCTAAGTCCCCCAGGCTGATTTGCGCTATTTTTCTTCTGGTGATGAAATCATGATTATTGATTATTTTCTGCAGCTCTCTGGCATGTAGCCTCTGCTGTACAGTCAAATCATTGCCCATGCTCATGAATGTGGGGAACAAACTTGCTGAGAAATACTTTAAAAATTACTAAGAAGTACTTTTTTAAAAAATATTTACGATTGCAAATCTGTTGAACGGTACGTACCTTAAGCTATGTCCAGCCGAAATGAGCATGGAGTTTATCATCACGTCGCGGGGATCACCAGATGTAGAGTATGGAGGCAAAGAAGACACTTGAGGCAGCTTTCATGGCAGGCAGGAAGAGAAGGGGTGAGCCCTCACGAGGCTCTTCCTTTTATTGTACATTCATACAAAGGCACATGATGTGTCATTACATGATTGGCTACTTTCCCATAGCAACAGACGAGTCCCTACACTATTGGCTTTGGCTCAGGGGGTGTGCACGGATCATCTCATTGGCTGCTGAAATCTATACCTCCTGACTTTGTCCTGCCTCTGACTAGGGAACACCCAGCCCTACTTTCAGGCTATCAGGAATAATTATAAGCCAGAGAAATACATGAAGTCAGGTATCCTCTCCTTGGCAGAGACTTAAGCACAAGTGATGCTTTTATTCAGGCAAATGTCAGGGAGAAGGGAAGTTAAGTGTTTAATCCCTGATGAAATGGCTTGCTGGCAAGCGCATATTTCCCACAAAAAATACTAATAAACACAATCAAAATCAAACCTTTTTTAAAACTTATTATTTATTGAGTTATAACATTTAAACACAAATGTAATAATCCAAGAATTTCCAGAAATAATAACAATAATCAACACTATACATAATGGGCCGGATTTTAAAAGGGTTAAGCGCATAAGGTACGCGCGCAACCCTTTTAAAACGCCCCTGCGCACGCCAAGCCTGTATTGCATAGGCTTCTGACACGCACAAAGCCTCGGGACGCACGTAAGTCTCGGGGCTTTCTTGGGGTGGGCGTGTTGGGGGCGTGTCGTGGTTGGCGAGTCATCGGGGGCGTGTCGGGGGGCGTGACGCAGTCGGCACGTCATCTGGGGGCGGTGCCGTGGGCAAGGTTTTGGCCCGGGGGCGTTCCAGGGGCATGGCTGCGGCCTCCGGACCAGCCCCCGGACCGGAACATGGCGCGCGGCAGCCAGCCCGGCGGGCGCAAAGTTACGCCTGCTTCAAGCAGGCGTAACTTGTGCGACAGAGGTGGGGGGGTTAGATAGGGCTGGGGGGGTGGGTTGGTAGGGGAAGGGAGGGGAAGGTGGGGGGAGGCGGAAGGAAAGTTCCCTCCGAGACCGCTCCAATTTCGGAGCCACCTCGGAGGGAACGGGCAGCGCGCACAGGGCTTGGCGCAAGTTGCACAAATGTGCACCCCCTTGCGCGCGCCGACTCCAGATTTTATGAGATACGCGCGGCTACGCGCGCATCTTATAGAATCCAGCGTACTTTTGTTTGCGCCTGATGTGCGAACAAAAGTACACGCGCGCGCTGTCTTTTAAAATGTACCCCAATATATTTTAAACAGTAATGTAGCCCATGTCTGGGAGGAGAAGGAGAGTTCTAGCCTTCATTGTGTCTGTAATTTTTATGCAACCCACATCACCTTAATAATCCTTAATTTTTTTTTCTATTTTTGAGATTTATCCCTTAAAAAACGTGCCAAGTGTGAGAGATCTAGAAAAATAAACTTATTATTTTTATACGGTTTCTGACATTTACAGGGAAATTTTAGGAAAAAACTAGATCCAGAGCTAATTTTTAAAAGAAAGAACCTTTTTTCTTCGTGCTTGAGTTGCACGCGAAACATCTGACAAAACTTGTATCTTTTGCTCACAAAAAAATATGATCTTTGTTTTGGAAATATTTTGAAAAGAACAAGTCTTTATCCTGTTTTAGAGAAAAAGAAACTAATAACATTGCTCTAGTGGGTATATTGTTCATAGAGTCTTACAAAAAAGACCCCTGGACTATCCAAAATATCTATACTTCCCTCTTGTACTTGGAGCATTCTTTTTTCTTTTTTTTTTGGCAAATACAATTTTGATATAGTGGGGATTTTCTCATTCTCAAAAGATAATATTTCAACAGCATACTTATTAAAAAGTTCAATAGATGACATTATTCTTGAAACTGGAAAATTCAATGAAGATAAATTGAACGACCTTCGTTCATTCTCTAATAATTCTATTTGGTTGTGTAACATCAAATTATCTTTAATAAAGGAAATATTAGTGTGTGTGTGTGTGTGTGTGTGTGTGGGGGGGGGGGTTCTTTCTATGGGAGGAGACTCTTGTCTATGGCCGAGACAATGAAAGAAATGTTAGTGTGTCCCTTGTACGTATTTGCAACTGTGGCCTCCTCTGGAGGGAGATACTGAGAATAACCAAACAGGACCAGGTGCTGGGTGTTAAATAATAATTTACTGATTAGTTTAATACAAATAAAAGTACCATCTTTAAATACTTGTGCAGTTACCTATGATGTCTTTACAGATAGAGTGTTTCACTATTGGTAGGTTTCCTTTTCTTTCAGCACACCAGTTGAGCTTTCCATGGGGGTGTAAAAAAATGCACTAAAGCTCTCCCAGTGGCTTAACCAGGATTCCTAGATCAGGGGGTCCCCTGCTAGCAGAGTAAAAATCTTACCTTACTGTCCAGCATCTTCCCTAACACCTAGTTCTGTGTCCTGGTCCCATGCTTGTTAGGAATCTGAATGGGGGTCTCCATGATCTTAATTGATTCCTTTAGATCTTCTGAAAGGTGACTCCTCGGGTTGAAATGTTTTAGGCTGGGAACCTGCTGACCTAGGCAGGCTCCCGTAAGGAGGGGAGATAAAAAAAAACCTCTCTCTCTCAACAAAGGAGAAATACTTCCTTCTACAAAAGCCTTTCCAGACTGGACTTCTGCTGTCACAGGTGCTTGCAACATTCATGGAGGAATGGGGTCACTGGTCTTCAACCTCTGCACTCTGTCCCGGCAGCGCTGCGGGTGATAATGTCTAAAACATTATCACCCGCTGGCAGCAGCACAGAGATATAAGTACCCCTTTTCCATTGGCGCTATGGGTGTGAAAGTGTGCGGCCCGGCTGCAACTGCGGTGGGCAGAAATGCACCGTCGCGATGCGGCCGGCTGCACAATTTCGCCCCCGGCCCTTTTTTTTTCGCGCAGGCAGAATGATGAATCTAGGCCCTAGAGAGGAAAAGAGATACAAGAGAAGGCTGAATACTCATAATCTTCTATGTTGTGAAAATATTATTTGTTTTATATGTGATATTCAAAAGGGTGCAAACATTTCGATTGTTGATTCATAATACTGTTTCTTGTTGAATAAATTCCCAAACCACTGTTTGAGTAAACAGTGGTTTGGGAATCCAGCCTTGACTTCATCTGACTTATTTATCTGAAGACTCTGTCTTCCCTCTCTATCCCTGGGAGACTGCCTGGGTGGGTTCAGTCCCTTGTTTCCTGTGAGAAAACCCAGCCAGAAGAACAACATTTTGTTCTACCAATCTTTACCTTGGGTAGCATCTTACAGTGACTCACCCCTTACCCACTGAAACCCCATTACTTGCTATTGCCATCGTACCACTGAAGTGGGAGAGTCATCATTACCCCTAAGTGTCCAATTTATTTATTTATTTATTTATTTAATGTCTTTTTTATACCGATAACCGTTCACACATCGTATCGGTTTACAGTTAAACAGGAACCATTGGGCAGAACCCTTACATATAACATTGCAAACAGGTTAACTTTTGGGCAGGGCCCTTACATAAAATTGAGAACAGCAAAATCACTATATACATATCACCAAAACTATATACAAAAGATAAGTACATAAATAATTGTACATAAAAAAAAAATTGTACATAAAAAAAAAAAAGTACATAAACAATTGGTTTGAGAAGTAACATAGAATGTTAGATTGAAACTAATTTCCAGTGCATGGTGAGAACATTAAATGAGGCTTGGTCTACCTACTCTCTAGGAATTTCTGGCACACAGTAAGGAGTATATTTTCAGTAGTATGCCTAACTGCAAAGGTACCCGACTAAACAGCCTGATTTTACTTACTACCTTTCATAAGTTGTGTTTGAATGAATATTATGTTGTATGCCAGCTGAAATTCCACTGACATGCATTTAGTCAACCTGCTTATTTTATACTGAAACTTCACACTATTGTGAACCAATCATTGGAGACAGGTGTATTTCCTGGTGAAAAAGGCTACGATTAGCCCGGTACTTAAGCAAAAGTCTCTTCCTGTAAATCAATGTACTGGTTGTAGACCAATTTTTAATCTATCTTCTCCAATTAAGGTAAGTGAGTGTTCAGTTCATCAACAATTAGTTTTATTTTTAGACAAAACTACAGCCTTAAATTCTAATCAATGTGGTTTCAGAGCAGGACTTAGCAGTGAAACAATTTTAGTTTTTGCTTCAGACTTTCTTTTGCACCAGGTTGATGCTAAAAAATACAGATATAGTCCTGTTGTAAGATATTTCTTCGGCATTCAATACAGTAAATCAGGAGTTGTTACGTATCGATTAGCTGTTTCTTATTTGACTGGTAGAATGTTTCAAGTTGAAAATGCCAGTGGTAGTTCTAATTGGTGTTAAGTTGAAAGTGGATATTCCTCACAGAAACATTTTGTCAGCTACATTATTCAACATATATCTCTTTCCGTTATGTCAAATCTTGACGAGATTGTTCCATTTTATAAGATAAATGCTGATGATATCCAGTTTTACATTCCAGTGGAAGGAGATATAAGTACTACAATACAAAAGGTTACTATTTGAAGAAAATACAAGCTTGGATGACTGCAAGTATTTAATTTTAAAAAGATGGAAGCGATGTTAATATCTAAAACACCTAATTTATGCACCTTTCCTGGAATTATATTGATCCTGTTTAGAGAGAAGATTCGTAATTTGAGTTTTGAAATGGAATCATCCTTGATGTATGTAGAGCATTTGAAAAGAGTGTTAAGATCTGGCTTTTATAAACTTCGGCTTTTAAGACATCTTAACTATATTTTAGCAAGTGCAGGTTTTAATATTATTGTACAGATTTTTTTTATTGTCAACTGTTGATTACTGTAATGTACTATTATTGGTTGGTTTACCCAAGTATCAGATTACGTCCATCTAATAACTGCAGAATGCAGCTGCACACTTGCTCCTACGTATAAGCATAAAGATAATGTTATTCCTCTTCTTCAGAGACTGCTTTGGTTACTAATAGAGCAGAGAATTAGATTTAAAATTATTTTATTAGTTTTTAAAACATTGAAGAATGATGAACTATTTTATTTATGCCATCTGATAAAGAAATGTGTGCTTAAATACTCTCTCCATTCTGAAGGTGACCATCTTTTGTCTTTACCAACTTTGAAGGGCTATCATTGGTTTAGACATGTAAGTGTGCATTCTCTTATATTGGGCCACAATTGTGGAATGTATTTCCATAGTTATTGGATCTCAATTGAGATATCACACTGGTTTACATTCAGGTACTGTGGGTATTTCTCTATCGCCAGAGGGCTTATAATCTAAGTTTTTGTACCTGAGGCAATGTAGGGTAAAGTGACTTGCCCAAGGTCACAAGGAGCAACAGCAGGACTTGAACGTTGGTCTCCTGGTTCATAGTCCACTGCTCTAACCACTAGGCTAGTCCTCTTCCCCCACTGTATTTGAGATTAATTGAAAATGTGAAAGCTTTTTGCAAGTATCTGAAGGCCTATTTATTTATTGAAGCTTTTAGTGATTATTGATGTTTTCATATAATAATGAGTTTAGAAATGTGTTATGTCTTATTGTGGTCATTGTCATTTGTTAAGCTGTTTTATTATTGATTTTTATGTGCCTTTGAACACCGCTTAGATCATATATTTGTAATTTGTGGTTTATAAATCTTTCAAATAAATGTGGATAAATCCCAGCTAAGCTTTTGAAAATGTACTCCTAAAAGAGTACAGTTTTCTCAATAGCATGGTTTATATTCATGCAAAATACCATAAATCATCTATTCCCAAAGTGTAGGCCAGGCCAGGAGTTAAAGTCATTACAGAGATATTTTGTGATGGCAGCATTGACCCCAAAGTTACAACTAAAGTGATATATAGTATGAGCCTTCTCACAGGTAGCTCCATAGAGTTGGAATGCGATGCCAGGGACTGTAATGTGGGCATGCAGGACCTCACTCGCTCGCAACCACCCCCTTACAATCCAATAATCACAGACACATTTCATTGTGGGTAAAACAAGGCTGCAGCTTTAATCATTCAGTGGTCCGAGCTTATATCCACAAATTAACACAAACAACTAGGACTTTGGTATTGCCCACCCCCCACCAGACTATCCGCCACCTTCCGGCAGGATAGCCTAACCAGCCTCTCTGTTACACTCTTTGGCCCCAACACGCCAGGTTCCGACTCCCGCCACACTCTCTTGCAAGGAGCCAACCCAGGTGTACTCCCGCCTCCAACTTGCAAGGAGTCTGGCCAAGCGGCCCCCACCTCATCCAGCAAGGAGCCACACCCTGACAACAGCCCTCAGTTGTCAACCACCGTCGGCTTTACCAAAATCCAAATAACTTGAACAACAAAATTGAACAGTTATGGCTCGGACCAACCGCCCCCGCTGCGACAAATCCCCCAAACAAAACCGCAATTCCCCAACAACAATCGCCTAGAACTAAGGGTGGGTGGGAGGGTCGCGCGAACCTTCTGACCCTCTCTCGCTCACCAGCTACCGACTGAAGCCCGCGTTACTAAAACTGCTTAACCAGCAGTTTGAATTTTCTCCCCACCTATCCCAGCTCTCCACGCTTACTCCATCTGCCCCCCCCCTTGCACCTAAAGCCAATCACTGCATTCCACGACTCTATGACACTCGCCTTCAGTCCCCCCCTCCCCCCCCTTCACGTACTTCACGTTGCAGCCCTACTTGTGTCCCCACGTTGTTTTCACCTCCGTCTATTCCACCTTCCCCCCCCCCCCTCTCCAACCACACGCGCCTCGCCTCTGAAGTGGGCCTGCGCCCACATTACGCCGCCCGGCCGGACACGGGGTCCGGCTGGTCTTCCATAATGTGGGCATGCAGGACCTCACTCGCTCGCAACCACCCCCTTACAATCCAATAATCACAGACACATTTCATTGTGGGTAAAACAAGGCCGCAGCTTTAATCATTCAGTGGTCCGAGCTTATATCCACACATTAACACAAACAACTAGGACTTTGGTATTGCCCACCCCCCACCAGACTATCCGCCACCTTCCGGCAGGATAGCCTAACCAGCCTCTCTGTTACACTCTTTGGCCCCAACACGCCAGGTTCCGACTCCCGCCACACTCTCTTGCAAGGAGCCAACCCAGGTGTACTCCCGCCTCCAACTTGCAAGGAGTCTGGCCAAGCAGCCCCCACCTCATCCGGCAAGGAGCCACACCCTGACAACAGCCCTCAGTTGTCAACCACCGTCGGCTTTACCAAAATCCAAATAACTTGAACAACAAAATTGAACAGTTATGGCTCGGACCAACCGCCACAGGCACAGGCATATAATGCCCTGTGACCCCCAAAGATGCGGCCTCGCTTTACAGAGGAAATAACTCCTCTAAGACCTCCTGAATGGAGTTCAGGAACAAGTCCAATCCTAGAAAAGACAGGTGAACCCCATCATCTCGGAACAAACCTATTACCTTACCCCATGACCAGGCATACTTAATATGCCGACCACCCAAGCGCTCCAACCAAGTCCCGATTTGTTGGTTTGCCTTGGACCTACACCGTTTCCATCTGATGTTATCCAATTCAGCAGGCCTCACCACAATATCAGACCAGCATAAGATCGTCGTCGGCAGCAAAATAGATATAGTCATTAAGTCCTTACGGACATTGCTAATGAAGTGCTTGCCCGACATCTTACCCCAGTCGTTACCCCCCAAATGGACTACCAAGACCCGAGGAGCTGCCCGACGCTCCCGCTCCTTCCTAACATAAGGAACAAGTTCGTCCCACAGCATACCCCTCCGGCCAAGCCAGATAACCCGAACCCCCCTTCGTTGTAAGTCCAAGTGAGGGCCGTAAGGACGGCCGCAGGCGTGTCTGTGACCCCAGTAAGTAAACGAATGGCCAATGATCCAAACTGTCATGGGCTCAGACGCAGCACCTGCAAAGAAACTAGAGTTAGCAAAGATCAATCATGCCCAGAATCTGGGCGAACATAACTCTTATAGGCCCCGGAACGCCACCGGCCTATCCTCTGTATGACCCCTCCAGGCACACCCGCCGTTGCCGCCGATGTAGCGGCCCCAATGCGGAACGAATGTGTTCCAAACCTGCGCCCCTCCAAACTGACAGCAAACAATGCTGCGCGCAGTACCGTCTCGAATTGATACTTGGTTAATGGCCTCCGGTTCTCGTGAACTAGAAATTGCATTGCTACCTCCGGCCGCACCCTACAATATCCAGCTGCATTTCTAACCGGGCAGGACGTCAAACCTGGAACCCTGGATAACAACACGGAGGCTCCACGACCCCTCTGATCCGTCTTAGATCGTGGAATTACTATCAATACTGCTCTGTTCGTGACTACCACATTCCGCGCCAAAATCCCTGGGTAATCAGTACTGGAGGCTGATCGAGCCACCAACTCGCTAATCCTAAAGGCCCCGAAAAAAGCGAATACGAAAGCAACTCGAAACAATAGTGTCTCATAAGGGGAAAAGCACACTGCAGACAACGCCTCCCATAACAGCATCAAGATATCATGTGTAATGGGCAAACGCTGATCAATTCTGCTCTGCGTTGTCCGCGACCAACCCCTCAACAGACGCCGAACTATAAAACGACCCGAAGGAAAGCCCCAACCATGTGCCTTCATAAAAAAGGAAAACCCCGCCAGCTGGCGGCCTACTGCAGCCTGCGAACACCCACTCGCCCGAGCACGCTCAATGAAACGTACCAATGCCATATCCGAGATCGGACCCCCCGCCCAACCCAAGGAACACAAAAACGCTGAGACTCGTCGGGCCCCCCCTACATAACCTGTCCACGTGGAGGGCGCTAATGAATCTCGCAGCATTTTCCAGGACTCTGGGAACCAAATTTCCAAAGGAAAGACGGCACCGGGGTTCCGCACGACTCCGCTTCTGGGGCGAGTTCTCGAAACAAGTCCCACTTGAAACGAGAAAGAGAGTCAGCCACACTGTTAGAAACTCCAGGCACGTGTCGAGCCCATACTGTTACATTTAAGGACATACAACGCAAAATCAGCTCGCGCAATAACTCTGACACTCTGATGCAACGCGCCGATCTTTTATTTATGACCTCAACCACCCCCTGATTATCGCTCCAAAATACCACTCTCTTTCCTGCCAACTGAGCGCCCCAAATATACACTGCCACTACAATTGGAAATAATTCCAAGAAAGCTATATTTTTTGTAACTCCAGACGTAATCCAGTCCTCCGGCCAACCTGCTGTGCACCAAGCCCCTCGAAAATAAGCCCCGAAACCTAACGAACCCGCTGCGTCGGTGAACAGCTCCAAATCATGATTTGACCGCGGATTAGATTGCCACAACGCCTCCCCATTAAAATCCTCCAAAAACCTATCCCAAAGTCTCAGATCTTCCCGCAAAAAACAAGAATTTCGCACACGATGATGCGGTTTTCTTAAACCGGACATAGCATGTGATAACCTGCGCAAAAACACTCTGCCCATAGGAATCACCCGACAGGCGAAATTTAGACTACCAACGAGTGACTGTAACTCTCGTAAAGACAACTTAGGCCGACCAACAGCCCCACGCACCATGTCCCTTAACAGCTGAACCTTATCCTCCGGTAACCGCGATACCATAGCCACCGAATCCAGCTCAATTCCCAAAAATACCAATGAAGTACTAGGTCCTTCTGTTTTACTGACCGAAAGAGGAATCCCGAAATCATTGGCCACCTCTTGAAAACAATTCATCAAACTGAGACAATCACCCGAACCAGCCCTTCCCACAAATAGAAAATCATCCAAATAATGTACCACGAGTCTCGATCCCGACCTCTTCTGTACCACCCAGTGCACAAATGTACTGAAGGCTTCAAAATAAGAGCATGCTATAGAACAACCCATAGGCATACACTTATCAAAGTAAAACTGCTGCTGAAAGCGGAACCCTAACAGGTGAAAACTATCAGGATGAACCGGCAACAAACGAAATGCCGCTTCTATGTCCGCTTTCGCCATTAAAGCCCCTGGGCCACACTGCCGAACTATTCGCACTGCGGAGTCAAAAGATGCGTATCGCACCGTGCATAATTCCCTCGGGATACCATCATTCACAGACCTCCCTTCGGGGAAAGACAAATTATGAATTAATCTAAACTTGCCCGGATCCTTTTTTGGAATCACAGCTAAAGGCGATAGGACCAAATCACGGAACGGAATCACATTAAAGGGACCTGCAATACGGCCCAGTCCTATTTCCCCCAGCAACTTTTCCCTTACCACCGCTATCATACGCCGAACCGACGGGCAATTGACCCCACCCCCAACTTCCCCCTGTCCTTGAAACGGTATTTTAAAACCATAACGAAAACCCTGATCTAACAACTCTGCCACCTTTATACGCGGGTACAGCCGTAACCATGGCAACATCGCGGTTAAACAGATAGGTGTATGTGCTCGCTCAAAGACCCGGTCTACTGGCACCTTTTGCAGGTTGTGCTGTGGCCGGTCCATCCCCTTGACGCTTCGAACACTTGGACACTGGGTGACCGGCTCCACACACGGAACAAGCGTGCCGGAACTTACAGTCCGGGAAAATACACGTGGAACGATTAAATCTCCAACACACATCACTGCGCCCCGCGCCCCCCTTTCCAACACTACTGCCGGGCACGTCCCTCCGAAAGGACCTCCCAGGCCCAGTACCAGCCACTAACCCCTGCCCCATACTACCTGAGGACGGTTTTGCAGCCATCTGCGTTAGCCAGAGTCCAACATCCTGAGTACCCCAGGAGATAAACTTATTTTCTTCCATACGATCCCGGAATCGCTCATCATAATTAAGCCAGGACCAACCTTCGTAAGTCTTACTGGCCGCTAGTATTGCATCTGCATAAGATAACAACGCCCCATACTGTGACGGATCTTTCTTCCCCACTACACTTGCTAGCCGCAGAAAAGCCCTTGTCCAATTATGAATATTTCGTGCCACCTTAATCGGGGCCCCTACAAATTGATCTCTCTTATTCCTCTTCTTCTTATCCTTACGCTTACCACGCCTGCCCTCCAGCAGCTGAAAAATATCAATGAACTGCCTACACCTAATTCGTCTACGAATGGAACGCGGAACCTCCTCCCATAACTCCGTAAAAGCCACCAAAGCCGGGGCACCACGTACTGTGGCCCCTCCGACTGCTCCCCCCTGAACCGCTGCTCCCGAATCCGAAGAGGTATCAGAAGATGACGAAGAGGACGACGACGACGAGGACGAATCCGATGAACTATAGCGCGCCCTCTTTCTCTTTTTCTTAGACTTCCCAGACTTTGAAGACCCCCGTTTCCTATCCACCCCCCCTTCCTTAACACTTGGTAACACTTCGCTGCCACCTGCATCCTTGCCATCCTGCTTCCCCCCCCTCCCTCTCTTCTGCCCCCCTCACCCATGCAGCTCCACCTCTGTCCTGTCTAGGGAAAATAATAAACTCACCAGTCTGTTCAGGCTCCACAGGCAGCACATCATCCATGTATAACTGCTCTCGCCGACCCCTGCCTGCCGTCACTGGCGCGTCATTGCGCCAAGCCTCCCATTGAGATGGGCCAGGTATTTCACCATCATCCTCTGCCAAATTCCCCTGTGGAAAAACAGCAGGAGCAGGAGACGGAACAGGAGCCGGCGCAATATCCCAATTTCTCTCCACCTCCAACCCCCCAAACTCCCCAAAACTGCTCGCACATCCCCTGTCCACAGACCTCCCTCTACCAAGGTCATCTCTTCCCCTCCCGATTCTCCCCCCTCCATTCAAACGCCGGCGAGAACCCCCAGTCAATCTACGATTACCTCTTTGCCCCATGCAGTGCCTGCTTATCCCCCCCAACATCCCCCTTGCCAGTTCTGGAACCAATAACGTATTACTCACCCTCTCCTCTCTCACAGCCATGCCCCTCCCCAACATGCTACAGGCACCCCTTGCCCTGCGCTCCTCCGCTCCACTTAACCGCCCTACCATCGCTCCCTTACCCCCCCGACCACGAAACCTAGTTTTGTATAAAGCTCCCATAGACACAGCACTCTCACCAAATGAACCTTCATCAGGGCCAGGAAAGCGCTCTGCAGCATCAGAAATCATTTCTGCAGCTAGAATGGGCTCACAGCTCTTAGAAGCTGCCTTTCCAGACTTCCCCTTAGCCCGGGGCCTCACAGCTCTACCGCCCCTCCCCCTCACCACACCCAGCTCTGCAGACCTCTCAATTAACAGCAACGGTCCCTCCCTTTCAATCTCCACACCTCCTCTATCCGCCCCCCGAGCTAACGATCGTGCTCCTCCCCGCTCTGCAACGCCAAAGTCGCTCACCCATTCTGGGATCAGCACACCGTCGCCTGCTGCCTCCTCCCCCGGCACCCATGCGGCTTCCTCTGACTCCAGGAACGCAGCCACACCACCATCGAGCTCCTCCTCCTCCCAATCGGGCCTCCTGCCATCCATGCTGCAGTCAGCACACGAGCTACTTGTAGTTTACAGCTGCAAAAAATGCCTGCGATCTCCGAACAGTCCCCAACGAACAATCACACAGAAACCAGCAACAAAAGGTATGTTAAGATCGCGCGAACCTTCTGACCCTCTCTCGCTCACCAGCTACCGACTGAAGCCCGCGTTACTAAAACTGCTTAACCAGCAGTTTGAATTTTCTCCCCACCTATCCCAGCTCTCCACGCTTACTCCATCTGCCCCCCCCTTGCACCTAAAGCCAATCACTGCATTCCACGACTCTATGACACTCGCCTTCAGTCCCCCCCTCCCCCCCCCCTTCACGTACTTCACGTTGCAGCCCTACTTGTGTCCCCACGTTGTTTTCACCTCCGTCTATTCCACCTTCCCCCCCCCCCCTCTCCAACCACACGCGCCTCGCCTCTGAAGTGGGCCTGCGCCCACATTACGCCGCCCGGCCGGACACGGGGTCCGGCTGGTCTTCCATTAGAGCAGAATTAAATGTTTTGAAATTTCAAAAGTAGGCTAAGACCCTTTTGTTTCCAAAGGTAAGGTGACTTTTACTTCGGTGCAAAATAAGCAAGTGAAGACTTCTTTGATGGTGAAGTGATTTTTGATTGGGTGTTATGCAGTTATTTAAGACTTAAGATTTTTTATTTTATATTTATTTAATTTTATGTTATTTTTATTCTGATGATGTTTTTGTATTTTTATTTGTTTGTATTTTGGTGCTATTTTGAATTATGAATTTATATTGTAAACCGATCAACTAATCTTCACAAAGCCAAATACTAGTATACTTCCCATTCAGTTTTTAAGGATTTTTTAAAAATTATATATATATATATATATATATATATATATATATATTAGCAAGGAATTTAGAGTGGGTTAGGGATGGCTTTTGCTCTCCATCAACAAGAGAAACAGGGTCTTGGGATTATTTGAATGAGGCCCTCATTTTAATTCTTTTAAATTAAAGTCTGTTTTGTCCCTTTAATTAATATGCCTCCATGCACATGTCTGCAGATCTATTTACATTTCCCTTATGTGAGTGTTGCCTGTGACAGGGTCAACCTTAGAGCAAACCCTGTGGTTCAAAATTCCACATGACTTCCTGTCAGCTCTGACACGTGCTACATGTTGACTGCAAGGTGTGACTGCCTGCTGGCCCTGTTATGTGCCTCTCAGCTGTGTGGTGTAAATGTCTCTTGGATATGCTATGTGCCTGCTTCCTGGCTCTGCATGGAACACATCCAACATCTGCATGGGGAAAGGGTCAGATACACTCTGTAAATCATCTCCAAGCAAAAGGGCCACATTTTAGCAAGTGAAATTGCTCTCACAATGTAGTGACACCAGATATATTGCCAGTGTAAATAGCATCTCTGGTCATTTATAAAAATAACTATAGTGCAGAAGACCACAAGGTTTTATAGAAATTTCTACTCCAAAAAAAAAAAGGAATGTTCCAGGCTCTAGCATAAAAGTAGAGGTGACTCCTAAAAAAACACATTTCAAAAACTTGTTAAACTTAATGTCTTCTTTTACCTTATAAAAAACATTTCAGTATTTCTTTTTTTTGGAATTTTTTTTTTTTTTTCTTAATTTGAGAGAATATTTCCCTAGTGGCTAAGGATACTAGTATACTTCCCATTCAGTTTTTAAGGATTTTTTTTTACAGCATGTATACTGTGGAATGCCTTAAGTGTCTGACCATACGATCCATGAGGATTTTCAACTTCCACATGTAACTTTCCTGTCAACCAAAAGTTAGGTGTTAACAGGAAAGTTATGTGTGCAAGTTAAAAAAAAAAGAAGGAAATTAGCAGAGCTGCTGGGGGAGGGGGGGGAGCTGAGATTGAGGTTGAGGAGGGGGATGACTGAGCCTGCAGGGGGTGGGGGGAGGTCGAAATTGAGACAAGGAGGGGGAGATTGAGGTGAATGATTTAAGTTTTGTGTGGGGTTCATTAAGGAAGGGGGAATCGAGTGGGACAGAGGAAGAAGGACTGAGGATTGAGCAGAGAGGAAGAAAAAGGACTGAGATTGAGAAAAAGGGGAAGAGAAAGAAAGAAAAAACTGGGATTGATCAGGGAAGAGAGGGGAAGAGAAGAGGATAGAGAGAAATTGGATATTGAGCAGACACATGCACACACGCACACACACACTATAGGTCAGATACCTCCCCCCACCCCCTTTCTCTGTCTCTCTTTCTCTATCTCTATTTTTCACATTCACATATCAGTGTAGATCTTTTCTCTCACTCACAGGTTCAATGTTAAGAATGCCTTTGGATCTTTTGTGTGCTCAGTGGAGTTAAACCTTTCCAATCTTTGTTTTTAGCGTAGCTATAATGTCACTAGTCCGTGTCCCTCATCCTTGCTGTTTAGTCAGTAGGAAAACTATCTCTAGCTTTTAGTTTCCTGGCGTTCATCCGTGCAGTATGTGTGCATATATTTCTTTTTTACTGTTGCTGTAATAACTTCAACCATAACCCTCTGGGATGCATGCCATGCAACTATATCCCTTTCCCCTCAGTGACCAGAAAAACAAAAAGGGAGCCAGACATATTTCAAGTTTTGACTTGAAAGGCATTCAGCTGGAAGGGAGTTGAGGGGCAGGCAACATGGCATATCACAAAATGTTGGTAAGGAACCAAAAGGGCAATATTTAAAGGGGTTTGTCTGGGTAACATTTTAGTTAGACAAAATCCTTTAATTGAACATTTGTCCATCTATTTCTGGCTACATTTTAACTGGGTAACTTTTTATCCGAGTGAAATTTAACTGGATAGAAAGAGGAAATGTGGGAGGTATTCCAGTGGTGGGGCTTAATTTTAGCTGGCAGGTACTGATTTTACGGGTTAACCAGTTACACTGACGGGGCTAAGTATGGCAGTAGAAAACATTGGCCTAAAGCTACCCAGGTAAGTCCCACTGAAATTCCCACATCTTGCACTGCTGAAAATGAAGCTCTAAGAAAGTAGGGGCCTCAATAATAAGCAAAATGCACACCACAAATATCAGCCATTGTTTTGGCCTCTTTACAAGACCTTCCTGAAGGAAATTCCCTGATCTCCACCTCAGTGTCATTCAGTGGCCTTCCAGGGATTCACTGAATTCCTGCACCTAATTTACATTTTTTTCCTGCATTGTATTTTTTTCAGCAGTGCCATTACCAATGTCTCAGGTGCAGCCAAATGCCCCTTATACCAGGTGGAACTGCGGGGCCATTGGAAGCTGACAAAGGTATCATGCAGGGGCAAGTAGGAAGGAGGGAAACAGCATCGCAATGGAGCTAAGAACAGCATTTCCAGGCTCATTCTCAGTGTTGTCAGCAGAGGAATCAGTAGTACAGCACGGAGCAGAAGGTGGGACCGTTCTTCCATCTGATGCAGAGGTCCCACCATCTTCCTCATGCTGTGCTGACTGCCCCATGCAGAGCAGAAGACAGGACTTTGCTTCGGTGCATGCTGACTGTGTTATGCAGCCTATGTGGACCATAAGGCTGAGGCAAAAGAAGAGGCAGCACCATAGCAACAGTAGGACTGGTGTTTGGCTTTCCAGGGCCCCTATGGATCATTGATCTCTTGAAGAGGCTTGAGCAGAAGTTAGACTGCTCACTGCTCTTGCGTTTGGTGGCTTGTGGGATATCCCCACAAGCCGCAGCACTCACTTCAATGCTGCCAACACCCTGACTCCCTTTCCCCAGCAGATGTCGCCAGCCTCTTCTTGCACGGCAATATACCACCAGAACTGTTGCCTCTAGCGCATTCCCCTAGTTGTGCATGCACCTGACTTCACATTATTTAAAGAGTCCACAGTGGGAAAAGGCCATGGCACCCCTTGATGACATCACTGCCCTCAGCCCTATATAAGGGCCATACTAATGTCCCTACCTAGCCTCTGCAACAGGTCTTCTGCATCCTGTGTGTAGTGCATGTGGCTTTCCTGCATTGCTGATTCCTATCTCCAGTGTTCCTACTTCCAGCCCAGCCTTGCCTCTTCTCTCCAGCCCAGCCTTGCCTCGTCCCTTCAGCCCAGCCTTGCCTCATCTCTCCAGCACAGCCTTGTTTCATGTCTCCAGCCTGCCCAGTCTCGTCTTATCCAGTGCTCCTTGACTACCACCCTTCCTGCTGTACCAGTCCTCCTTCTTACCTCCTTAGCTCCCATTTGAACTGACTCTTGGATTTGACCTTTACCAAGATACTCACCATTTTTGCTTACCGCCTGCCTCTGACCCTTGCCTGTTTCTGGATCATCACCTATGCCATTTCCCTATAGACTCTCGCCTAAGCCCTGCCAGCCCCGGAACCCAAGGGCTCAATCTGCGGGGAAAGGGATTGGTATACGTGAAGCCCTAATCCAGTCTCTCTCTAGTGTAGCTTTGCCAGCTATCTTTGAGAGTCTGTGGAGTTTACCCTACAGGCTGTGTCAACTTAACCACAGCAGCAAGAGTCCACACTCTTTACAGTCTGCTGAGGTCATGGACTCAGAGGACCTGATCTCACTCCAGGCCATTCCAGGCCTGGCTCAATGTGTCCAGGAACAACAGGGGGTTCTCAATCAGGTCACTGCTCTTCTTGAAAGACTCGCTGTCTGCACCTGCCCCTCTTGAAGTGGCCTCACCTCCACCTAGGCCTGCTTTTCCTCACAGACCGGTTCCCCACCTTCTGTCACCATTGCGCTATCATGGGAACCCCAAGGAGTGTGGCAGCTTCATCAATCAAAGTCACATGAATTTTGAACATCAGTCCCTTAGGTTCCCCACTGATTGTTCCAAGGTGACATACATCTTGTCGTTGCTAGGTGGAACAGCTCAGGTTTGGGCATCTCCCATATAGGAACATGTTGATCCACTGCCCTAGAGCCTCCTGGATTTCCTCCTGCAGTTCTGGATCATATTTGGGGAACCAGGTCAAACATCTTCCCTGGTGGCCGAGCTTCTTTGAATTTGACTGGGTTTGCGAACTGTTGGAGAATCTGCTAAACAGTTTCATACCCTCACATCGTAACTGCACCGGGGAGAGGACAGTCTCACCGCCATGTTTTGGCAAGGCCTTTCAGGTAGAATAAAAGATGAACTGGCTGGCCAAGACATTCCCACAACATTGGGTACCTTGATCTCACTGGCTAATCACATTGACTGCCAGTTTCAAGAAAGGGCTCAGAAGACTAAGGCTACTCAGCACCCTGCCCTACTGGCTTATCATTTTCAGCATCCTCCAGTGCTTACCCCAGAACCCAGATTTCTGGAGGAGCCTATGCAGCTGGGTCATGCTAAGTTCTTCCCCGAGGAGAAACTCTGGAGATGACACAAGCCTAACTCTCACAATGCCCTGAGAAATTGGGAAATTCTCATGCCTATGATTGACCAGGGAGGCAATTTTAGGCTGAACACTCTCCTCTCCACAACTACTAGTTACCATCTCTCTTTCTTTGGAACACATTCAGCTTTAAACAGAAGTTTTCTGGAGCAGGCTGGAACTTCATTAATGAAGTCCTGGTTCATCAGCACTGGATCCCTACGACCCTCCTGAAATATCCGGTAACCATGTCCTCTGTTATTGGAGACCTTCTCCCAAGCCACTCCATGGAGATGATTGTACCACTCACTCTTCAGGCTGGTCTTTTTCACATGGAAATTATCTCATTCCACGTTATGCCCAGAGTGGTGAATCTGGTTATTCTGGGTCTGTTCTGGCTTCAAAAAATAAGCCAGACATTGAGTGGAACTTCTTAGAGCTAGCATGTTGAGGTCCCACCTGCTTCACCACCTGCCTCATTGCCATCCATCCACTGACTGTCTGCACAATGGCCACTTCTATACTGGCGCTGCCACCAAAATATGCTGTTTTTTTACATATTCTCCAAGCAGTGGGCTGAGATCCTGCCCCTGCATTGTTCTTATGACTGCTATAGATTTTCTGCCAGAGAAGATACTCCCACAGGAAGGGTCTACCCCTATCAGTTCCCGAGACCAAGGCCATGAAGCTATATATCAAAGAGAACTTGGCAAGGGGCTTTATTCATCCATAATCTTCTCCAGCTGGAAGATTCTTCTTCATGGATAAAAAGGACAGCTTCCTCAGGCCCTGTATTAATTGCAGAGGCCTCAATGCCATCACAAAGAAGAATTGATACACACTACCTCTCTTCTCTGTGCTTTTCAATCACCTACAAGGAGCACAAATTTTCATAAATTAGATCTACAGGAGCATACAACCATAATTGCAACTGAGAAGAAGACAAATAGAAAACTGTGTTCAACACTCAAGATGGGCATTATGAATATTTAGTCATGCCATTTAGCCTCTGCAACACCCTCGCAGTGTTCCAAAACATGGTGAATAAGATATTCTGGGATCTCCTATACTCGCACATAGTGGTGTACCTTGATGACATTCTAATCTACTCTCAAACTTTGTGTCAGCACCAAAAGAACGTTAAGCAAGTGCTGCAGAAGGTACGAGACCACCATCTCTACACAAAGAGAAATGTATCTTTGAGCAAGAACAATTTCCCTTTCTGGAGTATATCATCTCCCGAACCGGCTTCCACATAGATCCTGCAAAGTGAAAAAGCATTCTGCACTGGCCCCAGCCAGTAGGACTCTGGGCGCTACAGCAGTTTCTAGATTTCACCAACTCATACTGCCAATTCATTTCTGGATATTCAACTCTCACAGTGCCTCTCACCACCCTAACTAGGAATGGAGTACATACCTGATGTTGGTCCACAGAAGCTATTGATGCTTTCCAGGCTCTCAAGTAAGGCTGCTCTCAAGGGCCTTGCCTACGGCACCCAAATCCCAATTGTCCCTAGAGGTAGATGCCTTTACTCTTTGGGTAGGGGCTGTCCTCAGTCAACACAGTAACCAAGGGGACCTCCTGTCATGTTCTTTCTTCTCTAGAAAGCTTTCTCCATCAGAAAGGAATTACATGATTGGGGTCCACAAATTACTTGTGGTAAAATTGGCACTGGAAGAATGATGACATCTTCTAGAAGATGACAGCCACATCAGGAAGCAGGTCTCCATGATGATTGTGGTCGGAAGACACATTTAAAGGTTTGTCAGTACCAGCGAGTTGGTGTTATCCCGAAAGCTGAAGTCCGGGTTCAGGACTGAGTTGAAATAATCCCCTGATGCAGGCAGCAGGACGGCCGCCGAAATGCCATGGCATTGGGTGTGTTGGAAAATTGGAGCATGTGACCATAAATTGTGACCAGCAGGTTTTTGGATTGATGATTTGAATTATACGATTTGGGACATTGATGTGAACCTGAGAAAGCAAAATATAAGGAAATGTGTGAACTTGAGTATATGTTTTGCCAGACTAAGTGACATCACACTTACTTCCGGTGGAGGATAATGTTCAAGAATTAATGTGACATTCACTACAATTTTATCTTTGGAGAAGGAGTCATTAGAAAAAGCACGACATAAAGTTGGAAAGATTTTGTGTCACAGGCAGCACTGACACATGTTTTATGGGGTGTGTAAGAATGGGGTAAAGGTGTGTATGAATGGGGTAAAGGTGTGAATGGAGTATTAGGATTGAGTGAAAAATTGGGATATGTATTGAATTAGATTGTGGAGGGAACATTCCCATTTAAAAATCTTAAAAGGAAATATTTATATACAAAAACGTTTTGATTTAATAAATACATTTTATATTTGCATTAAAAAGGTGATTGATTATTCTTGCATAACAGAATTAGTGAGCTATGGGAAAAGTAAGTTGATGGCCTGTCTTTTGTGGATTTATATCTTCTAGAAGATGCCAAACACCAGCTCACGATCTACACTGACCACAAGAACCTGTAGTACTTACAACAGGCGCAACAGCTTAATCCAAGGCAGACTTGGTGGTCCCTCTTCTTCAATTGGTTTGACTTCAAGTTCTACTACTGACCAGCAACTAAGAACCAGACAGTCAATGGACTTTCTCTCTTCTTCTAGTCAGAAGATGTAACAGAGATTCTTCAATATGTCATAGATCCTGCAAAGGTCATTGTTGCTGCTGCTACATCAGTATCCCCAAGAAAGATAATAGTACCCAAGCATCTTTGTGAAAAAGTGTTAAAATAGGCCCATGACTCATGCCTGGCTGGGCATCCTGGAGTAGCCCACACTCTCGAACTCTTTCATACCACTACTGGTGGCCACAGGTAAAGACTATTGTGAAGAATTATATGGAATTCTGCCCTGATTGTGCACAGCATAAATGTGCTCGTGCCTGACCTTGGTGCTGTTACAGCCATCGCCAGCCCCCGAGGAATACTGGACCCACTTGTCCACTAATTTTACCACCTCTAGCATATTCCCCTAGGTGTGCACATGCCCAACATCACAGTATTTAAAGGGCCCGCAGCGGGATAAGGCCTTGGTGCCCACTGATGACATTACTGCCCTCAGCCCTATAAAAGGGTCCTACAGAAGTCCCTACCTTGCCTCAGTAATGGGTTTCCTGCAGCCTGTGTTTAGTGCATGTTGCTTTCCTGCATTCCTGTCTCTGGTGTTTCTGCTTCCAGCACAGCCTTGTCTCATCCCTCCAGCCCAGCATTGCCTCAACTCTCCAGCCTAGCCTTGTCTCATCTCTTCAGCCCAGCATTATCTCATCTCTCCAGCCTGCCCAGCCTTATCTTATTCAGTGCTCCTTGTCTACCACCCTTCCTGCTATACCATTCTTCCTTCTTGCCTCTTTACCTCCCCTTCAGATTGACTCTTGCATTTGACCTTTGCCTATATATTGAACATTCTCGCTTGCCGCCTGTCTCTGACCCTTGCCTGGACCTAGATCACTGCCTACACTATTCCCAAGAGACCCTCTCCTAAGTCCTGCTGGCCTCCTGAACCCATGGGCTCAACCCGTGGAGAAAGGGGTTGATATAGGTGAAGTCCTAGTCCAGTCTCTCTCTAATGTAGCTTCATCAGCTGTCAGTGAGGACCTGTGGGGTTTGCCCTACAAGCTGCGTCAACCTTAACACAGCAGCAAGGGTCCACATTACTTACAACTGCTGGGGACTAGGGGGAGGGGGATTTTCAGAATGAGATTGACAGGGAGAGACTCACAGTGGGGGGAAATTTGAGAGTGAGATTGCTGGGGACTTGGGGAGGAGAAGAGAAGAGATTGCTAGTGATACTGCTGGGGACTCTGGAGGGGGTGAGAGTGAATGAGACTGCTGGGAGGGCTGAGAGTGAACATAAGAACATAAGAAATTGCCATGCTGGGTCAGACCAAGGGTCCAGCAAGCCCAGCATCCTGTTCCCAACAGAGGCCAAACCAGGCCACAAGAACCTGGCAATTACCCAAACACTAAGAAGATCCCATGCTACTGATGCAATTAATAGCAGTGGCTATTACCTAAGTAAACTTGATTAATAGCCGTTAATGGACTTCTCCTCCAAGAACTTATCCAAACCTTTTTTTAATCCAACTATACTAACTGCACTAACCACATCCTCAGGCAACAAATTCCAGAGCTTTACTGTGCATTGAGTGAAAAAGAATTTTCTCCAATTAGTCTTAAATGTGCTACTTGCTAACTTCATGGAATGCCCCCTAGTCCTTCTATTATTCGAAAGTGTAAATAACCGATTCACATCTACTCGTTCAAGACCTCTCATGATCTTAAAGACCTCTATCATATCCCCCTCAGCCGTCTCTTCTCCAAGCTGAACAGCCCTAACCTCTTCAGCCTTTCCTCATAGGAGAACTGTTCCATCCCCTTTATCATTTTGGTTGCCCTTCTCTGTACCTTCTCCATCGCAACTATATCTTTTTTGATATGTGGTGACCAGAACTGTACACAGTCTTACAATGGAGCGATATAGGGCATTATGACATTTTCCATTTTATTAACCATTCCCTTTCTAATAATTCCTATCATTCTGTTTGCTTTTTTGACTGCTGCAGCACACTGAGCCAACGATTTTAAAGTATTACCCACTATGATACCTAGATCTTTTTCCTGGATGGTAGCTCCTAATATGGAACCTAACATCGTGTAACTACAGCATGGGTTATTTTTCCCTATATGCATCACCTTGCACTTATCCACATTAAATTTCATCTGCCATTTGGATGCCCAATCTTCCAGTCTTGCAAGGTCCTTCTGTAATGTATCACAATCCGCTTGTGATTTAACTACTCTGAATAATTTTATATCATCTGCAAATTTGATAACTTCACTCGTTGTATTCCTTTCCAGATCATTTATATATATATATATATATATATATATATATATATATATATATATATATATATATTGAAAAGCACCAGTCCAAGTACAGATCCCTGAGGCACTCCACTGTTTACCCTTTTCCACTGAGAAAATTGACCATTTAATCCTACTCTCTGTTTCCTGTCTTTTAACCAGTTTGTAATCCATGAAAGGACATCACCTCCTATCCCATGACTTTTTAGTTTTGAAACTCTAATAACTGTTTATCAACAACCTACATAGTCAAAGGTGTTTGAAGTGACTATATTTTTTCTTGCATTTCTTCCCATAAGTTAGCTGATGAATTATTGGCTGTATCAATTATTGATAACCACAGATCTAGCCCATATTTATTCATGATTGCATTCCAATATTTCAAAAAAACAAAAAATAACCCACTCCTATTCCCTACCCCACCTCTCTCCACACACACACACACACACACACACACACACACACACACAGAGCAAATATTTATGTGTGATTGTGAAAAAGGGTAGACGATTATTGAAAAATATTATCTAATAGCTCAATTTCTATAAGGTACAATCAAGTGGTATATACAAAGTGATGGTGGCTGGGCCTCTTAATAGCGAGCAAGTGGAAAATGGTATCTGGATATATCTGATAGCTACCAAAGAAATAGGCAGAATATGTCAGAACTTTGTGTGATTTTTAAGTGAAAATTAGGGCTATTTTTTAACCAGCCGGTTGACTTATAGTATGGATCTTTGAAAAATATAACACAGATAGTACCGAAAACCTCTCTTTGCTTTGTACTAATCTTTAACAATGTGTATAATTTATTGCAAATAAATTTGACAGGTAAATACACCAAAGGTGAGGCTTTTCCACTGTTTTCTTCTTTCACTGACTGTGGCATTGATACCAGTACCAAGGCTCAGCCCAACCCATTTCCCATGCTACTTGTGCTGCAAATCAGCAAACTGGATTATTCTCCATCCAGGCATGGGAGAGTTGTCAGTGATTGGCTTATATCCCTGATTCACAGATGGCCCAATAAATCTTTTCACAAGGAAGTTTATTTCAAAAAAATATTTCACCCAGATCCAACAGATTTTGATGCTTTTCTGGCAAAAATCTCATTTTGATTTTCTATCCAAGAAACATTATCTTTGTTGGCAACACTTTGCAAGTGGATGGCTTTTCATGGGTATTGTCAGAGACACAAATTTGTTCTTCTGACCATTACATTGTCTGCTCCACTACATCGTCCAATTCTACAAATCTTTTGGGAAATTTTAAAATAAATTCAGCCACTAGAAAGGGGTGGGGAAGACCTAGATTAAATTGAAAATCAAACCATAAAGGATTTAGAGCCTGTCTATGAGAAAACATTTTGGTAAATTAGGCTTTAATATAAGACTTCCAAGCTGAATAAAATTCCCCTAGCTTTCAGGGATCAGATTCATTCTGCACTGGCTAGTCCTACCTGCTCTATTCTACAAAGGAAACCTCAGTATTTTATGGTATTCTATACAACTGTAGTATTTGTTTATTCTCTGGATAGTATAGTTTTCCTTTCGAAATGTCAACCATCTGTCTCACAGTCTGCAGACAGATGTGCCCATTTTTCAACTCTTTCTCTTAGAAATGTCACACTGGACTTCAGGATGTATAGTATATCAGTGGGAGATGAAAGAAAGTCCATGGTTTCCCTTAAAATGTCCCTCATCACTCCTTGGTGTTCAAACCTTGACTACTTTACAGCTGAGGGACAGAAACGTCACCAGATGGAACATTTAGCAAGAGTGCAACTTTCAGATGCCATACTGACGGATGTTTTGGGAGGGGGGGTGGGCAGGGGGAGAGACATATCTTAACACACATGACAAAATGGATAGGACTCAATGAGCTTGATATTCAAAGTCATTTAGACGGATAACTGTGCAAACTGGGAAAGAACTGGGAAAACTGGTAATTGCTTCAGTGCGCATATCTACTAAAATCCTCCCACTTATACGGTAAAAGCAGCATTTGTGTACATAGGCACGCACCTATTTAAAATTGTCCATGCGCATGGATACACGTATGTTATAAAATGGCCACATCCCTTGGCAACGCATACACATGTGTACTCACGTGCCCATTTCAAAGTTACCATCCCTACTCCTAATCTGCCCCACAATTAGCACCAGAAACTTTATTCCATGGCTGACCAGGAATAAAATTTCCAGCATTGACAGAATATGAGAAAGCATATTTCTGTTGCGCCGGAGGTGGACCCTTGGGCTGAGGTGGGGTTGACGCTACCCATAGGAGGGATCCCACGGGTCCCCATCGTCGGCAGGCAGAGAGGGCTGATGGACAGAGGCCGGCTGGCGCTTCACCAATACCAGCCCTCGTTCCCTGCGGATTGAGCCTTTGGGTGCTGGGGCCGGCTGGACTTAGGTGGTCTCCGTCGGTGGTCGTCAATGGATGGATCGAGGTCAGCCCAGAGGCAGCAACTAATGTAGTGGTCAGTCTTTACTGGACGAGGGAGAGTCCTGGAGACCTGGGCACCAATAGGAACACAGTCTGACAGAGGAGGCCTGAGCAAGAGCAGTCCAAAGCCTGAGTGAACCACGTCCAGGATGAAGGTTGAAGAGGCGTCTTGAAGCAAACTGGGATCAGGACTGGCAGCAGTCTAGAAGCAGTGGCAAGTAAGGCTGAGGTCCAAATGAAGAGAGAGTCAGAAGGATGGTCAGACGAAGCAGAAGTCCAAGGCTGGAGAGAAGCAACGGCGTAGTTTAGCGATGCAGAGGTCTGGGGCTGGAGAGAAGCAACGGAGTAGTCAGGCAAAGCAGAGGTCCGGGGCTGGAGAGAGGCAACGGAGTAGTCTGGCAATGCAGAGGTCAAACCAGATTAGCAATCCAAAGGAGAGACGAGGAGCAGGAACTCAGGAACAAGGAAACAGGAACAAAGGCACTCAGGATCAGGAACCAGGAACAGGAGAAGCAACGAGCACTCTACTAGCGAGGGGACCTGTTGCAAAGGCAATTTGAGAGAGCGGAGCCCGGCCTTATATACTGGAGCTCAGCCGACGTCATCATTCGGGGCCGTGGCCAAATTCCCGCCGCGGGCCCTATTAAAGGATCAGCTGTGCGTGCGCTCCTAGGGAGGGGTGCAGCGCTGGTCGGAATGGCGTCTCTCCGTAGGCTATGCGGAGAGGCCCGACGCAGAGCACAGGAAGCAGCAGCAGAGCCGGAGACCACAGAGGCGGCCTGAGGACGGAGCTGGCAGCCCACAGCTGCCAGAGATGAGGGACCAGGTGCTGGATCACTTTGAGAGAGGTGAGGGGACCGAGCCGCGGGCCTGCTGTGGCCGGCGCGCGTAACAGTCTCTGTTTTGAGGGGGTAATAGCTAATGCTATCATTAACATGTAATTTGCATGAGAGGGTGCAAACTTGTACTCACATTTTTGTTCACAAATTTTTTGTGTACAAAACTCCTGGCTGCATCAGCAGTAAAATTTGCACCCCAAAAAAATGCGCACACAACTGCAGCTTAAATTGTGTGCTCTGCGATTGTGCCTTATTACCTCGGCCCCAGAGTAAAATTGTGTTCAGGAATAAGGACGTCATCTCTGAGAACAAAATTAATTTCTCACTACCTTAAAGTCTTCATGAATTAATTAGGTCTATGTCATTTTATCAAGCCTAATTTTTATGGACAGGGTAAAAAAGCAGAAAGGTAGAAAAACATCTTTCAAAACAAATTCAGGGAGAATACAGGAAGCTGGAAAAGGGGAGAATGTTGGTGTGGGAAGAACTTAGCCCAGTTTTCAAAATCCGCGGTACACCATTTGTGTACGTAAGTGGACCCGCAGAGATTTATGCTCATATTTTATCAACTTTGTGATGGGAAATATTGCATATTTCTGCCCTGAAAGTATGCATGTATATTCAGGGCTGGTACTTCCATTAGGCAAACTAGATGGTAGCCTAGAGTGCCAAACTTTTGGGGGCAGCAAAATCCTGCCAGTGTGCGGTTTCGAGGGGCTGCTGTACCAGAGCCTATGCTGTCAGAGAAGGGAGTGTTGTGCTGGAGCCACTGACACCAGTAATTAAGTTGGGGAGAGGGAGGGTGAATGACCAAATGTTTGCCTAGGGTGCCAAATATGCTTGCACCGGCCCTGCGTATATTTGTAATGCAGGAACATCTATACTTTCTCTATCTATTTTTTTAAAATATGCACATATATTTTGCATGTAAAATAACTGTTCCAATGCATGTGTAATAATCCAGAATAACATCAGGAGTCAAGATCTGCGCTTGCTCTTTACCGTCCCTCCCAAATAAAACACAACACTTTCTTGGTGTTAGAAAAGGCTGCAGTTTATTAACCTACCCGAGCCCGAACAATCAATATACCTGTCATGCTGACATGTCAGCCGAAACATTCCCCCCCCCCCCTTATTTATGTCCTAGCTCCCACCACGTCCCAGTGGTAAGCTATGTGCCTCCCCCTCCTTCTCTTATCCCGCCGCGTCCCAGTGAGGGTCAGACTTAGCCTTGAGCTTTAGCCCCCTAGCTCATTCTGGCCTTCTTGTGCAGCAGGCCCCCCAACTGCACGAGCCCCTCCCCCCCCCCCCCCGTGTCCTTTCAACATCCACTAAACCCTCTGCTCCTAGCATTCCTGACGATCAGGCTCAATCCAAAGCCAACGAACTTGCACTCTTCTTTCAGGATAAAATTGAAAATACTCTAGCGCTGCTCCCTACGAACCCAACACCACTAGCTCTAAATCTCACCATCACTGGCTCCCCCAGAGCTACCCTAGAGTCCT
Source organism: Rhinatrema bivittatum (assembly GCF_901001135.1). Classification (NCBI taxonomy): domain Eukaryota; kingdom Metazoa; phylum Chordata; class Amphibia; order Gymnophiona; family Rhinatrematidae; genus Rhinatrema; species Rhinatrema bivittatum. Next base: position 531,812,824 of record NC_042617.1, read on the forward strand.
TCGAGCCCACCACCCCACTGGAGATAGAATCAACACTCAAGAAACTGAAACCATCCAGTCACCCGATGGACCACATCCCAACAAAACTTCTGCTCCTTATTCCAGGCACCATTTCCAGATCCTTGGCCGACATCATTAACTGCTCCCTGGCCCAAGGAATTTACCCGGATGACCTTAAAACAGCATCTATTAAACCTCTCTTGAAGAAACCCAACTTGGACACTAATGAGCTCTCTAACTTCCGACCCATATCCAACCTCCCGCTGCTAGCAAAACTCACCGAGAAGGTGGTGAACTCACAGCTGTCGGACTACCTAGAGGAACACAAAATCTTATACCCCTCCCAGTATGGCTTTCGCAAGTCTTCCAGTACTGAAACCCTCCTCATCTCGCTAACAGACCACATCCTCATGGGCCTAGACAAAGGGATCTCATTCCTGCTAGTTCTCTTAGACATCTCCGCGGCGTTTGACACTGTGAACCATAGCATCCTCCTCAATCGTCTCTCAGACATTGGTTTATCTTTCCTCAATAATAGGAGCTCCAAGATCACTATCAACAATAAAGAATCCCCTAACTTCAAATCTACGCTAGGAGTTCCCCAAGGCTCCTTTCTATCCCCCACCCTCTTTAATATCTACCTACTGCCTCTCTGCCAGCTCCTCACAAACCTTAACCTAATTCACTACTTATATGCTGACGACGTTCAGATCCTGATCCCTATAAAAGAATCCCTTACAAAGACTCTCACCTTCTGGGAGAACTGCCTCAAGTCCATCAACCACTTACTCACAAGCCTGAACCTGGTCCTCAATGCATCCAAAACAGAAATTCTTCTCATTTCCTCCGACCTTTCTACCATCCATGATCAGACAACCTCTATTCCTCAGACCACTCAAGTTAGAGATTTAGGAGTCACCATTGATAATCATTTAAACCTAAAAAAATCAATCAACAATATTACGAAGGATTGTTTCTTTAAGTTACAAGTAATGAAAAGACTCAAACCCCTCCTCCATCTCCAGGACTTCAGAACGGTCCTTCAATCAACAATATTCTCCAAAACTGACTACTGTAACTCTCTCCTCTTAGGACTCCCGACCTCTGCCATTAGACCACTACAGATGCTCCAGAACTCAGCAGCCAGGATATTAACCAACACTAACCGGAGAACTCACATCACCCCTATACTTAGAAACCTACATTGGTTACCTATCAAATACAGAATCTTGCACAAAGCACTCACTATTATCCACAAATCCATACACAACCAACTCCCATTAGACCTTCAGTTCCCACTCAAACTATACACCTCTGCAAGACCCATCAGAGCGGCACACAAAGGAACCCTTCAAGTTCCCCCAACTAAATCCGCTCGACTAACCTCCACGAAAGAACGGGCATTCTCCACAGCAGGCCCCATCGTTTGGAACAACCTGCCGACTGATCTAAGACTGGAACCCTGCCTGACTACCTTCCGAAAAAAACTCAAGACTTGGCTTTTCGTCCAAGCCTTCCCTTAAGCCTAACATTGCAATAATTCTTTCATCTAGCTCAACAGTCTAAATGCACGACCCAGTCATTGTTCATACATTCGTGTTCATTCTCCAGTTTTTTCTGTCCTTTATTTCCTGGCTACCCTAGCCCCCAAGTTCATTCTCCCTGTTATTTGTAACTGCGCCTCAGCCTTCTTGTTATATGGTATTGTTGAGTTAACCCCTAAGTTTGATGTAAACTGGCCTGATATGATGCTTGTCATGAAGTTCGGTATAAAAAAAAATGTTAAATAAATAAATAAATAAATAAATAAATAAATAAATAAATATATTAACAGCATTCAACTTGGGCTCAGGTTTCCACCTCCACTGCGACAATTTTGCACACTTATTTTCACAAAACAGTATATAACAACCACTGCATGTAGGGAGGGTGGGAGGGAAGCAAACAATCCCCGCGTAGCCGCTCCTTTTCTCCGACAATCAGTCTGGCAGGCAAGCATGACGGCATCAGCCTTTGCTTGCCTGCTCCACCAATAGTGCTGCCGCGATTCGAATCGCTGGTGCTGTGCTATTGGCCCTTCTTCCCCTCCCGACTCTCCCTTCGCGATGTCCCTCCCCCCCCCAGCAGACCTCGCCGCTGCACGCCGCTCCCTAAGTTAGTGCGTGCGGCATAGGACAAGCCTGCGCCACCGCTCATTTAAATGTAGAAGCAAGCATTTTATGACGTGCACACATTCTGAAAATATTTAGTTAGGCGTGAAATTGGAAGCATCAGTTCACCTTAACTGTGTCAGGGGCATACTTGCCTCCTCCTTTCAACCCCATATGATATCTCTAACCTGTCCCCACTCCTCCTTTCATCCCCACCCCCCAATTTCAATTAATTTCGCAGTGAATGAAGCTCTCTGGCACAATATTATTTGTAAACAAAGATCTTTATTGGATGAATATGGCCGCAGCATAGTTTGAATTACAATACAAAATTCAATCATTAATTAAATCCTAGACCATTATGTAATCCTGAGTTGCAGTTCATAAAGGCTTATTACATATCATGCTAATGCAATATTCTGGCACTCAGGGATGCAGGGCCATTGAAACCTTGTCCCTCCAACGATGCCCTGGTCCATGGCAAAAACAGGACTCACTTCAAGATGCAGCAGGAGTATTGGGAGGGGGGGGGGGGGGGGGTGATCAGGCCAATGCCGGCCGTCAAAGCTGAAGACTTGACAAGCAATTCATCTATGTTCTCCCCACCCATGTAACACAGTGTCAGGAGATATATGCTTGGTATTCACTGCCTGACCAGCTTTTACATTGCATATGCCATGCACCACGTAGAAGCAGGAATACCCGCTTGGTATCTGTGAGCAATCTTAAAACAGTACTTGCTGTGCACCCTTAGTGCATGGTCAACCTCTCCATCCCAATGCTGCGACTGTTTGGCACCCTGCCATGTTCCATCAAGATCACAAATTCTGTCCCACGATGGGTGGGCTAGATGGGAAAAGCATTGAAAGAAGAGGCTGGTGGAAGGACTGTTCATGGCTTAAATTGAGCTCTCTGGCCCTCCCACGAGCCTCTGTACCCCTCCCTGGAGGCAGAGCACCTCCACAGTTGTGGACTTCCCCCCTAACCTGGGATGGGGATTGGCTCCTATACCTCCGCTAGTTCACCCAGAACTTCACCAATTTACCAGTGCTCTCTAGCACTTCATCCTGAACCCCCACCATTTCACTCAGACCTCCCGCTAAAAAACTGAAAAGACAAATCCCATTTCAAGTAGGTTAGACAATTAGCAGGTGTAAAATTGTTCAGAAAGTTTTGGGGTTTTTTGGATTTTCAGAGGCAATAAAAAATTTCCAAATGCCAAAAGGTTAAGAGCAAAAATCTTTGGAAATAAGCAAGGTCACTTTGTTTTATTTTTATAATTTATTTGTTTTATTATGATAATTTATTGTATTTTAAATTATTTTAGAATTTCTTGATTTTATTTCTCTATTTATTATAAACCATTGTGATACAATATGGAACAATGGTACATAAAAGCTCTAAATAAATAAATAAATAAATAAATAAAACACTGGGATATGCAAGTCGGTAGGGCAGCCATGATGATGGGTGTAACATCATCATGTGATCTGGCCATGACAGCTGACCTTCTCAGCCTCAGGAGAGATGCTGGCATCTCCCGAAGGAGAGGAGCATCAGGCATCACTGCCTCCAAGCCTTCCTGGGCATCCACCTACTCCCTCCTCCCACTGAACAGCAGAGGAAGAACCCAACTCTCCAGATCCAGCCTGATCTTGGACAGATTTTTTTGATAATCATACCATTTATTCTGCCCATATTAGAAAAATTAAAATGGATTTGGGGTGATGAGAGAAGAGAGTATGGGGAGGGAGAAGGAAGTTTGGAAAACCGGGCTGGGCTCTCTGACTTGAGAGAGTTGAAAAAAAAAATAGTCGGTAGGTACCAGTTTTTTTATAAGGTCCTGGTACAACCCAAAGTCCGTGTGTGCTAAGAAGTCGCCAGAAGGTCCAGCAGACATTGAACTTTCTTGCATTTCTTGCATTTTGTTGATATAAGATCCAACAGTCTTGATTAAAAATTGAAACCCCTAATGACATTACATAGTGAGAAGTCAATAGTTCATAAATACTACTACCCTTATCATAAGGCTTGGGAGTAACTGCATGGAGCGACAGTTAGCACGAAGCGACAGATACTACCATAAGCTTGCTGGGCAGACTGGATGGGCCATCTGGTCCTTTTCTGCCATCATTGCTATGTTACTATGTATGTTAGAATTCTAGAACAGTAATGCCATTGCTCATTATTTTATAATAAACAGTCTACGTATAAGCAATGAATCTATACTTTTATGACTGGAACTCAAAACCATGACTTCCAAGCAAATCTTGTTTGCGTTACCACAGTCTAATTCTTCATCACCCCATATTATTATTTTTTTTCTAACTGTATTAACTTGATGTACATTCAAAAGGTCACCATTCCCTCAGCATCCTACCCATTCTAAACAAAGCTTCACTCCAAAAGTCATTCCCTGTAGCATAAAACCTGTGCTGCATCAGCTGTAATGTTCCAAATCCATTGCTAAAAGCCTGTTCTGTTCCATCAGGAGCTGCTCAACTTCAGCACACAGCTGGACTCCCTCACCTACAGTCAGGGAAAGCATTCAGTGATTTTCAGAGGAACCTGACTTCCAGCTTGTTAAAGAAAATCCCTCATCACTTTCTCACCAGGGCTTGATGTTTCCTCAGCACTTTTTAAACCTAAGCAGTGCTAATCTCCCCCCTAAAGAAGAGATGGCTATAAAATGTCGTCACTTTCCACGGTACTCCCTTTACAGTCCCATGGAGTTACATGTGCACAAGTCTGTCCTCTCCCGTAAGCTCTGATTCTCCTATCCACCTTTCTGTCAGGCCGATGCAATAAGAAGGACACTGAAAACGGGCGCCGGTTTTCCTATCGCGTGTGCATCCACATTCCTAGTGCGCCCGATGCAATATTTACATGAGAAAGAAAGTGGAGCGGTGTAAAGAAAGGGCGTGCTAAGGAGAAATGTGCATTTCTGGCACTGAAAAGTTTCTTGCATGGGGCGCTCAGAGGCCTACATTGTCCATTCCTAACAAAAGTGCATTGTTTACATGAAATTATAGAAATCTGCAATGCGTGTGTTGTTTATGAAAAGGAAAGCTATCACCCATGATTTTTTAAGGCGTCCTTTAGCTAATCATGCTTCGCTTCACTACTACATGTTCTTTTATTTTTTTGTTTTATCCCCAAATAACTAATTTCTCTAATCAACCTTACTCTACAAGGGGCACATTTATCACAACACAGAGGGCCAACTTTTAAATATTTCTCATGAGCCCTTGACTGCAAGTAAACTTTACTCCACCTCCAGAGCTGGAGTTAATTTTCCAGTGTTGAAAAATGTGTATGGGTGCCCTTTCCTGCATTGGGTGGTAATAGCTATTAGCTAATGTCTTCATTTCCATGCAATTAAATGCCATGGGTGCCATCTGGCACGCGTTTGTTAGGGTATGCTTTTTAGATGCCCTAATCTCCATGCTGCATCGGATGCTATTATTTATAAGGGCTTCATTGTAGAACATAAGAAATTGCCATGCTGGGTCAGACCAAGGGTCCATCAAGCCCAGCATCCTGTTTCCAACAGAGGCCAAACCAGGCCACAAGAACCTGGCAATTACCCAAACACTAAGAAGATCCCATGCTACTGATGCCAGTAATAGTAGAGGCCATTCCCTAAGTCAACTTGATTAATAGCAGTTAATGGACTTCTCCTCCAAGAACTTATCCAAACCTTTTTTGAACCCAGCTACACTAACTGCACTAACCACATCCTCTGGCAACAAATTCCAGAACTTAATTGTGCGTTGAATGAAAAATAATTTTCTCCGATTCTTCTTAAATGTGCTACTTGCTAACTTCATGGAATGCCCCCTAGTCCTTCTATTATCCGAAAGTGTAACTAACTGATTCGCATTGTAGTCAAGTATTTATATTTCTATAGGAGGGCAAGCTAATACCTCAAGGTGAGGTGGTGGTGGTGGTTTAGGGTTTAGGGGCCCGTTTTAGATACGGAGTGAGACGTACGAGCAACACAGTACCCTGAGGTGAAGATTTCATGTCATTTGGAGTGAGGAAAGTCTCACAGAGATGAGATTTCTACAATGTTCTCTCACCCTAGCTTGATGGACTCTATAACAGGGTACGTCTCACTCCGCATCTAAAAGTGGCCCCTAAAACCTAAACATTCAAAAGGTCACCATTCCCTCGGCATCCTACCCATTCTAAACAAAGCTTCACCTTGCGCTATTAGCTGGCCCTCCTATAGAGATATAAATAGTTGAATCTTGTGAAGGCCTCCCCAGACACTCTTTCTCTCTCTCTCTCCAAGCCCAGAAAGAGCCAAAATGCAATTTACAAACTTTAACACAATTTGTGTTACAGCCACTTTGGGCTTAACACCAGGAAAAAAGGTGTAGTTATTTCCAGCATTAAAACTATGCAATAGCACCCCTCAGTTTAATAAACCCCTTCCCAATCCCACCCTTTCAAAAAATTTGCATTTGTGCCATGTAATAACACAATTATCGCATGCTTTATTATATTAACGCATGCATTAACGACTTATCACGTGCGTTAACACCATAACACATTTTGATGAATGAACCTGATAAGAGTGAAATTTAGGATTTAGGAAAATTAAAGATTATACACTGTCTCACTACTTTACACCTTATGGGAATTTGCTGTTTGAACCTGGTATGAATAGCATGGTATTCAAAAGATGGAGCAAGAAGAGACTGACTAATACTGTATTTCACTTCTGTTGGTAGGGAATAAAACAATAATTCAGACCTCTCAAGATATAAAACAGAAATATGCGTTATTAAATAAGGATTTCTTTACAAATTTACAAGTTGGACATTACACTAAAAAATTTCTGGCTAAGGGCAATTCCTTTTTAAGAGTCCAAGTTTGAAAACTGTCTATGGAACACAATTTGATTGCGTAAATAGATGCACAGAGATTTATGCAAATATTTAATAAACTGTGAGGCGCGTGCTGCACTATTTACAAAATAACATATTTTTTGCCCTGAAAGTACACTCATGTGTTGTAGTAAATGTGTATATTTCCAATGCCAGAAAATGCTTGCTTTCTCTACCTATTGTTGTGACCCGCGGCCGTGGCAGGCCTCGACCGCAGTCCCCTACCTTGTCCACGGTGGCGACCCGCCGCAGCAGCCTCAGGGGAAACCCCTGACGGGTGCTCGGTGCTCCGGCGCGGGTCCCCGGCCTGACTGTCGGGGGGAGAGCCGTCCCTGCTCTGCCCCCGCGCCGTTCCTGCAGCCATTCCTCCGCGGAGGAAATCAAAGATGGCTGCTGCCATCTTTAGGCGCGAGGCCGCGCCCCCTTCACTAATTTAAAGGGACCTGATCCATTTAACAAGCCTCACCTGTCCTGGATCAGCCTGAGCAGAGGAAGTATATAAGGGAGCTTCCTCTGCTCATTCTCTGACTTGGCAACGTCCTCCAGCGTTGTCTAGTCTGCTTGCCTCGGTGAGTTCTTGAGCTTCGGATCCCTGTTCCTATTTCGTCTTGGTCTTCCCGGTTCCTGACTTTGGATTGGCTTTCGGTATTTCTCTGGTGTGCGACTCGGATTGGCAAGTGGTGATTCTCTGGTGTGACCTCGGACTGGCAAGCGTTGATCCCTCGGTGTGTGACCTCGGCCTGGTAAGCGACGACTCTCTGGCACCTGATCTTGGACCCCTCCTGGACTCCGTCTCCAAGGGCCCACCTAAGTCCCAGCAGTCTGGGTCCCTACAGGCTCCTCCTGAGGGGACTGCGGACTTCCAGGGTGAAGCTCCAGTCAGCCCTTGCACCGATACCGCGACTCCTCGGGGTCCACCTAAGTCCCAGCGGTCTGGGTCCCTACGGGCTCCTCCTGGGGGGACCACAGACTTCCAGGGGTGAAGATTCAGCTCCTCTTCTAGCCTCTTCATCTGTCTGCAGTCATCTCCGCCTCCAGAGCCGAGGGTCAACTGCGCTCCTCTTCTGTTCTGCCTCGCCACCCGACGAGAGAACCTATGGAACCTCCGCAAGGTATACCATCATCTCATCGGCCCAAGGGTCCACAAGCCTGAGCATAACACCTATTTTATAGTCATATGTGAGTATATTTTAGCACATAAAAATATATAATAGATCTGCCTATATACCATTCTGAAAATACTTACTTGCACATTTACTGTGACTCACCCAGTCCTCCTCCATTTCACCTAGACTCACCCTGAATCCTCACCAATTCATCCAGACCTCCACTCAAATCTACAGACAAAGAACATGCCCGATTTCTATTGCGAGTCCATTAAAAGTGTAAAAATGTTCGGTCAAGTTTAGTTATGTGTGTGCATATGCTGCGTACAAAAAGCAACTTGCATATATACTTATGAACTCCATCCTGGAATGTGCCTAGACCACCCTGCTTTTCACCCAGGTAAAATGCACATACCATACGCATACTCCAGTCTCTTCAGGTTTATGAAACATCATATATGAGCATATATGCTACTTATGTACATATGTGCTATTCTCACCTGAGTAACCACTTTGAAAATTCACTCTTAAATGTACAAACATGGGAGAAGAAGTCTTTTTTGATGGCTCAGTTAAGGAAAGGTTGTGTGCTTTCCTTTGGAGGGTGTTGCATAAACATGATAGTCCCCATCATATATCCTATCTGGCTGAAAAATGAGAGAATTTACCTAGAGAGAAAGGTAAATTCATCAGAGAACTGGTCTCCAAAATTGCTTTAAATATTTGAAAGATGTTTCAGGGAATGTTGTATCTGAAACACAACAGAAATGCAAAACTACTGCAGACAGATACCATAAATCTGTTAGGTGCCTAATGTGCAGAGGAACACACAGTATTTTCAGTTTATGGTTCTGCTCACAGATATCTTATTTCTGAGAAGAGATGACTTCATATTTATTTATTCCCACTCATTAAGGGCCTGATTTTCAAAAGGATTTACACGCTTAAAACTAGGTTTCACAAGTGTAAAAGCACTTTACCGGTGTAAGTAGGAATGCTATAATATATGCCATTGAATTGTCTTCAGTTGTTAACCACGCTAAGTGCACTTAACGCAGATAAATGGCTTTTGAAAACTGCCACAATAATATGTTACATTATCATGTGAAACTCTTGAAAATTCACCCTTAGATGTACACAAAAAACAAAGCGGAAGCTGATCCAATATTGCTGTGTAGCAAAAAAACAAAGAAGCTCGGTGTGTATCTTGGGACTTTTATTAGAACTTGCCCGACTCTGGCCGAGTTTCGCTCACACAGGAGCTGCCTCAGGGGCTACTAAGGAGCGAAACTCGGCCAGAGTCAGGCAAGTTCTAATAAAAGTCCCTTAGATGTACAGCCTCTCCTTTGGTTTAATTGTGTTCTTCTGAAGATTTTATAGATTTGAGACCTGAGAAAATGTCTTTGAAGAAAAACATCTTTGATAGCAAACCCCCCCCCCCAAAAAAAAATGGACTCTCTTCTGCCAGTTGGAAGCTGAAAGACCTATGTTACTACCATGGAAACTGCGACTTCATAGTCTCCTAATTTTTGAATATTTAACAGCTAGGACTTCTGTCTATCAAAAACATGACTTGTTCGTGAATATGTGGAATCCATACATCCAATCAATGTCATCCCAAGCAAGGAGTTTAGTATTCAACGCTTAGGATTAAGCTTATCATGGAGACTGTAATTGAGGCTTGATGTCTAAAATGGTACAAAGACTTGTTATTTATATTTGTGCATGTCTAAATAAAGATTTGAAGTCTGTAAAGTTTGCTAAAAAATGAAACCTCATGTGTGTTTAGAATTTCTCCCTATATGGTGTTATGTTTTGGTGGTTTTCTTATTTTGTATGATATGAGTATGTGGGGGTGGGGGAGAAAATGAAAAAATATGGTAGCTTAAATGTCCATTATGAAGGTTATGCATTTTTCAAAAAGCAAATTCATGATTAAGGTTTCTATAGAATGAAAACAATCTTGTTTCATAGTTGCAGGAGAGTTTGCACATAATTTTTACTCAAATACATTGTGAACACAAGAGTTGAAGGAAAGCAGATTAGTTTATAACTTCTAGGGTGTTATCCTCCTCTTCCTTGGTGTCTAGTACTTACCATATTCAGAGGGGGGGGGGGGGTCAAATAAGAAGCACCATACCTAGAGAAAATGCTGTAGGACCATTGGTAAATTTCATGATTTCAGTTCTAGAGCGTCTGGGCAGATTGGGAAGATAACGATTCTGCGCTTCAGGCTGCAAGCCTGCAGATATTCCAGAATTCATGAACTTCTGCAAGGCCTTAATTAAGTATGCATGCCTCTGTCCAACCGTTTCCAGCTGTGACTCCACAAAGGAAAATGCAGTTTATCCGGCACCTCCGGTGTTTAAACAGCTTTTTGTTTTGGAATCCAGATAGTAAGAGATTCCAGTAAGGTGGATGAAGAGGGGGCAGATGGAAGCCTGTGTGCTCACTGTGGTTTCTTTGTTATGGGCTTGCACTGATTTATGGTACTGTGCGGGCCAGCTAACAGCGTGCATGCTAAAGCCATTTAGTGGACATGCTAAATCACAGGCTAGTCATTAAGGGGTACATTTTCAAATGCTTAGCTGGGATCTTCAGGCATAATATGAGGAATTATATGGGTAGATCAGATGAATTTTGCAAAGATGGATTTTTCAGTTGCTTAAAGTACATGCTTAATTTCACAGCTTGTGTTTCCAGGTTATGGTTGGAAACTACCCATGTATATTTAAGTTTAAAAATGTATGTGCACAGTAGGCATGCTGCTAATGCACATACTTTACACCATCATTCAACATGGATTAAGGGCAGGGCTATATTTCCCTGCAAGTACTTGACAGTACTTAGTACCGGCACCTTTTTTCCTCTGCATCAGCTGCTGGAAAGTGACAGGAGGGAAGGAGCTAAATTAGGGAGCAGAGTAACGGCTATACTGTACCCTGTAATTTTAATTACTGTTATTAGGGCTTGTTCTCCTTTTTTTTTTTTAACCACATTATGTATTCCTTTGCCAACACATGTACAAATCTGAACCTTCTCTACTAGTCTTTTTCCCATGACATACGGTGGCAGAGGAGGTACAGCAGGTAAACGTGCTGCTCTCTTATGCCTCCCGTGTGCTACCTGCTGAAGGGAGGATGGGTGGCAGTGCTGGGGGGGGGGGGGGGGGATGATTATGCCGTGACAAAACCCAGTAGCCACTGCAGGGCTACCTTGGAGGGTGGGGCACTGGATAGTTGCCTTGGTTACCCCTGACTTCTCCGCACCAGGATGGCCCTAAATCTGAACACCAGTTCTTTCTATTAAAAAAAAACAAAGCAAAAAAACCCACACTGATTATTATTATTATTATTATTATTATTGTTGTGTACTTTTAACTGCATAACAAGCCAATCTTCAAAAACAATGTATACTGGTACCTTGTGTTTGTGTGACCTGAAAAGTATGAATATACATTGCTATTTAGATGCCCTATTGAAAATTTACCATAAAAGGCTTAGCAAAAAATAGTAGATTGCCAAAGTATTAATATGTGTATGTTAAAATTTAGAGTACACATGCATGTTAATAGGGAAAATAACATGGAATACTTCCAATGTCAGTTCTACACAAGCTTTTGGTGTCTATGGATAGACTTCATGACTTTTCTATTGTTTTCCCTCTTCCCTGGCTTCTTTCTCTGTACCTTTTCCAAGGAGCATGGCAGAAAAAGGCACAACAAGACCCATGTGTTGTGTTCCGCGCCCATCCACGGGCGCGGCCCCCTACCTCTTCTGCCACCAGGCCAGCGGCAGCGTCGGGGCCGACTGCCCTGCTCCGAGCTCGGCACCCCCGCGCGGTGGCGCAGGCCTTCAGGCTGGCCGCCAGGATCGGATAATTCTGCTCTTTTGAAATATTTAATTTTTGGGGGGGGAGGGATAGAACATTTTTTAATTATTGGATTTTTTATTAATCAGATGTTTTGAAATATTTTATTGGTGTTTGGGAAATTTTGTATGTTCCATTCATTAACTGTTTGAAATATTTATTCTTTTTATGAATATGATTTTACTATTATGATTGTTTTGTATTTCCTGATTTTATTATTTAATGTTTTTATGAAGAATGGTAATGTTTCTTTTTTCTATTGTTGCTCTGCATGTAGAGACTGGGCTTGTTGTGGGTTCCAGTTCAGTTCTTTTCAGCACGTTTCTGTTTATACTTTCTTATCTCTTTATTCTGTATTTGGTGAGGGTCTGTTTGTGTTCTGCATATGTGATCAAGGTGAGGTATTTTGCTGTCATGTCATTTCTGTGAAGGGATCTGTAGCAGCCTGGTTTCCTAATAACAGTTTTATTGGTGTTCTAAGGCCTTCTGTAATATGTGCAGTGTTGCCTTTTCATAGATAAGGTTGTTAGGGTTGTTTTGGTATTGGAGGTTTACCATATTGTTATGGTAATTCTGTTTATTGATGGCTTTCTAAGGGCCAAGCTCATACCCAATGCACATTGTAAAAAGTCTAAATCCATAGGAATTCCAAGTGTCTTTTTTTGTAGAGTTTTCGGGTTGCCACCACAGGAGTGCATGTAAATATAATATGCATGCTATAAGTGATATTTTTGCCTCAGCAGACTGACTTTTAAATGTCCTTTTTCATGTAAAATTTATTATAAATGCATAATTTAATTGTGTGTGTCTATAAAGGATGTGTGGGTGTGTGGGGTGGCGGGTGTGCAAGGCTGTAAGGTTTGCCTAGGGTAACTAATACCTTCCATATCCATGGGTTCTGGGGTGGGGGAGCTCGGCTTTATTTGATGGGCCCAGGACAGACACTGAATGAATCGGGGGGGGGGGGGGGGGGGTTGGGGGGATAGCATAGTTATTTTTCACAAAGGGCAGCAAAAAAGCTAGCACAGGCCCTGATTTAGGCCTGGATTCACTAATGCCGCAAGGCTTAGTGAATCCTGGCACTAAAGGGGGCCGGGGGGGGGGCAAAGTGGGGGCGGTCCTGCGCTAGCCGGCAGCGATCGCACCATGGCGGTGCGATCGCTGCCGGCGTCACGCCGAATAACTACACCATAAAAGTTGTAGTTATTCGGTGCGAAATAGGCAGCGAAAAGGCTCCTTACCTTTTTTCTGTTGGCGCCGTCTTCACGGAGTCGGCCCCGGTGATGCCCTGACTCCTCCTCTTCCGGGGCCGACTCCGCCCCGATGTAGCTAGCGCAAGCTTGCGCTAAGCTTTGTAGCTATTGCACGCTTGCGCTGGTAGCGCAGGCGTGCAATAGCCTTAGAAAATAAGGCCCTTAGTTAGCTCCTCATGAGCACACTTTTTTGAAAATTGATATTTGATGGGCCCAGGACAGACACTGAATGAATCGGGAGGGGGATAGCACAGTTATTTTTCACAAAGGGCAGCAAAAAAGCTAGCACAGGCCCTGATTTAGGCCTGGATTCACTAATGCCGCAAGGCTTAGTGAATCCCGGTGCTAAAGGGGGCGGGGGGGGGGGGCGTTTTATGTGGTCTTCCTCCTGGCCTTTCACAGTGAACACTAAATAGAAATATTTATTAAGCAATTTAACTTTTTCCTCATCATCTTCTACATATTCCTTCCCTTCACCTTTGAGTCTCTCATTGCCATTTTTGCATTTTCTTCTATCACTAATATATCTAAAAAAAAAGTCTTGTCCCTCTGTTTTATCATATTTGCTATTTTTTCTTCTTTTTTCTAGCTTCTCTTAGCTTTTTCAGATAGTGTCACCTGTCTTCCTCTTTCTGTGATCATTTGTAGTTTATAACCACTAATCTATTCTCCCTTACCTTTTCAGCTATTTCTTTAGAAAACCAGTGTTGCCTCTTTTCCCTCTTTCTTAATAAAAAGGTTAATTGCCCTTATAATATCTCCTTTTTACTTTGCTCACTGCTCTTCTACTTCCCCTGGAGTTTCCCATCCAGCTAATCACCCCATGAGGTATTCCCCTAGTTTTACAAAGTTAGTTTTCCTGAAGTCTAGGACCCTCTCCTCTGAATGAACCTTCATCTCCTGTGCGCTAATACTGAACCACACCATCCGGTGATCACTGGATCCTAGATGATCATCCACTACGGCATTAGAAATACTGTCCCCATTGATATGCACCAGGTCCAGTATTGCCCCCTCTCATGTGGGTTTCATTACCAGCTGATAGAACAGTTCTCCTGCAGAGAATCCATGATCTCCTTGCTTCTAGAAGACACTGCAACTGGGATGTCCCAAACAACATCTGGCAGATTGAAATGCCCTAGCAATAGCATCTCCCCTTTCATAGAAATTTTGTGATTATCCTCCATTAAATCTCTATCTTTTTCTTCTGTATATTACAACAGATTCCCCCAATGAATAAATAGCTCAGATAAAAAAGGATATATTCTGATTATTTATTCAACAAAAAGGTTCAACAATAGGTATCCTTGTGTGAAAAAGTATGTGAATCCTTCATTTTATAACTGATGGCTCCTCTTTGAGCAGCAACAATGTCAACTAAACATTTCCTGTAATTGTTGATCAGTATCTTACATCACCCTTGATGAATTTTGACCTATTCTTCCATTCAAAACTTTTTCAGTTCTATGGCATTTGTGGTCTTCCTGGTCTTGCCACAATATTTCAATGGGGTTTAGGTCAGGACATTGACTTGGCAAATCTGAAACACGAAATATCTTCTTCTTCAGCCATACTGTAGTAGATTTACTTGAAGTTTTAGAGCCCTTGCCTTACTGCATGACCCACTCTCGGGACAGCTTCAGTTTTTGGACAAATGGCTGGCATTCTCCTCTAGAATTTTCTATATAAAGCATAATTCATATTTTCATCAATGATGGCAAAACCATCTAGGTCTTCATGCAGCAAAGCAGCCCCACACCATGATACCCCCATTACTATGCCTGATAGGTAGGATGCGGTTCTTTCTTTGGATAGCAGTGTTTGGTTTTGCCAAACAAAATCTTTGTTATTGTAATCAGAAAGTTAAATTTTTGACTCTTTTGTCCAGAGATGTTGTAAGGGTCATCTAGATGCTCTTTGCTGAGCCTGAGGTAAAGAGCAATGATTTTAGAAAGTCGTGAAATCATCCTAGTTGTCCTCCCATAACACCATTCCCATTCAGTTTTTTCCTGATGGTTGAAACATAAACCTTCATATCAGCCACAGCAATATGATATGTAGGCCCACAGAGGCCTACATATCTTTAGAGGTTAGCCTCGGGTTCTTTGTGACTTTGTGAGTGACTCTCCAGTTTCCTTCTGGGGTGATCTTGGCTGGATGATTGCTCCTGGTTAGAATCACTATAGTTTTCAAACTTTTTCCTTGTGTAGACTATCTGACAATACATGGATGGAGACCAAAATGTTTAGAAATGGTCTGGTAACCTTGTCCATACAAATGACGATTGACTACTCTTTTTTCATAGGTTCTCTGACATTTCTTTTTAACATGGCATGATGAGTTCCCGCTAACCTTTATGGTGAAGACCACACTCTAAACCTTTTGAAAATGTATATAGGACAGGATGCCCAAATTCAGTTGTACAAATTTACTCCATAAGGTGGTTTTCTTTTACTCAATTATTTAAACCTATGATTCTAATTAGCCATTTAATTGTTCTAAGGAAATTATAGTTTCACTTACTATTTCACACACACTGATTCTGAATTAGTTTTATTGTTCCTATTTTGTACATTATTATTGCATCTCACAAATCATGGAATCGTTTAATTTTTATCCATGTTATTGCATAAGAAAAGGCTGTTTTCAATTAAACAAGGGTTTTATGGTAAGAATTTGTAATTCTCATTATTCTTCTTGGGGTTCACAAACCTTTTCTCAGCAGTACTCATAAACAGCCTTTGATGAGCTTTGTGTCTACAGGACCCTGAGCTGGGAACTGGGAATGCTGCATGGTCTCAGGGTTTAGGGAGTAAGGTTAAATTCCCTCTGGAAAGGCAGAATGTTGAAAAGTTAAAGCTAAGGACTCTCACTGACTGTACTCTTCTTATTTTTATATATTTTTGTTTTCTGTTAGTCCCTAACTGCCTTCACACTCTCCTGTTTCTGGTAACTCTGCTATCCAATCAGGGAGTAGAGATGTGAATCGTGTCCTCGATCGTCTTAACGATCGATTTCGGCTGGGAGGGGGAGGGAATCGTATTGTTGCCGTTTGGGTGTGTAAACTATCGTGAAAATCGTTAAAATCGTGAGCCGGAACCCCCGCTGAACGACCTCCTGCAGTCGATCTCCTGCCGGCGCCATTTTCCGTACGGAAAACGATTTGCGGCAAGAAATCGCTTCCTGAACCCCGCTGGACTCCCAGAAACTTTTGGCCAGCTTGGGGGGCCTCCTGACCCCCACAAGACTTTCCAAAAGTCCAGCGGGGGTCCGGAACGACCTCCTGCGTCGAATCGTTTTTGCCTATGGCCGCCGCCATTTTGCGGCGGCCATTTTGCAAAATGGCGCCGGCTGAAGACAACAGGATTCAATTGAGGGGGCCGTTCCGGACCGCGGCCGTTCTGGACCACCGCTGGATCCCCAGGTAATTTAAAGCATTTGGGGGGGGGGTTCGGGAGGGTGGGGGATTTAATTTAAAGGGTTGGGGGTGGGTTTTAGGGGGTTTTAGTGTGCCGGTTTTCCTGCCCTCCCCCTTCCCCCGATTTACGATTTTTTAACGATAAATCGGGGGAATTGGTATTGTATCGTGGCCCTAACGATTTTTGACGATTTAAAATATATCGGACGATATTTTAAATCGTCAAAAAACGATTCACATCCCTATCAGGGAGTAACCTTATCCTTCAGGAGCCACTAAGGGGTGGGGTGTAGGATGAACAGTAAGGAAACTTGGGAGTCATTGTAATGTTCCCTACTGCCTGCCCATGACACCAAGCCTACAAAGAAATTCTACTATTTTCCTGTCTTCATCAAATTTGTTAAAAATGAAGATGGAATAGTTCATAAAACTATTCCCCTATGGCATACCTGACAAAGCCTCTTATTGAAAATAAAAAATGGAATAATAAAACAAACCCATGGAGGATTCTACTACTGTTTGCTATTAAATTACTTAAAATGTGCTGTTCTCAGCACGACAAATTTTATGAAAAGTTCTAATAAGGCCATTCCTGAGTTTGTTTTTACACCTGACATGATGGGTAAAAAGGCCAAGAACAGTCAGCAGGGGCATGCATTCCACCGCTGGCTTCAGTGCTGGATATGGCATTATTTAACCTAAATCCTAATTACTGCCTTTCTTGTGCTGTGGAGTTTCCATAGCTTTGCAGCATATTTGAGTGATTTATGGGCTGTTATTTCTTTTCATTGCCTATGCCGCTAATATAAAAAATCTGCATAAAAGCAAAAACTTTATGCAAGGTCTAAAAGCAGATACATTTCCTTCACCATTCTCAATAAGGCCATTGTTAAGAAATTAACCACTGCTCTCTTGAGAATCCTAGTAGTTTAGTTTATTAAACTTGATTAACCGCCTTTCAGGAAAACATCAAAGTGGTTTATACAACTTAAAAGCACATAATAATGCGGCACAACAAAAAAAATGTATAATACATAAGGAAGCATAATAAAATAACAATTTGCAACTAAAAAGTATATAGCAACACATTTACTGTTGTACATGAGCAACTAAATGGGCAGGAGAATTTTCAAAGGCTTGGTTGTCTCAATGCGTGGATGAGATGATGGTGCAAGTAAGAGGGATTCAGTTTTGTTAGGAACTGGGGAACCTTTTGGGGAAGGGGGAGTCTTTCTGAAGGGATGGGCTCCACCTTAACCAGGGTGGAACCAGACTACTGGCGCTAACCTTTAAAAAGGAGATAGAGCAGCTTTTAAACTAGAACAAAGGGGAAAGCCGACAGTCGCTCAGCAGTGCATGGTTCAGAGAGAGGTATCTTCAAAGGATACTAATGATGCATTAGAATTAGGGCATCCCGACAGTGAGGTTCCAATAATTAGAAAAATAGTCCAAGTGCCTGTAACTAAAAACTCACCTGAGCTAAAAAATTTTAACTTATCCCTATCAATTAAAAAGCAGAATGAAAATACAAACAAAAACAAAATTTGAAATGTTTGTATGCTAACGCCAGAAGTCTAAGAAGTAAGATGGGAGAATTAGAATGTATAGCAGTGAATGATGACATAGACTTAATTGGCATCTCAGAGACATGGTGGAAGGAGGATAACCAATGAGACAGTGCTATACAGGAGTACAAATTATATCGCAATGACAGAGAGGAGCACCCGGGAGGAGGTGTGGCGCTTTATGTCCGGGATGGCATAGAGTCCAACAAGATAAACATCCTGCATGAGACTAAATACAAAATTGAATCTTTATGGGTAGAAATCCCTTGTATGTCAGGGAAGACTATAGTGATAGGAGTATACTACCATCCACCTGGTCAAGATGGTGAGACGGTCAGTGAAATGCTAAGAGAAATTAGGGAAGCTAACCAAATTGGTAGTGCAGTAATGGGAGACTTCAATTACCAAACACAAAGATTCTCTTAATGAACAATCCCACGATTGAAATAACTTTGTATAGAAAGACGTGGTATTTGATAGTTTTAAACAATCACAATGCTATATAAATCTTTTTGTCAATGTTTACAATGTATATTTAAGGACCATCATACCACCCCCAGTGCTTACAAGTTATACTTGCACTTTCTGCACTTTCACAGGGTCATGTTTAATCAATTGGTCCAACTGACATCAATGTTCAATTTTTTCATTTTTTGCTGTATAATAAAAAAGGCAACTTTCCTTATTTCCTGGTTATCGGGGTTGTTTATCCCGGGGCTGTCGGAGGCACTTGTCCTGTATAATAAAAAAGGCAACTTTCCTTATTTCCTGGTTATCGGGGTTGTTTATCCCGGGGCTGTCGGAGGCACTTGTCCGACGTGCGCGTTTCGCCAAAGCTGCTTCAGAGACATCCGATTCAGGCTCTCCAGATCCAGCACTTCCCCTCGCTTAACGGGGTATCTAAACAGCATTTATATTCATACAAAATGCTGCGGGTCCATGAATTTTTCGGACGCCGACGCCTTCTCCCTGCTGAAATTTCTGAGCAGGGAGAAGGCGTCGGCGTCCGAAAAATTCATGGACCCGCAGCATTTTGTATGAATATAAATGCTGTTTAGATACCCCGTTAAGCGAGGGGAAGTGCTGGATCTGGAGAGCCTGAATCGGATGTCTCTGAAGCAGCTTTGGCAAAACGCGCGCGTCGGACAAGTGCCTCCGACAGCCCCGGGATAAACAACCCCGATAACCAGGAAATAAGGAAAGTTGCCTTTTTTATTATACAGGACAAGTGCCTCCGACAGCCCCGGGATAAACAACCCCGATAACCAGGAAATAAGGAAAGTTGCCTTTTTTATTATACAGCAAAAAATGAAAAAATTGAACATTGATGTCAGTTGGACCAATTGATTAAACATGACCCTGTGAAAGTGCAGAAAGTGCAAGTATAACTTGTAAGCACTGGGGGTGGTATGATGGTCCTTAAATATACATTGTAAACATTGACAAAAAGATTTATATAGCGTTGTGATTGTTTAAAACTATCAAATACCACGTCTTTCTATACAAAGACTTCAATTACCCCAATATTGACTGGGTAAATGTATCATCGGGACACGCTAGAGAGATAACGTTCCTGGATGAAATAAATGATAGCTTTATGGAGCAATTGGTTCAGGAACCGAAGAGAGAGGGAGCAATTTTAGATCTAATTCTCAGTGGAGCACAGGACTTGGTGAGAGAGGTAACGGTGGTGGGGCCGCTTGGCAATAGTGATCATAATATGATCAAATTTGATTTAATGAGTGGAAGAGGAACAGTGTGCAAATCCACGGCTCTCGTGCTAAACTTTCAAAAGGGAAACTTTGATAAAATGAGAAAAATTGTTAGAAAAAACTGAAAGGAGCAGCTACAAAAGTAAAAAATGTCCAAGAGGCATGGTCATTGTTAAAAAATACCATTCTAGAAGCACAGTCCAGATGTATTCCACACATTAAGAAAGGTGGAAAAAAGGCAAAACGATTACCGGCATGGTTAAAAGGAGAGGTGGAAGAAGCTATTTTAGCCAAAAGATCTTCATTCAAAAATTGGAAGAAGGATCCAACAGAAGAAAATAGGATAAAGCATAAACATTGGCAAGTTAAATGTAAGGCATTGATAAGACAGGCTAAGAGAGAATTTGAAAAGAAGTTGGCTGTAGAGGCAAAAACTCACAGTAAAAACTTTTTTAAATATATCCGAAGCAGAAAGCCTGTGAGGGAGTCAGTTGGACCGTTAGATGATCGAGGGGTTAAAGGGGCACTTAGAGAAGATAAGGCCATCGCGGAAAGATTAAATGATTTCTTTGCTTCGGCTTTTACTGAAGAGGATGTTGGGGAGGTACCCGTAATGGAGAAGGTTTTCATGGGTAATGATTCAGATGGACTGAATCAAATCACGGTGAACCTAGAAGATGTGGTAGACCTGATTGACAAACTGAAGAGTAGTAAATCACCTGGACCGGATGGTATACACCCCAGAGTTCTGAAGGAACTAAATAATGAAATTTCAGACCTATTAGTAAAAATTTGTAACCTATCATTAAAATCATCCATTGTACCTGAAGACTGGAGGATAGCAAATGTAACAAAATGAGCATGGCTTTACCCAAGGCAAGTCTTGCCTCACAAATCTGCTTCACTTTTTTGAAGGAGTCAATAAACATGTGGATAAAGGTGAACCGGTAGATGTAGTATACTTGGATTTTCAGAAGGTGTTTGACAAAGTTCCTCATGAGAGGCTTCTAGGAAAAGTGGGATAGGTGACGATGTCCTTTTGTGGATTGCAAACTGGCTAAAAGACAGGAAACAGAGAGTAGGATTAAATGGACAATTTTCTCAGTGGAAGGGAGTGGACAGTGGAGTGCCTCAGGGATCTGTATTGGGACCCTTACTTTTCAATATATTTATAATTGATCTGGAAAGAAATACGACGAGAGAGATAATCAAATTTGCAGATGACACAAAATTGTTCAGAATAGTTAAATCACAAGCGGATTGTGATAAATTGCAGGAAGACCTTGTGAGACTAGAAAATTGGGCGTTCAAATGGCAGATGAAATTTAATGTGGATAAGTGCAAGGTGATGCATATAGGGAAATATAACCCATGCTATAATTACACAATGTTGGGTTCCATATTAGGTGCTACAACCCAAGAAAGAGATCTAGGCGTCATAGTGGATAACACATTGAAATCGTTGGTTCATTGTGCTGCGGCAGTCAAAAAAGCAAACAGAATGTTGGGAATTATTAGAAAGGGAATGGTGAATAAAACGGAAAATATCATAATGCCTCTGTATCGCTCCATGGTGAGACCGCACCTTGAATACTGTGTACAACTCTGGTCGCCGCATCTCAAAAAAGATATAATTGCGATAGAGAAGGTACAGAGAAGGGCTACCAAAATGATAAGGGGAATGGAACAGCTCCCCTATGAGGAAAGACTAAAGAGGTTAGGACTTTTCAGCTTGGAGAAGAGACGGCTAAGGGGAGATATGTTAGAGATGTTTAAAATCATGAGAGGTCTAGAACGGGTAGATGTGAATCGGTTATTTACTCTTTCGGATAATAGAAAGACTAGGGGGCACTCCATGAAGTTAGCATGGGGCACATTTAAAACTAATCAGAGAAAGTTCTTTTTTACTCAACACACAATCAAACTCTGGAATTTGTTGCCAGAGGATGTGGTTAGTGCAGTTAGTATAGCTGTGTTTAAAAAAGGATTGGATAAGTTCTTGGAGGAGAAGTCCATTACCTGCTATTAAGTTCACTTAGAGAATAGCCACTGCCGTTAGCAATGGTAACATGGAATAGACTTAGTTTTTGGGTACTTGCCAGGTTCTTAGGGCCTGGATTGGCCACTGTTGGAAACAGGATGCTGGGCTTGATGGACCCTTGGTCTGATCCAGTATGGCATTTTCTTATGTTCTTATGTCGGACAATTGCCATTCCTGGATGCAAGTAAAAGCGTACTTGTAGCCACATTCAGTGCAGGTCGTTTCTGGGGGCGTGCTTCGGTTGAGAGGAGAATAACACTCATACACTGCATTTTCAACTCTGTACATTGTCATTTCTGTGAGGAAAGTGACACACAAAACAGAGGTGAAATAAAGTCTGCGGACTCTTTGTACCTGCAGAAAGTTTAGAAGTGAAAGAAGTACAAGCAACCTTTCTCTTTTAAAGCAGGTGGAAAAGCTGTGGGTAAAAGTAACTGCAGACCTTATAAGAACATAAGAACATAAGAACATAAGAAAATGCCATGCTGGGTCAGACCAAGGGTCCATCAAGCCCAGCATCCTGTTTCCAACAGTGGCCAATCCAGGCCATAAGAACCTGGCAAGTACCCAAAAACTAAGTCTATTCCATGTAACCATTGCTAATGGCAGTGGCTATTCTCTAAGTGAACTTAATAGCAGGTAATGGACTTCTCCTCCAAGAACTTATCCAATCCTTTTTTAAACACAGCTATACTAACTGCACAAACCACATTCTCTGGCAACAAATTCCAGAGTTTAATTGTGCGTTGAGTAAAAAAGAACTTTCTCCGATTAGTTTTAAATGTGCCCCATGCTAACTTCATGGAGTGTCCCCTAGTCCTTCTACTATCCGAAAGAGTAAATAACCGATTCACATCTACCCGTTCTAGACCTCTCATGATTTTAAACACCTCTATCATATCCCCCCTCAGTCGTCTCTTCTCCAAGCTGAAAAGTCCTGATGTGGACAGTATGAAAAGCACCCTGGATGACGTGTGATTGTGGAATCACTCGTCCTAAGGTCGCATGTGTGTCAGAGTTTTCATGGAAGTTCAGGAAACCATGAATTTCAAGCATTTGTTGTCATTTTCTATAATTTTTTAAACACATTTTCCATGAGTTCTACTGTAGTGTATGAACTTCATTATAATATTTAGGACTTTCACTATCATGCCATAGAATAACAAATCTTTAGTGTCATGGTAGGGAATACCACACTGTAGTGCTTTCACGGCAGCCTCACAATGGAAACATATATTATGGAACTAATTTGTAATGAGTTTTCCACACAGACCAAAAATAAGACAAAATCTCTGATTTATCTAGTAGTCTATAATGGGCCAACATTGAAATATTAGCAAAATAATAATGTATTATAGTGTACTAGCCTTTTTTTTTTTTTTTTTTTGCATAAACATATTTATTAATTTTGAGATGTTTTGAAGCTTTGATGCATTTTTATTGGAAAATTTAAATAAAGAAATAAAAAAAATACTTAAAGACATATAAGAGCACAGAAATGGTACAAAACAATTTTTTCATAGTAACACCTTCTATCACAATGTACTTCCATAAGAATCGATTACAATGTGCAAAACCCATAATATCACATATATAAGGAATATATTTTATAGCATACTTAAACCATGATTCACTATGACTTTTCTTCCATTCTATGTCTATAGGGAAAAAGTTTGTGAATAAGGCCCTTAGTCTTTCACATTGCCATAGAAATGTGGCAATTAATATCATGTTTTAGAGTAACTAATGAATTCTATTACCATGGTATTGAATGTGACCTATTTTTCCAATGCTATTGCCCATGACTCTATCCTTCAGTATTTGCCACATTTTAAACTTAGCCAAGTATTGCCACACTTCCATTAGGTTTTGGAGGGATTACAAAACACAAACCTGGAACAGATTTCTTGGCCCTGACACTGCAGATGTGAAACAATAACATTGTTCCCTTATTCCTCACATGTTTGTCTTTGCTAAATGTTAAATACATGTTTTCTTTTATACTAATACAGCTTGAAAAAGTAATAATCAAATGTTAAGAGATGTTGCTAACTGCAAACTATTGCAGGTTCACAGTCCATTAATACATAAGATATTAAAAGAACTCCAAATCCTCTAATACCCCTTGCCTTCTCCCCTCACCTCGGAAGGATGAGGTGGGGGAAGGGAGACTCGGGAACTTCGAGACAATTCAGATTGCAAAATTTCTATGGCACCAAGATAGAGCTTCAATGACCAATTCCTTTATTAATGAATGATTTGAATCTATCTATATCTGTAGCTATAGAAATGAATCTACAGGACCATTGTCAGGCTAAACAACAACCCAGGTGGCTGGGGATGGGTATTCCTCCTTCAATGACATGGCTGCAGAGGAGCTTTCTTCCACTGCTGTGTTTAGACAGTAGAGGCATAGTGTGCTTGTCTGCATGGCAGGTGCCCATCTTGTCTGCCCTTTCCAACAGCCCTGCATATCTATATTTATCTATCTCTCTACTTGTGTAACCCTGGTTTTCATTTGTGGGCCACAAGTATACCTTTAATTGTATTTCATTTCTACTGCTTTAACCTCTACCATCAGTCAAATTGGTTGGATGATTCTGCAGTACAGGGTAGGGATGTGAATCGTGTCCTCGATCGTCTTAACGATCGATTTCGGCTGGGAGGGGGAGGGAATCGTATTGTTGCCGTTTGGGGGGGTAAAATATCGTGAAAAATCGTTAAAAATCGTTAAAAATCGAAAAATCGAAAAATCGAAAAACCGGCACATTAAAACCCCCTAAAACCCACCCCCGACCCTTTAAATTAAATCCCCCACCCTCCCGAACCCCCCCCAAATAACTTAAATAACCTGCGGGTCGTGAAAAATCGAAAAATCGAAAAACCGGCACATTAAAACCCCCTAAAACCCACCCCCGACCCTTTAAATTAAATCCCCCCCCCTCCCGAACCCCCCCCAAATAACTTAAATAACCTGCGGGTCCAGCGGCGGTCCGGAACGGCAGCGGTCCGGAACGGGCTCCTGCTCCTGAATCTTGTCGTCTTCAGCCGGCGCCATTTTCCAAAATGGCGCCGAAAAATGGCGGCGGCCATAGACGAAAAAGATTGGACGGCAGGAGGTCCTTCCGGACCCCCGCTGGACTTTTGGCAAGTCTCGTGGGGGTCAGGAGGCCCCCCACAAGCTGGCCAAAAGTTCCTGGAGGTCCAGCGGGGGTCAGGGAGCGATTTCCCGCCGCGAATCGTTTTCGTACGGCAAATGGCGCCGGCCATACGCGTATGGCCGGCGCCATTTTCCGTATGGAAAATGGCGCCGGCAGGAGATCGACTGCAGGAGGTCGTTCAGCGAGGCGCCGGAACCCTCGCTGAACGACCTCCTGCAGTCGATCTCCTGCCGGCGCCATTTTCCGTACGAAAACGATTCGCGGCGGGAAATCGCTCCCTGACCCCCGCTGGACCTCCAGGAACTTTTGGCCAGCTTGTGGGGGGCCTCCTGACCCCCACGAGACTTGCCAAAAGTCCAGCGGGGGTCCGGAAGGACCTCCTGCCGTCCAATCTTTTTCGTCTATGGCCGCCGCCATTTTTCGGCGCCATTTTGGAAAATGGCGCCGGCTGAAGACGACAAGATTCAGGAGCAGGAGCCCATTCCGGACCGCTGCCGTTCCGGACCGCCGCTGGACCCGCAGGTTATTTAAGTTATTGGGGGGGGGGGTTCGGGAGGGTGGGGGATTTAATTTAAAGGGTCGGGGGTGGGTTTTAGGGGGTTTTAGTGTGCCGGCTCACGATTCTAACGATTTATAACGATAAATCGTTAGAATCTGTATTGTATTGTGTTCCATAACGGTTTAAGACGATATTAAAATTATCGGACGATAATTTTAATCGTCCTAAAACGATTCACATCCCTAGTACAGGGTAACCTTTATATCTGTCCCATTTCTGAGAAGAGAGTCCCTCTAGAGGGAATACCTGATATGTAAGCCTGACGTCTGGCTTGGGAGGAGGAGATTATTGAGATTCTGGAAAGAAGGAGTTTGGAGTCCACAGGAACAGGCTCTGGGTATTTCCCTTGGGGTCTGCTAGTTCTTCCAGTCCAGCAGGGCCTCTGGGTTTGCTAAGAGCTGCTCCTAGGTGCAGATGCCTAGTCTCTTAAGAAGAACCCTAGGAGGGACCCTGGACACAGCTATTTACCAGAACAATTTCTTCTCAGGAGCAGCCCTATGCTCATGAACTCAGGGCTACTAGTGAGTACTTCCTGGGTTTATTATGGCCTCAAAGCTGGGGTTTTTTCCCTTGTTGGTCCTGGAGCTAAAGGAGCTATAATTCGTTTTGGGTTTTTTTTGCTATCCAGATTTAGAATCTGTGTGTCTACAAGTTTGTTAATATTGCTGCAGTTTGGATCATTTAAGTTTTATAAGTTTGAACTATAAAGCCATTTCTAAACCCTAGGATTTCAATTCATTTCCCTTCTCATTCCAAGTTATTGTTTTCCTTGTTATTTGTAACTGCTTTTCTGCACTATTGTTTAAATGGTAAAGTTTATTATAATTACACCCCTGTTTCTTGTGAACCAGCATGATGGGACCACCGTCTTGAATGTTGGTATATAAAAAAGTTAAATAAATAAAAATAAAAAATAGGATCCCTTTTTTGGATCCTAGGGTTTAGACTGAAGAAAGAGGAAGCCATTGAAGGACTGTCTGCTAGAAGGACAAATGTTCCTCTTTGGGGAAAAGCAGTTAGATGGCCACAGAGAGAAAAATTGTTTTCTTTTCCTTGACCTGGAGAGTAATACACTCCTTTTGTTGTGCTGGAGGTGGATTCTTGGGCTACTAAGGTGGGATTGACGCAACCCGCAGGTGAGGGCCTATGGGCCCCCACCATCAGCAGGCAGAGAGGGCTGAAGCTAGAGGCCACTGGAGCTTCAACTATACCAGCCCATGTTCCCCTTGGGTTGAGCTTTTGGATGCCGGGGCCAGCAGGACTTAGGCGGGCCTCAAGAGTGGACGACAAGGCAGGTAGTTCAACCCAGAGACAGCAGCCAGCAGGTGGCGTGGTTCTATCCTAGACTGGTCCCAGTACAGGAACCCAAGCACCAAGGAACGAAGATTGACTGAAGGTGCTTGAGTAGAGAAAGGCCAGAGCCTTAGGAGTCCAAGTCCAGAGGATAGGGACAGAGGCATCACTGTCGAACTCGAATGAGAGCTGGCGGTAATTAGAAGGTGTAGCAAACAACTTAGAACTCTGGACACAAAGGAGTCTGTAGCTTGGTCATCCGTAGCAATGGTCAGGACACGGAGAAGGCAGGCGTAGTCAGACGTAGCAATGGTCAGGGCATGGAGAAGGCAGGTGTGGTCAGGCGTAGCAGTGGTCAAAGCACAGAGAAGGCAGGCGAGGTCAGGCGTAGCAATGGTTGGGGCACGGAGAAGGCAGGCATGGTCAGAGGTAGCAATGGTCAGGCTTGGAGAAGGCAGGCAAAGTCAGGCGTAGCAGAGGTCAGCACCAGGAGATCAATCAAAAGGACAGACGAGACAAACAAGGTATCAGGAACTTGGAGACAAACTGGAACACGGATCAAGGAAGCATGGAGTACTCAGAACCAAACAGGGAACCGAGGACACCTGTTGCAAAGGCAACGCTATGGTGCGAGGCCTGAGCATTTATACGCTGAAGGATCTGATGTCAGCATCCAGGTCCGTGGCCAGGTTCCCACCGCAGGTCCCTTAGGTTTACTGATGCGCGCACGCACGCGCGCGCCCCTGGTGGCATCTCTCCACAAACCCCGCGGAGAGGCCCGCAGGATGGAGGCATCCTGGCTGGAAGTCCCAGGAAGTGGTGCTGGTGGGAGCCCAAGGTCGGAGCCAGCTGCCCACTGCCACAAGTGATGGGGAGCTGGAGCCTGGGAGTTGCTTATAAAGGTGAGAGGGTTGCACTGCGGGGCTGCTGGGGCGGCGAGCGTAACACCTTTGTCCTCTGAGCCTGGTCTAATCCACCCAAGCTGACAATGCTAGTGATGCTTCACAGACAACCTTTGGAGGGAAGAAAGCCCAAAATAGCTTTTATTGTAAAATCTAATGGTCATCACAGAGTATCCTTGGAGGTAATTGTGAGAGTTGAATTCTGTGCCTAAGATCCTTTAGAAGAACTGCATTTTCTCTCTTTTTAGGAAAGAGATTACCAGTTCCCATTTGTATGATCAAAAAAATCAGTCATGTTCTCTTTTTTCCTTCTGTAATTTTTCTTATTGCCGAATATTACAATGGGAGAGTGAGACATTTCCCTCTTTTCACTTCCAAATGACCCTCTATTTGAGACATTTTCCTCTTTTCACTTACAAATGACCCTCTAAGGAGCATTGAATTGTTGGCAAGCAGAGACTGGAATATACTATAGATCATATATGATGGCATCCTCATGGGTGCTAGATGAGAAGGTAGGTATATGGAGAGAAGTCCTGCATTTTGGCTCCCTAATAAGAGAATGATGGGTGGAAATATGGCCCCTGTTGTAAAGAAATAAAAAGGCCTTGTAATGTGTGAGATTTATAGGGAATAGGTGCAATATGGACCCTAAGAGGCGAATTCTAAAAGCCTGGCATGCACATCAATCGGGGGATGTGTGAATAAGTTGGGCTCGCACACACCGACTGTATTTTAAAAAGCACCCAGACAGGCGCATAAATGCTGCAGCATGCACATTGCGAAAGTTTTCAAAAAGGGGCAAGGCCTAGGCATGTTCTGGGTGGGACATGGGTATTTTGGGGCATGAAGCTGAGAGGTGTGTGTAAATACTTACACGATCTGGTGTGCACCGTGGCCCCATGCCTCATAACCTTACTTCTGCTATGGATGACGTGTAAGTTAAAAAATAAAGAAAAATAGGGAGATCTGCAGGGTTTTAAGGGTCGGGGCTAACTGAGGGGAGAGAAGGCTATCAAACCATGGGAGTTAGAGGACCTGTCTCTTAACTGGGCAAACTGGAGACAAACTGGTAAAATTGGGATTAGCGTCAGTATGAGCCACTGAATATACCCTGCTAGTTAGCCAGATATGTTTATCCAGCTAACTTGCAGAGCAGCACAGCAGTTGAAAATGGACCCCGATTGGACCACAAAACATGGACCCCTAAATGACAATTCTCCCATTTTATGTGCCAAAAGCAATCCAAAAACTAGGACCAACATGTTACTTTTAGGATGCATAGGTCCCTCCACTATTTGTGATAAATCACTTACCTTCAACAAAATCAGAACTTTTAGCTCCCTGAAACTGACTAAAATGAACATTAAAATCCCTGAGACAATAAAATAAGGGTATTTAGCAACCACCACCAACAGACTCTCCAATACCTCTTCCAAAACCTTACTATGTAGATCAGGTGGGCAATATCAAATAAAAATAACTATTGGCTGAGAAAAATCCAATACATCTAAAAGACAATCACACCCTGGATCCCAATCAATAAAAAGACATTTTAAAAGAAACGGCTTTCTGTAAATAAATATCTGCCACCCTACCTTCTTGTCTCCCAACCCTATCACAAGAAACTAACTCATTCTCCTTAGGACAAATATGAGCTTTTACTGTACCACTATTTTTCGTAAGCCTTGTTTCGGTAATCCAAACCAGATTTAAATTTGTTTCTACAATTAAATCAGCAATCTCTACCCAATTCTTACAAAGAGAATGAACATTTATCAAAACCATATTTAACTCCCCCTCCTCTCCCCTTCTGTTAGCCTTTAAATCCAGTCTCCCCAGACATACTAGCCTAGTAAGATAACTGTTACCTGGAGCCCCTCTCCCTTCCACTCTATCTAAACCACCCTTCCTCCCATATTTGGTTCTTACTTCAACAATATCGATTAATTCCCCTTCCATAATTAACATATATTAACCCACATTCTCCCAAACAGTCTCCCTAAGAGGCTCGCCACAGCAGCAGCTCATCTCAGCAAATTTAAAACTCCCAGAGATGATGTGTTCAAAGTTAGGCAGGTCCAGCCACTCAGCATTGCATCAGGAGGCGGGTCTATCAGCTTAGATGTTCCAAGAGAATCTCAATACCCACTGCAGATGTTTTAGGCAGTGGATAGGCCCCAGCACACAACCCCAAGAATGAGCAGATCTTCCTGTGGCAGCAGTGGCTCATCTCGGCAAAGGTTAAGCACCCAGGTAGAGAGTGCATCTAGCTAGGGTGAGAAAACATTGAAGAAACTCATATTTATGTATCTTCCCTCATTCCAAATCACATCAAATCTTCACTGATATGTACTGTGCTGTTCGTACATCTGACTGTGCATGTAAAACTGCCCCCCAACCCCTAGACCACCAGCAAAACCTCTCCTTCAGTTACTAATTGACCCTCCTACAGTGGTATAAATAGTTGACTGATATGAGAGCTTTATAAAAAATCTCTCTCTCTCTCTCTATTCATGTGAAAATTATAGCAAAATAATGAATCCAGGGGATAGTTTGCTAACACAATCCACATACCCCACATGTGAAATGTCCTCTGTTTCTCAATTCATACTGAGGTTATGATGATGGTAATGAAGCTCTAACTACATGTTCTCTAATATTCTGACTTCTGGAAAAAGGTACCAGAGATTTCTATAAATACCTCATGTGTGAACAGTATATGCAAATGACACTTGATTGATGATGCAATTTGCATGTCATTCCTCTAATAAATCATATCATTAATCAGGCAGCATTGGCATATACTATTATTTACAGATAAACCTCTAATATTTTTTTCCAGAGGTTGGAATATTAGGGAACATGTAGTTGGAGCTTCATTAGCTTCATCACTACCTCAGTGTCAATGGAGAAATGCAGGACATTTCGCATATAGGGGGTAATTTTCAAAGGAGTTACGCGCATAAATGTAACTACTATTGTAGCAATTTTCAAAAGCCATTTACTCACGTAAAGTGCACTTATGCGAATAAATCCTATGGACGATTCAATGGCATATATTGTAGCAATTTTCAAAAGCCCACTTACGCGAGTAAAGTGCATTTACATGCGTAAAACCCAGATTTACGCATGTAAATGCTTTTTAAAATCCGCCCCATAGTGCATATGGATTGTAACAGCAAACTATCCGCATCATTCATCAAAATGCGTTATGGCTTTAACGTACATGATAACATGTGCGAAAAGTATAGTAACGTACGACGCAAATGCAATTTTTGAGGGGGCGGGATCGGGGAGGAGTTTGGGCTAGATTTAGTTAAATTAATGGCAATATCGCACTGTTTTAATGCCAGAAATAACTACACCTTTTTCTCTGGTGTTAAGCTGTGCAATATGCTGAAATGGCCATAATGTGATTTGTGATGAATTTTTGGAATTGCATTTTGGCCATTTCTGGGCTTGGGAGTGGAGAAAGGGGGGAGGAGGAGGAAGAGAGAGCCTCTGGAGAGAGCCTCACTGTGTGCACCTATTTCTATATCTATAGGAGGGCCACCCAATAGGTCGAAGTGAAGTGTTGGTGGTGGTTTAGGATTTAAGGGCCAGTTTCACGTGTAGAGTGAGATGTACGAACAGCACAGTACACATTGGTGAAGATTTGACATCATTTGGAGTGAGGAAAGCCTCAAAAAGATGAAATTTCCTCTATGTTCTCTCACTCTTGCTTGATGGGTGAGATAACAAAGTACAAAATTTCATCAGTAGTAACGTCAGCTCCTGTGGCCGATGGGACTCCATTCTGAGGGCTAGAAGAGGAGGGGGCTGTTGCTGTCGCTAGTTGTTCTTCAGTGGGGGGAGAGAGTGTGAGTGAGTGAGACCCTGTATGTGTGTGTGTGTGAGAGAGACAGCATGTATGTAAGTGTGTGACTGAGAACCTGTGGGGTAGATTTTCTAAAAGTGCGCCCGCGCGTACTTTTGTTCACGCACCAGGCACAAACAAAAGTACACTGGATTTTATAAGATACGCATGTAGCCGCGCGTATTTTATAAAATCCGGGGTCGGCGCGCACAAGGGGGTGCACATTTGTGCAACTTGTGCGCGCCGAGCCCTGCGTGAGCTGCCCGTTCCCTCCACCCCCGCACCTTCCCTTCCCTTCCCCTACCTAACCCATCCCCCCGGCCCTATCTAAACCCCCCCACCTGTGTTTTAAAAGATACGCCTGCCAGAAGCAGGTGTAACATGCGCGCGCCAGCGGGCTGCTGGCGCATGATTCCCCGGCCCAGGACCCATTTCGGAGGCCTCGGCCACGCCCCCGAAATGCCCCTGGGCCGGCACCATGCCCCCCTGACATGCCCCCGGAATGCCCCGAATGTCATGTGGGCCCCGACACGACCAGAATTGTACACAGTATTCAAGGTGTGGTCTCACCATGGAGCGATATAGAGGCATTATGACATTTTCCGTTTTATTAACCATTCCCTTCCTAATAATTCCTAACATTCTGTTTGCTTTTTAGGCTGCTGCAGCACACTGAGCCGACGATTTTAAAGTATTATCCACTATGATGCCTAGATCTTTTTCCTGGGTGGTAGCTCCTAATATGGAACCTAACATCATGTAACTACAGCAAGGGTTATTTTTCCCTATATGCAACACCTTGCACTTGTCCACATTAAATTTCATCTGCCATTTGGATGCCCAATCTTCCAGTCTTGCAAGGTCCTCCTGTAATGTATCACAATCCGCTTGTGATTTAACTACTCTGAATAATTTTATATCATCTGCAAATTTGATAACCTCACTCATCGTATTCCTTTCCAGATCATTTATATATATATTGAAAATCACCGGTCCAAGTACAGATCCCTGAGGCACTCCACTGTTTATCCTTTTCCACTGAGAAAATTGACCAATTAATCCTACTCTCTGTTTCCTGTCTTTTAACCAGTTTGTAATCCACGAAAGGACATCACCTCCTATCCCATGACTTTTTATTTTTCGTAGAAGCTTCTCATGAGGGACATTGTCTCTTTATTCTTTGTAAGGTGAGGGTCTGCACATGTGGCTGAGGTGAGGTATTCTGCTGGCGTGTAGTTTCTGTGTAGGGTTCTATAGCAGCCTGGCTTGTTCCATTTTCCTAATAGGAAGAGTATTTGAGTTTTAAGCCCTGGTGTAATATTTTCAATGCTGCCTTTTCTTAGGTAAGTTGGTTACTGTTTGAGTGCTGGCGGTTGGTGCTGTTATGGAATGGGAGGTTTACTATTTATGTAATTTCTGTTCAGAAAGACTACTTATCTTTCCTTGTGTCATTTTTAACAATAAAAGTAATACTGGGCCTTTTTGTTTTTTATTTCTGCCATGGATTATTATGAGCAGTGTGTCACACATGTGAGTGTTGTCTGTCAGGTGTGTCACGATGAGAAAAAGGTTGAGAACTACTTATTTAATCCAGTATCTATGGGGGATGCACCAAAAGAAACCATGCAGACTAGGCTTACTGAACCTAAAAGGTGTTTTAGCACTAACAGAGTACAGGCTCCTATCGTCAAGTCATTGTTTGATGTTTCAACACATGTTCAATTCAGCTGAAATAGACTATTGTTGAACATGGTCCTGTAGTGTGGCAGGGATGTGCTCATAAAGCACTGCTTAACGGCAGAGAGCACATTTGGATTTTTACCCAGCCTTTGAGATTTAATGAGGAGATTGAATAGCACAATAATTAAAAACATACCAGTTCACTCTGGCATTTTAGATCAGTATCGATCATTATTGAAAAAAGCATAATAATGGTTTTATGGGCATTACTCTCATAGCTGTCTGAGTTTATTTTATATTACATAATGTATATTTTGTAACTCACCTAGAACTTTGAGGAGAGTGAGAAATAAATATTTTATTATTATTATTGTTTTATTATTATGGTGGTAATCTGTGACATGGTGTTATGTAAGTGACGTTGTGCAGTTTTCCACTTATCCCGACCGAAACTATTATTCATTATGATTGGCTCTTCAGTTTGTAAATGGAATGGAATAAAATGCAGATTTCCTGTCCTTTGTGCAGATAAAGTCAGACTGAAAAGATGCTGTAATCCTCTAAGGCAGAGAAGCTTTTTCAAAACACAGTGTTATGTTGAGATTGAGAGTGGAGATCGCATACTAGATCACATATTGAAATGGATCATTTTTAATGAAGATAAGTTTTATTTGCACTTGTTATATTGTTGGGACTTTGACTACATATACACACGTATTGCACATAGACCGATGATTATAGTGGAGGTCAGCGGCAAGCAGCCATTTGCGTCCATGTATGATGGTCCATCTGAACTTTTGAATTAATTCACAGTGTGTTATGTGACATACAGAGACTAGATAATAAGGTGGAATTATTTTTACAGCCACTTAGTATATTCCAGACAGTGAGAAACCCTGTATTTTGAGCATACTGCAGACTAGGGCATATGTTACTTCAGACTGTGTTCAGTGAGACTGAAAGTGGACTTTGATGTGTGAGGCAGCATGAGAGAGTAACTGCCTGCATGGAGATGAGACCAAGAGACTTCCAGAAGTGATGGCAGTAGTGTGGGAAGCCATGAGCACCTGGGAGTAGTATGCAGTCCTCCCTGTAATAGCGTCTGAGCAGTAAGAACTTGGAACACTAAATAAAAGAGAACTCTCCCAACCCAACCAGTCTAAGGATAATGCTTCTAGCATAAGGGATGTCTTTGACTTTATTTATGGAAAAACCCTCAGTAAGTCTATCCATATGGAAACTTTTAGAAATCAGATTTTTGTCATCTCAGTTGTTTTCTTTATAAGACTTTCTGGAGACCTGAGCCCAACTGAGATAAAGAAAGACTTTGCAGGAAAGTGAATCTAATTTAACCCATGAATATAAAGGGAACGGTTCCCCTATTTTTCTCTGCAGTATGAGCAGTTGTCCCAAACTGATTCAGAATAAAAGTTTTAAAAAAATAATAAAGCAAAACAGAACTTCAATACATACTCCCAGTAATACTGATGGGCCCTTCCCAAGTCCAGATTTCTGTCAATAAATTGCAGGTGGAGAAGGAAAGAGGAGGGCTATGGGGATCCTGCACAGTGGGAATCAGTTTTCAGTTTACTTTCAGTAGAAAGTTCATCTTAATGTTTGCTGGCATTTGCCTTCCCTAGAAAATGTTTCACTTACAACTGCAAATAAACAAAGGATTTTTATAACCTCTGAGAGGAAATCAGTGGTTTCAGAAAATTCAGACTTCAGGCTTTTGGCATTTAGGCTGTTTGACAGATAAAAGGCAGTAAAGAGAACACTAGGGCTAGGAGAGATCTCAGACTCAGAACGCACAAGGACCATGGGGTGTGGGGGAGGGGGAGGTAGCAAACTCAATGCCAAATGGGATCGATATAGTGGAAAGGTGGTTTGCCATGGCTTATATTGTGAGTGGAGAGAAGGGGTGGCATTGCGGTAGGACTGGTTTCCTACAATTGGACACATCTTTAAAATATAAGCTCCTTTGGTATCACACACATGCCTTTTCCTCACTGGCAGCCGACGTCGCGAGAGTGGGAGATCGCTCCCGGGACCCCCACTGGACCACCAGGGACTTTAGGCAAGTTTTAGGGGGGTCGGGAGGGTGGGGGATTGTAATTAATTAAATCTGAAGGGTTGGAGTGGGGATTGTTTTTTTCAGTTCGGGACAGCCGAAAAAAAATCGGCCCGAACCGTGGGAAACAAAATTTCCCGCGGCAGGCCGATAACGAATTACATCTCTAATGATTATGTTAGGTTCCCTGGCCATTTAAGCCTGCGACCAGGTCCCGTCACCTGGGCGGGCAGGAGGCCCATTCCTGCTCCCCCCGTCACCACCTGCCGCCACCGCCGATGACGACCTCCACTGCAGCGGCCTGCTCATGTGGCGCCTCCACATGCTGCTGATGCTGAGTTCCGCATCCGGCTCCCTAGGCGCGCTTCTGCAGGGAATTTAAAGGGCCAACAGCGGGAAAGTTCCCTGCAGCCTGGGAAGATGATGCCAAGCAGGGTGGGTATACAGTCCCTGCCCTGCCACCACCACTTCGCCTCAGCAACGGGTCCTGCGAGTTGTCTGCATTCCCGATTCCTGCCTTGGTTCCTGCATTCCTGCCTTGTCTCCTGCTCCTGACTCCAGCATTCCTGTTCCTGCCTTACTCCTCGTCCCTTTGGATTGATCTTCTGGTTCTCTGCTTGACCTCCGCCTGCCCTGACTCCTGCCTGGTACCTCTATTCTGCTTGATCTCCGCCTGCCCTGACCTTTCTCCTGGCTTCTCGTCTCTGCTTGTTCACTGCCTGCCCTGACCTCTGGCCTGTTCTTGTTTACGCTTGTCCGCTGCCTGCCTTGACCCTTGGGCCATCCAACACTGCTTCAGCTTCTCGTCTTCCTTGAGAGACCCACACCTAAGTCCTGCCAGCCCTGGTACCCAAAGGCTCAACCTGTGGGGAACGAGGGCTGGTATAGGTGAAGGTCCTGTTGGGTCATCTTCTCCTGAGCCACCTCCTGATGACAAGGACCAACAGGGGTCCTCTCCTGGTGGTAGCAACAACCTCGTCTCGGCTCAAGGGTCCACCTTTCTAACAGACTATAGAGTATGTGAGAGAGAGAGAGTCAAGCGGAGAGGCTGAAAAACAATAAATTGAAAATCCTTAAGAACATAAGAACATAAGAAAATGCCATACTAGGTCAGACCAAGGGTCCATCAAGCCCAGCATCCTGTTTCCAACAGTGGCCAATCCAGGCCATAAGAACCTGGCAAGTACCCAAAAGCTAAGTCTATTCCTTGTAACCTATCTACAGTCCGGAGAATTGATGGACCAGAGGCAACATGGATTCACCAGGGGAAGATCCTGTCAGACAAATCTGATTGACTTTTTTGACTGGGTAACCAAGGAATTGGACCAAGGAAGAGCGCTCGATGTCATATACTTGGATTTCAGCAAAGCTTTTGATACGGTTCCGCACAGGAGACTGGTGAATAAAACGAGAAGCTTGGGAGTGAGTGACAAGGTGGTGACCTGGATTGCAAATTGGTTGACGGACAGAAGACAATGTGTGACGGTAAACAGAACCTTCTCTGAAGAGAGAGCGGTTTTAAGTGGTGTACCGCAAGGATCGGTGTTGGGACCGGTCCTGTTCAATATCTTTGTGAGCGACATTGCGGACGGGATAGAAGGTAAGGTTTGTCTTTTTGCGGATGACACTAAGATCTGCAACAGAGTGGACACGCCGGAAGGAGTGGAGAGAATGAGACGGGATCTAAGGAAACTGGAAGAGTGGTCGAAGATATGGCAGCTGAGATTCAATGCCAAGAAGTGCAAAGTCATGCATATGGGGAGCGGAAATCCAAATGAACTGTATTCGATGGGGGGGGAAAGGCTGACGTGCACGGAGCAGGAGAGGGACCTTGGGGTGATAGTGTCTAATGATATGAAGTCTGCGAAACAATGCGACAAGGCGATAGCAAAAGCCAGAAGAATGCTGGGCTGCATAGAGAGAGGAATATCGAGTAAGAAAAGGGAAGTGATTATTCCCTTGTACAGGTCCTTGGTGAGGCCTCACCTGGAGTACTGTGTTCAGTTCTGAAGACCGTATCTACAAAAAGACAAAGACAAGATGGAAGCGGTACAGAGAAGGACGACCAGGAAGGTGGAGGATCTTCATCGCATGACGTACGAGGAGAGATTGAAGAATCTAAATATGTACACCCTGGAGGAAAGGAGGAGCAGAGGTGATATGATACAGACTTTCAGATACTTGAAAGGTTTTAATGATCCAAAGGCAACGACAAACCTTTACCATAAGAAAAAAATCAGCAGAACCAGGGGTCACGATTTGAAGCTCCAGGGAGGAAGATTCAGAACCAATGTCAGGAAGTATTTCTTCACGGAGAGGGTGGTGGATGCCTGGAATGCCCTTCCGGAGGAAGTGGTGAAGACCAGAACTGTGAAGGACTTCAAAGGGGCGTGGGATAAACACTGTGGATCCATAAAGTCAAGAGGCCGCCAATGAAGAGTGGGTGACTCGCCAGAATGATGGCTACTGCCTGGAGACAATACCCTTATTCAATAAACATACACATGGTTACTGTGACTCCAACATCACTCTAAGCTTCAACAGCAAGAGGAAATGTGGAAAAAAGGATTTGCACTCACAAAGACAGGAGTAGCTGGCTTGTTACGGCGGTTACTACCCCAAACCAAATATCCAAATTACTACCTCCACCTTCCTCTATTCCTGATGCCTTTCAACTAGCTTGATCACTCCATTCTTATACTTCACTTCAATGCATATCCAGCATAGTTCTCTGCTTCAACAGCAGGGGAAAAGAAAAACTGTTACTTCACACATCCAGCAGAGCTCTCTGCTTAAACGGCAGGGGAGAAGAAAAAAGGATTCACACTCACAAAGCGGGGAGTAGCTGGCTTGTTACGGCGGTTACTACCCCAAACCAAATGTGCCTGATACTTCACTTTCAATGCATATCCAGCATAGCTCTCTGCTTCAACGGCAGGGGAGAAGAAAAAAACTGATACCTCACGCATATCCAGCATAGCTCCCTGCTTCAACGGCAGGGGAGAAGATAAACAACCAATAAGGGCTGTATAACATAATCTGGGTAAAAACAAATAAGCATGGGTGTAGCTTGCTTATTGCGGCGGTTACTACCCCTACTACCTCTAACTACTCAAGCTAGATATTTCACTTGGATGCAGCTCCATCACCGCTCTCTACATTAATGGTGGGGGTGGAAGGGAATTAGAACCAAGAGCTAAGAGAAACAGATAAGTATGAGAGAAGAAATGAGGGAAGCTTGCTGGGCAGACTGGATGGGCCATTTGGTCTTCTTCTGCCGTCATTTCTATGTTTCTATAACCATTGCTAATGGCAGTGGCTATTCTCTAAGTGAACTTAATAGCAGGTAATGGACTTCTCCTCCAAGAACTTATCCAATCCTTTCTTAAACACCACTATACTAACTGCACTAACCACATCCTCTGGCAACAAATTCCAGAGTTTAATTGTGCGTTGAGTAAAAAAGAACTTTCTCCGATTAGTTTTAAATGTGCCCCATGCTAACTTCATGGAATGCCCCCTAGTCTTTCTACTATCCCTTGATTAAAACTTTTTAATATGTATCTACAAACTCACAGAGAAATATTCAGAATTACCAAAGCAAGTGATAGAACGGAAAAGAAAACAACTGGGAGAATACATAAAAAGGCATTGAATTTCTAGGTGGTCTAGATCCAGCTGGTACGTGTCAGTGCTGGAACAGGCCTTTCCCTGCTGAAGAGCTGGCTGGCTATCCTGCTGCTTGATGCTTCTTTCTGTGCTCAGTCTTCATTTCAAAATTTACAGAGTCATAAGGAAAACAAAACAAATTAACAAGTAGACAGGCAGTCAAGATTGCATACATACATCTAAAGTAAAAGAAAGCAATATACTTACTCATTCCAGCCATACGACCGGAAACCACAATACCATATGCAGAAAGGCATAAAAACAAACCATAATGGCATGTTGCTGTGTTAGGACTGCACACTGCAGTGCAAACGTAAGTGCATGCTGCAACAATCCTAATGTATACTGCAATATACTAGAGCCATATGTTGAGACGTAAATATTAAGTAACACTGTTCACAGCGCCTGAGGGACTCGCAGTCATTGCACAACAATGACACCTGGTGGCCAGATTTAGAGTCCATGAGTGCAGGGTTCTAGAAGCAGCTCTGATATATGGCCTCCAGCCACGGACTCTCATTGCAATAACTGGATTAAAGTGAATTTGAGAAGCATTTAAAATAGAGGGGAAAATATATTAGGGCAAGGAATCCTGAGATTCCTCACCAATTAATGTGTGCCTTTATAAACATCATACTTTTTGGAGTACGGGGAGATGGTATGGCCTGTCTGTAAGAGCAGCCCTTTGAAAAGTTTCCAGAATGGATTGTGCTGTGAATATTACAGAGACCTCCAGGGGTTTTCTAGAAGGAGGTCTGTAATGCAGTGCTGAGGAAGGAAAGGGAGCATGCTTTCTTTCTTTTTCTCTCTCTTCTGCAGGGGCTGTTGTGTGCAGGGAAGACGCTGCAGATCCTGTAGGCTCTTTCCCTATTGTTGAGAGCTAAGGAGAAGAAAGCAAGTGTGATGTGTTTTCAGCCAATATGTTTTCTTCTCTAGGCTCCTAAGGTTGTTGAAAGGAGAAGTGAGAGTTTGCCAGTGTGCTAGAAGATAGCTCTCACTCATACAGGGCCAGTGTAAGGGTGTTAGGTGCCCCTGGTGAACTTTGGATCTCGTCTCCCCTTCCCCCCTCTTAATGGTGGCAGCAGTTCCAGCACAGTGCTCTCTTTTTTTTGGCAGCATTGGATCTGACATCCCTTCGGTTACTTTCTTTACGCTCTGCCCAGCATCCCCTTCTCTTTGCCCCCTGCCTAGTATTCTCTCTCTCTCTCTCTTCCCCTGCCCAGTGGCTCTTCTCTCTTCTTCTCCCCCCCCCCCCCACAGCATTTTCCTCTCCCTTTCACTACATGCCCAGCTTCCCAGTATCATCCCAATCTCTTTGCAGTGCCAGCATCCCCTCTCTCCATTCCACTCTCATCCGCTCAGCCCCCCCCCTCTCTCTTCACCTTGCCAATGGCTCAGCACTTTCTCTCTTGCCATCCCCACACACTGAGCACCTTCACTTTCTCTGCACCCCATCTTGCTCAGCACTCTCTCTTTTTGCCCAGCTAACCCCAGCACACTCTTGCCAACCTCTATTCATCCGCATCTTGTCTCTTTCTCTACCCCCTACCTGCCTAACGCCCCCCCTCTCTCTCTCTTCCTGCCTCCCCAAAACACACACTTACCCAGCATTCATTCCCCCTCTCTCTCTCTTCCCTTCTAATCCTGCAACTCTAACTTCTTCCTGTTCTTAGGCTTCTGGTGGAATGGGCTTTGCCAGCTGCCCTAGATCTAGCACTGGTGGGATTTTGCAATCCCCAAAAGTTTGGTGCTCCAGGCAGTCACCTATTTCACTTAATGGAAGCACCAGTCCTGCATTCAGAGGAGAGATTCCTATTTTTGAATTCCAGTGACATTTTCATAGAGACTCCTTCAGTCAGTGTGACCCTAGTGACAAAAGGATGTTACACTACTGGGAGAACAGACGTTTACTATCTGGTAATTAACCAAAAGGACAAAAAGAGATTGTTTGGCTAAGGAGCAGTATAGCCATTGGATTTCAGGTACCAACAGGTTTCCTAGAGTATATAGGAAAACCCACAACCTGACTTTAGGTAATTCTGCAACAGAGAAGCTAGGGAAACGTGAGAGAGTGTGGCTTGTGACTGTGTAAAGGGAAGATTCAGGTACAAATCCTAGTAAATGTACCCTTTGTCAGATTTTCACAGCACCATAAGACCAAAGTGAAGGAATGTGTATTCATTGGAATCGAGTGGGTAAAATGCAATGAATAAGAACATTTTCATTTCATTTGTGGACCCCTGGAACAACTGGAGAGTGTCCATGAATTTAAATGAACCTTTTCATTACATGGTAACATAGTAATATAGTGAATGAACCGGATATCTTTGAAGTTATTTGGCCACACAAGTTCAGAAAACTTAGAAACCTAACCGACTATATTCAAACATAGCTGGTTGGGTTTTTACATTATCGACTACATGTAGCCAGATAATTTTAGGGAAGTATATTTAGCAAGACATTTATCCCATTAAATATACTGGACAAGTTATCCAGCTAACTTTTAAATCATTAAAATGGCAGAAGATTGTGATGAACCGCAGAAGGAACTTGTGAGACTAGGAGACTGGGCATCTAAATGGCAGATGCAATTTAATGTGGACAAGTGCGAAAAATAATCCCAGCTACAAGTACACGATGCTGAGTTTTGTGTTAGGCATCACCACCCAGGAAATGGACCTTGGAGTCCTCGTGGACAATATCTTGAAATCTTCAGCTCAGTGGGGGCACTGGGCGGTGGTGGTCAAAAAGGTAAATAAAATGTTGGGATTTATTTTGAAAGGAATAGAGAACAAAACTGAGAATATCATAATGCCTTGTATATAGATCCATGGGGCGACCGTAACTTGAGTCTTGTGTGCAGTTCTGGTTGTCCCATCTCAAAAAAGACATAGCAGACATAAAGAAGGCTGACAAAAATGATAAAAGGGATGGAAAAACTCCGCTGCTTTGTACTTCTATCAGTGCTCGAATTTTTTTCTGCCATCTGTGCTGCTTCATTCCCCCTTTATGGTGTCTTAGAATAGTCATTGCTGCTCTTGGTGCCACTTTGCCCCTCTTATGCTGCCGTTGAGCATTTATGCCACTGTTATTGGTGCCCTCTTTTGAAGCTTTGGGGGTGTCCTTGCCATTTTTCCTGCTGCGTTGCTCCTCTCGTAGTGCTTTGGAGAACGTCTGCCACTG
Organism: Rhinatrema bivittatum; assembly: GCF_901001135.1. NCBI lineage: Eukaryota > Metazoa > Chordata > Amphibia > Gymnophiona > Rhinatrematidae > Rhinatrema > Rhinatrema bivittatum. Next base: position 531,855,211 of record NC_042617.1, read on the forward strand.
CTGATACCCTTTTGCCCCTTAGGCTATTCATGCCATGTTTGTACCACTTTGCCACAGTCTTGGTGCCTTGTAGTTCTCATCCCCCTTGTGAAGATGTCTACCCACAAATTTCATTAGATTTGATTAGAAAACCCCAATTTTAAAGCTCAAAATAAGCTGAATTGTTTCCCCATTGACGTTAATGGGAAATGCAAAAAATGAAAGCGGAAACAAAAATTCTGCCTCTGCACATTTGTACTAAAGGGCCTAATAGGGATGTGCAGCCCCCAAATTTTCAGTTGTTTGATTTTTTGTTTTCATTTTTATCAGTTTCTTTAATGTGATTTTTGGTTTGGTTTATTTGCCAAATTGAAAAAAAAATTAAACCAGAAAAAAACACCCCAAACCAAAAAAAGATTAAAAAACCCAGAGTCTCCGGTAGCACTGACAGGGCCTTTTCAGGCCAAAAAACTTCCCGGAGCTCGTGCCATGTCCTTCTCCTTGCTGGGCCCAGCACTAGGGCCTGCCCAGCCCTGGGGCTGGGTCCCTCCCCCTGTTAAAAGTTACAGGGCCATGGATTTCCCACTCCAGCCCCATTTACCCCAGTTCCAAAAGGGCAGGAGTGATGCTCAGTCACTCATGCCTGGGTCCCGGTGCTTTAAAAATGGCACTGTCTGCCTGGAGGACAGCACTAATGTGATGTCACTTAGGCATCTTCCTCTGGTGCAGCCAGTGTCATTTTGATGTACAGGCATAGAAATGTATGGTCATACATCAAAATGACACCAACTGCACTGGTAAAAGACGACAAAGTTATGTTACTTTTACATCATCCTCCAGGTAGACAGTGCCATTTTTAAAGCACCAGGACCCAGATGGGAGCAACTATGCCTCTCTCCTGTTCTTTTGGAACCAGGATCAGGGTAAAAGGGTAATTGGGAACCGGGGTGGAAGCTCCCTGATCCTCATCACTTTTTATTTGGTCCGGGTTCTTGCTACGGCCCTTCAGTTAAGCCCAGCTTGGGGGCAGGCCCCCAAGCTGGGCTTAACTGAAGGGCAGGTCCCGATGCCAAGCCCAGCTCAGAAGCAGGCCCTGGCACCAGGCCTGGCTTGGGGGCAGGCTCCAGCACCAGGCTTGGCTTAGGGGCAGGCCCTAGTGCCAATACTGGCTTGAGGCAGGCCCTGGTGCAGGTCCGGCACTGGGGCAGGCCTGTTAGTTTCTTGGCCCAAGGAGGCCTAGCCAGGTCTACCTGAGACATGTTTTTTTATGCCAAGAATATGAAAATAACCATAAATTATTGGATATTTTCTTAGGAGGCTATTTTGGTTTGTTCCATTTAGAATGAACTGAAAATGGTTTCATCATTGCAATTTTGGTACATCTCTAGGGTATAAACCTTGTGTAGTGTTTCTCACATGACTGTTTCATCAGGATAAATGCATGATGTCCCAAATTGTTTAATTTATATTTTCAATAAAACTTTTGTTCTTAGATAGGCACAGTCTCTACATGTGCTACTTCTTTAGTTTGCTTGGCTATACTGTAACAATATAACAGCATGCTACAGCAATAGAAATATATACTACAGTAATTAGTTTTAGTTTGTTATGATCTCAGAGAAGTATATTCTTTTTTGTGAACAAGATATAATGCCATTAGTCAGTATGTGACTGCTTTCTCTGTATTTTTCTGAACATTGTTACGATGTTAACAATTATTGAAAATTCAATAAAAATAAAAAAAATAATAATAATCACATCCTATGTTAAGCATATCTCAGAGGCCTTGCGTGTGTTAGAAAAAGTCATATATACTTCCTTTGTAAGCCTTTTTTAAAAACTGGCCTTAAGTTGGGATCACATAATACACTATCAGCTTCATTGCAGAATGCACAAGCCGCAGTATCCCTTCCCTGACATGCAGAGTCACTCTCCTGAAGTCACCAACATCTAGAACTGGGTGGAAGAGCCACACTGGGCTGGCTCTGACTGATGTCAGCTTGAATTAAGGTCATGAAGTAAAAAATGTTTGCCCACACTCCAGTCACCATACTGCCTCAACACCATAGCAGGTATTTATTTATTTATTTATTTATTTATGTATTTATTTATTTAAAGTATTTATATACCGGGGTTCCTGTATAGTATACATATCACCCCGGTTTACAAGGAACCATAACTATCGCTAAAGATTAAAAATTAAAGATTAAAAAATTAAAATTAAAAGATTAAAAAATTAAAATTAAAATTAAAGATTAAAGATTATCTCTAAAGTTAAAGGGGAAAATAGAAAAAAAAAAGTTTCATTGTTAAGGAAAGAAAAACTGTCATAAGTAGAAGAAATATGTATTTGAAAAGGAAGAAAAAGATACCTTTGTATACTTTGTCTTGCCTTTGTCATTCCATTTCTTCCAAGTAACATATATTTTTCAGATTTAGCCCACACCTTATCATTGGTAGCTCAAGATGAGTTACATTCAGGTACCATAGGTATTTCTCTGTTCCCAGAGGGCTTACAATCTATGGCCCCTGATTTACTAAGGCTTTTTTTCCCCATAGATACAGAATGGGAAAAATGTCTTAGTAAATCAGAGTCTAATGGGGTCATTTACTAAGTATTTTTCCTCTAGACACAGAATGGGAGGTAACCTTTAGTAAACAGGTCTCTGAGTTTGTACCTGAGCCAATGGAGGGTGAAGTGACTTTTCCAAGTTCATAAGGAGTGTCAGCACTGTTGTGAATTTTGGAAGACCTCAATAACTGGCTAATTTTCACCACACTGTTGGACATCTATTGGGCTGTAAAGCCAGAGCCATCATGTGATTTTCTTCATTTGTGACTGACAATAGAAGATATAGCACCTTCATTACAAGACCTTCCCTACGCCCTCTAACTCATCACTGTGAGGTAATACTGAGACATGGAATGGATCCCTTGGTGGCTCCTCATACCCACACCAGTAATTAGCATATTTCTATTGCTATGGGGCAATTTTAAGATGGTCCTCATTGAAACAAAGTCTGTAGGAACTTCTTACCCAAAGACTTTGCACCAATTTCAAAAAAGAAAGCATGCACACATTTTCAACTTGCAGCTTGTAGCATATTGACCTCCCAATGTGCACATAACATTTTACAGCATGGTAATAGCTTGGGGATAATAGGCCTGTCCTTTCTTTTAAAAGTGGTAATGAATGTAGAACTGATAGCTTGCTCATGGCTTTCTATGTAGATACGTCAAAGTATGGTGATATGTAAAAAAGAATGAAACTGAGCATATGATTCAGGCAGACACAGATGGTGCAGGGCACTGGTGGAGGGCACTGGTGGAGGCTCCTTCCGTCTCCAGTAGAGGGAGGATCACCTGGAGGGTAGGAAGGTGCCTCTATAGCTGAAGAAGTGGCTAGGAAGATTTTGCAAAAACAGTATAGAGCTCAACCACCACACAAATGGAAAGAAGGGGAGGGAGAGAGTGGTGGAGAAATTGCAGAGGCAAACTTCTGCTGAACTCTTATCAATTCATAAACCAAAAGATGCCAAAATGCAAAATCTAAAAATAGAAAAATAAAAAAACTGTAATACAATATATCACTATAAAAAGTTAATTAAAATTAATATATCATGTACATTTGAAATAACAAGAAAGTGTGAACCAGTTCACAAACAATATTAACAAATATCAAAAAGTAGGTCCCGACGTGGCCATTATCATGTTTTGGCAGCCAAAGCCTGCTTCAGGGGAACTTTATAGTATATGAAACTGATATAATCTCTTCTTATCAAAGACAAAAAGTTCTTTCTGTAAAACCTAGGAGATCTAGAAAAGTGTGGGATCCAACAAAGCTCCTTCACTGCACATCCATATATTTCTTCAAGCAAGTGACTCAATAAATTAGCATCATTCCACTGGCTTGTTCACTTAATAAAAATAAAAAATGAGTAAAAATACATACTACATAGTTAAAAAAAAATATATAAATATATATAAGATATATATATATATATATATATATATAAGAGATATATATATACATATAGATTAGAGATGTGAATCGGAACCAGAATCGGTTCGGATTTCAGTTCCGATTCACATCTCTAACATATATATGAGGGGCACTTAGGGAAGATAAGCTTATTGCGGAAAAACTAAATGAATTCTTTGCTTCCATGTTTAATAATCAGGATGTTGGGGAGATACAGGTTCCAGAGACGGTTTTCAAGGGTGATGATTCAGATAAACTGAACCAAATCACGATGAACCTGGAAGATGTAGTAGGCCAGACTTACAAAGTGAAGAGTAGCAAATTACCTAGATCAGATGGTATTCAACCCAGGGTTCTGAAAGAACTAAAAAATGAAATTTCAGACCTATTAGTAAAAATGTATAACCTACCAATAAAATTGTCCATTGTACCTAAAGACTGGAGGATGGCCAGTGTAACTTCAATATTTTAAAAGGGCTCCAGGGTGATCCAGGAAACTAAAGATTGGTGAACATAACTTCAGTGCCGGGAAAAATAGTGGAAAGTATTCTAAAAACAAAATCACAGAACATATAGATAGACATTATTTATTGGTACACAGCTAGAATGGATATACCCAAGGGAAGTATTGCCTCACATATCTGCTACATTTTTTGAAGGGATTAATAAACATATGGATAAAGGTAAACCAGTAGATGTAGTGTATTTGGATTTTCAGAAGGTGTTTGACAAATTCTCTCATGGAAGACTTCTAAGAAAGCTAAAAAGTTTTGGGATAGGAGGTGATATCCTTTTGTGGATTGCAAATTGGTTAAAGGACAGGAAACAGAGAGTAGGATTAAATAGTTTTCTCAGTGGAAAAAGTAAACAGTGGAGTGCTTCAGGGATCTGTACTTGGACCAGTGCTTTTCAGTTTATTTATAAATGATCAAATCTGCAGATGACACAAAATTATTCAGAGTAGTTAAATCACATGCGAATTGTGATAAATTGCAGAGACTGGAAGACTGGGCATCCAAATGGCAGATAAAATTTAATCTGGACAAATTCAAGGTGATATATACAGGGAAAAATAATCCATGCTGTAGTTACACTATGTTAGGTTCCATATTAGGAGTTACCACCCAGGAAAAAGATCTGAGCGTCATGATGGATAATACAGTGAAAACATTGTTTAGTGTGCTGCGGCAGTCAAAAAAGGAAGCAGGAGTGGTGAATAAAATGGATAATGTCATAATGCTTCTGTATCATGCCATGTTGAGAGTACACCTTGTATACTGTGCAATTCTAGTTGCTGCATCTCAAAAAAATATAGTTGCACTAGAGAAGATTCAGAGAAGGGTGACCAAAATGATAAAGGCGATGGAATGGCTCCTCTATGAAGGAAGGCTAAAAAGGATAGGGTTGTTCAGCTTAGAGAAGGGGGGATAAGATAGAGGTCTATAAAATCATAAGAGGACTAGAAAAGGTGAATGTGACTAGGTTATTTACTCTTTCAGATAATAGAAAAACTAGGGGGCACTCCATGAAGATAGCAAGTAGCACATTTAAAACAAATCAGAGACGTTTCTTTTTCACTCAATGCACAATTAAGTTCTAGAATTTGTTGCTGGAGAATGTAGTTAGGACAGTTAGGGGTAGATTTTCAAAAGGCATGCGTGCGCGTCCATGTGCATGCGATACCCGGCGCACACACATGGATGCACGATTTTATAATATTGTTTTACTTTTCTGTTTTTAGATTTTGTATTTTGGGGTCTTTTGGTTTATGAATTGCTAAAGTTTAGGAAGAATTTGTTCTATGTGTGGATATATGGGTCATGGCCTTTTCTTTTTCTCTGTACTTATATTATCTTTGAACTGCTTACATTACTGCTTTTAACTCTGTATTCATCTCTTCTAGCTCCACAGCATCTTCCTGCAGCTAGGGAAGATGATGCAAATACAGGGGTTGTGCAGCATGCGGCACACAGTAAAGATCATGCTGACTTTGTTCCAGATGTACTAAGCAATTTTCCCATAGACATAGAATAAGAAAAATTCTTTAGTGCATCTGGCTCTTAAAGTAAGAAGAAAGATGCCCTTAATTGGACCCAGAGTGGGAAACTGAGTTTTCAGTAGCCCAAGGGTATACTCTGAAAGGGTCATGGTGGAATGATGGGACTGGTTGTGGTTAGCAGTTAGCAGTTAGCAATTTTTCTTTAATAGACTGATTTTCAGAAACATCAAGTTGGTGTACAATAAAATATCCTCAATTATACACATCAATCATGAATATAACAGTAAATCAATACAATCCATCCATTACAAGCATAACAGTAAAAAATATAATAAATGCTCAGTAAAAAGCAAGATAAAAGTATACTCTTCAGAGCCAGAGGAGTGACTGAAGAAAAAAATTAGAAGCCAAGTCTACAGGGAATATTCATTATCTCCTATAAGTAAACCATAAACATGAAATACTAGATGCTATGAAGACATCTCTAGCAACAATGAAGTTGGTTCCAGCACTTATCCAGTAAAACTTGATCTGTTTCTTGGATCCTGGCCATACAGCTACTCATACATGGGGCTTGGCCTTCATATATGGGCATTGTTGCAGGGACCAGAAAACCTGGCTGCCATATCTGTCACCAGCAAGCAATATTCACAGCTCACTTTCATGTTCAGACTGTAATAATTCTTACAGTTCTAGTAGATAGCTTCCTGGCATTTTGGAGGAACCAAACCTGTGAGTGCAATTTATTGCCCCTATGTATAAACATTACCTCAAGAAAGGAGTTGGCACATCTGAAGACAGAACATCCGATACCATTTGTGTCTCCCTCCACAATCTGGAAGAAGTCATCACTTTCACATCAACAGACAATCTGTGAGGGTGACCTATACAGGTTGCCATATGGCCATGCATCATCTCAGAGAGCTCAGAGCTGGATTCAACCTGAATATACTCAGGCCTCTTCTCTGAGTCGCTACCTCTTACACTCCCCTAGGAATAAATGTTCTGCCACAGGAGGCTCAGCATTTCCTACAGTCTTCATAAAAGAGAAGATGCATTCTTAGAGTCACTTAGGCGTGACTCAAACATATGTCCATCTTAAATGGATCCAGTAGAAGGGAAAGCACCATCTCTTTCTGGACCTTTTACGAAGGCTGCTTCTCATTGTTGAGAAAGGCTTTTGAAACAGAACCCTTGGTGAATTCAATCCTGACACAGTTTTGCATTGTTCAGTTTTCATTTTTATGTTTTTATGTTCCCTCTCCCTCATGACATATCTCCCACAATTCACATATTTATTTTTTGGAATCTACCTTTTGCCTTTCCTAGGAAAAGGCAGAATATCAAATGGAAATATATAAATCAGACCTCTATGTGAAAGAAAATATGAAAGACTAAAAGGAAACGAAGGTGCTATGACCCAGCTCCCAACATTTCTCATGGGAGGGTAAGAAAATAATTTTTACAGTTTTCCAGTCATTGAAGATAATCGGAACTGTGTGGCATAAAGGGAGGTCCAAACAGTTACTCTTGGTTGTGTCATGGTGGAATGGCTGGAGTAAATATATGCAGATGGTGGGCTCTAGGAAGTGAATGAAAAGAATGTAAACGTGGGGTGGTAGCTCCTGGTGAGCAGAGCAGAGGCCATTAGTGACCCATCTAGAGTGGCTTCATTTTCAATGTGCCCCAGATTTCTTCTTTCCCACCAAGTGGATCAGTGTTCTTTTCAGCCCGAGTACCTCCCAAATAATCTCGTTAATGACAGCTGGTATGTGAATAAATCCAGCTCGGTGACTTATTCCGCTATGATACCTACGTTCTGCAATACGAACATATTACAGTGATATAACAGTTATACATGGGAAGGCAAAACGGCTGAAAATGAAGCTTTTTGCTTTTATGGAAACATTTGTGAAGAATTTTTATTTTGTGAATTTGATGGGAACCTTTTTGGAAACCAGGCGAAAAAATCCCAGAAAAATCTGCCTTATTCACTGCATTTGCACAACACTTTCCTTCCCCTCACCTTTTTGTTGAACTTTGGAAAAGCTGCAGAACTTGCAAATTGCTCTGTTTCCTGCAATTTGCGCAGAAATGCTCGCATGAAAGTCTGTGATGTGCTGTAGCAGTGTGTGCGTGTGCATACATGCATATGTGTGTGTGGGTATCTTCTTTTGGAAGGGTCCCTTTGTAAGGTGAGAAAAGTCGAATTTACCGAATCAAACAATAGGTCTGGTCTCAGAAGCAAATGCCCCCATCTGCATCTTGCTCCTTCAGAGTTGGAATCATTGGCGTGAAAACCACAATCTTCTACTTTCCAGTCTGTTGGTATTAATTTCTGAAACCAAGGTACTAAAAGTTTCCTGGCAGGACCTCACAAACAGTACAGGCAAATGATTGGGTAGGAATAACATCGCTTATTATCTGAGAATTTGTGCTCTGCATTCTTGTGGCTTTCAGCCCATCCAGAAACAACTTCAAGTTTTCCATTTTAGGGCTGACTACCAAACCACCCAAATTAGATTGCACCAAGGGGCAGTCACCATGCAGTTTGGAAACGGTGGAGCTCGCTGATTCACTGATCTCTCACCCACAGAATCCTACGAAATGGGCATAAACATTCAGCCTACTTCAGGTCCAGTCTTCTTTTTGTAGCGGGCGGGACTTAAAAGGATGTAGCACCCCAGCTGTGAATTTTTCATGATTTCAAGACAAGTTCTTCGCAGATCCACAAGAAAATTCTTCTTACAGGTTGTAAAATGCAGCTAGACACCTTCCTTTGACTAATGCAGCTAAATTGGTTGATGGACAAGGTTTCTAATTATGGTTTCCATGTACAGCCAAAGATATTAAAGATATATTATTAATATGCTATCAGCATGTGTTGAAACTAGGGATGTGGAGTCATACTGTCTTGGTTCTGATTCAGGCCCAAGTCAACTTGATCAGGTTGAGATTATGACTCATTCTGGTGATTCAGGGATGAACTCATGGCCTGGGAAAACCTTTACCAGCCTAGTTTAAATAATTGCCCTCTAATAAATGTGATAATTTGAGTCATATTTGATTTAGTTCAAATGAGACACAAACGTGTTTATAAAAATTGCTCAGATTGGTTTGGATTTCTGTGTTTACTTGCAGATTCAAAGAATTCACGTAATTCAGAGTGAGAATCTTCCAATACAAGTGGTAATCTGTGAAAATCCAAATGTAAAGGATCTAAACTGGACAACAATGCATATTCAGATTGCAGATGCTAAGAGCTCTCCTAGTTGATTCATGTCCAATTCCGATGAACCTTTCAGCACAGCACTAGGAGCCAGACAGCAGAGCAGTAATTAGTCTTTGTGGCCCCCAAACAGAGCTGAGTTTCAGGATATCCATAATGAATATGCTTGACACATTTTCATCGTTTGGTTAGAACCAAGCTGATATGCATATTTTGGTTTGCTGAAAACCAGACTGTGGGAGCAACAAGCAGTGGAGCAGAAAATCCCTGCCCACAGCGGTGGATTACAGACAAAACCCCCATGATCCCTTTTTAGTTTGTTTCAAATTATTATTGTATAGCATCCAACTATCTCCAAAGCGCAATAATAACTTTTAAATTGCCTGCCAACTAGCATTACTTTTTCAACAAATAAATACTTACATGTTGCTTAAAAAGGTGTGTGTAAATAGTTGTTTACTCCATGTTACAATTGTCCCTTACCTTCTTTTAATGAAGATTTGCTTGAGTAGGGAACGTAAAAAGATGAAAGTTACCAGTACATCCATTAAACTTCTTAATGACATTGGTGCCTCTAAGTAAGAACATAAGAACATAATAATATGCCATACTGGTTCAGACCAAGGGTCCATCAAGCCCAGCATCCTGTTTCCATCTGTGGCCAATCCAGGCCATAAGAACCTGGCAATTACCCAAAAACTAAGTCTATTCCATGTTACCATTGCTAATGGCAGTCGCTATTCTCTAAGTGAACTTAATAGCAGGTAATGGACTTCTCCTCCAAGAACTTGTCCAATCCTTTTTTAAACCCAGCTATACTAACTGCACTAACCACATCCTCTGGCAACAAATTCCAGAGTTTAATTGTGCGTTGAGTAAAAAAGATCTTTCTCCGATTAGTTTTAAATGTGCCGCATGCTAACTTCATGGAGTGCCCCCTAGTCTTTCTATTATCCGAAAGAGTAAATAACTGATTCACATTAACCCATTCTAGACCTCTCATGATTTTAAACACCTCTGTCATATCCTCCCTCAGCCGTCTCTTCTCCAAGCTGAAAAGTCCTAACCTCTTTAGTCTTTCCTCATAGGGGAGCTGTTCCATTCCCCTTATCATTTTGATCGCCCTTCTCTGTACCTTCTCCATCGCAACTATATCTTTTTTGAGATGCGGCGACCAGAATTGTACACAGTATTCAAGGTGCGGTCTCACCATGGACCGATACAGAGGCATTATGACATTTTCCGTTTTATTCACCATTCCCTTTCTAATAATTCCCAACCTACTGTTTGCTTTTTTGACTGCCGCAGCACACTGAACCGATGATTTCAATGTGTTATCCACTATGACGCCTAGATCTCTTTCTTTCTTGGGTAGTAGCACCTAATATGGAACCTAACATTGTGTAACTATAGCATGGGTTATTTTTCCCTATATGCATCACCTTGCACTTATCCACATTAAATTTCATCTGCCATTTTGATGCCCAATTTTCCAGTCTCACAAGGTCTTCCTGCAATTTATCACAATCTGCTTGTGATTTAACTACTCTGAACAATTTTGTATCATCTGCAAATTTGATTATCTCACTCGTCGTATTTCTTTCCAGATTATTTATAAATATATTGAAAAGTAAGGGTCCCACTACAGATCCCTGAGGCACAGATCCCTGAGTAACATAGTAAATGATGGAAGATAAAGACCAAAGTAGTCCAACCTAAAGTTTGCCCCCTTGGCGCTCCGTGCAGGTTATTCACATTCAGAAAAATGCTTCATTTCTATCTTCTTGCCACTAGGGATTCCATGTTATTCCCATGCCCTTTTGAATTTTGTCACTGTTTTTGTCTTCATAACCTTCACCGGGAAGTCTTTCCAGGCATCCAGCACCCTTTCCATGAAAAAACATTTCCTGACGTTGCTGAGTCCAGCATGCTGGAGTTGCATGTTATGACCTCTAGTTCTACAGCTTCCTTTCCTTTGGAAAAAGTTTGTTACTTGTGCATTTTTTTTTATACCTTTCACATATTTAAAAGTCTGTATCATATCCCCCTGTGTTTCTTCTCCTTTAGGGTATACATATTTAGGTTCTCAAGTCTCCTAGTGATTGAATAAACTTTTGCAACTGCCTAGTGTCCGTGCCATAGCCTCATTGTTGCTTCCACACCAATAGAGTAAACCTTTTCAGTATATGCTACAGTCCAGGCAGCTCCCCATTCGAGCCAATGCAAAGGCAGCTACTCCTGAAAAGTCAAGCCCCATTAGCATATGGGGGATTCCATTCTTAACCGTCAGTTCCTGCAAGTCACTTTTTCTTGAATGGCTTTGATTTATGCAGCTGTAACTGAGCTGTAACAGAACGGTTACTTCTCCCCTTTTTATCTCAGAAGCCATTTTACAGTCTGCAAAATGCTGAGAAAATGCTGTGGAATCCATCCTGGATGCCTGCATGGGTGTGTTTCTGCACTGAAAGGAAAATAGCAATATAGGTATATTTCTTAAAAGTCGGAGAGTTTACTTGTTTTGCAGTGATAAAAGAACCCTGACTGAACAATTCTAAACCATAAAATAAATTCTGACTCTTAATGAGATGAATCTATTCCTTCTTTGTTGAGTACTCACATCATCTAATCTAACCCACCAAGCCATGTTTTTTTTTCCCCCTTTGTCAACACTGAATTGACCAAAAGCACTGGTGGTACTTTTGACTAGCAAAACACATAAACTATGCAAACTGTAATCTTAACAAAACACAAGGACATTTACCTTGGCTGACTTCCCTTCTCTTGGCTCTCCTAAGACTCAGATAATACGATGGATTGACTCCAGGACTCTGCTCACCACAAAGGAAAAAAAGCGTGGATTACTATGTCAGCCTAGAGGTGAGAGTAGCTCATTGTTACCTATAAAAGTTGAAGCTCCAAATGATAGTGGAGCAGAATTTTTTTTTTTTTAATATATATCTGTTTGCTGGGAAGAACAGACCAGACGTGTTCCATTTTCAGCCTCCCCACCTAGATAAAATGTGAGATGGATACTATTCAGTGCACACATTACATACTACATCAAACATTACAGGTTAACATTAGAGGGGGAAATTTTGAAACTGCCCACACTGGTGCAAAGTCAGTGTGTACTTTTTACCCAGAGTCTTTTGCACCGATTTTCAGAGCAAATCCATGAGGACTTTCACTTTGAAAATTGCAATGGACACAAAATCCACTTGGTCACTTGTGTCTGCTTTTGTATGGATAGACGTTTGCTTGCGAGGCACACCCACAGATTTGAAGATGCCATCTGTATGCTTGCTTTTTCTGCCTTATCCTAAACATGGCCCAGGAGTACCTCCTCTTAACTTGTGCTATAGGACAACGTGCAGACGTTTAGCTGCGTCGCAGGTGGGCAACTTTCAGACAGCTGATTTAAGTGGATAAAATTAGTTTTACCTGCGTAAATGGCTTTGAAAATTGCCCTCATAATAAGTGCATAATAAATTTGGTTGACTTGTTTTGCCAGATATATGAATCCCCCCAAGTTAGTGGAGGAGGAGGGGGGATATCCTATTTTATTTACCTGCAGTGAAACAAATTGGATGGTGGACGGAAAGGGACTGGGTCCAATCATTCTTAGCATGTGACCTGGTGCTTTGTGAGGGATGTGTTAAAGTGCTCGCATTGATCTTATGGTACCAACTGGCCTCTAATGGCATCCCAGTCACAGACTGAGTGCTATCGTATGACTCAAGCTTAGTAAACAGAGCACTTAAACTACACATGCTCAGAGAGAGAGAGAGAGAGAGAGAGAGAGATAAATGGGAGGAGAAAAAGGTTCCATGGAAAGGCAAGGTGTTGGGGGAGAGAGAAGCTGGAGGAAGATAAAGGCAGAGCAAAGTGCCTGCCTAATAAGGATGGATGTAGAAGACAGAGGAAGGAAGACATCACTTCCCCCTCTATGGGAGGGGCACATAACCCAAGTCCTCTCTATAGAAATTACAACTGCTGCTCAACCATCTCTGGGAGGGTCGGATATCAGTCATCCCTATGGGAAGAACAGATGTTGCTTACCTCTCTGTGGGCCAGATGTGCTAGGGGATACTTCCCATTTTGATTTTATAGGATAAATGCTTAGTATGTCTGGTCTATAAGGGAGGTAGGTGTAACTCCTGCTCTGTTTATAAGGTAACCTGAGCTTCCAGTCACCCTGCAAGCATCGTTTAAGCTAAAAATGAGTGAACTTGAAATGCTCTGTCTCTATTGCACTTGTTTTTTGTCACTTTGGGCGGGTTATCACATTTTTATATGTGTAACTAGAAAAACTTTCAGCTCATCAGAACAAATAAATTAGAACACCTTTGTTCCTCCGAGTCCTCAGAAAGAAGGGTCAGAATATTTTCCATTTTCTATTCTGGCAGGTTATTTAATAGAAAAAGTGAGCTATAAAATATTTGGCATAACCATTCTCAAAGGTTAATGACAGTAAAATATATATCACAATTTAGGAAGTGAAAAATAACACTGTATATGTGTTCTTTATCCATTTATATCAGAAGGATTAAAACTGCACAAAATTTTATTACAAAATGTTATTACAGTGTGTACATATATGTACCTGTTGTGTTCATGCCTGCTCTTGCCCTCGATCAACCCTCTTTACTTCTGAGGCGACTCCCTTCGGGTCTGATGGACAGTTGCTGCCATGGCTTCTCCTCGCAGTTTCTTCCCGGAGTCCCCAGGCTGGCCTGACGCTGCGGATCAACGATGTTCCTGATGACGTAGGGCGCGTGCGCACGCTCCAAAGTTTGTACCAGCAAGGGCGCGAACCTCGGGGGCATCCCCCGTAGTAACGTCATCCGCTTCCAACATAAAAGGTCTTTGCTTACGCTTACGAATCGAGTTAGCAAGGGATTGATTGCGGGGATCATCTCGACCCGCTTCATTCTCCGCTGCTCTGCCTCCTCGAACTTACCAGGGGTACCTGCTCCTTGGGGGCCCCGCTCTCTCCTCTTGTTTTCAGATTGCTAAGATGGGATCCAGTACTCGCTCCTCGAAGGCCTATGTCCCTGAATGCTCAGAAGACTCCTTATTGCCTGGAAGCGATCGCAGACATGAACATTGTGAGTTTCTATTCCAGTTGCATATAGGAACCGGTACTCACTCCTCGAGGGCCCATGTTCCTAGAACTCTGAAGATTCTCTTCTGTCTAAGACGCTATCACAGGTACGGAGATCGTGAGTTATTATTACAGATTGCAGAGAGGAACCGGTACTCGCTCCTCGAGGGCCCATGTTCCTAAAACCCTCCGAAGACTCTCTTCTATTTCAGAAGCTATTTCATATACAGATATTGTGAGTTCTTATTTCAGTTTGCATATAGGAACCAGTACTCGCCTAGAGGCGCCTGTTCCTGAATATACTAACTATTCTCTATTGCCTAGAAACCATTACAGAGATAGATAACTGTGAGTTACTATCGCTCTCTCAGAGCTGTCCCTGGAACCAGGTACTCGCTAGGGATGTGAATCGTGTGCCCGATCATTTTAACGATCGGGTTCGGCTGGGGGGGGGGGGGGGGGGGGGGAAATCTGATCGTTACGAGATGTGAATTGGAATCGGTTCCGATTCCAATTCACATCACTAATTTTTTTTAGTGAGGCCCGCACCGATAAAAAAACCCCACCCCGACCCTTTAAAATTACCCCCTTAGCCTCCCCCACTCTCCCGACCCCCCAAAAACTTTTTACACATACCTGGTGGTCCAGGGGGGCTGCGGACAGCGATCTCCCGTTCCCACTCTATCAGCTGCGCTAAAAAAAATGGCGCCGATGGCCCTTTGCCCTTACCATGTGACAGGGCAAAGGTAGCGCCGGCGCCATTTTGAATATTGGCAATACGGCTGGAGTGCAGGAGGTCACTCCCGGACCCCCGCTGGACCCCCAGGGACTTTTGGCCAGCTTGGGAGGGGCCTCCTGACCCCCACAAGACTTGCCAAAAGTCCAGCGGGGGTCCGGGAGCGACCTCCTGCACTCCGGCCGTATTGCCAGTACTCAAAATCGCGCTGGCGCTACCTTTGCCCTCACAATGTCACAGTGGTAACATATTGTATAAAAAATGAGCCATAATTGTGAAGATATGCATTGATTTATCATGGATCAAGTGCAGCAGTTTTGATGAGGTGGCGAGATTCTACAATCCTTGTCAAAAAGAGTACAGAGATGGACCAGTAGATTGGGCATCTTACATCCATATGGCCTCAACATGGATATGGAATGGGACTCTATTATTTAAATTATCTAAGTCTGTTACAATACACATACAGGCCGATACAGTACAGTGCGCTCCGGTGGAGCGCACTGTTAACCGGCATTTGGACGCACATTTTCAACGCGCTAGCTTTACCCCTTTTTCAGTAAGGGGTAATAGCGCCTCTTTTGTAATAGCAGCCTCTTCTGTCTTCAAGTGAGGATCGAGTTAAGCTCTCTGTTGAAACTGTGTATAGGAAACACATAGCGCCAGCAGAAATTAACGCCTACCTTTGGGTAGGCGCTGATTTCTGAAAGTAAAATGTGCGGCTTGGCTGCACATTTTGCTTTCTGAATCGCGCAGGAATACCTAATAGGGTCATCAACATGCATTTGCATATTGCGGGCGCTATTAGGTTCGGGGAGGTTGGACGTGCGTTTTCGATGCGCTATTACCCCTTACTGAATAAGGGGTAAAGCAGCCCATGGAAAAGCTGCTCCTGCGTGCGCCGAGCCTATTTTGCATAGGCTCGGCGATGCGCACAAGCCCCGGCACGCGCGTATGTCCCGGGGCTTGAAAAAAGGGGTGGTGAGTGGATGGGCCAGGGGCGGGGCAGGACCAAGGCCTCCGGCACAGTGGTCATGCCGGCACGCGCAATCTACGCCTGCCCGGAGGCAGGTGCAACTTCATCAACAAAGGTCAGGGGGGGTTTTAGATAGGGCTGGGGGGCGGGTTAGGTAGGGGAAGGGATGGGAAGCATGTTATAAAATTGGGCGTAGATGTATGTGCACCGGGGTGCGCTCACAAATCTACGCCCGTGCGTAGATTTAAAAATCTGGCCCTTAGTGCTGATGTAAGAATTTGAAAGATCTTTGATTCGTTGATATGACCTCATGACTGCTAATTGAACTTTGATTTAAAGAGGGATTTTGTGTTTTTAGATGCAGAAGAGAAGCTCATGCTTGATCAAAGGTAATACTTTGAAGCTGGAGTCTCCAAAACAGGTGTCAGAATTATGCCGAACTACAGTTATGTCGGGTGAGAAAAGTGGATTGCTTGAATGGAATCTGTGGATTGTTTGGAATTATTCTTTAGATACATAAACTAAGCCTCTTATGATTGTTTCTAAGTGGATACTTTATTTCCTTAGTAATTGACAGTTTAATCCTCACAAATTTTCACTACATATGGTCTATAATTAATTATAACAGGCGTTTGATCTTAAAAGGGTAAATAAATAGCCCTGGACTTCATTGACACTCTATATGACTGTCCATATATGTACACATTTTTTATGCCTTATATATTTATGGTAGTTTAGACTATATTAACATAAAAACTTGCCATATTGGGCCAGACCAAGGGTCCATCAAGCCCAATATCTTGTTTCCAACAGTGGCCAATAGATCACAAGTACCTAGCATGATCCTAACAGTAAACAGATCCCTTGCTGCTATCACACAGTGATAAGTAGTGGCTATTCCCTAAGTATGCTTGGTTAATGACAGTTTATGGACTTCTCCAGGAACTTATCCAAACCTTTATTAAACTCAGCTATGCTAACTGACTTAACTACATCCTCCAGCAATGAATTCCAGAGCTTAATTGTGTGTTGAGCGAAAAATAATTTTCCATGATTTGTTTTCCCATCTTGTAATCATTGATCCCCAAAGAGTTGTTTTGTATAAAAATGAAATCTAAATGTCCAAATTCAATGTGAAAAACGATTTTAAAAGTGTACTGTATCTATCAAAAATACTCCTCAACAATGGCCAATGCTTCATAGCATTGCTGATAGCCAGATGTCCACACTAGGTGTCTCGTGTTGATGAATCTAAAGTCTGATACAGGCTGTATTTCAACATACAGAGTCTGTGTGGGGGAATATTAATTTCTTACACTGACCATCGGCCACATACAGAACATTTCAATATGGCTTACATACCAAAAACATTAGATGTGAGCTGTACATTAGAAGAATTTGTAGGTGTATATATGTAGCAAGCTACTATAAACCATACACCCATAAGCTTATCATGTATTGGAGCCTTAAAACATGGGCCAAGCTGCATCTGGATCTGAGTGATGTGTTTTGGACCTGTCAAAAAGGGGTTTTCAACTCTGCAGAGACTGTAAGCCACCACAGCCAAGGTAAAAGAATATAAAAATACCATAAAAAACTCCTGCGTGCTCTCCAGTGAATGACAAATATTTTGCATGATCCAGTATCCAGCATTCACAGTGTTAACAAGTTGGGAAAGGGACTGTACTGTTTAGCCTGCCCAGAGAACAGCATTACATAGCCAGCAGAAGAGAAAGCCAAAAGAATGCTGGACGACCATTTAGGGCAGAAATGGCACAATTTGGCTGGCTCTGTCTATGTGTGAGGAGTGGGGATGGCCAGGAGTTGGAGCCAGGAGACAGGAAGAAAGGAGTGCATCTGGCAGTCCTGCAATTAGTTCTTCTTCTGAGGAGCTAATTATCGAGAGGGAAAGACAGATGTCTGTGCTATGAGGAAATATAGAGACAGAAAGCTGATCTTGCTTCATAGCCGAGTTACATGTAAAATCCTAACAAGGGACAGAGGAGCCAAGAGCTGAAAGACTGAGAGACTTCCTTCCAGAGATATCCAGGCCTAGGAGCACATGGATGGCTCACCCTCCTAAGAGACTGAGTGAAACAATCTAAATTTTGCACAGAGAATATTTTAGCAGAGGAGGGGGAAAAGGTCTGTTTCCTTGCCTTATGTCCCCAAATTCAGTATCTAATCTTAATTGCTTCAGCTTTTCAGCCAAAGTCAATGATAAAACCTTGCTGGGAAAGAGAAACTGGTGGACCGTAGTCTTTCTGTAAGAGACTGAATCCAGGCCAACTTTGTGTTTACTACAAAGTAAACCAGTTGGGAGGCTTCCCAGTAGAGAGAGACCTTTCACACACACTGCACTGCTCATCTATTTGGTTTGTCATCTAGCCAGCTCCATCATTTCCTTGATTTTTTTCCACACAATTCTGTGTTTGGGACAGGGTGCACCCTTTTCAAACTGCTGACATTGGGGTAGATCTGTTTTCCCCATCTTTTTTGAGTACTCAGGGGTAAAGACAATATTTGAAAGTTGTGTTCTTCACTGCCTTTCCCCCGACCTTTCTCTATTAGCGTTCCCTATTTTTTTTTACTATCCATATGAGTATGTTGGTTGCTGTAGCTAACAGACCATACCCAGTGTTATTTTTGCATTGCTTGATATAAAATAAGAAAACTACATGTTTATATTATACTTCACTATTGTACTTTTCCCATTTAATGTTCTGGTTGGATTTACTGTTTACTTACACAATACTAGTAAAAAGTTTAATTACTGTTTTATTCTGGTGTGATGATTTTATCTGGTCTGTGGTGCCACAAGTGAGAAGTTGTTTGGGAAGGGCACAGAACTGTGGTATCAGGGTGACTGGGATCTTGTCTTAACCCCCACTCAGGCTACGAACCCGAACATAAATCATATTAGTAAATATAATTTTTCATGTGGTACTCCCCACCCCAAGCAGAGGGGTAATTCATAGTCTGGACTGGGGGAGGGCATAAATATATATATATATCATGTTGAAATGTGTTTGGGTTTTGGAAGAAGTCTATGAAAGTTAGCCAGATAGGACTTATTAAGCTAACTTAATGGCTATGTCACTGAATATTCCCAATGAAATCATTAGTTAGCCTGACAAGTCTTATTTGGATAACTTCAGATCTGCTATTGAGCAAGTCTACCTTATCTGGTTAACATAACCAGGTTTTGGGTTTTGGAAGAAGTCTATGAAAGTTAGCCAGATAGGACTTATTAAGCTAACTTAATGGCTATGTCACTGAATATTCCCAATGAAATCATTAGTTAGCCTGACAAGTCTTATTTGGATAACTTCAGATCTGCTATTGAGCAAGTCTACCTTATCTAGTTAACATAACCAGATAAGTCTGGCTATCGCTAGTTAGCCAAGTACAGTAGCTCCTTCCTGGAGTGCCCACATATCTTGTCCACCACTTATCTAGCTTTGTGGTGGCTGCTGAACAGGATCTGACATTCAGCTGCTACTACTTAGCTGGATAAGTCAGCTAAGCAGCGCTGAATATCGGCTTGTTTATGTACAAGTATTAGAGACCCAATATTCAAACTAACAGGGTCATTCATCAAATTGCGTTAGGGCCTTATCACAGGCATTAGGACCCTAATGCCTGTGATAATGCATATGATGAATACCGCATCATGAGATATGTATACAAATTTGAACATTTTATTCAAGTGGATGGAGTAAAGGGAAATGAGGGCTGGTTAGCATGGCAATGCAGGTTTTAATGCTGGAAATAACTACACCTTTTTTTCTGGGTATTATGCCTGTGATAGCTGTGTGTTGTGGCTGGGGGGGGGGGGGGAGGGAGAGGGAGAGGGAGCCTCTGTGGACGCTCACTTTTCTGTTTACTATTTATACCATTGTAAGAGGAGGCATTATCAACTCGGGGTGAGGTTTTGGTGGTGGGGTAGGTTTTAGGGGGCAGTTTTACATGCACAATCATAGGTACGAACAGCACAGGTGACATCAGTGAACGTTTAAGGTCATTTGGAGTGATGAAAGATAAAAGAAGAATAGTTTTGTACAATGTACTCTGTACCTAGCTTGATTGCAGGTAGGTAGAGAGTGCCTATACAACCCGCGTCCAACTGAGCGCACTATATTTCATCGGCCCCTTACTGGGAGCATTGCTTGTGGCAAGAGATAACAGGGAATGGCTTCCCTCCTCCCATGCAGTATAGTACTAGGATGAGAATTGTTTTTGAACGATTAAATTATCGTCAGATAATTTTAAAATCGTTCTAAATCGTTAGAGTGCACGATACAATACAAATGCCCCCGATTTATCGTCAGGGGCGTTTGTATTGTATCGTTAAATAGGGCACGGGAATTATTTGGGGGAGGGTGGGAAAACCGGCACACCAAAACAACCCCTAAACCCACCCCGACCCTTTAAAACCAATTCCTTACCTCCCCCACCCTTCCGAACCCCCCCAAAATGTTAAGTTACCTGGTGGTCCAGTGGGGGGGAGGGGGGGGGTCCCGGCACGATCTCCCGCTCTCGGGCCATCGGCGCCATTTCGGCTGCCACTAATTAAAATGGCGCCGATGGCCCGATAAAAAAAAAAAAAAACCCACCCAACCCTTTAAATCGACCCCCCCCACCCTCCCGACCCTTTTTTTTTAGGGAGGCCCACGCCGCTAAAAAAAACCCCCCCACCCAACCCTTTAAATCGACCCCCCCCTCCCGACCCTCCCAAAACCTTTTAAATTACCTGGTGGTCCAGGGGGGCCTCGGGGGGCCTCGGGGAGAGATCCAGGGGGGCCTCGGGGAGAGGAGAGATCCAGGGGGGGCCTCGGGGGGAGATTTCCCGTTCCCAGGCATCAGCTGTTCTAAAAAAAAAAAAATGGCTCCGTTCTAAAAAAAAAAAAAATGGCGCCGATGCCCCTTTGCCCTTACCATGTGACAGGGTATCCGTGCCATTGGCCGGCCCCTGTCACATGGTAGGAGCACTGGATGGCCGGCGCCATCTTTACTCATCAGCCCCTATTATAGAGTATAGTATAATAGGGGCTGATGAGTAAAGATGGATTAGGAGGTTATGGTGCACTTTAACCCCTGTGAACAGATGGAATTGTGCTGCATGCCCTTTAATCTCTAGCAATAGGAAATGTGTAGTGAATCTTTCTGTAGTACTATATAGAGATGTGAATCGTGTGCCAGATCGTCTTAACGATCAGATTCGGCTGGGGGGGGGGGGGGAATCTGATCGTTAAGATATGTGAATTGGAATCGTTTCCGATTCCAATTCACATCGCTAATTTGCTTTTTAGGGAGGCCCGCGCCACTAAAAAAAAAAAACCCCACCCGACCCTTTAAATCGACCCCCCCAAAACCTTTTAAAATTACCTGGTGGTCCAGGGGGGCCTCGGGGAGAGATCCAGGGGGGCCTCGGGGAGAGGCGAGATCCAGGGGGGCCTCGGGGAGAGATTTCCCGTTCCCAGGCATCAGCTGTTCTAAAAAAAAAAATGGCGCCGATGCCCCTTTGCCCTTACCATGTGACAGGGTATCCATGCCATTGGCTGGCCCCTGTCACATGGTAGGAGCACTGGATGGCCGGAGATGGCGCCGGCCATCTTTACTCATCAACCCTCTCCCCGAGGCCCCCCTGGATCTCTCCCCGAGGCCTCCCTGGACCACCAGGTAATTTTAAAAGGTTTTGGGGGGGTCGATTTAAAGGGTCGGGTGGGGGTTTTTTTTAGCGGCGCGGGCCTCCCTAAAAAACAAATTAGCGATGTGAATTGGAATCGGAAACGATTCCAATTCACATATCTTAACGATCAGGTTTCCCCCCCCCCCCCCCCCAGCCGAATCTGATCGTTAAGACGATCTGGCACACGATTCACATCTCTATATAGTACTACAGAAAGATTCACTACACATTTCCTATTGCTAGAGATTAAAGGGCATGCAGCACAATTCCATCTGTTCACAGGGGTTAAAGTGCACCATAACCTCCTAATCCTGTGATCTTTACATGGATAGGCTCACAAGCCCTCCTCACACACGGTACTGTACACACACACACACACACACACACACACACACACTTCCTCTCCCACTTTCCTTATGCTCCGGGTGTTATAACCACAATCTCCAAAACATCCTGCCCCTTAGCCGCTTTAAGTTAATTGCTATTTTTGTCACATCGTTTTCGTCCAGGTTCATAATTCTTCCTCCTTTAGTGTGGTTTAATGTTAGGGAGGAGGTCGAGGGCTTAGGAAGATGGAAGGAGGTTGCAGAATATCAATCAATCACCAGCAAAAACATTAGACATTTTGGACCATGTTTAAAGGCAGGGCAAAAGATCTACCTTGCTTTTTGAGCAGCTTTAAGCTAGAGCAAGATTTAGCCAGATTTATGGCTCAGGTAGAATGTGTGCTCTTTTACAGTTCCTTAAGCTAAGATGTAAAAATAAAAAGCATTTTTTTGTAGGGATATGCAGGCAAAAGATTTTTGTTTCAGTTCATTTTGGTGGGGACTTATTTACTTGTTTTATTTTTTTTCCTGTTTGGAAATTTGTGTGCGCAGTTATAATTATGTGCACAAAAAAAGCACTTTGTGTTTGCACATAGAAAATTGGCAGACAGCTTTCCAAACTGTATGCACATCTTATGATGTATGTGCACAAAGCACTTTTTTGTGAGCGCAATTAAGATTGTGCACGTAAATTTCCAAACAAGAATAAACTAAAAAATTATGTTTTTTTCAGAACTACTGCTGATTCAGTTTGTTACATTTGGAACTAAATGAACATCAGATTTTTCATTCCAAAATACGCATTTGTTTCAAACAAATGCATCCCCCTTTTTTTTTTTTTCAATGATGTTTTAAAGGTGAATTTTAAAATAGATTTGTGCAAAGAAAATAACAGATGCACGCACAAATAATGCATATTCAGACTGGTGCTATTTTATAAACCTCGCACATTCACGCGAAAGCACTGGTGCAAGAAAAGTTTCCCTCATAAAAAAGGGGCAGGCTAGAGGCGGGTCAAGGATGTTGTGAGGCAGAGCCAACATTTATGCATATAATTTGTGATTTTATAATCTGCACACATGGTGCGTGTACAGCTATTACCTGCACATATTTACTTCTGCTATTTGTCAAGTGTAAGTCAGAATAGAATTCTTTATAGCCAAATACTGACTGGATGAAGAGTTAAGGTAAACTGGGAAAGTACAGGCTGAATAACCAAGGGGGTTATTCATCTAGACCAAGGTCATCTAGACCAAGGGGGTCTAGATGACCTAGAGACTTGTGCATGTAAAAGCCGACAAGTTAAGGAAAATATGTGAATAACATTTCTGTAGAAGTATCTCAGGTGTGGATACCTTATATTGGATTACTAGATTTAACAAATAACCTTGTGATATGAATTCATTAGTTTTAGATAACAGTTAAATACACTTTTTTTTAAGGTAGTAAGTTAAATTTTTATTATAGGAGCATAAGCTAACAAGGTTTAATATGATACAAATATTTATTTTCTTTCTTTTGGTTTTAGTTGTTACAGTTTCATAGTGCAATGTTGCGCTGCGGATGGGAGAGAGCACCAGGGGGCGCTCTCCAGCGCGGGACAAGAGATGTGTGCCCTTGCGGTGAAACGTCCTTACCTTGAGCCTCGACCGGACCTGCACGCTTCCTTGAGACCACCAACGCAATGGTGGTCTCTGAATGGTCCTCCGACCATTCCAAGCTCTTTCAGCCTGCTGCTAGGGAGCGGCGGGAAGCAGCAGGCCAGATAGAGGACAAGGCAGACGAAAACATCAGGCGTGGCAAGGCAGATGAAGACATCGGGTGTG
This sequence comes from Rhinatrema bivittatum, assembly GCF_901001135.1. NCBI lineage: Eukaryota > Metazoa > Chordata > Amphibia > Gymnophiona > Rhinatrematidae > Rhinatrema > Rhinatrema bivittatum. The sequence goes on from NC_042617.1 coordinate 531,879,060, forward strand.
ACAAGGCAGATGAAGACTCAGGACGTTGCAGGGCAGACGAAGACTCAGGACATTGTAGGGCAGACGAAGACTCAAGGCATGGCACGGTATGGACAGGAAAGGCAAGGCAGGACAGGGCAAGGCATGGCAAGACAAGGCATGACAAGGCAAGACTAAAAACCAATGGTTAAAAGTCCAGAACCTCCAGGCAGACAATGTCCATTCTGGCACCCTACTCAGCCCAGCCGAGCAGAGTCGCGGACCACACGAGAAGGCATCAGAGCCACGGAAATCCAAGGACAGGAACGGGCAGGCAACCCTGTCCCTCTGGCACCTTACACATTCCAGCCAGACTGGTCATGGACTACACTGCAGGACAGGACCTGTCCAGGGAAGGACCCATCAGGCAAGAACATCAAGGCAAGGCGGACATCAAGATTATGAACATCAAGGCAGACTGATGAGGGAAGAGGTGACTCCTCGGCGCCATCTGATGGAAAGGCCCACCAGCACCCTACACACCCCAGCCGGGGTGGTCGCAGACCACTGAGCCACTACACGCCCTACCAGCCCAGCCGGGCTGGTCATGAACCACGAGGGATGGGTCAGGCGGAGCTGAAGACATCTGGAACAGGCAGACATCTGGACATCAGGAATGGATGGACAACTGGACATCAGGAACAGGCGGACAACTGGACATCAGGAACATCAAGGAAATGCAGAGACCGGAACATGGAACAACGACGAAGACACGGGATCCAGAATGCTATGAAAAATTATTTTTCAGAGCAATTAAGGATCTTTATTAATTGGCAGTAAGCATTGCTTATGTAGTGAAGATTTTGATTCAGAGAACCCCAAAGGCAGAATCTTTGTATTCCAGATTGTATAAAAATTGCAACATATTTTCAGGAGAAAATGGAGAAATTACAGAGTACCTTAATGAATTCAGATGTAACTATGATTGTGCCATGGACTGAAGTAAATAACACTGCAACTTGGACCCATTTTGAGCTTTTAACCCTGGCGGAATTACCAAATTCAGTTTGGTTGAAATTCTCCATTTGCAAAATAAATCCTTCTCCCTTTTGACAGTTCACAACATACAAACAGACATGTATGTTATTGGTTAAAATTGTAAATGCTTCAAAGATTATGAAAAATTACTTTAAAAATATAAATGAGTTATACTATGGTGATCTTGTACGTGTGTATCCGGATCTTGCTAAACCTACGCAGCAGCGTAGGAAAGCTTTTCTACAGATGAGACCTGAGACCCTAGCACTAGGAGCCAGTTTTATGCTGCGCTATCCTTGTAAGTGCATTATTAAGCTGGCCAGGAATACTCATATATTTTTCCTGCCGGATCAACTGCAGGTCTTTTTGGATGGGAGAAGTCAACCTAGTGAACTGTAAAGGGAGAATTATTTATTTATTTATTTATTTAACAGTTTTATATACCGACCTTCATAGTAAATAACCATATCGGATCGGTTTACAATTAACAAGAATAAAAACTGGGGTAACTATTCAAGTAAACGAAAGATAAACAGTAGGTAGGAATGAGTCAAAAAGTTACAATCAACAGGGAAGAGAACTTGGAAGCTTGCAACAAGCTGGAAAGAAGATAAGGCAGGAAATAAATATGAAGTGATACCATAGGGCGTACGGGTTAAAGCTTAATGGTGCTTTAACCTGGGAGAGTCAGAGTCCATTCGTGAGTATAATCACCATAACGGGTAAGCGTGAAGGACAACTAGTGATTGTCTGGTGGGTCGGCGAAGGCTTGGTGAAAGAGCCAGGTTTTAAGTCTTTTTCTAAAAGTTAACAGGCAAGGCTCCACTCTGAGACTTGAAGGGATGCTATTCCAGATAGATGGGCCAGCTATCGAAAAAGCTCTGTCTTTGGTCATCGAGAGGCGTGAAGCTTTAGTAGGGGGAAATTTCAGGGTGCCTTTGAGAATATCTCTAGTTGGTCTGTTAGAGGAGTGGAGTTTGAATGGGATTTCCAGGTCGAGTTGAAGATGATGATGGATAGTTTTATGAATTACGGTGATTGATTTGTATAGAATTCTGAAATTAACTGGTAACCAGTGTAGGTTCCTGAGGATGGGAGAGATGTGTTCGCTGCGGCTGGTACTGGTCAGCAATCTCGCAGCCGCATTTTGTAACATCTGCAGTGGTTTGGTAGTGGATTTGGGAAGGCCTAGGAAAAGGGCACTGCAGTAGTCTATTTTGGCGAACAGTAGCACTTGAAGGATTGTCCTGAAGTCGTGGAAGAATAAGAGTGGTTTAAGTCGTTTTAGAATCTATAATCTGAAGAAACAGTCTTTGGAGGTTGTGTTGACCATTTTCTTAAGGTTTAGACGATTGTCTAGTATTACCCCAAGGTCTCTAACCTGCTTGCAAGTAATGTGAGAGATGTGTGGAGATGGTGGGGAGATATTGATTTCATTTGAGGATATGTGGAGCAACTCTGTCTTGGAGGCATTAAGAACCAGGTTTAAACTGTTGAGTAGATTAGTGATGGATAGAAGGCAGTTGTTCCAATGGGTGAGTGCTTTTGAGATTGATTCTGTTATCGGTATTAGAATCTGCACGTCGTCTGCGTACAGATAGTGAATTAGGTTGAGGTCTGTTAACAGTTGGCAGAGGGGGAGGAGGTAAATATTAAAGAGGGTAGGAGATAAGGAGGAACCCTGAGGTACACCAAGAGTTGATTTAGTTAGGGGTGACTCTTTATTGTTGATTTTGACTTTGAAAGTCCTATTGCTGAGGAAGGACTTGAACCAGTTGTGGGCAGATCCGGAGATGCCGATGTCTGTTCCAGCAGGATGGTATGGTTGACGGTGTCAAATGCCGCCGAGATGTCTAACAGGACCAACAGAAAGGAGTGTCCTTTGTCTAACCCCATGATAATATGGTCAGTAAGTGAAATGAGAAGGGTTTCCGTGTTGCGTGATTTACGGAACCCATATTGCGATGGGTATAGGATCTTGTGGTCTTCAAGATATTCAGAAAGCTGGGTGTTTACCAGTTTCTCCGTTAGTTTGGCAACAAATGGGAGGTTAGAGATGGGTCTGAAATTAGCTGGTACATTAGGATCTAAGTTGTGTTTCTTGAGGAGGGGCTTGAGTGAGGCGGTTTTTAGACTGTCTGGGTAGCTTCCTTGCGTTAGAAGGCTGTTTATGATGCCGGTCAGAGGTCCTGAGATCACATTTGGGATGAGAAGCAGGAGTCTCGATGGGATGTTATCAGCCGGATGGCTTGATGGTTTCTGCCTTTTTAAAAGGGATTCAATCTCTTTAGTGGAGATTGGCTTGAAACTGTCAAATTTGGGTCTAGTAAGAGACTGGGGATTCCCACCTGGCTTGGGAGGTGTAGTATTTGAAGGCAGGAGGGCGAGTGTATTTAAGATCTTCTGTTGAAAGAATGTAGCGAGCTCATTAGCCTTGGAAAGAGCTTGTTCGTCTGGAATAGGCGGGGGGGTAGATTTGGTGATTTGTGTCACGTAGGCGAATAGGGCCTGGGCATCATATTGGAAATGGTGTATTTTGTTTGCATAGTATTCCTTTTTTTTCTGTAGAATGTATGTAGAAAGGGTAGAAGTGTTAGGGGTTTTTCGCCATCTGTTTTCCTTATGGCGTAAGGTCTGTTTCATTTGTTTAAGTTCAGCGCTGAACCAGGTTTGGTTAGTTTGGTTAGTTTGGTGAAGGAAACCAGGTTAGTTTGGTTAGTTTGGTGAAGGAAACCAGGAGCTAAAGTTGTATTTTCTTTTTCTCCTTATTATGCTCCTCTGTAATGTTTCTTTTCTCTCCACGTTTTTCCTATGTAACAGAGGAATTTAAGTAATAAGTGTAATTATAAACCTTCTGGGTCAAGAGGGTTTATTACTCTTATGTTTAATTACTTCATGATTGTTACTTAGATTTGAATTCCTTGTATTTCCAATGCAAAAGTTTGTTTTTGTATAATTGTTAAAAGGTGATAAATAAATAAAAAAAATAAAATAAAATTGTAAATGCATCCCTAGTTAAGGATTGAGTACCAGGGATTTTAAAGAGAGCGGTAGTTGCCTGGTGCAATAAAACCAAGCGCTTCCTATAGATGATGTGACCAATGTTCTTCCTATATCAAATCAACCTTAAATAAAATATTGAAGAAATTGCTATTAATTCAATTACAAAAGTATTTACAAGAGTCTATTTTCTTGAACATCATTAGTATGGGTTTAGGAAAGCTTATGGCACAGAGCCATTGTTGTTTTCTTTGACAGATTCATTGCACCTAGATATTGATGATGGGTCAGCTTTTTGCTGATCCAGTTAGATATTTTGTCAGCATTTGACACAGCTAGTCATTAAATTTTATTAGCTTGTTTACAGTCTTTAGGAATAGGCTTGACTATGCTTCACTGGTTTGCGTCCTTTCTATTAGGTAGAGTTCAGCAAGCAAGAATAGGGAAAAGCCTTCTTTTTGTGGAAAGAATTGGCCTATGGGGTACCACAAGGATCTGTGTTGTTAGCATTATTGTTTAATAAAATGCTTATTGGCTGCTCAAAGAGGGGTCGATTTTAAAAATGTTGCTTGTGCAAAAAATGTATTGCGTGTGCCGCCCGCGGCAGGCCTGCGTTTGGGCCCACTTACCCTCAGCTTCCAACTCCTGCTCCCGGTTCGACCTGTCTCGTAGCAGTAGGCAGCCGCCTATGCACCCAAGCTTCCTCTGCCGTCCCCGGCTCCTCCGCGGACTCTCTGGTTCCTCGGCGGGTCTCCCCGTATGTGCCGCGGGGAGACACCGCCGTCTAGTGCCATGCTGCCCACTAGGCGCGTGCGCCTCGCCGGGTTTTAAAGGGGCAGCGGTGGGAATCCAACCCATGGCCCCAGATGATGACATCACTGTGTCCCGGTATATAAGGCCGGGCCCAGCCACTAGCTCCTTAACTTGGCAACAGGCCTCCATGCTTGTCGTGTGCTCGTTTCTTGTTCCTGATCCTGTCTATGTTCCTGGTTCCTGTTCCTGATCCATACCCGGTCCCAGCCTCTCCTTGTTCGGATTGACTTCTGGCTTGACTCCTGCTATGCTTGACCACATCTGGATTGACTTCCTGCTTGACCCCTGCTATGCTTGAAAACGATTGGATTGACTTCTGGCTTGACCCATGCTGCACTTGACCACTTTTGGATTGACTTCTGGCTTGACCCCTGCTATGTTTGACCACGCTCGGGCTGACTCCTGATTTTTGACCCTTGCTCATTTGACTGCCTGTCCTTGTGTGCCGCCTGTCCCGACAACTGCCTGCTCTCCATCTCTGCTACTGGTATTATCCTGGACTTGGGCTTTCAGGCTTCGGCCTTATTTACTCGGGCGCCTCCTGTCCCTGCCTCTGATTCTCCATTGGTCTCTGGATCCCTCCCTCATCTGGACTCATCTTCTTCTCCCTGTGACCCCTGCTGGCCCCTGGCTGAATCCTACATCATCCACTGGGAGACTTTGGAAGGAGGCCCACCTAAGACCAGCTGGCCCCGGCACCCAAGGGCTCAACCTGTGGGGAATGAGGGCTGGTATTGGCGAAGCTCCAGCCTGCCTCCGTCACTCAGCCAGCTCTGCCTTCCGATGGTGGGGACCTGTTTGGCTTGCCCTGGGGGTAGCATCAACCCCACCTCGGGCCAAGGGTCCATCTCTGGCACAACAGGTTGCCAAGACCATGGATTCGGCGGAGGCAATCGCCCTTCAGGCCTGACTTCCAAGGTCCAGGAGCAGCAGCGGTTCCTAGAGGCACTGGCCTCCTCCGTCGAGCACATCCATGCCCGACTTGATACCTACACAGGCCCTTCAGCACAAACTTTGGCTCCAGCCAGCCATCAGCCATTGCCCTTACCCTCTAGGGCTCTGCTGGTGCTACCTGCTCCACCCCGTTTCAACGGGGATTCCAAGCTCTGTATAGGGTTTATCAACCAATGCTTCATGCAGTTTGCTCTGCAGCCATCCATCTTCCAGGATGAACTCACGAAGGTTACCTTCGTTCTTTCTCAACTAGAGGGTAAGGCATTGGCATGGGCTTTCCTCCTGTGGGAGCATTCCAACTCTCTCCTGCAGGAACTGTCTCATTTAGTGGCTGTCTTCCGTCGGACCTTTGATGACCCAGCAGGCACACCATGGCAAGCACCAGTCTCCTATGCTTGCAGCAAGGCCAACGAGCCCTTAATGATTATACCATTGAGTTTCAAACTCTCGCTGCAGAATTATCATGGCAAGAAGATTGCCTCCGAGCCATCTACTTGGACAGTTTGTCCTCTCAACTCAAGGTCAAGCTCACGGCACATGAGCTACCTTCCTCCCTTGAGGATCTTATCGACCTAGCAGGTCATATTGACCATCACCTCCAAGAGCATCACCGAGAGATACAGATGCCCAGATGATCCACCATGGAGTGTTCCCGCTCACCACCAACAGCAGGGTCTGCTATTAGTGGAACCCCGCCTTCCATGAAAGTGGAAGAGCCTATGCAGTTGGGTTGAGGGCACTTGTCTCCGGAGGAACGCCTCAGACAGAGGCATTCAGGTCTGTGTCTGTATTGCGGGGCTCCTGGCCACCACCTCCAGTCTTGTCCTATCCGTCTGGGAAACTTCCAGGCCTAAGTTCGGTTGGGGTCTTGAATTTGGACACTACTTCTCTGGCTCCTCAACTGTCCCTGCCAGTTACTTTGACCTGGGACTCGCTCCTTCCCGGACCTGGCTCTGATTGACTCCAAAGGACTGGTGCATCTCTGGGTACCTCCACTCACCCCCTCGAAACATCTCTATGTATTGCCTCCATTTATAGTGAGCCATTGCCTGGCAGAATTTCCCTTGTGACAGCACCCATCCGTCTCCTCACTGGAGCTCTTTACGAGGAAGAAGTTGAACTCCTCGTCCTGGAAAAATCTATCCATCCAGTGGTCTTGGGATTGCCCTGGCATCAGCAGCACTCTCCCCAGTTTGACTGGGGAACTCCACAACTGACTGAGTGGAGCCTAGCCTGTCATCGGACATGTCTGAAGAAGGTGGCACCTCCTCCTGCGATTTCCTTGGCAGTAACTGCCTCTGGCTTTCCGTCTCTGTACGCAGATTATAAGATGATTTCTCCAAGCAGAAGGCCAACATCCTAACACCTCTATGCAAGTTTGATTGCCTCATTGAGCTTCTACCGGGCACAAAGCCTCCCAGGGGTCGGACGTACCCGCTTTTGGTACCCTAGACCCACGCCATGTCAGAGTATATTCAAAAAAACTTGGCTAAAGGGTTCATCCGCCCCTCAACCTTGCCCCCGGGCACGGGCTTTTCTTTGTCATGAAGAAGGATGGGTCTTTGAGGCCATCTATTGATTATCATGGTCTAAACGCCATAATCCATAAGGACAAGAATCCTTTACCACTGATCTCAGAACTGTTCGATCGTCTTCAGGGCACCTCCATATTTACTAAATTGGATTTGGAAGGCGCTTATAATCTGGTACACAAATGCCCAGAATACGTCTGGAAGATGGCATTTAATACCAGGGATGGACATTACGAATACCTATTCATGGCTTTCGGCCTTTCTAATGCCCCTGTGGTATTCCAAAGCATGATAAATGAGATTTTCTGTGATCTCTTATATATCAAGGCCATCACACTCTTAGATGGCATCCTTATCTTTTTCAAGGATCTCTCCACACCCTGTGCTGATGTCTGCACGGTGCTCCAATGTCTCCATGAGAACCGTTTATTTGTTAAACTTGATAAATGCCTCTTCGAGCAGTCCAGTCTTCCCTTCCTAGGGTACATAATATCTCAGCAAGGATTCACCATGGACCCAAGCAAGCTTCAAGGAATCCAAGATTGGCCCCGGCCTGCAGGCCTCCAAGCGCTCCAGAGATTCTTGGGGTTCACGAATTACTACTGCCACTTTATAGCCAACTATTCCTCGCTGGCAGCGCCTCTCACAGCCATGATTCGCAAGGGCAGCGACATGAGGAAGTAGACATTTGAAGCCCTTGCTGCCTTCCAAAAACTTAAGGACACTTTCCTTTCTGGACCATGTTTGCGCCACCCGGACCCGAATCGCCTCTTCATAGTGGAAGTGGACGCCTCTGCCATAGGGGCTGGGGTGGTTCTGAGCCAACACTTGACCCAGGGAGCCCTTCATCTGAGCTATTTTTTATCCTGCATGTTCTGTCTGGCTGAGCAAAATTACAGCATCGGTGATAGAGAATTACTTGCGATCAAACTCGCTCTGGAAGAATGACGCCACTGGCTGGAGGGCCCTCAGCATAAATTCATTATCTTCACCGACTATAAGAATCTTGAACATCTTAGTCATGCCCAGCGTCTTCAACGCTCACCAGGCCCACTGAGAAGAACCTCCAGGCGAATGCCCTGTCTCGCTCCTTCGAACCAGATGACATCCCTGAAGAACCTAGCCATATTATTGATCTTGCATGTATCTGTTAGTCTGCATCTATTCCAGGTCCAGCCGGGAATACTGTGGTACCTTGCCGGCTTTGAGAGAAGGTTTTATGTTGGGCGCATGATTCAAAGATTGCTGGTCATCCAGGACACCCCCGGGCACTCTCACGCCTCCAAGGTTCCTATTGGTGGCCAACCATGTTTACCGATACTCGAGCCTATGTGGATTCTTGCTCAGCAAAAACCACCAATGGGTCGACCATGGGGTCTTCTTCAGCCATTACCTGCACCTGTGGAAATGTGGACCCATTTATCCACGGAGTTCATTGTGGACCTCCCGGCTTCTAGAGGAAACACGGTCATCTGGGTCATCGTAGACCGGTTTTCCAAAATGGCCCGTTTCGTCCCATTGCCTGCCCTACCTTTGGCTCTAGAATTAGCACGTCTTTTCTTCCAGCACGTGCTCCGCCTACACGGCCTTTCCACGGACATAGCCTCTGACAGAAGCCCTCAGTTCGTCACCCGCTATTGGCGCACCCTATGCAATAAATTTGGCATTTCTATCAGCCTGACGACGGCGTATTACCCTCAAACAAACGGCCAAGCTGAGCAGATGAAATCCTCGTTCAAAAACTTTCTCCGTGCCTACACCAATGATCGACAGGATAACTTGGCAGAGCTACTTCCGTGGGTGGAGTTTCCCACAACTCCCATATCGCAGCGGCTACCGGAGTCTCGCCTTTCTCCATTGTTTATGGCAGGCAACCCAGGCTTCCATTACTGATTCCACTTTCGGTACCCTTGCCAGCAACCCAGGCCACTGCTAACGCCCTTAAAGCACTCGGGACCCAAACCAATCTCCGTTTGCTTCAGGCTGCAGCTCAGACCAAGAAGTCTATGGACGCTCATCGTCGTCCTGCTCCAGAATTCCAACCTGGGCAAAAAGTCTGGCTGAGTACATGCTACATCCATCTCAAACTTCCCTCTCAGAGAATTGCACCCAGATACATTGGTCCGTTTCCTGTCACTTGACATATAGCACCTATTACATATCAGCTCCGGCTAACTCCAATTCTTGGCATCCACAGTTCATTTCATGTATCTCTACTAAAACCAGTGGTACTCACTTGGCCTTCTTGGAAGGTTCCTGTTCCATCCCAAGTTGTTGCTCAAACTGACACTGTATACAAAGTTCAAGAAGTCCTCAATGTCTGCCGAAGAGGTTGCCGCTGGGAATATCTTCCGTCTTGGGAGGGCTACAGCCTGCAAACAACATACTGGACAAGGGGCTCCTCCTCCGTTTTCATCATGCCCAACCTGGCAAACCCAGGCCTCTAAGAGAAGGGCGTAAGACGAGGGGTACTGTTGCATGTGCCGCCCATGGAGGCCCACATTTCGGCCCACTTACCCTTGGCTTCCAGCTCCTGCTCCCAGTTCGACCTCCCTCACGGCAGTACACAAGCTTCCTCTGCCGTCCCCAGCTCCTCCGTGGACTCTCCGGTTCCTCGGCAGGTCTCCCCATGTGTACTGCGGGGAGACACTGCCGTCTAGTGCCATGCTGCCCACTAGGCACGCACGTGCCTTGCCAGGTTTTAAAGGGGCCACGGCGGGAATCCAACCCGTGGCCCTGGATGATGACATCACTGGGTCACGGTATATAAGGCTGGGCCCAGCCACTAGCTCCTTGCCTTGGCAACAGGTCTCCATGTTTTTTGTGTGCTCGTTGCTTGTTCCTGATCCTGTCTACGTTTCTGGTTCCTGTTCCTGATCCGTACCCGGTCCCAGCCTCTCCTTGTTCAGATTGACTTCTGGCTTGACCCCTGCTATGCTTGACCACGATTGGATTGACTTCTGGCTTGACCCCTGTGATTGGATTGACTTCTGCAATGCTCAGTGCTTGAACACCATCAAGCCCGATGGTCCCTGTTCTTCGCCTGCTTCAATTCTGAGGTAAGATATAGGCCGGCCACAAAAAACCTGTGAGCAGATGCTCTCTCCCAGTCTTTTGAAGTAGAGGATACTCCTGAAACCCCGAGCCAAATCATTGACCCAGCACGGATTCACCTAGTGACTTCCATGACCACCCCCCCAGGAAAGACGGTCGTACCCCTTCATCTCCGTCAGAAAGTTTTGGAATGTTCACATGATTCTTGCGCTGCAGGACATCCTAGTCGGGCCGGACTCTTGCACTACTCCAGCAGTTTTAATGGTGGCAACAGATGTGGTGTGATCTCAAGGCATATGTGGTTTCCTGTCCACCCTGCGCCCAACAAATGTCTATGGTGGGACGACCTTGGGGGCTGTTAAGTCTGTGTCCAGCCCCTGAGGCACCCTGGACCCACTTAGCCACTGATTTCATGGTGGACCTCCCACTCTCTAATGGCTGCCATGTTATCTGGGTCGTTATCGACCATTTTTATAAAATGGTTCATTTCATGGCTCTCCCTGGTCTCCCTTCTGCACCAGAATTGGCAAAATTGTTTAGCACCCACATCTTCCGACTACATGGACTACCTCAGCACATTCTTTCGGATCGGGGCACCCAGTTCACAACGAAGTACTGGTGCTCTCTCTGCCTGAAATTTAATATCAAGTTAGACTTCACTACAGCCTATCAACCCCAAGCCAATGGACAGGCAGAACGCACGTTCAAGACCTTCTTGAGGTCCGGAGCATCAGGAAAATTGGGCTACCCTTTTACTGTGGGCTGAATTCTCTCACAACTTTCACACCAGCACTGCCACAGGGGCCTCTCCGTTCCTGATTGTCTATGGACAGCAACCGGTCCCCCCATTACCTATCCCGTTATCAGTTGCTTCACCTGCGGCTCAACTGACTGCTTGCGAACTCCAGGAGTTGTAGACCCAGACTAAGGCTATGTTACAGAAAGCCACCCTCAAAGCCAAAGAAACAATAGATGTGCACCAACGTGTAGCCCCACAATCCAAGCACCCTTCATATTCATCTTAGAATACGTTCCATGTGGTTAGTACCTCGCTACTTAGGACCCTTCTCCATTATCCAGCAGATAGGGCCAGTCATGTACCAATTACGCTTACCCACGGCACAAAGGATCCATAATGTATTTCATGTTTCCCTTCTCAAGCCCTTAGTACTGTCTTGGGCTACCCAAAAGACTCCGGAACCCCCAGATATCTCCTCAGAAGAAGACCAATTATATCAAGAAAGAGAGGTTCTGGACATTTGCCGTTATAGCAAGAAGTGGGAGTACTTGGTATCCTGGGAGGGATATGGTCCCAAAGAAAATACTTGGGAACCTGCCACCAGCATTCTAGACATGAGCCTGCTCAAGCAGTTCCACATCTCTCATTCCAAGAAACCTAAACCCTCGGGGGGGGGGGTTTAGAGGAGGGGGTACTGTTGCGCTCGCCAGCCATGAGAACCTGTAGCCAGCCGCGCTCACCACTTGACGCTGTGTCCCCCAGGAGCTGCCGCTGAGCCGTGGCACATGCAGCCGGTCCCTCAACCATTGCCACGCTCCCCCTCTTCTTAGCGGCTCAGAGCCACCACCACCGCCACCGACTTCCTGTACCCGCTGGCATTCTCTTAGGCGCACACGCACGAATCTCTCCTCATCTTAAAGGGGCCGCAGTGGGAAAACCTATGCGGTTCTTCCTGATGACTCCGTGCTCCTGACCCGTTATCTCGTCTTTCCTTGGATTGACTCTTGGCTTGACTTCAGACCTCCTCCTGGACTTGCTTGATCGCTGTCTGCCTCGACCCTTGGCCTGCCTGCCAAATTCCATCGCTAGCTGCCTGTCCTGACCTTCAGAATGTACCGACTCTTCTTTCATCGACCGCCTGTCGTGGGAACCTTTGTCACGGAGATCTGTGCCCAAGTCCAGCCAGCCCCGGCCCCCAAGGGCTCAAACTGCGGGGAACAAGGGCTGGTAGTGGTGAAGATCCTGTTGGGTCTTCGCACCGATCAATACCGCGTACTGACAATGAGGACTTGCAGCGCTCTTCTCTGCAGGTAGGGTCAACCTCGTCTTGGTCCAAGCGTCCACTCATTCAACAAGATTCTCAAATCTAAGAGCATACTTGAAATATTGTTTATATATGCTAACTTAGAAACCCATTTCCAAACAGCTGTAAATTTAAGAATGGAAAATTTCTAGATGTCAGCTCTTCAGTGAAGTTCAGCAACACTGTGATATTAAAGCAGAAGTACAAGCAATATTTCTAGCTAATTCAGTTGGTCGTTAAAATAAACAGAATAATTAAGGGAAACATCTCAATAACTGCAAAGTATAAAAATACAAATTCTTAACCCATATTTTAAAACGCTCTTATAATTTTCTGATGTCTTGTTTGACAAAGAAATTAATTATATTGCTAATGTATCTAAAATATAAACAGTTCACAAATTAGTAATGTTACAGAATAATGAAATGGAGACAGGAGAGCATTAAATGCCCATGATGAATAACAAGTGATGTCAAACAACATAGTGCTGGAAGAAGCACATATGGATCTTGCCTACAAAAAGAGAGCAATAGAAGCACTCATGATTTTTGTGTGGGAATTGAGACAGAAATACTTGGAAGCTTGGAAATGGATGACATTAGCTGCCCATTGAGGAAGATTTACAAAGCTGAAAATACTGTTACACTATAAAATTGTCCTCTTCATCTCTGTTAGTCATAACAATGAATAGTTATGTATGCAGTGAAATGGTAAACTACACACGGTCCAATAGTGTAAGACTAATAATAACTAAGAAACAGCTACTAATTCCACCCTTAAACTTGGCTGGGTGGCCGGGCCTAGTGCACGCCGAGCCTGTTTTCAAAAAGGCCTGACCACACACGTAAAGGCCAGTACACGCATAAGCACGGGCCTTCTTGAAAGGGGCAAGCCGGGGGGCATTTTCTGGGTGGGGCAGGGTGGTCCGGGGGGCAGGACTAGAGGCACCCGGTACAGCGGCCATCTGCTCCTGCTCCTTTGCAGGAGCAAAAGATAAAATACAAAAATTAGGTGTAGCTAGAATAGGAATAGGGGAGGGTAGGATAGGGGAAGGGGAAGGGAGGTTAGGGTAGGGGGTTGGGAAGTTTCCTCCCAATCTGCTTTTTAATTGGAGCGGACTGGGGAAGGCCCTGATGCATTGCTGCGTGCATTTGCAAAATTATACCCCCCCTTGAGCATGCCAACCCGGAATTTTATAACATGCATGCGCATGTTATAAAATCGCGCATCCATGTGTGCTCGCCAAGTAGAACATGCACATGGACGCACACGCGTGTTTTTTGAAAACCTACCCCTTTAGTTGTAACTGATGATAATTAAAGGACCTTCATATATCCAATTCTAATACATTGTGTGGCTCATTGAGCAACTAAGACGTTGCTATGCCCTCTAACATTTAATCATCGGTTCCATATTAAACAGGAACCCAATATGTTCAGGGACAATGAACAATTTGTTTCAAAATAGATTCGTATTTTAAATAGTTGTTCCCAAGATTTGATGATACTATTGATCGAACAGATCAAAACTGAAACAGTGGGAATCTATTATATCTAGTGAGACAAGAATGGCAACCAAAAAATATACTGAGAATTATAATGCTTTTATTTGGTGGATGGGTGAGACAATTGAACAATTTAAGAATAAGATCAAGCAATCGAAAATCAACAAATTTCACAGAGATAAGGCAGATTACAAGTAGAACATGGTATATCCATTGATGACGCCCAATTCCAGTAAATCAGGGCAGAAGATGGTGACTTTTAGTGACTCCATGAATGATTCAAACTACAGTGGATATTGCGGTTCTGGCCACGAAAACCGCGGCCAGGACCTTACCTCCGGGCTCCTAATCCTGCTCCCACTTCCGAGGACCTAGCTTGCGGCCTGTTTGGTGGTGTCCCCACTGGGGCTGCGCCGCTGCGAGGTCTCCCATGGATGCCCTGCTCCTAGGTGCGCGTGCGCACCACTTGGATGCTTTTCTAGGCCGTTTCCCGCCAGTGGTGACTCCGCCCAATTCCTGACGTCAGACGCCGCGGCCTTGATAAGCCGGCCGCGGCCATTCTGTTGCAAGGCAAAGACTGGTTTACCTCCCGGTTCCCGCTTGCGCTGTGCCCCGGAGTGACTCGCCTTGCTTCGTCGCTCCATTCCTGCCTGCCTGCCACAGTACCTGCTTGGTTCCTGCTTGCCTGCTACAGTACCTGCTTGGTTCCTGCTTGCCTGCCACAGAGCCTGCTTGGTTCCTGTTTACCTACTACAGTTCCTGCCTGGTTCCAGTACCCAAGTCCTGCTACAGTTCCTGCCTGGTTCCAGGACCCGAGTCTTGCTACAGTTCCTGCCTGGTTCCAGAACCCGAGCCCAGTTACAGTGTCTCTACTGTTCTAGTCTGGTTCCAGTTACCTGTCCTGATCCACAACCCGCCTAAGTCCCAGCGGCTGGGCCTCTACGGGCTCCTCCCGGGGGGGGCTTCGGCTTCCAAGGGTGAAGCCACCTAAGTCCCAGAAGTTGGGCTCCTACGGGCTCCTCCCAGGGGAGCACCAGCTTCCAGGGTGAAGAGCATCTACGTCCTGCCTGAACATCTGCCTCCCGGCCTGCTATACACTAGAGACATTGTCCATCTTTCCCAGTCTCCAGCAGGTCGGCCCAAGGGTCCACTAAAACTAAGACTCCCACAACAGATTGCAAGGCCATGGACTCGGCGGATGCACCCGCTCTCTCGGATCTGCCCGGGATGGCCCAGCAGATGCTACAGCACTAGAGCTGCATTGATACTTTGGCAGCCACGGTGGAACGGCTATCCTCATGCCTGGAGTCCTTACCTCCCACTGGCTCGGTCCCCGAGGGTCACAGCTCTTCTGTGACTCAGCTACCGGCACTCTCTCGCTATGCTGGTGATTTAAGGACCTGCCACGGCTTTTTGAACCAATGTTTTGTACGGTTCTCTTTGTTGCCCCGGCAGTTCCCCTCGGATGCGGTGAAGGTGGCGTATATCCTGTCCCTGCTTGATGGGAAAGCCTTAATATGGTCTTCTCCCCTATGGGAAAATAATGACTCTTCGTTAACGGACTTACAACAGTTCATCACGAACTTTCGTCTGGCCTTTGACGAGCCCGCCCGAGTAGCTACGTCTACGTCTGATCTGCTGCAACTAGGAACTGATCAAAATTGAGATGAAGGCAGCAGTCCAGCAGCAAGAGGGGGGCTTCCCAGTCTTTTGCATCGAGTGTCACATGTATGATTTTTACCCACCGGTGAGAAGTTGTACATGTGCATGCGATGCAAAGAGCTCCTGGCTCTCAGAGAACGAGTCCGATCTCTGGAGGCTAGAGTAGCAGACCTGGAGGAGCTGAGGCAGACAGAGAGGGACATAGTAGTCAAGTCCCAACTTCAGACTGGCAGCCCTGGTGCTGCCTTGCAGGAAGAAGGTCTCATGATGGGAGAGCACCAACCAGGTGCAGCAGGAAAGGATCCTGTAGCAAGGACCTGCTCTCCAGGTGATGCATTGTCCTTTCGCACTGAGGAGATCTCCCCAAGGCCTACTGCCCAGGAGGGAAGGGTTAGGTCGGCCGTCATAGCTGGTGATTCGATTATTAGGAATGTAGATAGCTGGGTGGCTGGTGGGCGTGAGGATCGCCTGGTAACATGCCTACCTGGTGCGAAGGTGGCGGACCTCATGCGTCACCTAGATAGGATTTTAGACAGTGCTGGGGAGGAGCCGGCTGTTGTGGTACATGTGGGCACCAACGACATAGGAAAATGTGGGAGGGAGGTTCTAGAAGCCAAATTTAGGCTCTTAGGTAGAAAGCTTAAATCCAGAACCTCCAGGGTAGCATTCTCTGAAATGCTCCCTGTTCCACGCGCAGGTCACCAGAGGCAGGCAGAGCTCCGGAGTCTCAATGCGTGGATGAGACGATGGTGCAAGGAAGAGGGATTCAGTTTTGTTAGGAACTGGGGAACCTTTTGGGGAAGGGGGAGTCTCTTCCGAAGGGATGGGCTCCACCTTAACCAGGGTGGAACCAGACTGCTGGCGCTAACCTTTAAAAAGGAGATAGATCAGCTTTTAAACTAGAACAAAGGGGAAAGCCGACAGTCGCTCAGCAGCGCATGGTTCGGAGAAAGGTATCTTTAAAGGATACTAATGATGCATTAGAATTAGGGCATCCCGACAGTGAGGTTCCAATAATTAGAAAAGTAGTCCAAGTGCCTGTAACTAAAAACTCACCTGAGCTAAAAAATTCTAACTTATCCCTATCAATTAAAAAGCAGAATGAAAATACAAACAAAAAACAAACTTTGAAATGTTTGTATGCTAATGCCAGAAGTCTAAGAAGTAACATGTGAGAATTAGAATGTATAATAGTGAATGATGACATAGACTTAATTGGCATCTCAGAGACATGGTGGAAAGAGGATAACCAATGGGACAGTGCTATACCGGGGTACAAATTATATCGCAATGACAGAGAGGAGCACTCGGGAGGAGGAGTGGCGCTTTATGTCCGGGATGGCATAGAGTCCAACAGGATAAACATCATGCATGAGACTAATACAAAATTGAATCTTTATGGGTATTTATTTATTTATTTATTTATAGAATCTTTTATACCGAGTAGTAGGATTTCTACCAAGGGTAGAAATCCCTTGTGTGTCGGGGAAGACTATAATGATAGGGGTATACTACCGTCCACCTGGTCAAGATGGTGAGACGGACAGTGAAATGCTAAGAGAAATTAGGGAAGCTAACCAAATTGGTAGTGCGGTAATAATGGGAGACTTCAATTACCCCAATATTGACTGGGTAAATGTATCATCAGGTCATGCTAGAGAGATAACGTTCCTGGATGGAATAAATGATAGCTTTATGGAGCAATTGGTTCAGGAACCGACGAGAGAGGGAGCAATTTTAGATCTAATTCTCAGTGGAGCACAGGACTTGGTGAGAGAGGTAATGGTGGTGGGGCCGCTTGGCAATAGTGATCATAATATGATCAAATTTGATTTAATGACTGGAAGAGGAACAGTGTGCAAATCCAAGGCTCTCGTGCTAAACTTTCAAAAGGGAAACTTTGATAAAATGAGAAAAATTGTTAGAAAAAAACTGAAAGGAGCAGCTACAAAAGTAAAAAATGTCCAAGAGGCATGGTCATTGTTAAAAAATACCATTCTAGAAGCACAGTCCAGATGTATTCCACACATTAAGAAAGGTGGAAAGAAGGCAAAACGATTACCGGCATGGTTAAAAGGAGAGGTGAAAGAAGCTATTTTAGCCAAAAGATCTTCATTCAAAAATTGGAAGAAGGATCCAACAGAAGAAATAGGATAATGCATAAACATTGACAAGTTAAATGTAAGACATTGATAAGACAGGCTAAGAGCGAATTTTAAAAGAAGTTGGGCGTAGAGGCAAAAACTCACAGTAAAACTTTTTTAAATATATCCGAAGCAGAAAGCCTGTGAGGGAGTCAGTTGGACCGTTAGATGATCAAGGGGTTAAAGGGGCACTTAGAGAAGATAAGGCCATCATGGAAAGATTAAATGATTTCTTTGCTTCGGTGCTTACGAAAGAGGATATTGGGGAGGTACCCGTACTGGAGAAAGTTTTCATGGGTAATGATTCAGATGGACTGAATCAAATCACGGTGAACCTAGAAGATGTGGTAGATCTGATTGACAAACTGAAGAGTAGTAAATCACCTGGATCGGATGGTATACACCCCAGAGTTCTGAAGGAACTAAAAAATGAAATTTCAGACCTATTAGTAAAAATTTGTAACCTATCATTAAAATCATCCATTGTACCTGAAGACTGGAGGATAGCTAATGTAACCCCAATATTTAAAAAGGGCTCCAGGGGCGATCCGGGAAACTACAGACCGGTTAGCCTGACTTCAATGCCAGGAAAAATAGTAGAAAGTGTTCTAAACATCAAAATCACAGAACATATAGAAAGACATGGTTTAATGGAACAAAGTCAGCATGGCTTTACCCAGGGCAAGTCTTGCCTCACAAAGCTGCACATTTTTGAAGGAGTTAATAAACATGTGGATAAAGATGAACTGGTAGATGTAGTATACTTGGATTTTCAGAAGGCGTTTGACAAAGTTCCTCATGAGAGGCTTCTAGGAAAAGTAAAAAGTCACGGGATAGGTGGCGATGTTCTTTCGTGGATTGCAAACTGGCTAAAAGACAGGAAACAGAGATTAGGATTAAAGGACAATTTTCTCAGTGGAAGGGAGTGGACAGTGGAGTGCCTCAGGGATCTGTATTGGGACCCTTACTTTTCAATATATTTATAAATTATCTGGAAAGAAATATGAAGTGTGACATAGTCAAATTTGCAGATGACACAAAATTTTTCAAAGTAGTTAAATCACAAGCAAATTGTGATAAATTGCAGGAAGGCCAAATGGCAGATGAAATTTAATGTGGACAAGTGCAAGGTGATGCATAGAGGGAAAAATAACCCATGCTATAGTTACACAATGTTAGGTTCCATATTAGGTGCTACAACCCAAGAAACAGATCTAGGCATCATAGTGGATAACACATTGAAATCGTCGGTTCAGTGTGCTGCGGCAGTCAAAAAAGCAAACAGAATGTTGGGAATTATTAGGAAGGGAATGGTGAATAAAACGGAAAATGTCATAATACCACTATATCGCTCCATGGTGAGATCGCACCTTGAATACTGTGTACAATTTTGGTCGCCGCATCTCAAAAAAGATATAATTGCAATAGAGAAGGTGCAGAGAAGGGCAACCAAAATGATAAAGGGGATGGAACAGCTCCCCTATGAGGAAAGGCTGAAGAGGTTAGGACTTTTCAGCTTGGAGAAGAGATGGCTGAAGGGGGATATGATAGAGGTCTTTAAAATCATGAGAGGTCTTGAATGAGTAGATGTGAATCGGTTATTTACTCTTTCGGATAATAGAAAGACTAGGGGGCACTCCATGAAGTTAGCATGTGGTACATTTAAAACTAATCCGAGAAAGTTCTTTTTTGCTCAACGCTCAATTAAACTCTGGAATTTGTTGCCAGAGGATGTGGTTAGTGCAGTTAGTATAGCTGTGTTTAAAAAAGGATTGGATAAGTTCTTGGAGGAGAAGTCCATTACCTGCTATTAATTAAGTTGACTTAGAAAATAGCCACTGCTATTACTAGCAACGGTAACATGGAAGAGACTTAGTTTTTGGGTAGTTGACAGGTTCTTATGGCCTGGATTGGCCTCTGTTGGAAACAGGATGCTGGGCTTGATGGACCCTTGGTCTGACCCATCATGGCAATTTCTTATGTTCTTATGTTGTTATGATAACATACATTTTTTTAAAATTATTTATGAGTTTCAAACACATATAAACAGCAAACACAAGTAAAGAATGAACAAAGATCATGATCCAACTTAACAGCCATTAAATAAAGAACAAATCTATAAAATATCACCTTAAATATCAGGTAGCATTTTCAAGATATAACAGCAGAGATCATTACTTAAAAGAGTACAGCACCATCAGAAGTCTGGAACAGAGTCCACAGTCTCAACAAAATATCTGTGGTAGGGACACTAGATCTCATTATATTTGAATTGTTCATGTCTCATCACATATCTTAGACACTCAATATCAGCAATAGTATGCACTTTCCTATGCCAATGGGTATAAAGGCTACAATCTCTCCGCTTCTTAAAAGCAGGAGAAAATGTAAGACCAGACACAAGAAAATTCCCATAAATAGGGGCCAGCAGTGACAGAGGTGCAGTATCCAACCACAGGTATTTCAGAACTTAATTCCAGATCTTGAGTGTGAGCTAGTATAGGACTGTTTCTAGGTACCTTACGCTGTAGCGGGGACGTACACGGGATAAGCATTGATAAATCAACAATATCAGTCTGCATCTGCTCAAGGGGTCGCCACGCCATGTCTTTATGTCGAAACCAGACCTTAAGGAATAGAAGCCTTGCAGCCCAATAGTACACTCTAAAACCGGGAAGCGCAATTCCCCCCCTGTATTTTGGAAAGATGCAACCGGCTTAATCTAATGAATGGGTAATGATACTTTCATATAAATCTAGAAATCATACCGTGTAAAGAATGAAAAACCCTGGCAGAAATATCACAAGGGAAATGCTGGAATAAGTATAAAAATTTTGGCAGAATATTCATTTTAACTAAATTTATACACCCAGCCCAAGAAATAGGTAAATCTACTCATGTAGGTCAGCCTTTGTTTGGACCAACAAATTATCATAATTATTTGAGAAAAGACACCTCAGATACCTGGGTATAAAGATCCCCAAATAAGAAAAACTTTCAGTTACCACATGAAACTCAGTCATACACAGGGGAATAAAAGATCGAGGACCGATAGGAAATAATTCTGATTTGCTGTAGTTGATCTTGTATCCTGACATGGCCCCAAAGTTATCTAAAACTGCCATTAAGGTGGGGCCAGAGACCTGTGGGTTAGACAGGAAAATCAGAATGTCATCTGTGTATAGGGATATATTATGCATAGTAGATCCAAACTGAAAAATCTTGATGTCCAGGTGCTATCTAATCATGGCAGCCAGCAGTTCTATGACAAAGTCAAAAAGCAATGGGGACAATGTGCATCCCTGACGTATGCCACGTGTGATGGAGAGAAAGGGGGACAACACGCTATTAATTAAAAGACGAGCCCATGGGGCCTCATACATAGCATTCACCCATTGCAAAAATCTATCTGGTAATTTCACGTCTCAAAACATCAAACAGATAGGACCATGAGATATTGTCAAATACCTTTTCTGCATTTATTTATTTATTTATTTATTTAGATTCTTGGCAATGAGTCCAGTTTTATTTATTTATTTATTTAGAAGTTTTTATATACCGATGAACATTGGGAACATCTCATCGGTTCACATAAAACAAAACTTAGCAACAAAGGCTTTACAGTATAACAAGGAACTAAAGGATAAAAAGGATAAAAGGATAAGCAGGAATTTTAACAATTTACAGATATAAGGATAAGCAAAATTTTTACAATTTACAGATTATAAGGGGAAACAAGTATTAATGGCTGTATTGATAAGCATAAATTTTCAACAATGTTGCAGTAGAGACGGGAGGGAAGGAGGGGAAAGGGTGTCATGAGGGGGAGGTGAGATATAGGGATAAGCAAACATTTTTACAATTTACAGATTATAAGGGGAAACAAGTATTAATGGCTATATTGATAAGCATAAATTTTCAACAATGTACAGAAAATAAGGGGAAGAATGTACAGTAAAGGCTAAATCAAGATCATTATTAACAAGGAAGTCGTTTTAGCAAAAGGAAACATTATTGGCAGAAGAGTCGGGAGGGAAGGTGGGGAATGTGAGTCATGGGGGGGGAGGTGAGTTGTTCGGGGAATGCTTGTTTAAATAAGCAAGTTTTCAGGTCTTGTTTGAATTTTTTTGGGCAAGCTTCTTGTTGAAGAGGGGAGGGAGTTTGTTCCACAGGGCGGGGGCAGCTAAGGATATTGCCCAAGCTTTAGTGGAGGTTAGCTTCGAGTCTTTGGATGAGGAGATATGCTTGGTGTTGTTGTCTTGTAGGTCTGAGGGCATTGTGAAATGTAAGTTGCTCATTAAACCAGTGCATGTTTTGGCTGTGTAGAGCTTTGTGGACTAGTGTGAGGGTTTTGTATGTAATCCTAGCAGTGACGGGAAGCCAGTGAAGGTGCTGTAGTACAGGGGTGATGTGGTCACGTTTGTGGGGGTTGGTTAGGATCTGGGCAGCATCATTTTGGAGAAGTTGAAGTGGTTGCAGCGTGTTTTTGGGTAGTCCTAGGAAGAGGGCATTGCAGTAGTCAATTTTAGATAGAATGAAGGCCTGTAGGATCGTGCGGACGTCATTGAGGTGTAAAAGGGGTTTCAGTTTTTTGAGTAAATTTAGCTTAAAGTAACAGGCTTTGATGGTATTATTAATTAATTTTTTGAGGGTGAAGTGGTTATCAATAGTGATGCCGAGACTGCGCACATGTTGGTTGGATGCTGTGGCGGAGAGGGGGGTGTTTGATAGAAGGGGTGGGGGCATGTTTTGTGGAGCAATGTAGAGAAGCTCTGTTTTGGCAGTGTTAAGTGCAAGGAAGTTGTTTGTCAAGAGAGTGTTAATGATGGGTAATGTGGACTTCCAGGTCTCAGTGGCTTTGTGAAGTGTGTCGTGTATAGGTATGAGAATTTGCACATCATCAGCATAAATGAAGTGTGGAAGGCCGAGGTTGGACAGAAGGTTACAGAGGGGAAGGAGATAGATGTTGAAAAGGGTGGAAGAGAGAGAGGATCCTTGTGGAACGCCTTGGGTAAGGGTGATAGGTTTCGATGTGTGGTTGCCTATTTGGACACTGTATTGTCTGTCCTGTAGGTAGGATTGAAACCATTGTAGAGCTGTATCAGTGATGCCAATGTCAGTGAGGCGTTCTATTAGTATTTTGTGGTTGACCGTGTCAAAAGCGGAGGAAATGTCGAGGAGAACCAGGATGTGTGATAGACCTTTGTCGAGGCTTTTAAGGATGTAGTCAGATAGGAAAACAAGTAGGGTTTCAGTGCTGTGATGTCGCCGGAAGCCATATTGTGACTGCGATAGTATGTTGTTTTCGTCAAGGAATTCATTTAATTGGCGATTGACTGACTTTTCTAATATTTTTGTTAGCAGGGGAAGGTTCGAGATAGGACGATAGTTGGCAATGTCTGAGGGATCAAGTGTGGGTTTTTTCAAAGTCAGTTTGATAATGGCATGTTTGAGATTTTTGGGAATGATGCCAAGTGTGATAGATCTGTTGATGATATTGGAGATCGGCTTGGCAATAATTTCAGGGATGGAGAGGAGGGATTTAGAGGGGAGGGTGTCAAATGGATGTGAGCATGGTCTCAGTTTCTTTATGATCGAGTTAATTTCCAATGAGGAGGTGGTATCAAGGTGGGTAGCCTTGCATTGGTATGGTCGAGGACGACATTGGAGGTGCCAGTGTAGTGGGGAAGCGGGACATTATATTGACAATCTTCCTGTGGAAGTAAGTAGCCAAGTTGTCACATTTGTCTTGATTGTCAGTGTCTGAGGGTGCGAAATTCGGGGAGGATTTGGTTAGACTATTTACTAATTCAAAGAGAGCACACGGATTGAATTGGAGGTTGTGGATCCTGCATGAGTAGAAGTCTCTTTTGTTTTTTTCAATAGCTGATCTGTATGTCTGGAGGAAGGATCTAAAGGTGGTAAGTTGTGTAGGGGTAGGGTTTTTTCACCAGTTTCTTTCTAATTTTCTGAGGGTATGCTTCATGGATTTAAGATTGGATGTGTACCATGGTTGTTTTTTGGTTTTTGCTGTGTCAATCACACGAGATTGGATGGGGCAGAGTTTAGAAGTTATAGCGTCGATGCAGTGGCTCCAGGAGTTAAGAGCAGTTTCAGCATTAGTTAAGTCAATTTTGTCAGTTTCAGTAGATGTTTGTCCGCACAAGTGGAGATCGATCCGTGAATGCGTCCATAAGATATATTACTTTTGCTGGTCATATAATGGTTTATATGATCCTCCATACACAAATTGTTTAATTTGTGAATTGAAGAGAATACACGTAAGCCCCTGAGGCAGCCGTCTTGATACGGCGAAACTCGGCCAGAGTCGGGCTACCTTTGTGTCTCCACTTCAATAAAGGAATTTTATAAGACTATTGGCATCTATTCCTTTGTTCATCCTGACGGCTTTTATAGATCGCCTTCCTTTGTGTTTTTTGGGTGTTATTTATAGTGCAGGTGATGTCAATGCGGTAGTGATCGGACCAGGGGATGGGGGAGATTGTAGGTAAGTTGGATTGGATTCTGGTGTTGGTGAAAATGAGATCAAGGGTATGACCTGCTCGGTGAGTGGGGTTAGATATAAGCAGTTTGAATCCTAGCGCATCTAGAGCAGTTAGTATGGCATCACAGGAGGGAGAGATGGGAGTGGCACCAACATGGATGTTAAAATCTCCAAGGATGATAGCCGGGGAGTGGCAGTTTATGTGTTTGGAGACATATTCAATAAGGAGGGAGGGATTCTTATCAAGGAGCCCAGGGGGGGCGTAGGCTAGGCAGACTTGTAGTTAGGAGCAGTGAAAATGCTGATTTCTAGTTTGTGAGGTGGGGGGATGGGTTTGTGTAAGGGTTTTAAGGTCTTTTTAGCTGCTAGGAGGAGACCGCCTCCTTTTTTTTAGGGCCTGGGGATAGAGAAAATATCATAGGTGTCAATTGGCAATTGATTGATGAGGGCAGTGTCAGTTTCCTTCAGCCATGTTTTCAGTAATGGCTAGAATGTCTGGATTGTCATCTGTAAGTATGTCATAGATTATGGAAGTTTTTTCGGAAATAGATTGAGCATTGAGGAAGAGGATTAGGAAGGTAGAGAAACCGATTAATTGTGTTAGGGGAAAAGTCATGATGGGAAGGAGGTTTCTGTGATATTTGGTTAGGAATTTGGGGAAGGGGAAGTGGTGTGCCAAGGGGTAGTGTTTGATGGAGTGGATGAGGAAAATGTGCATAGTCGTTCCACGGAGAGAGTTGGAGAGGGTGAAAATGAGAGAAGAGAGAGGGGGCCGGGGGGAGGATAGAGGAAGATTAGGAGGGGAGTTTAACTGAACCTTTTTAGAGGGGGAGGGAATCTTTAGGTGGTTAGGTGGAAAGACAGAGGGTGTGGAAATGGGAGGTAGGGAGTAGTCCCAGGGGAAGACTTCAAAGGAAAGGGATGGGGTAGGAGAAATATGGGTGCTCAGTAGGTTGGAAACAATGTATTGATGATCCCAAAGGAGTAATGGGCAGAGGAGGGTAGAAGAAGGTGGGATCTAGAGCAGTTGGGTTGCAAGAATGTGCAGGGGGAGAGTCAGTTATAGTGGAATACTTTGAGCTAGATAAGATGGAATCCAATTAGAGACGCACGAAGGGGCAGGCCCCTTAGGTCGCGCTCCTTCGTGAGCGAGACGCCCGGCGCATGGCACCGCAGAGGTAAGCCCCGATTTAAAGGGCAGTGAGGGCCGGCCTCCCAGGCGTCAGCTGGACGTGGCTCACAAGCCTGGTTGGTGGCTTGGGGGTGCAGGGAGGGTTCGAGGGCGGCCCTGAAAGATGGCGCGGTCCTTACATTTTGTGTAGTTTCCCTTCTCTCACTCTTCTTTTTTCCGTGGCTCCTGGGTCGGCGACTTTGATTTTCTCAGCAGGGGTAGTTTTCTTATTTTTTTTACTTCTCCTTCTCTCTCGCGGCGATTTTCATCTCTCTCCTTTCTGGTCGAGTCTCGGTCTCTTCTGGTGTGGCTGGGGCAGCACCAGGTCAGGTCAGCGGTGCATGGTGAGGGGGAGGGCCTCAGGTTGGTGGGCCTCGGGTCCGGAGAGATGGCAGCACAAAAGGACGAGGCGCAGAGGTAAGCCCCGATTTAAAGGGCAGTGAGGGCCAGCCTCCTGGGCGTCAGCTGGACGTGGCTCGCAAGCCTGGTTGGTGGCTTGGGGGCGCAGGGAGGGTTCGAGGGCGGCCCTGAAAGATGGCATGGTCCTTACTTTTTGTGTAGTTTCCCTTCTCTCACTCTTCTTTTTTCCGTGGCTCCTGGGTTGGTGACTTTTATTTGATTTTCTCAGCGGGGGTAGTTTTCTTATTTTTATTACTTCTCCTTCTCGCTCTCTCTCAGCGATTTTTGCTCTCTACTTTCTGGTCGAGTCTCGGTCTCTTCCGGTGTGGCTGGGGCAGCACCGGGTCGGGTCTGTGGCGTGTGGTGAGGGGGAGGGCCTCAGGGTGGTGGGCCTCGGGTCCGGAGAGATAGCAGCGCAAAACCTTTTAGATAAGTGTATGATATTAAGTACATGCCTAGTATTAACTGTAGATATATGACCCTTGGCAAAACCCGTCTGGTCTGGATGACCCAAAAAAGGGAGAACAGTTTCTAGATGAAGTTGCATGATTTTCGCTAAAATTTTCAAATTGGAGTTCAACAAAGAAATGGGACACTAAGAGCCACACGCCGCAGCATCTTTCCCCACCTTACAAATGAGGAAAATAGTAGCATCTCCAAGAGTCCCTAAGGAGAAGTCCACCAGCCCAGGACTATTATACAAGGATAACAGAATTACCCATCTTCTTCTTCACTGTCCTCACCAGCAAGGCACCTGCCTTGTCTCCATATTCATAATAGGTGAGTCTCATATATTTAAGAGCCCTTTCAATTTTGCAAGTTTCCAAAGAATGAGGCTCACGTCTAGCAGTTTCATGTTTTTTAAATGTTTTACTCAAACAATCCCTTTTGTGTTGGATCTCCAACTAATGAATCTCATTCATCAAGTTTTCTACTTTACTCCAGTACTCTTTCTGTATGTGACTCGCATAACTGATAATTCGCCCTCTCAGAAAGGCCTTGAGAGTTTCCCAATGGAGAATCAGGGAAAAAACAGTTTCAGAGTTATGTTCATTGAAATTCTTAATCACAGTTTTGACCAGTTCTAAAATATCCAATTTCCCAAGAAAAGATGTATTTAATCACCATGCAGAGGCAATCGAACGGGTATCTACAGGACTTAAAATCAGTTCAACAGAAGCATGGTCAGACATAGTACAAGGGAGAATGGCGCAATCTGTCATATTAGCAAGAAAATTTGGTGAAAAGAATAAATAGTCAAATCTCCTATAAGACTTGTGTCGAGGGGGGGGGGGGGGGGGAGTAGAATGTATAGTTCCAATCATGCAAATGGTAATGTCTCCAAATGTCAAGTAAATTAAGAGCAATGATCCCCTTGGGCAAACCCAGGCTTAGGAACATAAAGGGAACAGTGAGATTGGTTCATAGAGGGCTCCATGCACATATTCAAATCCCCACCTATACATAACTTATCAAAACCCTGAGATACAGTAATGTCTAACAACTTCTTATATAATACATCCTGATCCTGATTAGGACCGTATACATTCACCAATGTAAAATAATCATTATAAAGAGAGCATTCCAAGATAATATAACGCCCACCCTGATCCCGAATACTCCTATGGACCACCAGGGGGAGCATCTTAGCCACCAAGATACAAACCCCCCTACTTCTAGAATTAAATGAGGAATAATAGAGAGCACCAACCCACCCACACTTCAGTTTTTCATGCTTAACATTCATAAGATGAGTTTCCTGTAGGAATAGGATTTGTGCCATATTAGTTTTGGCCCATTGTGGATTTCGTTTTCGCTTAATGGGCAAAGAAATACCTCTAACATTTAGAGAAAGGCACTTAATCTCATGAGACATAAAATACATCAAACATCATAGGATGAAGAGGAGAAAAAAACAATATCCAAGAAAAGGGGGAAAAAAGCCAAAGACTCAGGCTGGATAGACAGGGCCACTTTAAAGATAAAGTATGACACTATGACCAAAGTATAAAAAGGATTGCCGTGCAAAAACGTCCAGAACAAACGACATTGAGAAAATCGGATCAGGGCGCCATTTATACCCCAAATCCCAAATAAAAATCAAGAATTACCCAAAAAATAAAGACCACCCAAACCCCCAGAACCAACTCCCAAAACCAAACTGACCCCTAATATCCCATCCCAATCAACAACCAAGTAGGCTGTCCAAACCTGACCCAAACCCTCAATAAACTAACCCACCCACACCTAGTAACCCAGGTAACCACAAACTCACAACTGCAAGGCCAGAACCCACCCTGGTGGGAAACCAATTGGGACCTGGGGCCTGACCCCTGCCAGAGAAACCCTCCCCCCTTGCAAAATTCCACCTAAAAAAACAACAACCCATATAAAGGAATCCTGCTACAAAAGAATGACAGCATAAACAGCATTAGCAGTAAGAAGTCCAAAAGAAGAAAATAATGTCTAGCCGGACAGTGTCCAAAGGAGGGAAGCAGCAATGAAAAGGAATAAACCACAAGTACATGAGGATGGACCCTGTGCAGGCCAGCTGTTATGACTCTTCCAGGTCAATAAACTCTCCAAAAGACTCCAAGCAAATGAAGGGACACTGCATGAAGAAGTGTGAATTCTAAGCAGGTGAATAGAAAAGACGCCAAACCGGCATCTGCAGGAACTCCCAGAAGCAGTGAGCAGTCTCCGGCCAGAAGGAATGTGCACCAGGGTAGACACAAAAGCAAGACATAGGCAATCAGAGGGGAGAGAGAACTCAAAACTTCCAACAAATACACAGTATACAGAACCGCATGCCCCCCTGCAGGGCTCAAGCCAGTTCAGAAATCACACAAACCATGCTGCAGAAATATAGGTACACAAAGACAGAAAGAAAAGAAATGCTGAAAAAGTCTATTTTAGGCACTCAGGGCTCATAGGAAGAGCCAGCTCTCCTCTTAACCTCCTTCAGAAGCTTCTCCACCTCCTGAGGAGTAGAGCAAATTAACACTTTATTGTTCATAGTAACTTTGAGCTTGGCAGGGTACAACATGGCATACGGGAGATCCAGATGGCACAGCTCTAGCTTGACTGCATTCAGGTGAAAAGTTGGCAAAAATCATTATTTTTGCACCTGCCTCTCTTACCTCACGTAGGATCCTTGGCCTTATTGGTGAAGTTTTTTTTTATTTAAGTTTTTTATATACCAACATTCAAGACAGTAGTCCCATCATGCTGGTTCACAAGAAACAGGGGTGCAGTTATAATAACACTTTACAATTTGAACAATAGTGCAGAAAAGCAGTTACATATAACAAGGAATCAATAACTTGGAGTGAGAAGGAAAATGGAGATCAGATAATTATATATAAGTATGAATAACATTGTATAAATAACATTGTAAGAGGTGGCTATTAACGCTAATACTAGCGAAGCGAGTTGATTGATGGGAGTTAAATAATGTTGGAGTTAGGAAAGGCCTGCGTGAACAGCCACGTCTTGAGTTTTTTCTTGAATGTTGAAATGCTGGGTTCCATTCTGAGATCCGGGGGAATGGAGTTCCATAAAGTTGGACCGGCTGTGGAGAATGCCCGATCTCTAAGCGTGATGTGTCTGGTAGTTTTGGCTGGAGGAACTTGAAGTGATCCTTTGTAAGCATCTCTTGTCGGTCTTGTTGAATGGTGTAATCGGAGGGGGATATGGAGATCGATTGGAGCTAATTGATGGATGTTTTGAAAATGGTGAGAATGGCCTTGTAGATTATTCTGAAGTGGATGGGCAGCCAATGAAGGTCCATCAGGATAGGGGTTATGTGTTCTCTTCTCCTGGTGTTAGTGAGTATACGGGCGGAGGCATTTTGGACCATTTACAATGGTTTGGTGTGTGATGAAGGGAGACCAAGCATGATGGTGTTACAATAGTCCAGCTTTGCGAAAATGATTGATTGTAGAATCGTTCTAAAGTCATGTGTGTGGAAGAGAGGTCGTATTCTTTTCAGCACTTGGAGCTTATAAAAGCAGTCTCTGGTGGTTTTGTTGATGTTAGCTTTCAGGTTTAGGTGATTGTCAATTAGAACTCCTAGGTCTCTCACTTGTGTAGTATTTGGTACAGTAGGATGAGAGTGTGTGAGGGAGCTGTTTTCTGGTGTGATGAGTAGAAGTTCAGTTTTTGATGAATTTAGTATCAGGTTGAGACTTGTGAGAAGCTGTTTGATATTTTGGAGGCAGGTTTCCCAGTGAGACAGTGTTTTTGCGAGCGACTCTTCGATGGGGATCAGGACCTGGATATCGTCAGCGTAGAGGAAGTGTTTGAGATTGAGGTCAGTGAGAAGTTTACATAAGGGTAACAGATAAATGTTAAACAAGGTAGGAGACAGGGATGAGCCCTGAGGGACTCCTACTGACGCGGGGTGAAGAGAGGATTCTTTATTATGAATCTTAACCTTATATCCTCTGTTGCTGAGGAAGGTTCTGAACCATGATAGGGCAGTGCCTGAGATACCTATGGCTGTTAGTTGGTTGATGAGGAGGGAGTGATTGACCGTATCGAATGCAGACGAAAGGTCGAGTAGTATCAGAAGGAAGGCTTGTCCTTTGTCTAAGCCTAGGATGATGTGGTCAGTCATAGAGATGAGGAGGGCTTCCGTGCTTAAGGTTTTACGGAAACCGTATTGTGATGGGAATAGAAGGTTATTATCTTCAATGTAGTTTGAGAGTCGTGAGTTTACCAATTTTTCCATTATCTTGGCTATGAATGGGAGGTTAGCTATCGGTCTAAAGTTGTTAGAATCGTTTGGGTCGAGATTTGGTTTTTTGAGAAGGGGTTTGAGTGAGGCAAGTTGAGGTTTGTCAGGGTAGAATCCTTGTGTAAGGGAGCAATTTATGATATCTGCCAGGGTTTTGGAGATAGATTCTGGAATTGATAGTAGTAGTTTGGCTGGGATGTGATCCGAAGGGTGAGAGGAAGGTTTCATTTTCCTTAGAATTCCTTGGATCTCAGTGGATGACGTTGTGTCAAGTTCTTCTAACCGAGTGTAGTTGATTGAGGGTTGAGGAGTGGTTAGTGGAGCAGTGGGGTTCGTGGGGAGCTGCGATAGAAGAGTATTGATTTTGTTGCTGAAGAATAGAACTAATTCTTCCGCTTTCGATTGAGCTTGGTCATGAGCAATCTCTGGTTGGTTTAATTGTGTGAGGTTGGCTACATAGCTGAAGAGGGCTTTGGCATTGAATACAAGGTTGTGTATCTTCGAGGCGTAGTAGTCCCTCTTGGATCTTAAGGTGCTTGATTTGTATTGATGCAGAGATGATTTGTAGATTAAAAGGGTGTTGGTTCCTGGGTTTTTGCGCCATTTAACCTCATTTTGTCTTAGTTGGAGTTTGAGCCTTCTTAGTTCTGAGGAGAACCATGGCTGTCTTTTGGAGGAATTCTGGTGTGGTTTTTTTGTAATAGGAGGGCATAGCTTGTTAGCTATAGTTTCGGTGATTGTATTCCATGATCGAAGTGCTGCGTTTGGATCTGTAAGGTCCAGTTGGTGGAGTAGTGGTGATAGGTGATTGTTAAGGTCTTCTGGGGAGCAAGTTTTCCTGTATTTGAAGGAGGGCGAAGGAATGCAAGCCGGGTTGGTATCTTTTATAGAGAATGAAGTTGTTATGAGGTAGTGATCTGACCACGGGACCTTTGTGCAATTAGGAATAGTTATGGGCTTGATAGCAGCGTTAACGAAGATCAGGTCTAACGTGTGGCCGGCTTTGTGGGTGGGTTTGTTAACTAATTGAGTGAAGCCTAGCGCTTTGAAGGCTGTGAGTAGTGTTTCACAGTTAGGTGATGGGGTAGGGTTATCAACATGCATGTTGAAATCACCTAGAATGATAGCTGGCGAGTCAAAGTTGATGAGGGAGGAGGTTAATTCGACCAGTGGTGAAGCATCTGATTCCAAGAGTCCTGGGGGAGCATATACGAGAAGGATTTGGAGCTTGTCTGAGGTGAAGAAGCCGAATTCAAGTTTTGAATTGGAATTGGATTGATGTAGGGAGAATCTGAGGTCCTTTTTAGTTGCTAAAAGAATACCTCCTCCCTTTTTTTTAAGACGAGGAAGCGAGAAGAAGTCGTAAGCCTCTGTAGGTAGTTGATTAATTATTGCTGTGTCTGATGGTTTTAACCATGTTTCCGTGATCGCACATATCTCCGGTTTCACGTCGATGAGGTAGTCATTTAAGATTACAGACTTTTTCGTTAGAGATTGAGCATTGAAAAGGCTTAAAGAGAAAAGGGTGAGGCCTAGAAGTTGCGTGGAAGGAGTGATCAAAATTAAAGAGAGGGATTTAAGGTTGTGTTGTTGGGCATGTCGGAAAGAAATTCTTTTAGGTGCTGTATTATGTTGAAGAATTGGTATTGTGAAGAATGGGGCCATTTGTAGGGATAATGTTGCGAGGTTAGAAGGATTAAGAAAGAGGGGCTATGTGAAAGTTGGAGGCTTGTATGTGCAGGTTTGATGAGTGCTTGAGGCTTGCAGGTAGGTCATGAAGAGTGCTAGAAGCTTGTAGTTTAGGCTGGCTGGCTGCTGGAAGCTTGCCGGTGAGGATGGATGAGTGTTTGTAGCTTGCATGTGAGGCTGGATGAATGCTGGAAGCTTGCAGGTGAGGCTGCAGGTGAGCAGGGTGGATGGATCGAGGTTCGGGTGCGGAGGTAGAGAGGTTGTACGACTGGAGTTCTGACGGGGTGAGAGTCTTGTTGTAGTTGTCTGTTACGACGCTGTTGAGACTGGAATGGATGAGGTTGGTTTAGTGGGACTTTTATTCCATACGGTTGAATCGGTTAGCTCCGTACCTTTGCTAGCTGCTACCTTTGTTGTAGATTTAGATTATTCCGCGGGTATGGCTCGGGGCCTCCTCGGGGCTCTACGAAGGGGCGAGACAAAGGGGCAGGCCCCTTTGTTGCGCTCCTTAGACGCGCGACACACGGCGCGCGGCGCCAGTCTGACTCAGATTTAAAGCCCCTCTGGGCTGGCTCCGATTGGAGGCTTGCTTCGGCGGGCGGGGCTTCCGATCGCGGCGATTTTTGGCGCGGAGAAAAGTTGCGTTTGGAGGGCTGGTCGGGTCGGATCAGGATGCCGATGAGGAAGCCGCAGGTAAGTTTAAAATTCCCGCGTGGTCGGCACGGGGGCCCTCGGTGGTCGGGGCGAGAGGATGAAGGCCTTACCCCGATGGGCTCAAGCGCCGGCTGCGCGGGCCCCTCTCCCAGCTCCCGCGTGTGGATCCGGCGTCTGCAGTGCAGGTTGAGGCAAAGGGAGGGTCAGAGAGCCTGCTTTCTTTTAAATCTGGCGGGGTCGCGTTGCTATGACGTCACCGGCGCGACTTTTGGCCTCGGGTGTTGCTGGTCAGCGTCGTCAGGCAAAGGGGGGGTACCTCCCGGTAAACTCCTCCCTGGTTCGCGTTTGGAGGGCTGGTCGGGTCGGATCAGGATGCCGATGAGGAAGCCGCAGGTAAGTTTAAAATTCCCGCGTGGTCGGCACGGGGGCCCTCGGTGGTCGGGGCGAGAGGATGAAGGCCTTACCCCGATGGGCTCAAGCGCCGGCTGCGCGGGCCCCTCTCCCAGCTCCCGCGTGTGGATCCGGCGTCTGCAGTGCAGGTCGAGGCAAAGGGAGGGTCAGAGAGCCTGCTTTCTTTTAAATCTGGCGGGGTCGCGTTGCTATGACGTCACCGGCGCGACTTTTGGCCTCGGGTGTTGCTGGTCAGCGTCGTCAGGCAAAGGGGGGGTCCCTCCCGGTAAACTCCTCCCTGGTTCGCGTTTGGAGGGCTGGTCGGGTCGGATCAGGATGCCAATGAGGAAGCCGCAGGTAAGTTTAAAATTCCCGCGTGGTTGGCACGGGGGCCCTCGGTGGTCGGGGCGAGAGGATGAAGGCTTTACCCCGATGGGCTCAAGCGCCGGCTGCGCGGGCCCCTCTTCCAGCTCCCGCGTGTGGATCCGGCGCCTGCAGTGCAGGTCGAGGCAAAGTTATGAAAACGAACTATTAAAACTCTTGGCATTCCACCCTGGACCGACTGTGACACAGCAATGCGATGCACAGGATCTATTTTGAAGGCGCCATCTTTGCACGCCAGGCCAAGGAACCATAGGAGCCAGTGCGCAACAAAATGTGCCACGTCCTTGCCTTCAGTCTTCTCCAGAAGACCGAGACTACGGATATTATTTCACCGGGAACTGTTTTTTTAGGTCATCCAGTTTACCGGCAGTAGCAGAGTGTTGGTGCACCAGCTATTCCACTATGGCCTGGACTGAGATAAGTGAATACTCCAAGTCAGAGATACAGGTTTCGGCATCTTCCAGCCGACCTGTATGCTCTCGGACCATCTCCACCAGCTGCGCGATCTTATCAATCACAATACTGAGCCAAATGTCCAGACGCTTGGTGACCTGTGCTGCAAACACTTCCAGCAGATTGGTAACCCGGTCAGGGTTGCCGACTGCATTAATAATATCCTTATTCAATTCCTCATCGGGGATGGAGATGCCATGGCCTGTGCTCATTCCGGTGGTTTTTCCCATGCCACTTTTCGCTGCTTAGAACGTCTCTTGGACCACAGTTCAGGAAAAGAGCTCTGACTACAGTCCCTAGAAAGTGCCATAGTTGCCGATATAGTGCACTAACACAGGATGAAAATGGATATTAATGAATAGGCCCCGCAAGAGCTCAGCAGGACACGGCTGTCCAACCTCAGACTATAACCAGAAGTACTGCTTGGAAAATATAGAGTCCCCAAGTGGGAAAGGTATCCCTCAGATGGGTGGGAAAACCCCTTCCAAACTGGTAAAAAGGTAAAAAATTACTGTCTGCACAGAGAGTCCATAACCACTCTCTCTCCAGGGTGAGGACTCCTGATGGGTGTCCTCAATGATCTTACTCACTGTTAGTTAATCCTTTACTCTGCAGTAGGTTGGGATCCCAGATGGGAGGGATCCAAGCTGGTCCTCTTGATGGGTAGGAGGAGGGACAGCTAAAACTTCCTCCCAGATCTTCTAACAAACGTTTTCTTCCCAAAATGAGATAAACACTGGAAGGCCCTGGCCTTGGTTCACCACCTCCTCCATCCTTGTTGAAGGAGCAGAAGAGCAGATCTTCCCTAACCTACACAGCCCCAAAACCAGGTTCTCCATTCCCTGAATCCAGGTGGTGTGCACGGCCTATTCAGGCTTCCTAAAAAGAAAAATCACAAAATGCCCAAAAATCAACCCAGGATGCAGTTTCTGTCTCACCAGGGAGTGGATGGGAAGAAAAAAACCCCCAGACCTGACTCACAGCCTCCAGACAGGGTTTGCCCGGAATCCAAACTGAGTAGGCCCCCAAAAAATAACTCAGACAAAACTGCCACTTCCTTCTAATGCTGAAACTAAGCACAATGCCCCCCAAAGCTCTCAGTAGAGAGCTGCTAAATTGCCTCCCAAAGGGGATGGCCATTCCACCAACCTCAAAGCGAGGGTCTGCAAGGTATGGTACCTCCCATTACACACTAATCTCTACTGCTCTTTGATGGACAGGATTCACCCATGACTTAGAGGTTACAGAAACACAGTGGGGCAGAGTTTCAAAGCCCTAGGCGCGTAAATCCAGGAGGATTTATACGCGTAGGGGGGATACGCGTGCCGGGCCTATTTTCAAAAGGCCCAGCGGTGCGCATAAAGCCCCGGGACTTGAAAAAAGGGGCTTGAAAAAAGGGGCGGGGTATAGGTGGGGCGGGGCAGTCCGGGGGTGGGGCCGGAGCTTCCAGGCACAGCAGCAATTTGCCACTGTGCCCAGGATCACGGACCAGCCATCGGCTGGCGCGCGCAACTTGTGCCTGACTGGAGGCAGGTGCAACTCATAAAATAAAGGTTGGGGGGTTTAGGTAGGGCTGGGGGGGGGTTAGGTAGGGGAAGGGAGGGAAAGGCGGGGGGGGGCAGAGGGAACTAGGAAAGCCAGCAGGGCTCCCCAAGGGCTCAGCGCGCGCAAGGTTCACTATTGTGCATCCCCCTGCGAGCGCCAACCCTGGATTTCATAACATGCGCGCAGCTGTGCGCGCATGTTATGAAATCAGGCGTACATTTGTGCGCACCGGGTTGCGCACACAAATGTACGCCCGTGTGTAGGTATTAAAATCCGGCCTAGTGTCTGTTACATAAAGCAAACTGCTAACAGTCACCATGGTTAAAACAGTATCAGAAAAGCCAGGATGCTGAATCTTTAAAACACTTGAAGAACTAAAACTAGAAAAAAATGTTCAAAGTTTTCATTTTTAAATTACTTCATATAGTGATGATGATTGCCATGATTCTGCCATTTTACGTCATTTTATGGGATTTCCAAGGGGAAAAGGGGTTGGGAACAATTGTCCATTTACCAAACTGGAAATAAAGTGAAATGCCATATTTTGTGTGTCCCTCCCTATTGCCACCTATACCTGTGATTTGGTTATATAACTCCAGAGTTGGAAGGATCCTTTTACTTAGCACCCAGGGGCACATAGAAAGAAAATGTAGGGACGGACCCTTTCTGCACAACTCCCATCAGTCTCTATTCAACTCCTTCTCCCAACTAGTTAGCTTTATCCTGAGGCCATGAGTTCCAATTTGTGGGGGCAAATAATATCTCTTATACCCAGTTGTTTTTTGCAATTATGCCCTGTTTCTGTCCATAGTGCACAGCATCAATAATTATACAGTCTCAGCATCCAAATAACACACCTCAGAGGATTGGTTGTTTCAAACTTCTTTACTGATAGGTTGTGCAGATGAGTTAATGATATTTACACTTCTCCTATTCGCTTAATAGCAGCAATAAATTATAAACAGCAGATAGAATAAACTTGTGACTTCACTTCTTGGTAAAGTTTATACTTCTAGTGCAAGGTCTGTATTTACACAGAATTCCTCACTGTATCCAAGTCCTTAAATTCCTAGTAATTATACAGATTAAAGTTAGTTTAATCTTCTTTTACTTCCCAATTTACTTTTATTTGACTCTTCCTCTGGAGTTGGTTAGAATATACACACAGTCCCAATGTTAAATCAGAAATCAGATTCAATACTCTTCCAGAAATGCCTTTGTGACTCAGTACATTTAGCTCTTCATGCAGCACTTGAAGGGTACTTCATGCTTCTTATTATTTTCTTTTAACTCCTCTGTCAGCGCCTGGTGGTCGCTTCTCACCCCTTTAGATTTTATCATGCATTTCTCCACTCCTTAGGCAGTGCGGGGTGGGCACTTCTCACACCCTTAGTTGACTTCCCTTAGTAGCAGCAAACGTTCTTGTAACCTTTCTGTTGTGTCTTCCTTGTTTCTCCTATCAGCGCACTTTACTGGGATCCCTTTCTTTAGATGGTCTTGGTTTCTTCTTTGTGTCTCTCTGAAGGAAAGACTCTCTCCTCAATAGGTTTAGGATGCTGACTCCAGGTATCTTAGGTTATCAGCTCCAAGTGGACAAAAATATTACTTGAAACTCAAAAAGAGGAAAAATTAAGCAAGAAATAGGAAGGGTGGAAAAACTTCCATGCTCCCAATAGAGGAGATGGTTCAACACAGTTAATGCAAAAATATTCTTCCTCTGCAGCAGATCACTGTCACTGTCTATGCTCGTTAGGAGACATCACAAGCAGGTCTTCCTTATCCCACATCCAATCTCGAATATAGGGACGCCCCATCCTCTGCAACAAAGGGATGGGCTCTCAAAAGGAAATCTCAAAAATGGGCTTAAAAGAGTCCAAAAAAGCTTTAAAGGCAGGTAGATGAGTCAACTGATGGCTGACCCCTAAATGGGAACTTCCTTACTCCTTCCCCATAACTTAGGAGGAAAAATTAGAAGAAAGTAGCCAGAGAGCTCCTGCTCAACAAAATTCAAATTAATCTCCATGAGGATGGCAGGTGCTTTGGGCTGATGAACAACTAGCACGCACCATTTGCATGTTCACACTTGGGGGAGCAAATCCAAAACCTCTCACACTTATTTAGGCACAGGACCTCCCCAGTAAGTTAGTACGCTCCTCTTAGTTAGAGAAACCAAGGGTTCGCTACGGTTACATACACCTCAATGCAAGGGATTACAATTCTATTCAGTAATGGAATGGATTCCATTTATTGCTCCTCTCTGGGTTGGGAGTTGCTGTTCTCCATGCCACATGGCAGATGCCTCTGAATCTGACATGCCTCTGGGTTTTACAGAGTGAAGAACATGTAGTATGCAGCAGCCACAGCTATAAAACCCTACTGCTTTCATGCAATCAAGCACATTTCTTCCCCTGTTTCTGGTCTGTTTCATCCAACCAGGCTTGGCAATGTAAATACAGTAGAATTTTTGCAATACTCAGACTACTCGGTATGTATTAATGTTTCTCAGAAGCCTCCCGTTCTCTACCGAACATGAATAATATTTGGAACAGCAAACATGCCTGAGATTATCCATAAAAAGCAACAGAGGCAGCCCCAGCTCTGATGTAATCAAGTGAAATTACTCACCCTGAAGGAATCAGACATGCAACCTTATCACCTCTCCTTGAAGTCTCCACAGAGAGCAGGCCAGCTTTAGAAAATTATTGGCTGGAAATAAGCCTGCATGGACAAGCTTCATCTTACTTCACGACAAAAGTTTGCAAATTTACACAGTACCAAATTCTAACCAGTGAGCATTTGAGCCACATCCTTGGGCTTTCAGGCTAAGTTGCAGCTCAGGCCCTATCCTGAACTGTGTCTTGTGGGGTTTTCCCCTTCCTGTTTCCTGCTCGTAATAGCTCATTTCACCTCTGGGGCATGGAGTGGAAATCTGTCATCATCCATGGTTTCACCAGCTGGGGGAACACCTGGGAGTTTGGGACCAGAACTGCAAGTTTCCTCATCTGTCTTGTGGGCTGAATAAAGGCTTTTCCCTGCTAGGGGGAAGAAGTGATGGCACCTAGCATTCATTATCGGATGACATCTGTAAATTATGCAGGACTTCAGCCATACTTGAGCCTGCTTTAAGAAGCTTTGCCTGCAGTCCATCGTGCTTGAACATAAGCGGGGAAGAGGAAATAGTTTTTGTGCTGTTCTCACAAACACATTCTGCCATCACTAATTTTTTTTTTTTTAATAAACAGCTAGTAACCTTTTTCCCCAACTTCAATTACCAGAGCAACAGTTCCTGCTTACCAAAAAATTACTGGAATGAGGAATAACACTCATTGTGAATGAGTAGGAATTAAGGGGTAGCCACACGGACTCTTCAGACTGTTACAGCTGATGAGTTCGCTCTGAAAGCCACAGTTCAGTCTGTGTGAGGCAAACTGCAGCTATGATAGAAGCAATGGATGAAAGTGGTAAGAAAAGATGCTTTTCTCAGAAGCTTGTGGCTAAAGGTTTCAGAATGAGTTGTTAACTTGCTAAGAGCCTTTTCCCAACCGAAAATCCCTCTAGGAGTGGGCAAGAAGAGCGATCACCTTGGGTGCCAAGTCAGGCAGAGTGCCACATCATCTGTTTGAGTCGGCCTGTGAGTCTGCAAGCACACAAACCAGAAAGGGAAGGAAGGTGCGGAAAGCATCTCTTGCTCGGGGCACCATTTTGTCCAGTGCAGATACTGTTTTTACAGAAAGTAGGAGGCACTTAACAATTTACATTCTGCAGATCAGCAGTTGATTCCTAGTGCAACCCTGTCTTACCAGCTAGTAGAACTTTTGGGGAGCATTCAGGATCAGTGGGGTAAGAAAACTGGGTTCTTTCTGATGAGGGGAGATGAAGTCTTTCAAGGCCTTTAGGCTTACGAGGTCTTCATTCACAGTCCCAGTTAAGAAAACAAAATCACAATACACACACCAGTTTGGGGTTGTTTAGGGTAACGGGAGCTAGGCTCCCTTACCAGTACTTTTTCTCTCATTTCAGCTAAAGGGAGAGATTTTTGTATTTTTAGATCCTCCCTAGGTTTTGGTAGTGGTCAGTGCTCCCCTATATAAACTGGGTTTAGCACGAGGAAGGGGTGGTTGGATTTAGCTTTGGTTTGGAGGTGGACGATTTTGTTTCTGGTGGATCCCTGTAGGTCCCTAGCTTACATCAGTGGGGTTTTTTCAAACACAAAAGTCCTGCTAGTGCCTTCACAGATCTAGAGGGTTCTGGCTTGTGGAAGAGGATTTGAGAAGAAGTTTTGGACTTTTAGAGAGTTAGCATTTTTCCTGACCAGCTCCCAGCTCAGAAGAGCAAACCCTCTGTCTGAAAGGGCTGGATTTTTGACCTTAGTGCTCTGTGCCCAGTTAATGCAGAGTCACTGGAGTCAGGGTACTGCATGGTCCTGCACCTAGGAAAGTGGGGTTTCTGGTTTCCCAGATTAAGAACTTTTGCTTGGAGGGAGTTTTTATTTTTCTACCACCATCCCCCTGATTATTTTTGAGAGAAGAGTTTTTTTTCTTTCCCTTCATTGGGAAGGGACTGGGATTCTTTGGAAACTGATTCAGAGCCTGAGGCTGAACTTGGATAGAGAGACTGTAGTACTTTGGAGGTATATGTGGGGTCTATATTGAGCCCTGTTTTTCCTTTTGATGATTTTTTGCTTCTTCCACTCTAAGAACCTGTCTGCTGAACTGTGGAGATCTACCAGTGTGAATACCACTGGGCGAGAGACTGAGTGCTGTTAGATACTGTCCAAGGTTCCTACCCTCAAGAGCTTAGGACCCTGGAGGCTTGCCTTCCTCCCTGCCAGTTGGACCCCAGTTTTCCAAGTGTTAGCTACTGCAGAGAGGTAGTGTGAAGAGTTAAAGGTTTGGGACAGTGTGGCCCTGAGACTGTGTGACCCCTGTATTAGCGACCCAAAACCAAGAGGGTGATACATTTAAAAAATAAGAGAGTTATTTGATGCAGATAAATTGTCAGGCATACAATGCATTTTGTTCTGGTGCAATCCATACAGAAAACAAAAATTGGATACAGTTGAAATATTAAGTCAATGCACAATCTCTATCACAGGGGACCAGATATTCAGTGCTACTTAGACAGATAAGTGGCTACTTATCCAGCTAAGTGGTGGCTGCTTCAGTTTACACTGCTCAATATCCAGCTATGATCATTGGTCACCACTTAGCCAAATAAGTCACTTATCCAGCTAAGTACATAGCCAAATATCTAGTGGGCAGATTGGGCACAGTGCTATTTATCTGGCTTAAACCTAGATTTATTTTGCTATAAATTTCATGAGAATAGCACCCGTGCTTAAAAAAGGGATATGG
The DNA here is from genome assembly GCF_901001135.1 of Rhinatrema bivittatum. Lineage (NCBI taxonomy): Eukaryota > Metazoa > Chordata > Amphibia > Gymnophiona > Rhinatrematidae > Rhinatrema > Rhinatrema bivittatum. The sequence goes on from NC_042617.1 coordinate 531,920,043, forward strand.
TTGGATACCACAACCCACATTGTTAGTGAGAGAGAGACTGACTGATTGACTCTTTATAAGGCTCTCATATAGGTAAACTATTTATACTACTGTAAGAGGGGCAACTAGTAACTTGAGGTGAGGTTTTGGTGGTGGCTGAGGTTTGGGGGGGGGGCAATTTTACATGCATAGTCAGAGGTATGGGCAGCACAGTAGACATCAGTGAAGATTTTATGTGATTTGGAGTGATGACAGGTACAGAAAGATGAGATTTGTACATTGTACTCTCGACCTAGCTTGATAGCAGCTAGGTAGAGTGTGCATTGAGCTACATTGGGAGTACATTGTGCAAATCTCATCTTTGTACAAATCTCATGTTTGTGTACCTTTCATCACTCCAAATCACATAAAATCTTCACTGATGTCTACTATGCTGTTCGTACCTCTGACTGTGCATGTAAAACTGCCCCCCAAAACCTAGACCCTGTTAGCCAGATAAATAGCAATATTTGTACTTATTTGGTTAAGTTGATCACATAAGTTAGACCTGCCTTAAAGCAGGTCTAACTTAGATGAATATAACTTATCTGTCTATGTAGCAGCAAACACAGGAATATTCAACAGCATAACCTTGCTGCTGAATATCCCAGTTTTATCTGGCTATCTTACCCCTAGATTTATCATTCTGGGATGAGGCATGAAAATAAAGGGGCAGGGGGTTATAGTGAGCAGCCGGCCACATTGCGGCGGTGCAGTTAGGTCCGCTGCAGTTCAGCCACGTCACACACTATCATCCCCATAGCACCACGGGAAAAGGTGTAGTTATTTCTCACGGTGCTGAGGGAGATAATTCTGCCCAAACCCCGCCAACACTACTCCTCTTCCCCTAATTAGAATAATACTGCCACGTTATTGGCACATTGCAGAATAAAGAATGACTCTATTACTTAGCTATTTTCTATTGAATATCTTCTTGTAGGAGTTTCTTATAGCAGAGGTACTTTTAGGAGATGGAACATTACTGGATTTGTCCCCTTTCTAGATACCTGACTCACTTGATGCAGACTCTGATGTCCAACAGATAAACTTTGGAAATACTCTTAAAATGAGTCCCTGCAAACACTCTGTTGAGCAGTAATTTTGTAGACTTTCTCCTTGAAAGGCAGCCATATTTCTGACTCAAGATATCCAGAATGAATATACATGAGATAAATTTGCATATGCTGAGTCTCTATGGTACACAAATTTATCTCATTTATTTTTACATACCGACATTTGATCTCAATCAAGATATCACACTGGTTTACATTTGGGTACTGTAGGTATTTCCCTATCCCCAGAGGACTTACAATCTAAGTTTTGTACCTGAGGCAATAGAGGGTAAAGTGACTTGCCCAAGGCCACAAGGAGCAACAGCAGGATTTGAACCCTGGTCTCCTGGTTCATAATCCACTGCTCTAACCACTAGGCTATTCCTCCCCATTCCTTTCATGCATATTCATTGTAGACATACTGAAAATCTGACTGGCTGTAGGGTCCCCAGAACAGGTTTAGGAAGCCCTGCTCTAGGTAACTCTTAGTGAGACCATGGAATATGGAAATAACTCTACATTCACTCTCTGTACCTCAGGGTCTTTTCAGGCTTAAGATCCTCTTGGATTTTAAGAAACTCCCACTCCTGGTACCTGAGTGCTCCTCACTTGAGTCTCAGTACACTCCTAGGACAAGATGGAAAACATGAAAGAACATGAGTCAAAGTAGGCTCATGAGCTTTATAAAACACATTTCTTGACACTAACTTTCAACTGGGGAATGTCTGATAACTACTGACTTACAGTTTCTGAACATAAGAACATAAAAATATAAGAAGTTGAATCCAACATTCTGTCTCCAACAGTGGCCAGGCCAGGTCATAAGCACTTGTCACATCCCCAATAGTTGATCTATTTCTTATATCATACTCCCAAGGATAAGCGCTGGTTTTCCCAAGTCTATCGGTCTAATAACTGTTTATGAACATTTCCTTCAGGAACTTGTCCAATCCTCTTTTGAGTCCCACTGTGTTAGTTGCCTTGACCATGTTCTCAGGCAACAGATTCCATAGCTTGATTGTGCGTTGAGTGAAAAAATACTTCCTACGATTTGTTTTAAATCTGCCAATTGCTAGTTTCATAGAGTGTCCCCTAGTCCTAGTGTTGTTCGAAAGGTTAAATAAACATTCCTTATTTACCTTTTTTACCTCACTCATGATTTTATAAATCTCAATCATACCCCCTCTTTTCCAACTTGAAGAGCCCTAGTCTGTTTAGCCTTTCTCCATAAAGGAGCTTTTCCATTCCTTTTATAATTTTCATAGCATGTCTGCTATGTCTTTCTTAAGATGGGGCAACCAGAATTGAACATAATACTCAAGGTGTGGTCTCATCATGGATCTATATAAAGGCATAATGATATAATAAGTTTTCTTCTCTATTCTTTTCCAAATAATTCCTGACTTTCTATTTGCCTTTTTGACCGCCTCTGCCCACTGAGCTGAAGATTTCAAGGTATTGTCCACAAGGATTTTTAGATCCTTTTCCTGGGTGGTGACACCTAACATGGAACTCAGCATCATGTACCTGTAGTTGGGTTTATTTTTCCCTTTGTGCATTATTTTGCACATGTCCACATTAAATTACATCTGCAATTTAGAAGCCCAGTCTCCTGATCTTATCTCCCAATATATAAATAGTAAAGGACACTTTAGGCTTACCATTATACCAGTTTTAATATTATTGCTCTGTGATCTCTGTAGGGACACAGAAACTGATATTGTAGAATAGTCTTCAACCCATCAATTCCTTTTTTTTTTTTTTTTTTTTAATTCCTTTTTTATTAATTTATACAATATCATGACATATACTGTCACTAACAATTCGGATATCTACTGTCGTAACCATAACAATTATACAATCTCTATCTTTACACATATAGATTTATATTTACAACCGTAGGTATCCTAGTTACAAAGAAATCTAACAGATATCCAACCAATCTTAAAAATGAGCAATCTAAAGAAAATTTTTCAAATATAACTGAAGGTATTGCTTCCCTACTTTTCTAAATCGATAACTAGAACTCTCTACTTATTCCCCAACATCTTTTTCGCATCCAAAAAAGCTTTTAAATCTTCTGGTTCAAAGTATATATGAGTATTATTTTCATAACGAATTAAACACTTGCATGGATATCTAATCAACATTTGGGCACCCAATTGATCAGCCTGAGCTTTCATTTCAAGGAACTGCTTCCGTCTTACCTGAGTTACCCTAGTAACATCCGGGAAAATCCAAATTTGATATTCAAGAAATGTTTTCATTCTATTTCTAAGAAACAGTCTCAAAACTGTGTCCCTATCTGAGGGGAAAACAAATTTGACGAGAACAGTTCCTTTTTTTTCTATTACTTCATAGCTTGAAGACTCTAATACATGAGATACATCTATCAGAGATGTTTGTCCCTCCAATAAATTGGTTGACTTTATAAAATAAATTAACCCATCAATTCCTGACCAGATGTAGCTGACTACCTACTGGAGAAAAGAGCAAGGTGTTAGTACACAGGTGTTAAATAATTGGAGGAATATAAAGAGAATGGTTACAGGAGGGAACCAGTTCCTAAACCACAGGAAACAAATTAGCTATTTCACCATAGAAAATAATCAGTTTTGGCTAGGTGGCATTGTGGTACCGCTTTGTATTTAGCTTTAATTTAAAGCCCTAGGCTCAAGCCAGAAATCTGCTCTGGGGTATAACTGTATGTGCATTTAGGATAGCATAGAAGACAAGTTATAAATGGAGAGTATGCCAAAGAATATTTGTTAAAATTGTATAATAGGAATCCTGAGTTTATAGGTGACATAGAAAGAGTTACTGCTGGCTCCAAATTTTGTGAGGAAGCCATCTCAAATGTAAATCTGCTGCATGTAAATCTGCTGAATTATCAGTCATAGGCCTTAAAATAACATCATAGGAAACAAAAATATCCAAGAAATGTGAAAAATACACCATGTCCATATCAAGAGGCCAAAAGCGCCAGAATTCAGCCATGCCCCGTCTGAGATGACAAAAGTTAATCAAACCCATTCTTGTTCAAAGAACTTAGCAGCTGGTGGTCCTCAAGGAGAGAATGAGTTTTATTTCAAAGTTAAAAATGCTGCCCTGTTCCATTAACCCTCTCCTTGGTTTTCCAGCTGGAGGGACAAAGGAGTATTGTAGCTAAGAACAGGAAACCGATGCTTAAGGCTGTTGGTATAATGTTTAGAGCAGCAGCAGAAAGGTCTCATTGGCACAGAGGCCTAGAGAAAAGGTCCAAGTTGGAAAGGGGCCTTGTAAGAGGGTATTTCTCAGAAAGAAGCTCAGTTAGAGAAGTTGGGCTTAATTCATCTGTACTCTTTTTTTGGCTCAAGAGTTGTAAATATATTAAACTAGTAGAAGGGCTTTTCCACAGACTGGAAATAGTAAAAAGAGACATTCAAGAGATATTTATGTTTTGTCAAAAAGGTATGTCGCTTGACTTCACACTACTACTACTATTACTATTATAGTGCCACTCGATGTACACAGCACTGTACAAAAATACATAAGAGAGTCCCTTCTTAGTAAAGCTTACAATCTAATAAAGACAAATATACAGGGCAAAAGAGACTTTGGGAATTTAATTTATTAAAACAATGTTTAAAAATTAATGAGGCTATAAACAGGACAATCAAATATTGGGGGCAAGGAGCATGTGGGACCCACCATAGATGTTTCATTAGTACCCTTTACCCTGCCCACAAACCAACCCTGCCCACAGACCAATCCACAAAGGGTTATTCAAATTCAGGAGACATTATTGGCATAACAATTTGTCCATGTGATTAAAATATAAAATAAATAAAAATATATGCATAATTCTAATAATAATAGGACAATAAAAAAGTTAATCACCCATATGCTTCTGGAGCTTTTATTTGCCTCCCAGAGTCCTCAGACCCAAACTTATTTACTCTTTCTCAGGGCTGGAATTTCTCTGTGCTGGAGCACTGCTGCCGTCATGGAACTCTATGTGAGTGGTTCTGCCACCCTTATTTTCTTTTTGTCTCATGTCAAAAATAGCACACCTGCATTAAACAAGGCATGCTGCTTTACTCTATCGAACACCATGAGAGGGATTTGTGAAAATGCCTTCTGCTCTCTAAATATCACAGGTTGTATTTTCTGTAGCAAAGGTCAGTTCACAGTACTCATCTTTTTAAAAGTGCTTCACCAGACTCTGCCTCCTACAGAAACAGCCTAACAGTGTCACTGCACATAGCCCTCTCTTCCTACCTTACAAGAATATATTTATAATCTATATTCCACGTATCCACAAGATTCTTTGTAGCAGATCACAAAATTACAGGCATAAACATACAAAACAAGACAAAGCATACTAGGATGGGAGGGAGGACTCTGTGAAATGGGGGGAGTTCAGGCTGAAGAGCCAGGACGTCGATGACCTGCAGATGGACTGGGAGAACAGGTAGACTAATTGGTAAAACTAATAGTTTCATTGCCACATGCACGTAGAAAATCTCCCGACTTACACACATAAAAGCCAACTTATATGGGGAGGTATATATGTGTAAATCATGCAGATAAAGCCTCCATAGCGCACTTATCCAGATAAATTCTGATTTATCCAGCTAAATCTTGAAAAAGACATTTATTCGGACAAGTTCAGACTTATCCAGCTAAGTAACATCACATTCCGACTTATCTGGCTAAGCAGCAGCAAAGCCACTTCTTATTTATTTTATTTAAGCATTTTATATACTGTAATTCCAAAAGAAGATCACAACGGTTTATGGGTCAAAATAACACTTAAAACATGTTAACTCGAGGGTTTATGTAGTAAATTGAGCTACATTATTTCAGTTTCAATAGTCTTCATACATTAGTCAGAGAGTTGTTTTAGAATACTTTATATCACTCATTCCTTGTTGTTCATTCTTCTAACATTGTGTATGTTTTTTAATATTGTAGTTCTCTGCATAATTTTTTATTTATTTATTTATTTGAGTTTTTCTATACCGGCATTCACGGAGATTCGTATCATGTCAGTTTACATAAAACAGGGGTGATCAAGACATTATAAACGTGCATAAATATAACATGCGTATACATTTTATACATTTACAAATTATAACAAGTTATAAAAGTGCGCAGAAAAATCAGTTACAATAAAACAAGGATGGTTCTAACTGGGAGAAGAAGAAGAAGATGATAGAAATTTAACAATGGAAAACATTCTGTCTCTTATTTGCATTAGATGTGTATTTTGCGTTGTTGGCACAGTTAATAATCCTTATTTTGAGACCTTAGAGTTTGTTGTAGTGTGTATGGTTGGAGATTCACACCTATTAAGTAGGGGTTTCTATCGATGATGATGTTAAAAATTAGTGTTAGTATTTTATAATGGATTCTGGCTTGTACTGGCAGCCAGTGTAGAGCTATCAGTGATGGGGTGATGTGGTCGAATTTCCTTGCCCTTTGCAGAGGCATTTTGTAGTAACTGTAGTAGTTTTAGAAGTCCTGAAGAAAGGCCTAGTAATAGGTAGTTGCAGTAATCAACTGATGAAATATTCTCAGCTTGGAGTATCCTGTTTTAATTAATTTGTTTATGTGCTTTTTCATTGTGATATTCTCATTCATCTGTATTCCTAGGTCTCGTACTTGTTCAGAGGGTGTAATCTGAAAATCACCCAGGTCTAGGGGTGGTGGTTTAACTGAGGAGGAGTTTCTCTTTAGCCATACAATTTCAGTTTTAATTGTGTTTAGTGTTAGTTTAAGCTGGGTCAGTTTAAGCTGTATTGTCTTCATGTATGTTGAAAGTGATGACTCTGTATTTTCAATTGATTTGGGGAAAGGAATGCAGAACTGTATGTCATCTGCGTGAAAGAAGAAGTTGATTCCTAGTTTTGTTAGTAGTGTACACAAAGGTAGCATATAGATGTTGAAAAGTTTTGCCAATAGTGCTGAATCCTAAGGGACACCTGTATCGATAGGGAATGTGTCAGAGATGTGGTTGCCCAGTTTGACTTGGAACATCCTGTCAGCTAGGAAATAAGAGAACCATTTGAGCACATTTCCTTCTATTCCAATTTTTCTCATCTGGTGGCATTGCAGGGAATGGTCCACAGTGTCGAAGGCTGCTTTTAAGTCTATTAGAACAGGATGTAAGATTCATCATTGTCAAATCCCTGTAGTACAAGGTCCATTAGCGATATGAGTAGAGTTTCAGTTTAGCAATCTTTTCTGAATCCGAATTGGCTTGGGTATAGAATATCATTGTCTTCTCGGTGGTTTTCCAATTGAGATAATATTGCTTTTTCTAGAACGTTTGCGATAAAAGGTAAATTGAATATAGGTCTGTAATTGTCCCTGTCATCAATTCTGCCAGTTTTATTTTTTAGGATTGGTTTGATCACAGCTTGTTTTTCACTATAAGGGACCAATCCTTCTGAGAGTGAGTGGTTGATTATGGTTGTGATTGATGGAATGATTACTTTGTGTACTATTTTCAGGGAACTCGCCAGAATTGGGTCTAATGGGTGGATAGCTGGTTTAATTTTGTTAGTTACCATGTTGAATGCATTCCATATAGGCTGCCCATGCTTTTCTTCAGGTTCATTAGCTGGTGAGCAAGTGGAGAACTGTGTTTTTAACTTATTAATTTTATCTAATAATGAGGTGGCATATTTATTGTAGACTAGGCTATAATAGACTAGTGTCTATTATAGCCTTATGTATATATCTTTATATTATTTATTTCTGAGACTAAATATTACCTATTTCTATGCTAGCCATTACTCTGGCGTTTCCTCCTCCCAGTTCAAGTGCCCCTGTTTATTGTAACTTTCACTCTCTTCTTCTCTCCTAGCCTATTGTTCACGTTGTTGTTAATGTTATTGCACCACTGTTTATTGTAAACCGATACGATATGATTGGTATCATGAGTGTCGGTATAAAAAAGCCCTAAATAAAATAAATAAATAAATAAATAGACATTCTTGGAGAAGTTGTAGTTACTTGAGATGGATGAAGATGGGTTCTTGATTAGATGTTTTACGGTTTCGAAGAGTAATTTGGAATTAAATATTACTCCGTGAATCTGATTTGCATAGTAGTCTTTTTTTGCTTTATTGATTTGTTCATGGTATTTTGCTAGGAGGGATCTGTATTTTCCTAGGGATTCTGTAGATGGGTATTTTCGCCATGTTTCTCAGATTTTCTCAGAGTCTGTTTGGGTCGTCTTATCTGGATAAGTCTTAAAATGCTATGTATCCTGCTAAATCAGATAGATGTCTAAAATGCACTGCTTATCTAGCTATCTGACTTAGCTGGAAAAGTAGCACTTTTTAGACTTATCCAGCTATAGACTTGGCCAGATAAGTGGTGTTTTAATACTTATCAAAATGTGTGGCTACTTATCCGGATAAATTGGAATATATTCTAATAAGTTCAATATGTATTCACACATTATTTTACAAGTGCATGCATGTTGCATTTATACATATTTTATAACCTGCATATATCACATACATGCAGATTATAAAATACAGGAGTAGATTTTCTTGCCTCCATATACATGTGTGTGCACATACAGTTGTTTGAAAGTTGTCTTCTATATTTTTCCACCATGCTGACACTTTTCTTCTATTTAAAATTTTATTTATAATTTATAAATGTATAGAAAGGAAAAATAAATAAACATAAATAAGATAACACAAATAAGATAAGGAAAAGGAAAAACAAATATAACAATGTCCTAGTTGTTTATTATATAGTAAAGATATTCCAAGAGGTCACAAAAATTTAATGAAAGAATCACAATAAGTCAGCAGTAGAATAGAGGAAGAAAGGACAACTCAGATCTCATCCTAAACACAAGAGTTATAGAAATAATTTCTATGCAAAATAAGGCACTGAGCACAAATTATACATCAGAAACTGTAGCTTCTTATAAATAACAAAGAGCCACTGGACACGATTTGAGCTGAGGTCTATATACAATCAAAAAACTGGATAACTGTTTCAGGTAAAAAAAAAAAAAAAAGAGTTTCTCTCAAATATAATTTTACTTTTACAAGGTTAATTTAAATGATGAGAGGACCCCAGGTCAAGGGCACCCTGCCCGAGAGTCAACAATTCCTATCTAGGGTCCATGAGCAAAATCTGGATGCATTCCAATTTTTTGATCAATAAACTTCTTATCCCTGGAAAGAAAACATTTCAACCCACAGGCCTGTATGATGAATTGGGCCATGGGCCATGGGCTCACCAGCCACAAGAGGATAATACCAGATATGTTCTTTAAGTTCAGTCATTTAAAATTTACCAAAAATCTAAAACATAATCCTCAGAATAAAAAGTAAAAATTGGCAAACATTCATCTATGTTTGCCCAGCTCAAGGCCGTGCACCAGGAAGGGAAATATTCACAATCTCACTCTCCAGATGCCATCTTGCCTCCCCCATATATGTATTACATTAGTCCAATAAAACAGTTTTATGTCCTACTTGTTATATCGCTTTTATTCCTACACTAATAAACCAAACAATTCCTCTCAATATCCCTTGCATCTTCCTCTTTGTTTCTTGCAGCCTCACCATCAAAACAGAAAGAAATGAAGGTATATCTTTATTACTGGAATAAAAAATAGGAGCATCACTGTTTCTCGGTCTGCTTATGTACAGCCTTTTGCTGCCTTTCCAGCGAGATATCACAGCTGCATACTTTTGTGATGCAGCTTCGCCCTTCTCAACCCTTTTATGCACTGCTGAAAACATGCATAAATAACAGAAAATGACTGTAAAAGCAAACAAGTAGAAAGTGTGACACTCCTCGATAGCCTCAGGTCAAACCCCCATGCATTTGTTTTGGAAAAATGCCAACTTTGCCCCGCTTCTGTTTCCCTCCCAAATCACTCACTAACATTGAAAGATGGGAAAGCCCAATGTCCCCCCTAGGACCTACCCTCACACGAAGTCTGGAAAAGCTAGGTCCACCCGTATCAGAGTTAAAAGGGAGCGGGGACACACACACACACAAATATACACAGTGCATGCATTTCAAGTAAGAGAACTGCCAACTTTACTCCCCCTCCTGGTTACCCCCCTTAAAAAAAAAATCACTCACCAACTTTGAAAGTAAAAAAGTTAGATGTTCCCCCAAGGATCTATATTTATACAAAGTCTGGTGGAGCTAGGCCCAGCCGTTTCAAAGGGAGAGAAGGGGGCACATACAAATATATAAAAACGCAAACTGCAACACAGAGACATTTTACCGTCTGACAAGCCTCTCTGCTTTTCTTGAACCGATATTGAATATAAAAAGGCATTATGAAGCAAAGCTGATATTTGAATAAGAACCTGTTTTAGGGAGCCCAGTTTTACAACCTAGCACTTAGTGGGTATAAAGTCCTCGTGTATTTTGTACACATGGACTTCGGTCCTAATTTTCAAAGCCAACTTAACTGTGTAAATCCACTTTGAAAATTAGCGGGTACATGCGAACGCTTGCGGGGGACACACGTGCACATTTATGCCTGCGTAGAAGCAGGTCAAAATGTTCACATGTACGTTTCCGTATACATTTTCCCCCCCAAGTCATACCTTCCCCACATACAATTAAAAACTATGCATAAGATTTTGTATGAAAACATTCAAACTACAGTCTTCTGAAACTAAAAGTATTTCTTGCAACATGTATATTATTATATTTACATGCACTATTGTGGCATCAACCAGAACACCCTGCTAAAAAGGAACCATTAATTAGGCCTATGGCGTGCTGGGTATGGACTTGGCCCTGATAAAGCCATGAGTAAGCTGAATTATAATTACAATATAGTACACTCCCATACCAAAACAGCACTAACTGCCAGCGCTCAAACAGTAACAACCCTACCTTTGAAAAGGCAACACTATAAATAGTACACCAGGCCCTAAAACACCAATCCATTTCCTATTAGGAAAAGAGAACAAGACAGACTGCTATAGCGCCCTACACAGAAACTATATGCTAGCAGAATACCTCACCTCAATCATACAGGCAGAACACAGACACACCCTCATCAAATACATGATAAAGAGACCACAAAGTATAACTAGAAACATGCAGGCAAAAACAATTGGAAACCCCATTAAGCCAGTCTCTATATGCAGTGCAACAGTGGAAAAACAGAAACATGGCCATTCCTCATAAAACAAAAAAATCAAGAACTATAAATCATCAATTAAAATAGTAAAAGCATATTGATACAAAGAATAAACATTTCAAAAAAGCTGACAAATAGAACATCCAATATTTAAAAATTCAGAAAACATTTCTAAACACCAATAAAATATTTCAAAAGAGCAGATGCATGAAATGGTACCCAAAAATTAAAACAAATAAGGATTAAAAAAAAAAACACTGGCTTTCCATACCTGGGAACTTCTGATTTCCAGAAGTCCTGAGGCTGTCATGAAATAGCAGGGGGAGAGTAGGGGGTTGTTGCACACAACTCATAATCACACTCTTGTGCTCTCTCATACACTATCTCAGTCTTCACATTCACCCACTTTCTCACATGCTCAGTCACACATTCACATGCTCACTTTCTCATATTAGTCACACACACACGTTCACTCACTCATTTGCTCAGTCACAAGCATACATGCTCACTTGCTCACATGCTTAGTCACACACGTTCGCTCTCTCATATGCTCAATCACACACACACTCACATGCTCACTTTCTGACATGCTCAGTCACACACTCACATGCTCGTTTTCTCACATGATTAGTCACACTCACGCACGCATGCTAAGTCACATACTCACACATGCTCATGCTCATGCACATGCTCATGCTCATGTGCTCAGTCACACACACATATAATGTATTTTCTCACTGGTTTTCCCTCCTCTGGAGAAGCAACAGAAACCTCTTCTTTCAGCCCATCAGATTTTCTTCTTTCTTTTAGCCTTGGTCTGCTGCTCCTGTTCCTGAATATGGAGGGGGGGGGCAGGGGGGGCAAGGCCAATGGTGCTTCTTTCCGCCAGCCAGCTGGGCTGCTTCTCCTGCTCCTGATTACCAGGAGAAGCTGATAACGTTTCTTAAGACACTGCAGGACACGCAGTGCTCTTCCTGCTCCTGGTTGCCAGAGGGGACGGGGGAGCTAATGCTTTTTTTTGTGGTGTGGTGCAGCTTTTCCTGCTCCCAACTGAAGGGAGAAAGACAGGTGATGATTCTTGTGGCCCCCGGGCCACACTGCTTATAACTTCCGGGTGGAGCAGGGTGAGGAGAATTGCCTGTGCAGGCTGACTATGATGGCCTCCAAGGACGATCCTGAAGGGAGAGTGGACACAAGGAGCAGGTGCAGCAGCAATTCATATCCCAGGAAGCAGAGCTCTAGAGGGAGGCAGGGAGGCTTTTCAGTCAGAGTGTGACAGCATCCCTAGTGGATGGCACCTATGACCAAGGCCACATCGGCCAAAGGCTAGCTACGGCTCTGGACTATATGTTTTTCAATAATTCACGCCAAAGTGTGTAAATAGCTGTTACAAAATTGGCCAGGGCTCTGTGCATGCAAAGTCATGTGCATAGCCAAGTTTCCTATGTACTTTTATGTGATGAGTAGAGGCATTCCGGGCAGAGCCAGTAGCTAGGGCAGAGTTGGCACTTAATGCACACACATTTTGATTTAAAAAAAATAGGAGCATAAGTGTACACGCACAAATTCCGCCTTCCAAAGAGGAGGTGCAGCTTTACCTAGTGAATATCTGCATGTAACCAGCTACTTACCAGAGGATTTTCAAAGTTAATTTATACACACGTTTGCTTTGAAAATCCTTGGAAAAGTCTGCATGTGCAATGTGTTTGCAGACTTTACTGCTATGCAGGCTGTTTTACCCTCTAAAATATTGGTATGTAGAGGGGTAGATTTTCAAAGGGGTACGTGCGTAAGATACGTGCGTACCCCCCGAAAACCTACCCCTGTGTCGGGGCCTGCTGCGCCGGCGCGCGTAAGTTACTACTGCCCAGAGGGCTCGGCGTGCACAAGTTGCACAAATGTGCACCCCCTTGCGTGCGCCGACCCCAGATTTTATAAGATTTTATAAGATACGCACGTAGCCGCTCGTATCTTATAAAATCCAGCGTACTTTTGTTCGCACCTGGTGCGCGAACAAAAGTACGCACGCGCGTATGTTTTTAAAATCTACCTCAGCGTGTATAAGTGATGGCTTCCTTACAGGAGCCAGAGAAAAAGATATAAAGAGAAGCATTGCTGGGTTCATTAAAAGCAGGATTGTAGGATTTAATGTTCAGTTAATCCAGGTACAGAATGTCTAGCCAAGTGTTGCATCTATGACCTTTGGACTGAGGCAAAATTGGTTCTACTTGCAGGGAGGAGCCTGGAGGTTCCCACCATCGGCAGGCGGACCCAGGAGAGGCAGATATCCATCAGGAACTTCACCTATACCAGCCTTCGTTCCCCTCAGGTTGAGCCTTTGGGTACTGGGGCCAGCAGGACTTAGGTGGGGTCTCTGCTGGAGGCAAAAACAAAGGTCCATGGTTATCTTGGGTCATAGGAGAGTGGCAATCAGGCTTGTGCTAGGTCCAAGCAATGACTGAGGATAGGTAGCAGCCAGAGGTGTCTGAGGTCCAGGCAATCGTCAGAGGCAGGCAGCAGTCAGATGTGTCCGAGGTCCAAGCAATGGTCAAAGGCAGGCAGTGGTCAGTGATGTCTGATATCTGAGCCAAGGTAAAAACCAAATATCATTCGAAGGAGGAGTCAAGGATTGGAAAGGCAGGGTAGGAAGGCGAAGATAAGAACAGGCAGGAGAAAGCTGTCCAAGCCAGTAGTACTGCAGGCCTATAAGGTCAATTGACTGCCAAGGCCTCCTTTTAACTGTTGAGTAACGCCTCTTCTGCGGCATCAGCTTCCAGCTAATGTATGGCACAGAATGTTCTTGGGAAGGTCCAAAGAAACAAACCAGAAACCGATCCAAAATTGCAAGTAGCGACCAAAAGCAGAAGATCGGTAAAACACCAAGGATTCTTTATTAGCACAAACCGTAATAAAAAGCCAGACTCAGGCCGAGTTTCGCTCTATTGTGAGCTGCTTCAGGGGCTATGTGAACAAAACAAATGAAAACATATAAATGACACATAAAACATAATGAATTAAATTATATCAAAAGATAAAATAAAAAATCCAAATAAAAATATAAACAAAAAACATGTCTTAACAATCCGCAAGGAATAACAACATAAGTACTGAACACATACATAGATGAATGATGTGACAAAATTTGTGAAACACGCATATACTGTGACATATGGTATGAAAAATGCTATTCAGCAGGGTTTACCTATGATAGTATTGCTGTTTTCGAGGCTGTCTCCTTATTCCAAACATGTATGTTTACCGCAGATAAGTCATAACTTGAATATGACCTTGAGCAAAATGTATAGAATAATGGTGTCAACAAGATTACCCAACCATTTGTATATTTATATGTAAAGGTTACATAACAGTAATAGGATAACCTCTCATAATCTTTAAATAGATATATATTAGTTATTGAAATAAGTAATTCCAAATCTTAGATAAAAATGGTACCTGTGTTCATAAAAATAGTAAGAAAATATATGGTAGTGTGTCCGTCAGTGCTCGCGCATGTTCCCCAGCCCGTCGATAGATGGCGCAGACGGCTCCCTGGCTGCCTTGGAGGCTCAAACATGCCGTACAGCGGCCATGTCACAACACCAGCTACAAGAGGTACTCCTGGGGGAATTCAGCGCTACTGCGGAATGCAGATTTTGCGCAGAATTCCTCCTTCCCGCAGATTTCCTCCCTCACCTCGCCAATTTTCTCCCTCGCCAGAAGACTATTCAAAACCGAAAGGACAGCGGCCATCATGGGACAGGCAGAAAATAGCAGAGGAGACCCTGGCATGCCGCGAACGGAGCACGTCCCGTGACACACGCTCCATTCGCGGCGAAGAAGAAGGCCCAGCACGCCATTCACGGCGAAAAGGGAAGGCCCCCTTGTGCCGCGATTGGTGCACCCGGGCCTTCATCTTTACCGCGAACGGAGCGTGTGCCGCGGGACATGCTCCGTTCGCGGCATGCCAGGGTCACCGCTATTTTCTGCTCAAGGCAAAAATGGAAGGCCCCTGTGTCCCGCAAACGGCGCGCAATGCCTTCATCTTCACCGCGAACGGCACAGGTCCCGTGGCATGCCAGTGAGAGAGAATGTGTGTCGGGGAGGGGAGGGTGAGAGAGAGCAGGAGGGTGTGAGAGAACGCATGGGGGGGGGGGGGGATGCCGGTGAGAGAGAATGTGTGTGTGTGAAAGATGGGGGGTGACAGAGAGCATGGCTGGTAAGAGGTGGTGGGGAGGGTGTGAGAGAGAGCATGGGAGGTAAGAGAGGGTGGGTGGGGGGATGCTTGAGTGTGGGTTTCAGAGAGAGGGAGCCTATATGAGGGGAGGGGGAAGCCGGTGAGAGAGAATGTGTGTGTGAGAGAGGAGAGGGGGTGTGGGGGAGTGTGAGAGACAGCTTGGTAAATAAACTTTGCCAGCCCTGGCTTTAGCAAATGTGCCTCTACGTCCCTTGCCCTGGGTGAAAACAATTTAGTTTTTCCTTTCAGCTAACGCTTCCATACAAGAGCATATCTGCCAATAAAAAGGCTCACCGCCCAGGCGTAGAACAGGTACAGTTGCTAGTATATTATAAAAGTAAACACGTACGGAGAAGCAAACATATTAAAACCATAAAACTGCAAATACATAAAATGAAAAAATGAAAGGATAATGAATGTACTGCAGTATAAAATTAAAAAAAAAATGTCCTGCCAAACAAATTATCATAGGGTGCCCTCATTCAAAAAAATAAAAAAATACAAAAATAAAATAATAGTTACCTAGCTATTACAGAAATGGTTGGACATGTAGTGCCGGTGATTGTCAAAATCCTTAGGGCTACCAAATACACATCATCATTGACATCAAATGTTACTGAAACACAAATAAAAAATTAAAAGCAATAAAGAGGACAATGTAAACGGGTGTGTATTAATTAAATAGTATAGATATAGCATTCAGTAGATATCGTGCACTTGGAATGAGAACCAAAAATCATGTGTAAGTTGAATATATATTAACAGAAAGAAAACCATTAAGTAACCAACATTACCGATTAAACAAAATTAGAAAGGCTTCTTGATTAATAAACCTTCTGAACAAGTGCACTTTTATTAAACTAACCTGAAAGATTAAAAACGAATTAAAAGGTGGACCACAAACAAGTAAGAATTATATAATAAGTATGAATAAAAATCCAAGGGTGCATCGGAAAAAATGTGAATAACAGCAGATGAATTCACATTTCAATCCCTTGAAAGTCAGCCAGACCTGCACAAATTAATCAACAATATCTTACATGGTGAACACGAATCCCGATAGTCTAAGCCGGCTGGAATAACCAATGAAAACATTGCTTAACGGTGTGCCTAGAACAAATCCTTCAAAATTGTGAATCTTAAAAAGAGACTCTGTTAAATCACTGAAAAATCCTTAGATATCGGGAAATGAGGATGCCGTGTCAGAGTCATCAGTTTGTACTGTGAAGGTTTCAGTGAAGTCTGGACTCATCAGGACTGGTTTGGAGCATAACACCTCTTTCAGAGCCCAGAAGGCCTCTTCTGCTTCAGCTGACAGGTAGACCTTCTCTGGTACTTTTTTCAATAATAGCCTTCTGAGAGGTTCCGCCTTCTCCAAGTAACTGGAGATAAATCCTTCTGAAATATCCCATAAGAACATAAAAACATAAGAACATGCCATGTTGGGTCAGACCAAAGGTCCATCAAGCCCAGCATCCTGTTTCCAACAGTGGCCAATTCAGGCCATAAGACCCTGGCAAGTACCCAAAAACTAAGTCTATCCCATGCTACTGATGCTAGTAATAGCGGTGGCTATTTTCTAAGTCAACTTAATTAATAGCAGGTAATGGACTTCTTCTCCAAGAACTTATCCAAACCTTTTTTAAAGCCAGCTACACTAAGGGGCAGATTTTATAAAACTATGAGTGCGTGTACTTTTGTTTCACGCACCAGGCGCAAACAAAAGTACGCCGGATTTCAATAGATACGCGGATAGCCGCGCGAATCTGATAAAATCCGGAGTCAGTGTGCGCCAGGCTGCCCAAAATCGGCAGCCTGCGCGCGCCGAGCCGCACAGCCTGCCTCCATTCCCTCCGAGGCCACTCCGAAATCGGAACGGCCTCGGAGGGAACTTTCCTTCCAACCCCCCCCTCCCCGCACCTTCCCCTCCCTTCCCCTACCTAACCCCCCCCCCCCCCCGCCAGCCCTATCTAAACCCCCTCCCTACCTTTGTTGCACAAGTTACACCTCCCCGAGGCAGGCGTAACTTCCCTGCGCCGGGCCGGCCGCCAGCGCACCATGGTCTGGTCCGGAGGCCACGGCCATGCCCCTGGAACGCCCCCGATGACGCGCCGGCCGCGATACGTCCCCTGACACACACCCCGACATGCCCCCCCAACATGCCCACGACACGCCCCCCCCAGGAAAGTCCCGGGACTTTGTGCGCACCAGCAGCCTATGCAAGATAGGCTCGGCACGCGCAGGGGGGTTTGGGGTAGGTTTTCAGGGGTTACGCTCGTAACCTACGTGCGTAACCCTTTGAAAGTCTACCCCTAACTGCACTAACCACATCCCCTGGCAACAAATTCCAGAGTTTAATTGTGCGTTAAGTGAAAAAGATTAGTTTTAAATGTGCTACTTGCTAATTTCATGGAGTACCCCCTAGTCCTTCTATTATCCGAAAGAGTAAATAACTGATTCATTTTTACCCATTCTAGACCTCGCATGATTTTAAACACCTCTATCATATCCCCCTCAGCCGTCTCTTCTCCAAGCTGAAAAGTCCTAACCTCTCTAGTCTTTCCTCATAGGGAAGCTGTTCCATCCCCTTTATCATTTTGGTCGCCCTTCTCTGTACCTGCTCCATCACAACTATATTGTTTTTGAGATGCTGCGACCAGAATTGTACACAGTATTCAAGGTGTGGTCTCACCATGGAGCGATACAGAGGCATTATGACATTTTCTGTTTTATTCACCATTTCCTTTCTAATAATTCCCAACATTCTGTTTGCTTTTTTGACTGCCGCAGCACAGTAAACCGATGATTTCAATGTATTATCCACTATGATGCCTAGATCTCTTTCCTGGGTGGTAGCTCCTAATATGGAACCTAACATTGTGTAACTATAGCATGGGTTATTTTTCCCTATATGCATCACCTTGCACTTATCCACATTAAATTTCATCTGCCATTTGGATGCCCAATTTTCCAGTCTTACAAGGTCTTCCTGCAATTTATCACATTCCATTTGTGATTTAAACACTCTGAATAATTTTGTATCATCTGCAAATTTCATTACCTCACTTGTCTTATTCCTTTCCAGATCGTGTATAAATATATTGAAAAGCATGGGTCCCAGTACAGATCCCTGAGGCACTCCACTGCCCCAGTCCCCTCCTGTGAGTCCTAGGAACATTCTCACTTATCATTTTGTTTTCAAGCCTTGCACCCAGGTGATTACCTCAGTCTTCCAGGTCTGCAGATGGATCTTGCCCTTCCCCAGGGAGTAGCCAAGAAGCTAGACTTCTTGCCCTCCAAGCAAGCACTTCTTAGGGTTGGCCATCAGTCCTGTTTTCCTCAGACTGGTTAGCACGGCCTGGAGTTTGCTTAGATGTGTCTTCCAATCTGGGCTGTACACCATGATGTCATCCAAGTAGGTGGCTGTGTTCTCTTGATGTGGGCAGAGCAGGTGGTCAACCAAGCAATGAAATGTTGCAGGGGCACCATGGAATCCAAAAAGGAGGAAGGTGAACTAAAAAAGTCCCCCTGGCATTGAGAATGCAGTCTTATCCTTCGCCGCTGGCATGAGAAGCACCTGTCAATACCCTTTTGTAAGGTCCAGGGTAAAAATGAACTGGGCTGATCCCAGACACTCAGTTTATCCACTTGAGGCATCAGGTACACGTTGAGTTTTAAGACTTCGCTGACCTTTTTAAAGTCAATGCAGAACCTTATGCCCCTACCTGTCTTTGGCACCAGCACTATAGGCGAAGACCAATCACTGTTAGACTCCTCTATGACTCCAAGCCAGTTTACTTCAGTCTGAATGACATGACGCCTGGTCTGAGGACCCTGATAGGGTAGTTACCACATAACAACTCTGGGAGCAGTAATGATGTCATGCTGCACCTGGTGGATATGACCTGGTAGGTTTGAGAAATTGCTTTGCTCCACCAGCTGTTTTAAGTCAGCTCTCTGTGTGGTGGACAGCTATTCTCCAAAAGGAAACTGGGTTCAGACCATTTCAGGTCCGATTTCTGGACCAAATTCTTCTTCTTGCACCACTCCATACACCTGTGCAACCCACTTCTTCAGAAGGTTTATGTAGTAGATTTGAGTTTTCTTGCAATTATCAAGCTGGGCTATTTTGTAATCCACGGGCCCTGTTTGTTCCAAAACTTCATAGGGTCCTTGCCAACCGGCCTATATGCATCACCTTGCACTTATCCACATTAAATTTCATCTGCCATGTTGATGCCCAATTTTCCAGTCTCACAAGGTCTTCCTGCAATTTATCACACTCTGCTTGTGATTTAACTACTCTGAACAATTTTGTATCATCTGCAAATTTGATTATCTCATTTGTCGTATTTCTTTCCAGATCATTTATAAATATATTGAAAGTAAGGGTCCCAATAAAGATCCCTGAGGCACTCCACTGCCCATTCCTTTCCACTGAGAAAATTGTCCATTTAATCCTACTCTCTGTTTCCTGTGTTTTAGCCAGTTTGCAATCCACGAAAGGACATCACCACCTATCCCATGACTTTTTACTTTTCCTAGAAGCCTCTCATGAGGAACTTTGTCAAACACCTTCTGAAAATCCAAGTATACTACATCTAACGGTTCACCTTTATCCACATGTTTATTAACTCCTTCAAAAAAGTGAAGCAGATTTGTGAGGCAAGACTTGCCTTGGGTAAAGCCATGCTTACTTTGTTCCATTAAACCATGTCTTTCTATATGTTCTGTGATTTTGATGTTTAGAACACTTTCCACCAGTTTTCCCGGCACCGAAGTCAGGCTAACCAGTCTGTAGTTTCCCAGATCGCCCCTGGAGCCCTTTTTAAATATTGGGGTTACATTTGCTATCCTGCAGTCTTCAGGTACAATGGATGATTTTAATGATAGGTTACAAATTTTTACTAATAGGTCTGAAATTTCATTTTCTGGTTCCTTCAGAACTCTGGGGTGTATACCATCCGGTCCAGGTGATTTACTACTCTTCAGTTTGTCAATCAGGTCTACCACATCTTCTAGGTTCACCGTGATTTGATTCAGTCAATCTGAATCATTACCCATGAAAACCTTCTCCAGTATGGGTACCTCCCCAAAATCCTCTGCAGTAAACACCGAAGCAAAGAAATCATTTAAACTTTCCGTGATGGCCTTATCTTTTCTAAGAGCCCCTTTAACCCCTAGATCATCTAACGGTCCAACTGACTCCCTCACAGGCTTTCTGCTTTGGATATATTTTTAAAAGTTTTTACTGTGAGTTTTTGTCTCTTCAGCCAACTTCTTTTCAAATTCTCTCTTAGCCTGTCTTATCAATGTCTTACATTTAACTTGCCAACATTATGCAGTATCCTATTTTCTTCTG
Organism: Rhinatrema bivittatum; assembly: GCF_901001135.1. Lineage (NCBI taxonomy): Eukaryota > Metazoa > Chordata > Amphibia > Gymnophiona > Rhinatrematidae > Rhinatrema > Rhinatrema bivittatum. The sequence continues at coordinate 531,940,841 of NC_042617.1, forward strand.
TTGGATCCTTCTTCCAATTTTTGAATGAAGATCTTTTGGCTAAAATAGCTTCTTTCACCTCCCCTTTTAACTATGCCGGTAATCGTTTTGCCTTCTTTCCACCTTTCTTAATGTGTGGAATACATCTGGACTGTGCTTCTAGAATGGTATTTTTTTAACAATGGCCATCATCTTGCACATTTTTTACTTTTGTAGCTGCTCCTTTCAGTTTTTTTCTAACAATTTTTCTCATTTTTTTTTAATTTAATATTTATTCAAATTTTTACATATCTTCAATACAAGAACAATCTTGTTTAGGAAAAAGCATATGGTAAAAATCCACAATGCTATTATTACAGTCCTCAATAATAAGGAGACAATTAACAAAACATTTAAGGAAAATAGTCTTATATCAGAATTGTACAATACAACGTACTAAATACACTTTATAGGGCTCACTAAGCAACTGGTCTCTACGGAGTTTCCACCTCCAGGTTTTCCACTTGTGTTTTATCACTTAGAAAGATTGATAATTGAGGAGGAGTGAAAAATACAAAGGACTTACCCTTGTATCCTACACAACATTTACACGGATACTTAAGTCTAAAGGTTGCCCCTATTTGGACAAACTTTGCCCTAAGTAAAAGAAATTGCCGCCTCCTCATTTGCGTTATTTTTGAAAAATCAGGGTAAACTCTTATATTTAAAGTCAAAAATACTTCTAGTCTATGTTTAAAAAATAAACGAAACTCAAATATAAAGTGTCCGTGAATGTTTTCTTTGCGCCGTGATATATTCAATACTTGGGAGCAATAACTCTCCTATGATACTATAAAAAACTTGTAATGATAGAATTTACTAACAACAAAATTTTAAAGGTAGAAGTGGAATGTTTCATAAATTTATTAAGGCATTACTGGATTGTAATGCCTTTAAGTTATTTTAATCATGAACTTTCCACCTCCAACCTTTTTTTTATATATATATATTTTTTTTTAATTTTGTTAAATTTATGAGTGCGCTGTGAAATCTCTTGGAGATTAATTGCTGTGGTTGCATGTCTAAGTTGAATTTATAATACCGACTTATATAAGAAACATTTCAAAAAAGTCCACCCAACAAGGCCTTGTTTCTGACCGAACCCCGTCTTTCTTCAGGGGATGTAAACAGACTTAGCAAATAGTCGGAATTACTTATCTGAAGAAAGACCGGGTTCGGTCAGAAACAAGGCCTTGTCGGGTGGACTTTTTTGAAATGTTTCTTATATAAGTCGGTATTATAAATTCAACTTAGACATGCAACCACAGCAATTAATCTCCAAGAGATTTCACAGCGCACTCATAAATTTAACAAAATTAAAAAAATATATATATATATAAAAAAAAGGTTGGAGGTGGAAAGTTCATGATTAAAATAACTTAAAGGCATTACAATCCAGTAATGCCTTAATAAATTTATGAAACATTCCACTTCTACCTTTAAAATTTTGTTGTTAGTAAATTCTATCATTACAAGTTTTTTTATAGTATCATAGGAGAGTTATTGCTCCCAAGTATTGAATATATCACGGCGCAAAGAAAACATTCACGGACACTTTATATTTGAGTTTAGTATATTATTGTCACTGCACAAGTGTCTTGTAAGCATACTTTGAGGTGCATAGATTTTTTGGTTTGTTAAAAAATAAACAAAGCACCCATAAGAACATAAGAACATAAGAAATTGCCATGCTGGGACAGACCAAGGGTCCATCAAGCCCAGCATCCTGTTTCCAACAGAGGCCAAAAACCAGGCCACAAGAACCTGGCAATTACCCAAACACTAAGAAGAACCCATGCTACTGATGCAATTAATAGCAGTGGCTATTCCCTAAGTATAATTGATTAATAGCCATTAATGGACTTCTCCTCCAAGAACTTATCCAAACCTTTTTTGAACCCAGCTACACTAACTGCACTAACCACATCCTCTGGCAACGAATTCCAGAGCTTTATTGTGCTTTGAGTGAAAAGGAATTTTCTCCGATTAGTCGTAAAGTTTACGGAGACTCAATATTACTGTTATTTGTATAGTTTACGGAGACTCACTGTTACTGTTCCATGTAATAAGCCCTGGTCGGGCCTGTAAGACCAGGGCAATTTGCAGTTCTATGTAAACCGGACTGATTTGTATCTTATACAGGAATTTCAGTATATAAAAATTATAAATAAATAAATAAATAAATAAATCCTTGCCCCTCCTGGCTTATTAAACAAACCAGAGTGCTCTAGAAATAATAAACCCATATACTGTCCTAGATTTAAATACTCAACAATGAAAAAACGACAGGAAGTCAACCATCTTAAGTTATTATACAGGCCTAACATGGACTGCTTCACCACATCCAGGGCATAACCAAGGCCTACCTTCCAACTAGGCTAAAGAGAACCATTGTGAAACCTACATTGAAGAAGCACAACCTGAACCTAAATGATCTGAATAACTACCTCTCAAACCTTCCCTTCCTTAGTAAAGTTATAGAAAAAGCTGTTCAATCTCTACTGTTTGATCACTTGTAGACGATAAATGCTCTTGAACCCTTTTAATTGGGTTTCAAGCCACATTACAGTGCAGGAACCAGTTAAATGAACTCCAACTTTCTTGATCAGGACAATTCAGCTGTACTCATTCTCCTGGACTTCTTAGCAGCATTTGACATGGTTGAATACAATCTCCTCCTCACCCAACTGCATGACATAGGACTGACAAGCCCAGCTATACCTGATTCTCATCTTTTCTTCAAGACTGCGCCCAAACTCTCTCCATGGGAGCAGTTTTCTCCAAACCTCAATTTCTTTCCGGCAACGTACCACAAGACTCCATCCTTTCTCCCATGATATTTAATATATACCTAGCAGCAATGTGTGAATGCATGAGAAACTGCCACATCATCCATTACTCCTACATGGATGATATTCACCTCTTGATCCCAGTTGGCAGAAATCAGGATCAAATTATCTCACACCTCAGCAGTTCTTTACAGGAAATAGCTAGCTGGGTTCATCATAACAAGCTAAATTTAACCCCCAAAAGACAAGAGATGTTATGTATCGGGAAAAAAGTTCCCAACCACCCTCTCCCAAAAGTGTCCCTTGGGGAACTATTTGCACCCTGAGCTCACAAGACAGGAGTCTATGCTTCAGTCTAGATTCCCAGCTTACCATCAAAGCCCAGGTTTATGCAGTAACTAAATCAACATTTTTTCACCTCGCTAATTCCAGTATCTCCATCCATTCCTGGACAACTTAGCTTTTATAACAGCTATTTGGGCCACTGTTATTTCTCACCTTGACTCCTGTAACTCACTATATACAGGAATCCCTAAGAATCTAGACTACCACCTGCCGCTCATAAAGAATGCTGCAACTTGTGTGATAAGATACATAAATTTGACCAAATAACCCCAGTGTTAAAAAGCTTACATTGGATACCAACACTCTATTGTACTGAATTCTAGATCATGACCCTAACCCGCAAATCTCTCAACGACCTGACTCCAAAGTACCTCAGCAGCTCTTTCACCACTCCGGTCCTTGACTCAGGTCTGCCTTGTGATCCCATCATTGAGAACTATGCGCCTCACAAACATTAAAAAGAGAACTTTCTCAGGCTCTGCCTCCAACCCCGTGGAACTCTTTTCCCTTTCATATTAGGCTTGTCTCTGACCTCCTGACTTTCAGAAAATTGGTAAAAACATGACTATTTGAAGCAGCTTCCATATCCAACCATTAATCTAAATCCCCAGTATATCCTATTACACCGATGTTCATTCTAATCTGGACCAGCTGAACACTTCTTGAATGATCATGTGCCCCAATGTCAATGTACCATACTGACACCAGTCATGATGCGACTCATTGCATCTGATTTTTTGCTTAATAAATAAAATGATGATGATAATGAGACAGTACCTGCTTTATGGAATTTATAATCTAATCATAACACACAGATAAAGCATGCAGACAAAACAGATAAGAAGCTTTGGATTAAAATCAGCACAAGTTTAACTGGGAAGAACCAAGACCAGGTGGGCTATTAGGTGGAATTAATTAAGAAAAAGGCTACTTTACTCCAGTAAAGATGCAGGAAATCAGGCCTCTGCCTTCTAAAAATCTATATACGAGAAAAGGAAATAGGATGGATGGATGTGGAGCAGGGAGGCTGGAAATATAAGTTACAATTCAACCTTTCAAAGCAGTACTATGCAAATGCACTTCAGAATCACCCAAACCAATTTTTTAAACCTAAAAAAAAATCTTAGAGGAAATGTAAAATCCACACAACAGCAAATAAATGTAAACAAACTCAAAATGAAAAGAGGACTAAATGTATGGATAGATAGCCAGTAACATTAACTTTTTTTCTAACTTGTGCTGAACAGGGAAAAAGCAGAAATTTTGGTGATTCAGCAAAATCATGTAACAACTGCCCCATCATCCATGACAAACAGGTTTGATTTGCCTATGATCGCACACAGGCGTGAAGTTTAGGAGTCCTTCCTTATCAACTCACATCTGACATGTACTCCTCACATACTTAATCCCTAATCGATGGAGGATTAAGTACAACATTTCACTAATCACGTCCGTAAATTGTTAGCAATGGGCTCTCTCCTGTGGGTTAATGCAATTTTGTGGATATACAATCCAACAAGAGCCTTGTGCTCTTCACAAAGGGCCCTGCTCGATATTCCCTCCATCTAACAGGAAGGCTCGTTGACACAAGGGAACATTCTTTCTCAATTGCCACACCATTATTCTGGAACTCAACTCGTTGCCACAAGAATTAACACTGACTAGATGCACTACGACATTTAAGATTGTTTAAAAAAAACATTCCTCTATAGGAATGTTTAGTTAAAGTGGTCTTGGATTCTTTGATGTAGCAACCCCTGCGCCTTATGTCGTGTTATGCTCTTCATCGGGTATATTTGGCTTGTTATGTTGTGTTTTAGTTTTAATATATTATTTTGTTTTAGAATGTAAACTGCCTAGGGCCATTGGTATGGGTGGTATACAAATGCAAATCATGTATTTATTTATTTGATTGTTAGAGAAACTTCCAATGGATTCAGCAAAAAAAAAAAAAAAAGCATGCAGAATGGATGATGAAGTCAGTGACACAGACTTTTGGTTATCATAGACTCAAGAACTTATCAGTCACATAAACACAAAATCCTAATTTCATCCATTAATGAAATATTGAGAACATTCACCTGGAAAGAATCTTAGACACACTGCTGGAGATAGGAATTTTTTTTTTTTTAAAAAAGCTCTCATCTAAGAATCAGCTGCTTCTGTAAAAGAAAAAAATGGTAAAGATAAGGCTTTTGAGTGTGCTTTAATTTATGGTTCAATGGTTTTTATTGCTGTTTTGCAATATAACAAATCAACAGGGCTAGAAATTTAACCAAACATCATACATGAAACAGAATTGAGGTACACTTCCACTCAGTAATCCCCAGAGTCAATCTCAGGAACAAGTACAGCATTATCACAGAAAAAATATACCCGCCCCCCCCAACTCCTTGGTCCAATCCGGCAATCGCTGTGTTGCAGATAGCGCATGGTCCCACTTATTTTGTAGCAAGATCGTTTAATATGTGACTGCGGATCCGGGGTGAAAGAGAATGAATATATGAGTCCCAAATAATCAAAAAGCGGCGTTGGCGCTGAAATGAATTATGAGCCCAGTGTTTATCCATCAGTAACAGTTGGTGTAAATGGTTTCTCCACTGCCAATATGGAGGGGATTCCGAAGATTGCCAGTGTATCAAAATAATTTTCTTCCCCACCGCAAACGCCTTACGTAAGAACAGCCGTGGTCCGTGACCGCGAAGCAAGGTTTGTGGAATCTGTCCAAACAATATCAAAATACTGGTAAAAGGGATCTTGACAGACAACAATCCCTTCAAATAACACACCAATCTAGTCCAAAACGATCGCACCTTAGTACAGGCCCAAAACATATGGTGTAAAGAGCCCTCAGCCACCCCACATCGCTTACATTTCCCAGTAGCGCCTAATTGATAATGGACAGCATGCAGTGGGGGGATAAAAGCTCTCCACAGAAATTTGAACAGCATTTCTCGGTAGTATGAATTGGAAGAAATGCTAGAAATTTGTCGAAAACAACACTGGAGACCCCGAGCTGTCACCACTTCCCCCTCCTCTCCATTCCACCGAGCAGCCAAGGTCCCCGTAATGCCCTCCACGTCATCTCGCAAAAGTTTTTTATAATATTGAGCCATGGTGGGAGCCGACCGCGCCGTCAAGGCGAGAAAGGTTTCCACTTTGGTAAAAGACTGAATCTGCCGAATCGCAGGCGGCAGCGAACGTACATAGTGCTGTACTTGTAGGTAAGGAAATATATGTCTATAAGTTAGCCCATAGCCTTCAATGATCTCCTTGTAAGACATAAGCTCTCCCTCTGCATTCAACACATGGCCAAGGTACACTATGCCCTGGGAAGCCCACTCCTGAAAGCCAAAAGTAGAAGACCCGGGGGAAAAATTGGGGTTACCACTGATGGGCATCAGATAAGCATTTTGGTGAGGAACACCCAAATGTTTAGCCATCACCCTCCACGTATGGCGAAGAGGGGATAGTAATAGCTCAACCAATGGAGGGTAAGCTACTTTAGAGGAATCCTCCTGCAGGACATAACTGAGCGCTATCGGCGCCACCAAGGCTCTATCTACCGCCAGATTAGTATATGTTGGTGTTTCCAGGAGCCAATCCCGAACAAGTCGGAGGTTGCCAGCTACATTATAAAGGCGTAAATTGGGCACCCCAATCCCACCCCGTCCCCAGCGAGTCCGTAAAGAGTGAAGGGGAATACGTGCCCTCCGGCCCCGCCACAAGAACTTACGTAAAGCGCTCTCCAACTTCCTCTGGTCGAAGGTCTTAAGAAAAATGGGTAAATTTTGAAAAATAAAAAGCCATTTAGGCAGGAGCAGCATTTTAAACAAATTCAGACGACCTAGCAGAGAAAGAGGAAGAGGGCGCCAGGTGTCCAGTTTGTCCATAGTCAATGTTAATAAATGAGAGATGTTTTTAGAGTACAATAAGGACAGCTGGGTTGGGATTATAACTCCCAAATACCGAATCTGGGAGGGTGCCCACAAAAGGGGAAAGGTTGGCCCCCAATCAGATTGAAGTGAAGCCGGAAACGACATTGCCTCAGATTTCCCCAGGTTCAATTTAAGGCCCGCAAAGGAGCCAAATTCTGAAATCAACACTAACAAGGATGCTAAGGAGCGGACAGGATCTGTCAGAAAGACCAAAATATCATCAGCGAATGCTGCATATTTAAATGTTTCTGACTGAAATCGGATTCCCTTAATAGTCGGGGCCACCCGGATAGCTGCCAACAAAGGCTCAAGCTGGAGTACAAAAAGCAAAGGAGAGAGGGGGCACCCCTGTCTAGTGCCCCTGTAGATGCAAAAAGAATCCGAAAGGGAACCATTAACTACAATGGAAGCCTTGGGATCCTGGTACAACAGATGTATCGCCTGCAGATAAAACCCAGTAATACCCACCATCTGGAGGACGTGAAAAAGATAAGACCACTCCACCCGGTCAAACGCTTTTTCCGCATCTAGACTGACCACCAGATGAGGAATGCCCTCATGCTGACCCAAAGCCATAGCTGTGAGGACCTTCCGAATATTGGTGAGGGCATAGCGTTGTCGAACAAACCCCACCTGACCCGGCCCCAACAACCCCGGAAGGAAAACAGCCAACCTGTCAGCCATAATTTTGGCCAGGAATTTTTGATCCACATTTAAGAGAGATATCGGCCGATACGACTCAGGCCGTAGGGGATCTTTTCCCGGCTTAGGTATCAAAGTGATAGTGGCACAGTTCGTATGAGGCGGGTAAGACCCTAACCTTATCAGTGCGTTAAAGGCGGAGGTCAGAGAGCTGAGTATGGAACCCTGCAGAGCTTGATAAAATTCAGTCGTGTAACCATCGGGCCCAGGGGCTTTATATCGTTTGGCCGTAGCGATGACCAAGCGAACCTCAGCTTCAGAAATGGGTTTATTCAACTCGTCTAGTTGTGCCACCGTTAATTGAGGGAGATTTACCTGACGACAAAATTTCTCAAGACAATCCCCATTAACGTCTCCATGAGAATATAAAGTAGCATAAAACTCACGAAAGGAATGTATGATCGAGGGATTATCCCGCACCAGCTGGCCAGAAGCATTATAAATGGCCGGAATATGACGGGATACTCTCTGGGATTTAACAAGATTGGCCATCATCCTACCCGGTTTATTCCCAAAACAGTACAGTTGATATTGGTAATAAGTCCACCCCTTCTTAGCTCTATCATGTAGTAACGTATTAACCTCAGCTTGGATAGCCAAGTACTCTGCTCTAGCCACTGGAGTCGGAGCAGTCTGCAAGCCCTGGCGAGCGTGCCTCAGTTGAGTAGACAAAAACACCAATTTTTTATCCAGTAGTTTCCGCCTCTGGGCCAAAAAGACTATCACCTCCCCCCTCAGTACTGCCTTGGCGGTATACCAAAACAGCACGGGGTCTCCGATATGGTCGTTATTAAAATGTACATAATCATCCCATTTGGCCCGTAAATAATCCTGAAAGACCCGGTCGCCCCCCAGGTGAGACGGGTAACGCCACCAACGCCTGCCGGACAGAGATATCGATCTACTGAGTTCCAACAGGATCGGTGCATGATCAGATACTATTATCTCATCTATATCTGCCTGCACTATAGTACTCAGCAAGTGAGAACTAGTTAAGAAGTAGTCTAAACGAGTCTGGGAGGGGTGCGCCCAACTCAGGTGTGTAAAGGTGCGTTCTCCCGGGTGTAAGAGGCGCCAGGGATCCAGTAAATGCAACGTTTTTTCAAGAAATTGGATACCTTTGCTCCGAGGCAACATCCGACCGGTCATACTGCTCCTATCCACCAGGGGATCCCGAACCGAATTAAAATCACCCCCCAGAATCAAGTTTTGGTCCACATAAGGCAATAATACTCGGTATAAACCTTGAAAGAATGATAAAGGAGGGCTATTCGGGGCATAAACATTGCAGAATATAAACTGTTTTTGATCAATTTCAGTTTCTAATATCAGGTATCTACCCTGTGGGTCTCTGATTTGTTTATGGACAAGAAGAGGCACGTTTTTACGAACTAGGACCGCCACCCCAGCAGAACGTGTTGTGGCTGACGCAAAATAAACACTACCCACCCAACTCTGTCGCAACTTCTGATGTTCATGGTCATTAAGGTGGGTCTCCTGAAGGAAGACCACATCTGCTGCCTTCTTATTTAAGACTGAGAGAACCTTTTTCCGTTTTAAGGGAGAGGTAACCCCACAAATATTCCAGGAGTAAAGTTTTAGCGTAGGGTGTGCCATAGTCAAGTTACCCCGGGGATCCTGACTATCAAAATACCAATCCTGGTCAGGTAACGATGGCCTGAGGACTCTCCCAGCCGGAGCCCCCACAACCAAAAGCCCGCTAAGCGGGGCAACATTGGAACCCGCGCTCCTGTCACAGCAGACACCGCCCACAGCAAGAGACCAAGGAGTAAACCCCACACACAACCCGCCCTCAAACTCCCACCCCACACCCCCCTACCCAACTGCTTTAATTTATAACCTGTACTCCTCTTTAAAACTTTGGACGAAAGCTGTATATACAGTATATATCTCCTGAAAATAGATAAATAAAACCAGGACATTTTTTTCAAATTTCCCCTAATATAATTCCAGGGTAGATTTAGAAATCCTCCTCTTTCTGTCACCAATTGATTTTCTTAAAAATCCCTAATCACTTCCCTCAAATTTTGGCATGTAGTCTTGCAATGTTTGGATGTATTGGAAATGTTAGCCATGTAAAAGAATTATAGTGAATGGCTAGAGCATGAATTTATCATTCTGAGAAACAATTATATTGACTGACCAGAATGAAAATGCCTACCATGACTTAGCATACTGATCAGATTGGTACATACAATGGTACTTACATTAATTGGATTAATTGCCAGTTTAACAGACTGCAATGAACAGTACTCTGTGACTTATTGCATTGCATTGAGTGCAATGAACTGGGCCGGATTTTAAGACATACGCGCGGGCATACGTTTGTGCGCGCAAGCCGGCGAGCACAAATGTATGCCCGATTTTATAACATGTGCACGCAGCCGCGCGCATGTTATAAAATCCGGGGTCGGCACACGCAAGGGGTGCACACTTGTGCACCTTGCGCGTGCCGAGCCCTAAGGGAGCCCAGATGGATTTCCCCGTTCCCTCCGAGGCCGCTCCGAAATCGGGTATGTAGCGATGTCCTTTCGTGGATTACAAACTGGCTAAAAGACAGGAAACAGAGAGTAGGATTAAATGGACAATTTTCTCAGTGGAAGGGAGTGGGCAGTGGAGTGCCTTGGGGATGGGACCTGTATTGGGACCCATACTTTTCAATATATTTATAAATGATCTGGAAAGAAATACGACAAGTGAGGTAATAAAATTTGCAGATGATACAAAATTGTTCAGAGTAGTTAAATCACAAGCAGATTGTGATAAATTGCAGGAAGACCTTCTGAGACTGGAAAATTGGGCGTCCAAATGGCAGATGAAATTTAATGTGGATAAGTGCAAGGTGATACATATAGGGAAAAATAACCCATGCTATAGATACACAATGTTAGGTTCCATATTAGGAGCTACCACCCAAGAAAGAGATCTAGGCGTCATAGTGGATAACACATTGAAATCATTGGTTCAGTGTGCTGCGGCAGTCAAAAAAGCAAACAGAATGTTGGGAATTATTAGAAAGGGAATGGTGAATAAAACAGAAAATGTCATAATGCCTCTTATCGCTCCATGGTGAGACCACACCTTGAATACTGTGTACAATTCTGGTCGCCGCATCTCAAAAAATATATAGTTGCGATGAAGAAGGTACAGAAAAGGGCAACCAAAATGATACAGGGAATGGAACAGCTCCCCTATGAGGAAAGACTAAAGAGGTTAGGACTTTTCAGCTTGGAGAAGAGACGGCTGAGGGGGGATATGATAGAGGTTTTTAAAATCATGAGAGGTCTAGAATGGGTAGATGTGAATCGGTTTTTTACTCTTTCGGATAATAGAAAGACTAGAGGGCACTCCATGAAGTTAACGTGTGGCACATTTAAAACTAATCGGAGAAAGTTCTTTTTCACTCAACGCACAATTAAACTCTGGAATTTGTTGCCAGAAGATGTGGTTAGTGCAGTTAGTATAGCTGTGTTTAAAAAAGGATTGGATAAGTTCTTGGAGGAGAAGTCCATTACCTGCTATTAAGTTGACTTAGATAATATCCACCGCTATTACTAGCAACGGTAACATGGAATAGACTTAGTTTTTGGGTACTTGCCAGGTTCTAATGGCCAGGATTGGCCACTGTTGGAAACAGGATGCTGGGCTTGATGGACCCTTGGTCTGACCCAGTATGGCATGTTCTTATGTTCTTATGTTCTTATGTTCTTAGAATTGAGCCAAAATATTTCCAACATAAATTTCATATTTTTCCTAAATAACTAAGTAAATCACATCCTAGAACAGGGACAAGCAAACTAAGCTGAAGTCCCCCTTCCATCTATTCAATTGGTTGGCTCCCTTCCCCCAAATTTGGTAAAAATTCTCATATATTATCCTGGATTCCTGGCATGGTCTTAAATTCTCTTGCCAACCAATCAGCACCAACCACACTGCCAGCAGGTATCAGATACACACACACACACTCTACTAAGGTGTTGCAGCTGCTCATGTGCTCACTCAATGAGTACCCCCTGCCCTAGCACTACCACATCATTATGTAAAATTCTTGCTTGCTGCCAGCTCTTCCCTAATGTGCAGCTGCACCCTCCCTTTCCCATTCCCACTCTCTAGCAGTCTCACTGGTTTCACAGGCAGCTGCCCCTCTCAGAGCTCAGCCCAGCCAGTTCAGACAGAAGCTTGACTAACAATGCACAGAGACTTCTTCCTGACTCATCCCTACCTTTCTGTGACTGCTGCTTATCTCCACCCCCCTCCCCCACCACTCTAGTGCATTCCCATTGACTGTGTGCTACTACAAAGTCTAATCCTTTTTATGGTTCCACAGGCTCTGCTCTGCCTATCTGCTGCAGGGGAGTGTGGTCCAGAAGCAATCCATGCTTTCGGCTTCCTCTGAAGCTTAATAAAAAAAGAGAAAAATTAAGCCCTGGCCGAGACTGCATATCTTGCTGCTATAGCTGAGACTGGAGAGAGCTACTTATCCAAAGCAGCATAGCTGCAGATGGGTGTCCTGCTCTTCCACATGGAGCCAGTGCTGCAAAGACAAATGCAAGAGTATAGGTGCTCTAGGCGAACCTTACAGCCCTGCACCCACCACTTTGATCCCACCCTCCCCACACATAATTAAAAATTATGCATTTATAACAGATTTTACATGTAAAGGGACAGAGTACAGTCTTCTGAGGTAAAAATATCACTTACAACAACTTGCATATTTGCATGTGCTGCTATTATGCCAACTAGAAAGCCCTGCAAAAAAGGCACTTGGAACTCATATAGTAGGATGGCCAATTCTGGTCCTCAAGAGACATAAACGGTCTGGTTTTCAGGATTTTCAGATTAAATATTCTTGAGGTATATTTGCATACAATGGAGGCAATGCATACAAATATATCTCATGCATATTCATTATGGATAATCTGAAAATCAGACTTGTTTGTGGCTCTTGAGAAGCAGAGTTGGTCACCCCTGCTATACATTTGTTGTGTTTGTGGCATTATGGACTCTTGGTCACTGCGGTGATGACTCCGCCCATGGGGAGGAGCCCCGTGGGGAACCACAGTGATAGGCTGAACGTCAAGGAACAGACAGGATGGATGGAGGCTTTATTGTACTGCTGTAATAGATGATGTAGACAGGTAGGCACTGAGATCCGCAAAGTGCCAATACGTTCAACAGGCCCCGGATGTAGAATCTCATCCAGATGATACGATAGGCAGTAGCCCACAGTCAGGGCAATGCCGCAGCTGGTGGGTGGAGTTGGAGCACCGGATCGTAGAGGTATTCACAGGAATGGAGGTGACTTCCTGGTGCTGGTATAGAGGGAGCGTCGGTCCGTGGTACAGGATACTAGAAGATAGGCCCTCGAGGAGCGAGTACCTGAAGTCCGATATCCTGGAAGGTAGAAGAGAGAGAAAGACCCCCGAGGAGTGGTTGTCTTAGTTAGTAGAATCCCCAAAGGGAAGTTGGAAGCGAGAGACCCCCGAGGAGCGGGTGTCTAGAGCTTCTGTGGAGCGAGGTCCTTGGAGTGAAGCAGCGTCTAAGCGTACAGCTTTGAGCGATCAGAGCAGCTTAACCGAAGTCTTTGCTAACTCGATTTGGTATCGGAAGCGGAGGCTAGATATACCCGGAGGTACTAACGTCATGCAGTGGGGACGCCCCCGAGGTTCCCGCTATGACATGTATTTGAGCGCAGGAGATGTGCACGCACGCGCCCTAGGAAGCCACGAGAGTGAGCATGGCGGACTGGGATGCCCATGCTCGTCTGGAGACGCCGAGGCCCTCAGCACTCAGCATCGGAGGCAGCCATCTTGCCCAAAGAGGAAGAGAGAGGAATAAAAGAGGTAAGGCAAAGCGGTTGCAGCTGTCTGCGACCAACGGGTGCAACAACAGTATTAAGCCTATTGTAATGTATGTTGTGAGTGGGTTTGGCTCTCAGAAAGCCATGAATAAATTGACCTACAATTACAATATGGTAAACCTCCCATTCCAAAACACCATGAACTGCCAGCGCACTCAAATAATAATAACCCTAACTATGAAAAGGCACACTGCAAATATTACACCAGGCCCTAGAACATCAATATATTTTCTACTGAGAAGAGAAAATAAACTGGACTGTGATAGATCTCTACAAATACATTACAGACTAGCAGAATACTGCACTTTGGTCACACATGCAGAACTCAACCAGGCTAAATACAGAATAAAGAGACCATAATGCATAAATAAAATATGCAGACAAAAATCTGTTACAGACACACACATGCTGACACACTCAGAGACCCACATTTGCTCATATGCATGTGCACACGTACAGACACATTCGCTCACACGCATCCTCACAGACACATATACATGTTCTCCTCACCCATGCACTCTCACACTCTGGCTCACACACACACACTGTAACATAGAGCTCAGTGACTCAGTGACATAATTAAAAATAAAAAAAGTTTTAGCTTACATTGGTGGCAGTGGTGGGGAAACCAAGCATGGCTCCCGGAGAATGGGTGGGCTGCCAGTTAATGTTTTGGGATGAGGTCTTCTTTGGCTTAGGATGGGGTGGGCTGCAAGACCTCATATTGTTTTATTTTCTGTTACTGCAGCCCAAGGATGAGGCAGTCGGCAGAGAGCAGTAGGGGCTTTTAAGGCAGCAACTGGAGGTGTGTTAGTTGCCTCCCACTTGGAGAGGCAGAACTGATGCAACTGGAGGCAGTTGAATGTTTCCTGCCACCACAGCTGAAGGAGAGCAGCAGGTACAGAACGAGAGAACCACAGAGAAAGTGAAATTAATGCAATCAAGCTGAGATTCTCGGGGGAGACTCCTGCTCTATAAGAAGAACTGCTGCGGAGACCCGGTGTTGATCGTAGCGACTCTGTAGCATGAGGCCGCCACAATCAACACCAAGTACTTGACTGGCCCACTGAGGCATGCCTGAAGCCCCAATAGGCCAATCCGCCCCTGGAAATGATAAATAGTAGTAATTTCATTTACTAGTAGTGCTACTGATCTAGCTGGAATCCGAAAGGAGAAACAAGAAACAGCTGGACCAAAAACAGCAATAATTGTAAATCACAAATGCCCTGTTTTAGTTCAGATTACCCATTCATTTCAAACAAATGCACATCCCTCATTAGCACTTTCCATTCCACTCTTCGAAATACATACAGTATATTGCTTTTGTTTGTCTCTGGCTACTTTCATATAGGGTTGCCAACCAGTGGCGGATTGCAGGAACATATTGGTCAGGGGGATTTTTTTCAAAATCTGCCCATGGGGTATCTGATGCGGCCTGCAGATCTCTCTTCTCGCAGCGGCAGGATGGGCTCTGTCGCGGTCCGCAAATCTCTCTTCAGACACAGTAGAATGAGCTCTGCCGCAGCCCACAGGTCTCACTTCCAGCGCGGCTTCATTGGCTCTGATGCAATCTTAGACCTTTCTTCGGGTTGCAACAGACCATCTCATATTCTTTGGTGAGAAGCTTTATTTAAAAAAAAACACATGATGGGAGCAAATGGCCCACTGGCTCCAGATTTTCAGGACAGGTTGATCCAGTCCTGGTTTTATCCCATTGCATGCTGGGATTTATTCAGATTTCCCTATTGCATTCGCTAAGAAAACAAGACTATAAGTACCTGCATGCAGGTGTGTAGAACCAGAACTGGATCAACCTGTCCTGAAAATCTGGAGCCAGTTGGCAACCTTATTTTCATAGCCAACAACATTTGCTCTTGCTTGAGGGTGAAACAGTCCAGGCTGGAGAACTGCTATAACTGATTGGCTTCCATTGCTTTATATATCTATGTGAAAACACAGGAAAGTTAACTAAAACAAACCTTTCTCTTTTAGTCTATCAAATTACACTGAAATAAAGTTATAACATCCTTTCCTTACTTTTAAACATTTGCAAACCCTCTGAAGGGTGACTTTCATTGCTGCTGTCAACCTTGTTGAATGAGCAAGGATGTGACTGCACAGTAACATGGTGAGCCTCCCTCCTCCTTTTGCTACTCCGGTCATTGCTGGTTGATGACATCACCTGAATTGACCAGAAACTCAGGTCACATGTCAGGAAAGAGGAGCAAATTCCTCCTTGACTCTTCCCTGCCCTCTGCAGCAGGAAAGGTAGGAGCGGGGAGAGAGAGAAAGGGGTATAAGCAAGGCATGGGTGCCCCAGTTACACAAGGTGCCCATGCACATGGTGTCAGTGCTGCTCAATAACTAGAACAGGTCTGAACCCTAATTTAAATACTATTAAATAAATGCAAATACATGAATCCAGAATTCAAGTGGAAATAAATCCGCTGCAGCTTTATTGCATAACATAAACCCTGACAATGGGTCTACACTATGTACCCGAGCTTTAGAGATATACCCATGCCAGAAATGATATTCAAATGTGATGATTCAGAAGAGCTGAAAAAAATCTCACTGAACCTGGAAGATGTACTAGGGCAAATTGACAAAGTAAAGAGTAGCAAATTACCTGGACCAGATGGTATACATCCCTGAGTGCTGAAAGAACTGAGAAATGAAATTGCGGACCTGCTATTGGAAATTTGTAAACTATCAGTATCATCATCTATGGGTCCTGAAGACTGGAGGGTTTCCAATGTTACGCCTGGCTATGCACATCCCTGCGCTTGTATCAATCTCAGTGTTATTTAAGATCAATTGATAAAAATCTTCTCCAGGTCCCAATGGTTAAAATTACCAGGCTCGAAATAACCAGAAAACGCACCTTCTCAGTGGCAGGTCCATATCTTTGGAACTCCATCCCAACCTCCATCAGAGTCATAAACAATCCTAAAGAATTCAAGAAGAAATTAAAAATCTATCTATATTCTACTGCCTTTGACACACATAACACAGAATAATACGTCCCCCTCACCTTTTTATTTAATGCGTACTCTGTTGTTTGCTATTTTTATTATTATGTTATTCTTATTTTATTTAGTCTTTTAATTTACATTTTATATATGTTTTAGCCTGTAAATCACCTAGATCTCTACCCTTTTGTATAAGCAGTATATAAAAAAAATGTTAAATAAATAAATAAATAAAGGCATGATCCAGGAAACTAGTGAGTCTGATGTCTAAGCCAGGCAAAATGATAGAAACTATCATAAAGAACAAAATTGTTGAACATATAGATAAGCATAGTTTAATGGGACGAAGCCAACATGGATTTAGCCAAGGAAGTCTTACCTCACAGATTTGCAATTTTTTTTTGAGGGCATAAACAAACATGTGGATAAAGGTGAGCCAGTTGATATAGTGTATCTGGATTTCCAGAAAGCATTTGACAAAGTCCCTCAGAAGAGACTTCTTAGGAAATTAAAAAGTCATGGGATAGGGGGCAGTGTCCTATTGTGAATTGCTAACTGGTTAAAAGATAGAAAACAGAGAGCAGGGTTAAATGGTAAATTTTCCCAATGGAAAAAGGTGAATAGTGGAGCTCCCCAGGGATCTGTTCTGGGACCACTGCTTTTTAATATATTTATAAATGACCTGGAAATGGGAACAACAAGTGAGGTGATCTAATTTGCTGATGAGACAAATTTATTCAAAGTTGTTAAATCACAAGAGAATTGTGAAAAAATGCAGGAGGACATTGTAAAACTGGGAGACTGGGCATGTGAATGGAATTTTAATGTAGACATCAGAATATAATTCTAAATCATTACTTCTGTCAGGAGGGGGAAGCCACATAGATTCACCATTAAACTCAGCCAGTAAGGCCTCCCATATGGTAAGGTCATCCTGCATCTGTACGGACACTGCTATCCGGTGGTGGTCCTTGCAAATCCCTACCATTGCCAGGATCAATAGGGGCTGAAAAGTGCGACCCATTGGTATGACCTGGCAAACAGTTGCAAGGGACCTGATAAGTCTTCAGCTGCTGTAGGTTGACCTTCTGGGCTGCTCACGTGAAACTGACCAAACCGGACAACTTGGCTTGTAGTTTTCTTGATGCCATACCTGTAGAGTCAAGCTCGATACCTGAGAAGGTAAGGCACCTGGTCGGGCCCTCAAGCTTGTATGCTGCTTCCTTGTTAGGGTGTGCAGCTATACAAAGATATACAATATCCACGGTTGATTATTCAAAGTGCAGAATTTTAGTCTAGAACTGTGTTTTCTGATTATTATGTGTGTTTAACCTTTTATTGCACAGCTTCTAATGCAGTCTTGGTTCCTGCAATAATAAAAGCACTGTTGTTTTATTTCAGTGTGTTTGTTGGCTCACCGGGACAGTTCCCCTCAGAAGTCTATTCATGGGGGGGGGGGGGGGGGGGGGGAGTTCCATCGCTAAACATGCCACACCCCTGGGTAGGGCTACATTTGGTAAGTGGAAGTTAACTTTACATCTCACTTTCTTACCCCACAATAGGGTAAAGACCATTTGCAATGCAGTTCTTACAGGAACATTTTGATTTTCAGAACACAACAGACCTCATATGCTCTCCTCTCTAGTGGACTACTATTTTTCCAACTCCAGATAGGTAAGCATGACCCAATCTCTGGCATAGGCAGCTTGCTGTGACTCTGGCATGGTGAAACATAGGAGTCAAGGCATCTGGGTCTTTTGTATGGCCCCCTGACAGCTGCTGGTCTGATATGCTCTAGGAACTCCCTGCCTCTGTGATTGCTTCTCCCATGCCCTGTTTTTCTTCTTCCAGCCCTGTAGTCTCTTTCTTTCTTCCTCCCTGTCTTATGGGGCTTCATTGCTGATTCTCCCTTTGCTGTCCTCTACCTCTGTCACCTGATTGTTCTCCTCCAATTCTCTCTTCTCTTCTCCCTCCTCTGAACTACTACTGAACTCCTCCTCACCTTTCCCCTCCTGCTTCTACCATGCCCTCTCATCCAGTTGCTTGCCCCTGCCACACATACTATGCAAACCCTAATACAAAAAAAATGACAAAAGTAGAGATAGACACTCAGCAACCAACAGACCCTCATAAGCTCACCCGAAGATAAAGACCAAACAATAGGAAGATAAACAGTCAAGGAAGCAAGAAACAGAAGACACTTCACTCAGGACTCATAACCAATCTTCTTCTCCCATCCCTAAATTCTATGCTGCACACTTAGGTCCAGTAGCACTTCTCATTTCCCTGAAAGCACAGATAAGACCATGTGCAAGCCTCTCTTTTATATATTTCTGAATGGGGAAAACAGAGCAGAAGGCAAAACTGAAAGGAGCATATGCAAAACACACTTAATCTGATTGCTTGCTCATTCTAATAGGGCACGATCATTTTTCTTCCTTAGCATAATTATCTGTATATATTCAACTTTTCATTTCACTTCAAACTGGATTACATTTAGGTAATATAGGTATTTCCCTTAAGGATTAGCACGTCCAAAATGCGCATCCAAACCCCCCCCCCCCCCCAAAAAAAAAACCAAAACTAATAGTGCTCATCGAATGCAAATGCATGTTGATGAGGCTATTAGCTATTCTCCCTCAATCCAAAAAAAATGTGCACCCAACCCGCACATTTTTACACTCAGAAATTAACACCTGCCCAGAGCAGGCGTTAATTTCTGAGCAGCCCAAAAACGTGTACAGAAAAGCAGAAAATACTGCTTTTATGTACTGCCTCTGACTTAATATCGTGGTGATATTAAGTTGGAGGAACCAAAAGAACAGAAAGTAAAAAAAAAAAAAAAAAAAGCGTGCTGGTAGGAAAAGGGATGCTCAATTAACGAGCGCCCATTTTCCTAAGCTGTGGCTGTGCACAGGTTAGGAAAACGGACACTTGTAAAGTTGAGCAGCCGTTTTCCTAACTCACTGGCAGCCGACCTCTCCTGACCGCCCGCTGCCGAGAAGGCACAAGAGGTGCACATGTGTGCCTAGCGCTTCCTTGGCAGTGCGACCCCTCATTTAAATATTTGATCAGATGCCCAGGAGAGGTGGTTGGGCATGCGTTAGGGAGCACCCGTTTTCCATGCCGCATTATTAGATCGGCCTGCATTTTTAGGAAGACTGAGTGGGCCATTTTGCTCTCTATCTGCAGTCATTTACTGTTACTATGAACATCCCTAGTCTGTAAACTCAGGGTGAGGGAAGGATAAACTAGCAGCATTTTTAACAGTTGTTATCCACTTTGTAAATTGAGAGATTAGATACGTAACTAGGCTTAGGACAATCTAGAATGACAGGGATGCTGAAGAAGGCGAGATCTCCAATTTGGTGGGGGTTAGGTGAGACTAAATTATAAAGAAAGGTAAAAGCAAAGAAAGAGTTCTAAGGACTTTCCAAAGGGAAAACATGAGATTAATGGTGCTCTAGATTCTCCAGAACAGTTCATAGTACCCCGTTTATTTATTCAAAAAATGTTGCATACCGCTTTCCTATAAAATTGTTCAAAATGGCGAACAGTCTGGCCAAAAACTGGTGTCAAACTAACAAAAAACATTAAAATAAAATATCAAAAATATCCTATAGTATGTGGAAGGATTAAAGAGAAGCACGAAATTGCTCTGCCCTACAGTGATGACAGAAGTAAATTATGAACTGAGATTGAATGAAAAAAACAGGTGAGGCCATTAGTCTGCTTGTAAATATTTGTTTTTGAATACCAGTTGAATATACTAGCTTTTTCAAATATTAATGTCAGAAACCCTTGTTGAAGTGCCACCGTAATATTGTAAATCTAGGCAGGAGTGCTTGTCCTTGCTATTCAGTGGCTGCTGTTGCTAAGCTGTTTAGCCCTTCCCCAGCTTCCTGTGGTTTCCCTTGCTGCAGACACAGAGCAGAACTGCTAACTCCTTTAGCTTCCTGTCTGTGTGTGCAGGCAAAGGACAGGAGACTTAGCCAACGGGAGGAGAGGAGGGTCTACTGGGAGGGTGTGGACATCAGGAAATTTTAGAGGGCGGGGTGACAGATGAATCTGAAAAGTTTTCAGTGTGATCAGAAAGCTGCTGAATTGTTATTTACTGAATGTGTAATGCCAGATTAGGGCTATTTTATTGTAAGTTAGAGGAAGGGGAGACTGAGGTGCTATAGGTGGGTAGCTGGGATCCTATGCACCTAGGTAGGGAAACCCGTGAAGAGGTCTGAGAAAGCCCGTCAGTAGAAAGACCAGGAGGGAGAGCTATACCCAGAAAGGGCTGGTGGTATACCCCTGAGCACCAGCACAAGTGATACAAAGTGGGGTAGCCCTCCTCTGTCTGAACCAAGCCTGCATGCCCCAGGGCTGCATCAGGGCAGTATAGAGAGCCTGAAATACCTCTCATTTTGGAGAACAGTGAGGCCTCAAACCATGATTAAGTAGACTCTCCCTATCGCACCACTGCTGTTTAAAAATGTGTACTAAATAAAAATTGTTGTAGCCTTCCTGTATGAATCTTTTGTTACATTCCTCCACCAAACCCATGGACTCAGGGGCAGGGAGGGTAGAGGAACCCAAACATGTAACAATACTACATATGTTGCCTGGACATTGGGTTTATTGTGAAGGAGAGACCTTTCGGTGAGACATGGTAAAACAAGCAACCCCGAGATTTATTGTTTACCTGAAACTTCTACCAAGGTGCTTCCGAAAATGGTTGGACAGATGAAAAATATTGGCACTTTCTGGAAAACTCCTGGTCTCCAAAGTGCAAATTTAAATAGGAGAATACAAAAAACCCAGGGGATGAGGAATACAACTCATTTTCCCTTCACCTGGTCAAATGTATGGTCCCTCAGAGGGAAAATACTGATTTAGGCCTGGATTCTCTAAGGTCACAGACCTTAGAGAATCCAGCGGTAACTCGGGGCAGGGGGGCGAAGCGGGGGACGGTCCTGCGACAGCCGGCAGCGATCACAACTCCGCGGTGCGATTGCTGCCGGCTTTTGCGCCGAATAACTACACCATGAAAGGCACGATGTGTCCGCAGCGACTGCCCCCGGTGCCGCCCCGACTCCTCCTCTTCCGGGGGCCGACTCCGCCCGGAGCTAGCTATCGCACACGAAAAGTCCCTTTTTGCGTGCGATAGCGTTAGAGAATGACCCCCCTTAGTGAACAAAGATGAGCTGACTACTTTTCATGACCCTCAACCTTGCATGCAGCAGCTATGGCACTGTATCTGTTCAAATATAGCATTTCTTTAGATATATTAGTACTGTCAAAATCCCTACCGAGTAGGAATGCTAAGTAGCATGTAACAATACATCTATTGATCTTTGTTTCCAAGAACATCAGGATGTATCACAAGATTTACTTCTCCTCAAGGGAAATGTCGATCTGCGTTTTCCCTCATGCTGCAGTGACTGCCTGTATCAACAAATCTTTACCTTCTTCTCAGCATAAGTAAACAACTGCTGGTCCTTCCCCAACTAATTTGGTAAATGTAAAGCAGTGCCCTGCAGAAAAGGGTCTTTCTATAATGATGAGATCTTCAAGAAGTCTACTTTTAACAATTATGATTTTTGAATGCCTCTGTTTAAGCTACTGATTATAAGTCATGTGACCTTTAACTTTCTGCCTCCTAATGCAACTTGCCTGTCTTGCATTTGTCATAATTTTATTATTTTATTTATATATTGCAGTTGGTTTAAACAGTTCTGTTCTGTACAGGACTGTAACTGTCTTTTTTTAATTGTAGTTCATTTTACATTTTTAATTGCAGTTCATTTTACATTTTTGTTTTGATTAATTTTAATGTTTATTTTGGTTCAGTTCATTTACCAAACCAAAATTAACATTAAAACAAACAAAATGATGCACCCCAGGGCCCCTACTGCTCGTCCCAGGGTCTCCCTGGGCCTCTCTGAAACTCCTTCATCCCCCTCAATAAGTCATGGCCAGGGCCCACTCAGCTGAGCTGAACCAAGTCGTGCCAGTGCCTCCTCAGGGCCCTGTGAGCCTCTATCCTGCACCCCCCCCCCCCCCTCACGCACACACACACACAAATGAGCTGAGGTCATGGACCTCCCTGGCTGCCATTTACCTCTTCTGTGGGGTTCTTCCAGGAACAGAGGGGTAGGAATAATTCTTAGTCATTCCTGTCCCTCTGGCTTCCCCTTAAAAATGGCACCAGCTAGCCCTCAGATCGACATCAAGTTGACATTAACAAAATGGCAGCAGCCTTGAGACTGGCACCATTTTGTTGACAGCAACTTGGTGCATGTTTCAAGGCCAGCAGGTGCCATTTTTAAAGGGATTCTGGTGGGGCTGGAGTGACAAGAGAATTGCCTCTGCCCCTTTTTTTCCTGGAAGATCCCCATGGAAAGGGTTAGGGGGTAGAGGGATATCGGAGGCTGCATTTCTTTCTTTTTTTTATTTCTCAACAAACATGCACACTATTTGCCAAAATAAATTTTGGGGGGTTTTGCACCCAGTAGGGATTTCACTCATTTGAAACAAACCGAGCAGAAAATGGCCATTTTTGGTTCACATTGCTTATTTGTTTCAAACAAATGTACATCATAAGAACATAAGAACATAAGAAATTGCCATGCTGGGTCAGACCAAGGGTCCATCAAGCCCAGCATTCTGTTTCCAACAGAGGCCAAACCAGGCCAAAAGAACCTGGCAATTACCCAAACACCAAGAAGATCCCATGCTACTGATGCAATTATTAGCAGTGGCTATTCCCTAAATAAACTTGATTAATAGCAGTTAATGGACTTCTCTTCCAAGAACTTATCCAAACCTTTTTTGAACCCAGCTACACTAACTGCACTAATCACATCCTCTGGCAACAAATTCTAGAGCTTAATTGTACGTTGAGTGAAAAATAATTTTCTCTGATTAGTTTTAAATGTGCTACTTGCTAACTTCATGGAATGCCCCCTAGTCCTTCTATTATCTGAAAGTGTAAATAACCGATTCACATCTACTCATTCAAGACCTCTCATGTTCTTAAAGACCTCTATCATATCCCCCTTCAGCTGTCTCTTCTCCAAGCTGAACAGCCCTAACCTCTTCAGCCTTTCCTCATAGGGGAGCTGTTCCATCCCCTTTATCATTTACAAACTGTACCTTCTCCATTGCAAGTATGTCTTTTTTGAGATGCGACGACTAGAATTGTGCACAGTATTCAAGATGCAGTCTCACCATGGAGCGATACAGAGGCATTATGACATTTTCCATTTTATTAACCATTCCCTTCCTAATAATTCCTAACATTCTGTTTGCTTTTTTGACTGCTGCTGCACACTGAACTGACAATTTTAAAGTATTATCCACTATGATGCCCAGATCTTTTTCCTGGGTGGTAGTTCCTAATATGGAACCTAACATCGTGTAACTACAGCAACACCTTGCAGTTGCCCATATTAAATTTCATCTGCCATTTGGATGCCCAATCTTCCAGTCTTGCAAGGGCCTCCTGTAATGTAGCACAATCCGCTTGTGATTTAACTACTCTGAATAATTTTGTATCGCCTGCAGATTTGATAACCTCACTCATCGTATTCCATTCCAGATCATTTATATATATATTGAAAAGCACAGGTCCAAGTACAGATCCCTGAGGCACTCCACTGGGATCTGTACTTTTCCACAGAGAAAATTGACCATTTAATCATACTCTGTTTCCTGTCTTTTAACCAGTTTGTAATCCACGAAAGGACATCGCCCCCTATCCCATGACTTTTTAGTTTTCTTAGAAGCCTCTCATGAGGGACTTTGTCAAACGCCTTCTGAAAATCCATATACACTACATCTACCAGTTCCCCTTTATCCACATGTTTATTAACCTCTTCAAAAAAATGGAGCAGATTTGTTAAGCAAGACTTCCCTTGGGTAAATCCATGTTGACCGTGTTCCATTAAACCATGTCTTTCTATATGCTCTACAATTTTGATCTTTAGAATAGTTTCCACTATTTTTCCCGGCACTGATGTCAGGCTCACTGGTCTATAGTTATCCGGATCACCCCTGGAGCCCTTTTTAAATATTGGGGTTACATTGGCCACCCTCCAGTCTTCAGGTACAATAGATAATTTTAATGATAGGTTACAAATTTTAACTAATATATCAGAAATTTCATTTTTGAGTTCCTTCAGTACCCTAGGGTGCATACCATCTGGTCCAGGTGATTTGCTACTCTTTAGTTTGTCAATCTGGCCTACTACATCTTCCAGGTTCACAGTGATTTGGTTTAGTTCGTCTGACTCATCACCCTTGAAAACCATCTCCAGAACTGGTATCTCCCCAACATCCTCATTAGTAAACACGGAAGCAAAGAATTCATTTAGTCTTTTTGCAATGGCCTTATCTTCCCTAAGAGCCCCTTTAATACCTCGGTCATCTAATGGTCCAACCGACTCCCTCACAGGTTTCTTGCTTCAGATATATTTTAAAAAGTTTTTATTATGAGTTTTGCCTGTATGGCCAACTTCATTTCAAATTCTCTCTTCGCCTGTCTTATCAATGTTTTACACTTAACTTGACAATGCTTATGTTTTATCCTATTTTCTTCAGATGGATCCTTCTTCTAATTTTTGAAGGAAGTTTTTTTGGCTAAAATAGCCTCTTTCACCTCACCTTTTAACCATGATGGTAATCGTTTTGCCTTCCTTCCACCTTTCTTTATGTGCGGAATACATCTGGACTGCGCCTCTATTATTGTATTTTTAAACAATGTCCATGCTTGTTGAACACTTTTACCTTTACAGCTGCACCTTTCAGTTTTTTCTAACTATTTTCCTCATTTTATCAAAATTTCCCTTTTGAAAGTTTAGTGTTAGAGCTGAAGATTTACTTATTGTCCCTCTTCCAGTTATTAGTTTAAATTTGATCATGTTATGATCACTATTGCCAAGTGGCCCCACCACCGTTACCTCTCTGATGAAATCCTGCATTTCACTAAGAATTAAATCTAAAATAGCTCCCTCTCTTGTTGGTTCCTGAACCAATTGCTCCATGAAGCAGTCATTTATTACACCCAGGAACTTTATGTCTCTAGCAAGTCCTGATGTTACATTTACCCATTCAATATTGGGGTAATTGAAATCTCCCATTATTATTGCACTGCCAATTTTGTTTGCTTCCCTGATTTCTCTTAGCATTTCATCATCTATCTGACCATTTTGTCCAGGTGGACGGTAGTATACTCCTATCACTATACTCTTACCCAACACACATGGGGTTTCTATCCATATAGATTCTACTGAGCATTTAGTCTCTTGTATGATCTTTATCCTGTTGGAATCTATACCCTCCCGGACATAAAGTGCTACACCCCCACCAAGTTGATCCTCCCTATCATTGCGATATAATTTGTACCCTGATATAGCACTGTCCTCCTTCCATCAGGCCTCTGTGATGCCAATTATGTCAATCTCATCATTTCCTGCTATACACTCTAACTCTCCCATCTTACTTCTTAGACATCTGGCACTTGCATACAGACATTTCAAAGTGTGTTTTTTGTTTATATTAATTACCTGCTTTTCAGTTGTTAGGGATAATTAGGAAATTATCTAATTTCCTAATTAACCTATCCTATCCTAATTTTCCTAAAAAAGCAGGCCTTTGCTGAATCATACGCCAGATGATCTTAAATCAACTCTATCACCAGTAACTCATTGACTCTTGCCTGCTTTCTCTCGATTCAGTCAAATGCTATATGTCCTACTTTAGCCCCAATTCCCAAGGCCCTTTGCCAATACCATGGTCTTAACCTAACCATTCTCTACCAGCCATGTATCATAGCTCGATATATATATATATATATACCCTGGTTTGTTTCAACAGTTTCATGATCCTAGTTCTGTATTCCTCTGTTTTATGTAATTGCACTATTTGAGGCACTGTTATTGTTATTATGTAAACCGTTTTGATTTGTAATCCTGTTAGAAGAAATTCGGTATATAAAACTGTTAAATAAATAAATAAATAAATAAATAAATAAATAAATCATTAGCTTCGGTGATTTTTTACATATAGGTATATGAACTATGTTTGCATTTAATGGAACCTCTCTGTTGGGATGCCCTAACTCTCCTGTTTCATTAGTATCCTTCAAGGATACATTGCTCCGAACCATGCACTGCTGAGTGACTGTCGGCTTTCCCCCTTGTTCTAGTTTAAAAGCTGCTCTATCTCCTTTTTGAAAGTTAGTGCCAGCAGCTGGGTTCCACTCTGGTTAAGGTAGAGCCCATCCTTTCGGAAAAGTCTCCCCCTTCCCCAAAGGTTTCCCCAGTTCCTTACAAAACTGAATCCCTCTTCCCTGCACCATCGTCTCATCCATGCATTGAAACTCTAGAGCTCTGCCTGCCTCTGGGGACCTGCACGTGGAACAGGAAGCGTTTCAGAGACTGCCACCCTGGAGGTTCTGGATTTCAGCTTTCTATCTAAAATCCTAAATTTGGCTTCCAGAACCTCTCTCCCACATTTTCCTATGTCATTGGTGCCCACGTGTACCATGACAGCCGGCTCCTCCCCAGCACTGTCTATAATCCTATCTAGGTGACGTGTGAGGTTTGCTACCTTCGCACCAGGCAGGCAAGTTACCAGGCGGTCCTCACATCCACCAGCCACCCTGCTATCTACATTTATAATAATTGAATCACCAACCTAACCCTTCCCTCCTGGGCAGTAGCCCTGGAAGATTCGTCCTCAGTGCGAGAGGACAATACATCACCTGGAGAGCAGGTCCTTGCTACAGGATCACTTTCTGCTATACCAGGGTGATATTCTCCAACTGGGAGACCTTTCTGATCCAAGGCAGCACTGGGGCTACCAGACTGGATTTGGGACTTGGCTGCTATGTCCCTGAATGTCTCATCAATATACCTCTCTGTCTGCCTCAGCACCTCCAAGTCTGCTATTCTAGCCTCCAGAGATCAGACTCGTTCCTTGAGCGCCAGGAGCTCTTTGCACCGAGTGTACATCATTAGTACCTAACAAACAGATGCTGCAGTATCAGAAGCGGGAGGGATAGACAGCAGAAGGAGAAGAACTGGCAGAGGAAGATACAGGCAGGAACAAAAGGTTATTAAAATCATTGAGCTTACAATAGTTATAAGAGAGACAGATTACAAGGTGATGTATTAGGTGAGGCAGTAAAAGAAATGTGTACTGCCCTCGGCTCTCAGTGTCCAGCATGAGCACCTAGACAGTCAGCTAAACCTTTTCCCCAGGTGCAGTTCTTGGTTACCAAAATATTTATTTTAATGAAAAACAATTCAACACTCACAGTAGATTTGAAGGTTCCAAGAGTAGCCACACAGATAGAATAGACTGATACAGCTGTAATAAGTTTTCTCTGCAAGCTGACAGTAGCTGTGTGTTAATAATAAATGAGGTGAAAAGATGATGCTTCTCAGAGCTCAAAAGAGGATGAAAACAAGCAGTTAGCCTACCAAGAATCTTCTTCACCTGAAAGTCTATGCAGGAAGTAAACTCAGGCATTTCTAGGGTCAAGAGATCAGTAGAAAGAGAAGAAAGGCATAGAGAGAGAGAGAGCAAACAGGAACAGACCCAATAGGAAATTAAGAGAAACAGCAACTAGCAATAACCAATCAGGGAAAATAATTCTACACCCTGCAAAGACTCTAAGCTAAGCAATATCACAAGATAACATTGGGTAGCAACATTATAAAGAAACATACATACACTGTGGAGACAGAACAAAATGTTTAGAATCAAAGTGACGTGAAATGCTTAATAGAAGAAGTATACTTGTATTCATTATATTCTTATTAAAGATGAAGTATTCGTGAGAGTCTTTGAGACAAATCTTGAAGTCTGATGGGCTATCATACTCAATAAGGCTTCAGACCCCTACAAGAACCAGTCCTTATGCATCCGTTTTCAATTCAGTAAAGAAACAGCAACCAGAATTTGCAAAATGTTTGCAATAAACCGTGCTTTGGAATTATCCTCTTCTTGGAGGAGGTCTGATTCCTGATTAGAAATTAAGATGAAGCATGATGGGGCCTGTCACAGAGGGAGGAAAATGGATGTTTAGAATTGTTATAGTATTTAAAACTGGATTTTCTTTGTAGCTACAGTATCCAAAAATATTTTTGCTTTTACACTGCCTGAGAGCCAAATCAGAAAAGAATAAAATGTGGTGCCCTTACTATGTTCCAAGCTATATTCTCCAGAGAAAGTTCTGCCCTTATCTGCCTCATTAATTATGAAAAAACATAGAGTTTATATTGTCCCGCAGTTCAAGGAAAATCTGTTCCAGACGATGCTATCAAAAATCAAATAGATGTTTTTCAAAGTCTGGGTTTTATAGCTGTATCTGGACAGACATGAGGTCTTTATTCTTCTGTCTGTTTGGCCTTGTTATTTCTGTTGGAGAAAAACCCAGTTGTGAAATCTAACACTAAGAGGCTTTCAAAACTAAGCTTGCACTATAAAAGTTTTAGCATGCCGGTTATTAAGTAATGTGCACACTAAACCTCTCTTAACATGAAATGCACTAAATTATTTTGTACACCTGCTAAAAAGCTGCCTTTTTAACAGGTATGCAAAAATAGCATGAAGGTTAATCCTAAAAGTACAGAATGTGCATGCTGCATTTTGAAATCCCCCATGCTAATCAGGCCCAGGTGTGCAAACTGTGCAATTCATCTCTGCCGCGCACACACACACACACACAACATGGACAGATCCTCACCAAATACAGAATAAGGGACCACAAATTAGAAATAGAAACGTGCAGAGGAAAATTGAATTGGAAACCTCAAGAAGCATACCTGAGAACTTTTGACTTCTGCTTATCCTGAGACTCCTATGGATTAGTGAGTGGAAAGATCCTAGTATTCTCCCCTTCTCAGTCCTTCCCCAGGAAGACCCCAGCATTCTCCCCCTTCCCCCTTCCCCTTGTCCCCTCACCCCAGGACAGACTCCAGCACGTTCCCCTCCCCAGGTTGTCCCCTAACACAGTCTTTCTTCCTCACTCAACTAGCAGACTCCAGCACTTTCCCCTCTCTAAAATGTACTCCAACACTCTCCTCCTTTCCCTCTTCCCCTAGACATAACCCAGTACTTTCACCCTTCCAACCCCACCTTCCTCTAAATGGAGCTCCCCCAGATTGACATGGATTATTGGGGGTGGCAGGACCAGATACATCCTTTCCCTTCTACTCGCAACTCCCTTTCTCTCTCTTTCTTACACACATGCTCACACTCTTTCTCCCCTCCTTTCCTAGGCCCAACCCCACCAGCATCAACCTTCCCTCCTGTTCCGTTGCAGCAGAGTGGTTCAATAAAATATTTCAAATGTTTATATTTCTTGATTTTCTGTTCTCCTTATTTTCTTCCTTTGTTTCTTTCTTGAACCCTCTTCAATTTCTTTCCTGTTTTCTTTATTCATTTCTAGCCTCTACTTCAACTTCTCCTTGGTGATAGGGGTTCAGGCGAACAGTCATGGGCTATTCTATCTCCCATACTCCTGGGACAAAAGGAAGGGGCTGGATTAGGGAGCAGACCAGTTTAAGAAATGCCATATTAGGTCAAATTAAGCATCCATGAAGCCCAGTATCCTGTTTCCAACAGTGGGTCAATCCAGGTCAGAAGTATCTGACAGGATCTCAAACAGTAGATAGATTCATGCTGCTTATACCCAGGGATAACATTCTGTCTCCAGTGTGTTATGTTATTATTCTGCCACCCTGTGTTATCTTATGATATTGCATAGCTTAGAGTCTGCAGAGTTTAGAGCTTTTTTTCTTGATTGGTTATTGTTTGAATGTTTCAGAACTTCCTATTGGATCTGTTCCTGTTTTGCTCTCTCGCTGTCTCTGAAAGTGTCTCTCTCCTCTTCCTATTGGTCACATGACCTAAGGCATGCTAGGACCTTTTACTGCCTCAGGGATTTTCAGTTGCAAAAATGCACTTGGCAAGTTAACAGCTCATCCTGAATCTTTCTCTACAAGCTCCAAAGAAGCATCGCTTTTCACTTATTCCTATTCTCCTCCTATTCCTATTCACTAGTATCTACAGCTTCAACTATAGCTGCAGTTCATCTTCCTCTGACTATTGGACCTACAGTTACTCATAACAGCTGAACCAGGCACTACTGTCTGTACGGCTATTCTTTGTCTTGCCATTCATAGTGAATGTTGAATTGTTTCATCATTCTAATACATGTTGTTTGGTATTCAAGAACTGAGTCTTCTGGTATCTGAAGCTAGGAAAAAGGTTTAACTGACTGTCTAAGCACTCAAGCTAGAGATCAAAAGCTGAGGGCAGTACAGATAATCATTGGCTTTTCCCAAGTCTACCTAGTTAATAACTTTTTATGGACTTTTCCTCCTGGAAGTTGTCCAAACCTGCTCTTCCAGCAATCAATTCCAGAGCTTAATTGTTCATTAAGTGAAAAAAGTATTTCCTCCAATTTCTTTTAAATGTGTAGCTAGTAACTTCGTGAAGGGTCCCCTAGTTGTTTTTTTTTTATTTAAACAACTGATTTGCATTTACTCATTTCATTCCTCTCATGAGTTTATAGATTCTATGATATCTCCCCTCAATAGTCTCTTCTATGCTTTTTAGCCTTTCCTCATAGGGGAGCCATTCCCTCCCCTTTATCATCTGGTTGCCTTTTTCTGTACATTTTCTAGTTCCATTATATCTTTTTTGAGATGTGGCAACCAGAATTGCACACAGTACTCTAGGATCGATCATACCATGGAGCAATATATATGTATTATGATATTCTTTGATTTATGCTCCATTCCCTTCCTAATAATTTCTGTTTGTTTTTTTGACCACCACCACCCACTGAGCCAAGGATTTCAACATATTGACTACGATGATGCTTAGATCCTTTTCCTGGGTAGTGACTCCTAAACATAGTCGCCCAGTATAATAGGCTTGGGGGAGACTAAGCCTCACTGGCAGTGCTGACCTGTGTTTCTATAGGTTGCCTGGAATAAACAACAGTAGGGTAGAGGCTGATTTAAGGAATAGAGTAGCTCTTAATTTGTCTGCTGCACTCTGGCTCTACAAATTCATCTTTCCCCTGCTGTTCCCTGCAAGATAAAAAAGGGGGGAGGGGTTGGATTAAGGACAAAAGTGGCCTTTCAGTGGTCTTGGGTGGAACCATGATGCTGGTGCTAACATTTAAAAAGATGATAGAGCAACTTTTAAATTAGACAATGAGGGAAAGCAAACAGTTGCTCAGGTGCGCATGATTCAAAGTGAGTTATCTTCAAAGGATACTGTAATAATGGGGAAGTTAAATTACCCAATAATTTAACCTTGTTTAAAAATACCATCTTGGAAGCCCAGACCAGATGTATTCCATGCATTACAAAAGGTGGAAAGAAGAATAAACAACTACCAGAATGGTTAAAAGGTGAGGTGAGAGAGGCTATTATAGTTTAAAAAAATAAATCTTTCAAAAAATAGAAAATGGTGTTGTGATGGACGAAATCCGGTAGTGGATCCTTGAGCCGACTGTGCCGAGGGAACAGTCGGGAGGCAGAACTCCCACTGGGCAGACGGAGCTTCACCTGGAAACCCGCGACTCCTCCAGAGGAGCTGTGGGAGCCCGGGTCGCGAGGACTTAGGAGTCTTCACCCTGGAAGTCCGAGGTCCCCCCAGGAGGCGCCCGTAGGGACCCGGACCGCTGGGACTTAGGAGAAGGATGACACCCAGGAGTAAAGCACGAACCGGAATCTGGACAGGCGGAGTCAAGGCCGGCAGAAAGCAAGAGAAGTCAAAGTCACAAACCGGAGTCAAGGCAGGCAGAAGACAAACTGGAGACGGAATCACGGACCGGAGTCTGGGCAGGCTGAAGACAAGCTGGAGACGGAGTCACGGACCGGAGTCTGGGCAGGCTGAAGGCAAGAGAAGTCGAAGTCACAAACCGGAGTCAAGGCAGGCAGAAGACGAGCTGGAGACGGAGTCACGGACCGGAGTCTGGGCAGGCTGAAGGCAAGAGAAGTCGAAGTCACAAACCGGAGACAGGGAGCCAGGCAGGAGTCGAGACAGGCAGGCCGAAGTCAGGGAACCAGGCAGGAATCGAGGCAGGCAAACTGGAAGCAGGAACCAGCAAGAACAAAGCAACTAGTACTGCAAGGCAGGAACCTCGTTGCAAGGCAAAGACTGAGTTCCCGGTCTCAGTTTAAATACCTTACCCGGCGTCTGACGTCATCTGGAGGCGGGTCTTGACATCCGGGGCTGCAGACAGAAAACCCCGGTCCTCGCGCGCGCGCATGGCCATCGGGGAGGGCGGAGTCTTCGGCGGCGTCTCCCTCGTGGGAACGCCGCCGCCATGCTGCCTGAGAGGCCCGAGAACCGGCGGGCCTGACCGCTGCCCCGCGACTCGGGGAGACCCCACCATAGCGGACCGCGGCGCCCTGAAGGAAGGTGAGAGTCCCGACACTGGGGCAGCGACCCGGGTCGCAACAAATGGATCCAAAAGAAAACAGGAAACAGCATAAGCACTGGCAAGTTAGAGCAAAGCATTGATAAGAAAGGCAAAGAGAGAATTTGAAAAGAAGCTTTCCATGAAAGCAAAAACTTATAATAGAAACTTTTTCAGGTATATTCAAAGCAGAAAGCCTGCAAGGGAGTCAGTTGGACCACTAAATAATAAAGGAGTAAAAAGGGCACTTAGGGAAGAGAAGGCAAACTGTTTGCTTCAGTCTTTAATAGGGATGTGAATCGTTTTAGGACGATTAAAATTATCGTCCGATAATTTTAATATCGTCTTAAACCGTTATGGAACACAATACAATAGAGATTCTAACGATTTATCGTTATAAATCGTTAGAATCGTGAGCCGGCACACTAAAACCCCCTAAAACCCACCCCCGACCCTTTAAATTAAATCCCCCACCCTCCCGAACCCCCCCCAAATGACTTAAATAACCTGCGGGTCCAGCGGCGGTCCGGAACGGGCTCCTGCTACTGAATCTTGTTGTCTTCAGCCGGCGCCATTTTCCAAAATGGCGCCGAAAAATGGCGGCGGCCATAGACGAACACGATTGGACGGCAGGAGGTCCTTCCGGACCCCCGCTGGACTTTTGGCAAGTCTTGTGGGGGTCAGGAGGCCCCCCCCAAGCTGGCCAAAAGTTCCTGGAGGTCCAGCGGGGGTCAGGGAGCGATTTCCCGCCGCGAATCGTTTTCGTACGGAAAATGGCGCCGGCAGGAGATCGACTGCAGGAGGTCGTTCAGCGAGGCGCCGGAACCCTCGCTGAATGACCTCCTGCAGTCGATCTCCTGCCGGCGCCATTTTCCGTATGAAAACGATTCGCGGCGGGAAATCGCTCCCTGACCCCCGCTGGACCTCCAGGAACTTTTGGCCAGCTTGGGGGGGGCCTCCTGACCCCCACAAGACTTGCCAAAAGTCCAGCGGGGGTCCGGAAGGACCTCCTGCCGTCCAATCGTGTTCGTCTATGGCCGCCGCCATTTTTCGGCGCCATTTTGGAAAATGGCGCCGGCTGAAGACAACAAGATTCAGTAGCAGGAGCCCATTCTGGACCACTGCCGTTCCGGACCGCCACTGGACCCGCAGGTTATTTAAGTCATTTGGGGGGGGGGTTCGGGAGGGTGGGGGATTTAATTTAAAGGGTCGGGGGTGGGTTTTAGGGGGTTTTAATGTGCCGGTTTTGCGATTTTACGTTTTTTCGATTTTTCATGATTTTTCATGATTTTTCACGATATTTTACCCCCCCAAACGGCAACAATACGATTCCCTCCCCCTCCCAGCCGAAATCGATCGTTAAGACGATCGAGGACACGATTCACATCTCTAGTCTTTAATAAGGAAGATATAAAAGAGATACTGATGCCAGAAATTATATTTAAAGGTGACGATTCAGTGGAAGTAAAACAAATCTCAGTGACCCTTGAAGATATAACAAGGCAAATTGACAAACTAAAGAATAGCAAATTACCTGGACCAGATGGTATACTTCCCAGAGTGTTGAAAGAACTGAAAAAATGAAATTACAAACATACTATTAGTAAATTGTAAATTATCTTTAAAATCATCTACAGTACATGAAGATTGGAGGGTTGCCAATGTAACACCAATTCTTTTAAAAAGGTTCCAAGGGCGAGCCAAGAAACTACAGGCCAATGAGCTTGAAGTCAGTGCTGGGCAAAATGGTAGAAACTATCAAAAAGAATAAAATTACTGAATGTATAGATAGTCATAATTTAATGAGACAAAGCCAACATGGATTTAACCAAGGGAAATCTTGCCTTATCAATCTGCTATATTTTCTTGAGTGTGTAAATAAACATTTGGATAAAAGTAAGCCAGTTGATCTAGTGTATCTGAATTTCCAGAAGTGTTTGACAAAGTCCCTCATGAGAAACTTCTGAGGAAATTAAAAAGTTCTGGGATAGGAGGCAATATCCTATTGTGGATTGGAAACTGGTTAAAAGATAGAGTAGAGCTAAATGGTCAATTTTCTCAATGGAGATAGGTAAATAGTTGAGTACTCCAAGGATCTATTATGGGACCACTGCTTTTTAACATAATTATAAATGACCTGGAAATGGGAACAAGTGAAGTGATCAAATTTGCAAATGACACAAAATTATTCAAAGTTGTTAACTCACAAAACGAAATGGGAGAAATTGCAAGAGGACCTTGCAAAATTGGGAGTCTGGGCATGCAAATGGTAGATGACATTCAATGTGGACAAGTGCAAAGTGATGCACATAGGGAAAAGCAATCTAAACTATACCTTTACAATGCAAGGTTCCACATTGGGAATCACCACACAGGAAAAGGATCTAGGCATCATCGTGGATAATATATTGAAATCCTCTGCTCAGTGTGCAGCAGCAGCCAAGAAAGCAAATAGAATGATATGAATTATTTGGAAAGAAATGGAGAATAAAACAGAGAATATCATATTGCCCTTGTATCGCTCCATGGTGAAACCTCATCTTGAGTACTGTTTGCATTTCTAGTCACTGTATATTAAAAAAGATATAGCAGAATTAGAAAAGGTACAGAGAAGGGTGCCCAAAATGATAAAAGGCATGGAATGTTTCCCTTGTAAGTAAAGTCTAAGGTGGTTAGGACTCTTCAGCTTGGAGGGTGGCTGAGGGGAGGTATGAGAGATGTCTATAAAATAATGAGTGGAAGGGAATAGGTGAATGCAAATTGGTTGTTTACTCTTTCAAAAAGTACAAAGACTAGGGGACATGCAATTAAGTTATTAAGTAGAACATTTAAAGCAAATAGAAGAAAATAATTTTTACTCAATGCTTAATTAAGCTCTGAAATTTGTTGCCAGAAGACATGGTAAAAGCTGTTAGTGTAGCTGGGTTTAAAAAGGTTTGGTCAGGTTCCTGGAAGAAACGTCCATAAACCATTATTAAGGTGGACCTAAAATCTATTTACCTTTGGGGATTCTGCAAGGTACTTTTGACTTGGATTGGCCACTGTTGGAAACAGGATATTGGACTTGATAGACTTTTGGTCTGACCCAGTATGGCAAATCTTATGTTCTTATATAGGCACCTCAGAGACCTGGTGGAATGAGGATAACCAATGGGACGCTATGATAACAGGGTACAAATTATATAAAAAGGATAGGCCAAGTCAAACTGCTGGAGGAGTAGCACTATATGTTAAGGATGGCATAGGGCAAGGAATCTCTATTGCTAGAAATTCCCTGTGTGATGGGGAAAAGTATAACTTTGGGGTTTTACTACCATCCACTTGGCCAGAATGAAGAGACAGACAATGAAATACAAACATGAATTAGGAAAGGTAACAAATTAGGTAACACAAACACAATAATGGGAGATTTCATTTATCCCAGTATTGGTTGAGTAAATGTCTCATCAGGACATGCTAGAGAGGTAAAGCTTCTAGATGCTATAAATGATTTCTTCATGGAATAGCTAGTCCTGGAAACTATTTTAAAGAACCAAGTTACTCAACATATAGATAGACAAGGTCTATGGGTTAGACTTCTTACAACTTCTTCAACCACTCCATTCCTCTTGGTACCTGGATAGCACTTCCCACCAAAATATCAGTGATGGTATTTTAAGCAGATGAGTACAACTTTTTTTCTTTTTTACTTCTTCCTTCCTCTTCAAGGACATTAATGGATGTCCCTGTCTCCTTAGAACCTCTGCAGATAAGGGGGGCCAAATTCCTCCATCAGGAAAAATTGACATATCAACAAAAAGAAGAGCAGGTCTTAAAAATTCAAAGAAAGGGAAGGAAGGGTGGATGAAAATTCCTTCAAAGAACTTCAAAAATCAAAACTGATTCTCGTTACCAGAAAAGGAAGGATGTCTTCTCCACTCTCTTTTAAACCCAGACTCTCAGAAATTGGGTTTTAGGGGGTCCTCTTTCCCAAATTAAAGAAAAATGAACAAAAGCCAGGAACTGAAACAAAACATTCCAGCCTCCTCAAAAGTTTAACTAAAAATCCACACTACTACAGGGGGCTCTGCCTTTTATAGAAGGCAGCAATCCATCCAGTTCACATGGGGAGCTGAAAACCTGACGATATACTTCCCTCCGCCTATCCTGATGGACTAATCCTCTTACTAGAGACCCAGTAGGGCTCTGCATGTGCTTTGTGGAAAATTATTTCTACTGAAGAAGTTGTTTGTCGAATAAAGCATTTTGTTAGAATACTGCCTGAGAATCAAGAATGATTTGTTTAAATCCAAGTGAAGAGAACACCCCCCTGCCTTGGTCTCTGAAGTATATCTCCCCCACCTGCGGCTGATGGAAGACCCTTCCAGCCTAGTCCCCTGATCCATGATGCCACGGGATTGGGGCTACATAAATGAAAGCAAACTACATGGTCTTGAAAGCTCATTGCAGAGATATTAAGTTAGTCCAACAAAAAGGCATCACTTACAACTTGCTGGTTGTACAAGTGGACAAACATAGCAATCACAATTCTTTGCTCATGTTTATGTCACAAATTCTGGTCTGTGTATTATTTCCTGAGCATTTCCAGTGACCAAGAGCTGGTGACGTCTCATCACAATATTTATCTATCTACATATATATATATATATATATATATATATGACATTTTCTTAATCAGCTTTTCTTCCAAATTTAAATGTCTCATGCACACAGCACATGAAATAGGCAGCTCTTTCTACTGCAATTTAAACCAACTGCTGTATCAAATGTCACCTAACACATAGCTCTCAAAGCACAATCTAGAAAGTACCCTGGGAGATCTTGCATTTATATTTAATTCTCATGAGTCCTTTGAATCTGAGGTCCTGAACTGAAGGGATCTGGCCCTGTCATGAAAAAATAGTTCTCCATATGAGGTTACTGCATTGCTAATGGAATATAAACCAAGCTCTCATTACTAAAAATGTTTTTTCTGTTACAAGATTTGCCCAGACAGATGGGGAAAAGTAGAATAGGTTTATCCATCATTGTCTTCACTGAAGATAAAAAGAGGAATTCAGTTTCCAGTTCTGCTATTCCAGCACCTTTTACTAGCATTAAAAAAATCATAACAAATGGTCTACTCCACAGCTTGCTTCTACCTCTTATTCCTTCAGTTTGCAAACCAAATTACTACCACTACTCAGCTGTTTTTCTGCTCCTGCTGTTTCATCCCTATGTTTGAGCGTGCAAGGTCAAATTTATGCAGGCAAAGCGTAATTCAACTGGGAGATGGTTGGCAGTATTCCTGTAGCACCAGGACAATATGCACGCCATAAATCAGGTGTGCACCAGTCTTATTTCAATGAGGATTACTGCTTGAAGGCTGCTGCAGAAGCTACACTAAATGAGTTAAAGCCTGTATGCTCCTTAGTGTTATGGTGGCTCAGTGAAAAGCCTTTGCAGTTGCCCAAGTTAGGCAAGAAAACATATGCACATGTCAAGAGCCATGCTGAACAGCATCAAGTTCTGAAGATGTAATCAGAATCAGTTTTGACTATGTTTGGTAAAAGCCATTAATTAAAGAGCGGATAATGAAAGTTTCTCCTTCTTATCTTTTTCTTTTATGTTGCTGTTGTTGTGGATGTGAGGTGGACTCTTGCGAAGATCACTGTTTGGTAACCCCCTTAAAAAAAAATCCCTTAACCTATAATTCATACATTTCAGCCTTTCAAGTGTAACCCTTTCTTGGCGGATGGCACATATCTTAAAGGCAAACAGAAGCAAGACAGAGCAGTCGCCTTAGCTTGAAGATATTTATTGGCACATATATTTAAACAGAGCCCAAATCTGGCCAAGTTTCGCACAGCGGCTGCATCAGGGGCTTTTTTTTTTTTTTTTTTTTTTAATCGGTATGAATCCATTTTGCTATATGCAATTTCTGATTTTTTTTATCACTAGATAGGTTTCCAGCAAGATTCAACTCCAAATATTGTGCTTTTTTCAACTCTGCTGTTCAAAAGATTTTGCACAGCAGAAAGTATCTCCACCATAGCTTATTTCTGTGGACTAAAAAGGGGGTGGGTCCTTTCTGTGGGGGTGAAGGCTAACCTTCTTGGCCTAGGCATTAGTGTTTTCCCATGTGTGTGTGTGTGTTATCATAGCTCTTTGGTGCAGGTACCTGAACAGACCAATCGTGACTCACAGGCTGGGTGTTCAATAATATTTTACTGAAACTATAATAATGCAATCAAGAAGTAGAAAAATTAAAGTCCATTTATTTCCAGGTTTGGTAGAAACTTTAGAGTACCAGAGGAGTTCTTCTCCTGTGTAAGTGTCCCTCGGCTTGGGGGTTTGGATTATTGGTTCCCTCCGTTTTGGAAAAGTGAGTATCCCAACGTGGCCAGGGTGTCCTAGCTGTGTGTAGGGTCCCTGGTTCCCACAGTACTGAGGTTCACGTCACCTGTCTTGAACTCCAGCATGTCTGTTGTCCTACATCCCAGGTAAGGGACTCCGATTAGGGGTCTCCAGATGTTCCTCTTTTCTTTGTCTCTCTAATTCAATTTTCATGGGACCTTTCAGGGGGAAAGGCCTACTCTGGAAGCAGATCTTAACTTCCAGCCCTGGCTAAAGAAGGGGGCAGAAAAATAATCCTTCCCACTAGATGGTGTAAGTTAACTTAAATCCAACACACAAATAGGAGGAATGCTGCTCTCCAATAATTATACACACACAAGGAAAGAGAGCAGAAAGGATCATACAGTCCAAGGATTGGTGGTTTTGCAAAAAGGAAATTATCTTCCTTGCTTTTAATGTGTTCAGACCCTCCGGACGCAGCTCCGAGCAAAACACGGTCCGTGTCGGGGGACCTGGTTGAAAACTATGATATATCGCATTGAACTTTTGGAATAGCCGCTTATGAAATAATAAAAGCAAGGAAGACAATTTCCTTTTTGCAAAACTACAAATCCTTGGACTGTATGATTCTTTCTGCTCTCTTTCCTTGTGTGTGGGTAAGTTAACTTAAACCAGAACTCTTGTAGTGGTCTCTGCAACTTCCTCTTGACTGGGCGAGAAAAGTATGCAGATCCCTTCTTCACTCCTAGAGAGGGGATTTCTGCCTCCTAGAAGAAGCAGACCTGGCCAGTCCCAAAAGTATCATAAAAGTAGGAAAAACAGACAAAAACTCTTCTCGGGTCTTTCTTCCCTCCAGTCTTTAGCACAAAGCACTGGCAGGGCTGTGTCTCTCATTTGCTGTGCTAGGATGGGGCCTGTGTCAGAGAGCACACAGGAATACTTCCGCCCTCTTTCAAATCAGAACACACTGCCCCTCTAACTAGGGCTAACCCTCACTCACAGGCTGCCTCTGGGGGGCAGACCTATGTAGGAATGCTGTCTCCACCTACACTGATATAAATCTTAAGGGCTAGGAGCTAGGGCCAATTAGTGGAGACCAAGGGGTCTCTACACAAGATTTCACAAACTTATTTCTGGAGATTCTAAACCTTCAAAGGTGCTGCCTTTTGATTTTCCATTCTGGTTTAAGCTCTTTTCCATGGTATATTCCCAGCCCTGCTTTTTTATTCTTTAATAATGACCAGGGTTTCATTAAAAACAACAACAACAACAACAACAACAAAACCAGCCTTCCAACACTTATAAGTTCATAGGAACATAAGATTTACCATACTGGGTCAGACCAAAGGTCCATCAGGCCCAGTATCCTGTTTCCAACAGTGGCCAAACCAGGTCACAGGTACTGGGCAGGATTTGAAAAGATCAATAGATTCCATGCTGCTTAACCCAGGGATAAGCAGTAAATTTTCTGTAGTCCACTTTAAT
Source organism: Rhinatrema bivittatum (assembly GCF_901001135.1). Taxonomy (NCBI): domain Eukaryota; kingdom Metazoa; phylum Chordata; class Amphibia; order Gymnophiona; family Rhinatrematidae; genus Rhinatrema; species Rhinatrema bivittatum. Next base: position 531,981,748 of record NC_042617.1, read on the forward strand.
AATGGTTTATGGGCTTTTCTTCCAGGAACTTGTCCAAACCTTTTTTTATACCCAGCTACACTAACAGCTTTTACGACATCCTCTGGAAATAAATTCCAGAATTTAATTATGTGTTGAGTAAAAAATATTTTCTATTTGTCATAAATGTATTATCTAGTAAGTTCATTGTGTGTCCCTTAGGTTTTGTGCATTTTGAAAGAGAAAACAACCAAGTCACATTTATCCATTCCACACCACTCATTATTTTATAGAACTCTGTCATATTTCCCCTCAGCCGTCTCTTCTCAAAGCTGAAGAGCCCTCATAGTCTTTAGCTATTCCTCATAAGGGAATCATTCCATCTCCTTTATGATTTTAGTCATCTTTCTCTGTACCTTTTTGAGATAAGGTGAACAGAACTGCACATAATACTCATGGTGTGAAACGAAACAGAGACATTATGATAGTCTCTGTTTTATTCTCCATTCCTTCCTAATAATTCCTTGCATTCTATTTGCTTTCTTGACCGCTGCTGCACACTGAGCAGAGGATTTCAACATATTATCCACAATGATGCCTAATGCTATGACCGTCGGCTGTGGGCAGCCGCAGCCGACCCAACCCAACTCACATCTTACTATACCTGGCCCTCTATTCCAGGGGAGCTCACGGCTCTGGCCAGCCATTGTTGCTGCACTGTTCCTGGTTCTTTTGGCTCCACAGGGCGGCTGGGGCGCCGCCGGCCCATGCTCCAACTCTGGGCGTTCCTAGGCGTGCACACGCGCTATCTTTGCTCTATTTAAAGGACCATTGGCAGGAATCCCTGGGCTGTCCCTTAATGATGACTTCATCACCTTGGAATATTTAAGCACCTCCCTTGGCCTATGCAAACTGACTTGGCAACGAGTTCCTTCACCTCATTGGTGCTTGTTTCCTGTCTCTCCGGACCCGTGGTTCCTGCCTTGGATCTCTACCAGCTGATCTGGACTCTGGCTCGGGTACTCGCTCCTCGGGGGCCTGCTTGCGCTTCCTTCGGGAAACCTAGTCTCTGGGCTTACCTGCTCCTCGGGTTAGCTCCTGTGCTCCTCACCAGAGATCCTGCCTACTCGCTTCTCCGCTCCTCGGGGTTGCCTCAGCACTGTCTCTAGAGATTCCACCTCTATGCTTCCCTGCTCCTCGGGGCAGCCTTCACCTTGATACAGCGGAGACTTTGAGTCTACACTACCCCACTCCTCAGGGCAGTCTCCACGTCATTACACCAGTGACCTTACTCTACGCTCCCGGTTCCTCGGGGCAGTTTACATCACTACACCGGAGACTTTACTCTGCGCTTCCCTGATCCTTGGGGCAGCCCCTACATCATCACCAGAGACTCTGTTGCTGTGCTGTCCTGATCCTCAGGACAGTCTCTGCCTTTCTCCTTTACAGATCCTGTCTCACGCTCCCCGCTCCTTGGGGTCTGCCCAGCGCACCTCTGCCTTGGAGCTTCCTTCTCCAGTACATCGTACCTTCAGCCCTGCCTATAGTACTGTGACTCCTTCAGACTTTGCCTCTCTGTCCTGCTCCTCAGGGCACCTCACAGTATCTCTCAGCGCAGGTACCTGCGATCACATGGAAGTGACGCAGGACGTCCTCACTCTACTGAACTACTAGTCGTGTCCCTGCTGCAGCTGACTTCGTCTCCCAATGGTGAGGACCTAAGAGTCAATCCCCTCAGGTAGTATCAACCTCCACCTCGGGCCAAGGGCAGTCCAGGGCCATTTTGGGGTGTGTAGGATGCTATTTTATAAGAAATTTACACATGCAGATTTGGCAGCTTCCTCGCATATATTTACATTTGCACTTTATCTGGTGTAAATGAGAGTAAACGTCTTTAATGTGAAATACTGATTGGGAGGTCAGTCTGGGTGAGCTGGGGGGAGCTCAGGCTGAAGATCATGAGGGTCTTGCTGACCTACAAATGGACTGGGTAGACTGGTAGACAAATTGGGAAAACTGGTAATTTCATTGACGTGCGCAAGTTGGAAAATCTGTGGAGTTGCATCCTAAATGATGATCTTCATGGACTAAAAGGCTTAAACATAACCCCCCAAAACCCACAAAGAAACCTACGCTCTAACAACGCAGGATTCTTAAACATCCCCACCTTAAGAGACGCTCATCTTTCAACTACACGAGAAAGAACATTTCCTATTGCCTCCCCCAAAATTTGGAACACCCTACCCAAAGAACTGAGGACCCAGCACATCCTGAAAACATTTAAAAAAGACCTAAAAACATTTTTATTCCGCAAACTCTATTCTAACTATCTGACACCTGATCATCCCAGCCCTCAACAGAACTCGCAAGCATAATCCTCCTCTTCATGCTCTCCTGATGTACCCTCCTTTTTCACCCCTCCCTGCTCTCTCACTTGATTCATTAAGTTCATTGAAAATGTTCTCCTCACTATTCTGTTATTCAACGACTAAGAAAAAATGTTTACTGTTCACAATACTCTACTGTTCCCAACTACCATGTTTTGTTTTGGTTTTTTTTAATAATTTTATTTTTCATTTTTTCAAAATACAGCAAGAGTTATCTTACTTCAGAAAAAGAATACAGTATAATAATATAAGAAAAAAGGGGAAATCTCCAATTTTCCAATACCAAAACCTATTATTTTAAACTTCTCAAATTATACATTGCATTCCTCCATTAAGAAATTTTTAAGTGGGGGACAGAAAACTTAGGGAAGTTCAGAGACTAAACAAAAAGAAACATGCATGTAACAAGCATTAACGTAATTAGGTTCCCATATATTACTTGGTTCCGAATTTAGGCTTATTTTAGGAGGGAACTATTACCCTCCTAGCGTTGAGAAAGGATTTTAACTGTTCAGGATATTGAAAGGCGTAGACATCTTTCGCTGATTTAACTAGACATTTGCATGGGTATTTTAAAACAAAGGAGAAACCCATTTCTATTACTTGTGGTCTCATTACCAGAAACTCACGTCTCCTATTCTGTGTAACTGGTGCATAATCTGGAAACACCCGTATTGGTGCCCCACGAAATTGAGTCTGGATATTTCTAAAATAACGTTTCATTATCTCATTGAGATCTTTTTCAACAACAAAAGAAACCATTAATGTAGCTGTTTCATAATACTCCATTGTTGAGTCCTCCAAAAATCTTGTTAAATTTCCTTCATTAACATCAACATTAACATTTTGCAAGAAATTTCTGTTTCTATTTGTAACAGGCAGGTAATATAATTTATTAACTAGCGGAATTTCTCCTTCTTGAAATTTTAAATTTTCAACAAAAAATTTTTTTAACGTAATAAATGGAAGTTCACCAACAATTTTTGGAAAGTTCAAGAACCTCAGGTTTAAATGTCTAGAGAAATTTTCCATAGATTCCAACCTCCTAGAAATAGTAGTAATATCCTTGATTATCTTCACGTTACATTCCTGGTTTTTCTTTAACTCAGTCTCCATAACTACGAGTAAGATAGCTGGATAAGTCTTAAAAGTGTTACTTCTCCATCTCAGTTATATTTATCCAGTTTTTCCATTGATCTAGGCTCAAGAATTGGAGATCAAAGGAAGCAGATAGGACACTATTTTTTGGTATCACATACAGTTGCAAACCGATTAAGAGCTTTCATTAGCAGGTGCAGTCTGCAGTTTCTAACAAGAACAAGAAAATGAATGAATGGAGTTGTTAACATAGCAAGGCAGTGAAGGTATGGAGCAAACTGTCACTGATAATTGGTCTGTGCGACGCTTCTCCCAATATGACTGTTCTCAAGAAAGTGTTACGTTTGGTGGTCCGCAGGGCAGGCTTTTGGACTGCCGCTCTTACCTCCAGCCCTGGTCCCATCGCAACTCCTTTCCCTGCTGGGGGATGCCCCCGGATAAACATGCAGTGAGCCGCCATGCTTTGACACTCTCTTCAGCCACTCCCGCTGATCTGAATGAGCAGAAGGCCCCCGCACTTGTTGCCATTGTCCCCCTGGGGTTCCCTAAGCCACGTGTGCACCTGACTGCACTCCTCTTAAAGCGTCCGTGGTAGGAAAACTTTGATGGCACTGGATGATAACATCACTGGTATGGGCCTATAAAAGGCTACTGCAGACTCCTCTCTTTGCCTCGGCAATAGATTGATTACCTCCAGTAGAGTGATATTGCCTCAGCGTGTTCGAGGTCTTCGTTCCTGATTTCCTGGTTTTTGTCATGGCAGATTCTGGTCTTCCTTCTCAAGTCCTTTGTCTTCGTCTTGTGGTTAGTCCTGGGTTCTCCATCTTCATCCTATGGTCAGTCTTCAGTTCCTCGTCTTCTAGCTACCAGTCTTCAGTGTCTTCTCCTGCCCGTTTGTGCTGTTCCTTGCCTCCCTACCAGCCTATCCATCCCGTCTTCCCTCAGACAAATCTCTGGCTTTGACTTCAGCTTGACTCTCGACTCTGATTGAACTCCGCCTGCCACTGTCCACTGCCTGACTCTGACCACCTAGAATGCCACCTGCCTTGATCGCTGCCTGGCTCTGAGTCTGTCTGTATTTAGCCTGCCCCAAACTTTGGCCTGTGACTCAACTACTTCCAAGAATCTTCACCTCATCAATAGAGGCCCATGCCTAAGTTCTGTCAGCCCTGGCATCCGAGGGCTCAACCTAAAGGGAACGAGGGCTGGCATAGGTGAAGCTCCAGTTTGGGCCTCTGCCACAACCAGCTTTGCCAGCCGACAGTGGGGACCTGCAAAGCTCCTCCCTGCAGGTTGCACCAACCCCACCATGGTCCAAGGGTCCATGCCTACAACAGAAAGCCTGGGAATTTCAGAAGAACTGTTTCAAGAATTTCAAATATACTGCAATCATGTAAAAGTTACATTTCTAATTTATTTTTAGAGTTTGCTATTACTCCCTCCTGAAGCTTTTAAAGCACTACCTAACCCAGTATACGTTAAATCAAGTTTTCTTTTAAATGGTTCATATTTAATATGTTTGCATTTAAGGCAGTAGCTTAACTGAGTCCTCATTTACTTCCACGCATAAATTCCCCTTTCATTTGTTAATGTCCTTTTTCACGATAGGAGCCATAATCAGTAAAGATTGATTTATTAGTTCATTGTCTGTGGGCTCTCATTGATTTTTGTTAGGTCCCTTTCATCTGGTTACAGGATGCTAGATTTCTGCATGCTTGGATAATTGAGTTTGAACTCCTAATGACATTGCTGAACATAACAAAAATGTAATTATACCTTGTGTAGCATGTAAGCTAAACAGGGGGAAACATGAGAGACATATAGACTCTTGACTATCCCAAGCACATTTTTTCTCTTTCTTACTTCCCTCTTTAATAAAAATCACAGGTTATTGGCAAGTTTTATAGTATCTTCTTACTTAATAGTACAAAAGGATTATCAGCTTGGTACAGGGACCATACTTTTTCCAGCTATCTGAATTGTGGATACCTGAGGATGCTGCAACCCACCAGAGCTTCAGCTACTGCCATCCCATGCTCCTCTGATAGCGGACCAGGTACTGGGGAAATAGTAGTTTGTCTTGACCAAGGACAATAAATACACTCTGACACACTAGAACTTTGGCTTTTGTCACCTTGTACTCTTTTGACCAGTGGGCCAGAAAATGCATGCTGTAGGACGAAATCAATTTGACTTGTCAACAAGACATTCCAGCTTCTTCAGGTCAGCACCATTTCTTCTTTGCTATGGCTCCACTAAGCTTCCTGACCCCTCTGCACACATCCAAAACTCGGCTTAAATGTGTTGTTTCTCTCTGTGTAACATCACCAAAATATGTCCCTTCCTTAATGAACACAACACCCAAACCAATATCCACAATCTCATCACCTCTTGTCTAGCTAACTACAACCTATTCCTCACATGTCTCCCATTGAGCTATCTCCACTTCAGTCTATTCCAAATTTACGTGAATGGCTTACCTTCCTCCAGTGTCATTATGACCATGTAAGCCCTTTTCTCAAGTTACTACATTGGCTCTCCATCTACTTCTGCATACAGTTTTGGTTTTTCTTATTCACCTATAAGTTCATTCACTCTGCAATTCTTCATTACTTCTCCTATCTCCCTCTACACCCTTCCTTGTAGCCTCCATTCGTTGGAAATACTGCTCTTATCTATGCTTTGTCCTTCATCACCAACTCTTCGACTCAGTTCTTTCCAATTTGTTGCACCATATGTCTGGAATGCCTTTCTCTAGCCATAGTCATGTCTTGACTAAAAACCTATCTTTTTTAGGTTGCTTTTACATCTTAGACCCTGGATGTCCCGGTCTCAGTCTTGTTGATTTTAACCATATTTATTGTAATAAACACATTTTCTAAAGTTTCTTATTTTGTCTAAAGTTTGTTGTTTCTTGTTTCTTGACTTAAATGTAAACTTCCAAAAAGTTTAAAATTTGATCATAACCGCTCAAATCACCCTTCAAAGAACAATTACAATAAGTTTTTCAGTTGATGACAATATTTGCTACCTAGCCTTGCCACCCGGAAAACCATCTGCTATTAGTTTGTCTTAAAATTGTTCATACATTTCTAGTCAGTACTTTTACAGAGGTGCTACCAGAAAGTTCTTCATGTTTGTTGGACAGGATGTTTAAAATGAGTTTTTACCATGGCTTAGAATGACTGGCAGACTAAGCCTTCTTCAAAGAACTGCCACCTCTCTCTTTCTCTTCCCAGATACTTGCAACTGCATTGACACACAGCTAAAGGAATGAGAAGAGAGAAGAAAAAAGATGAAGAAAAATAACTCCCATTCTATCTTTCCCAAATCCCACTCTTAAGGACTGATTCACTAAGCTTTTTATCCATAGACATTAGGGCCAATTTCCTAAAGATTGCTAACCTCTAGAGTGCTTATTACATTTGTTTAAAGTTTGGTGAATAGTCCCATAGAATGATTAAAAAAAAAACCCTTAGCGAATCAGATCCTTACTCTATAACACAAAAATTAGGTAGACAAATAAAATGAAACCCTTAGCTGGAGGGAGTCACTCTTGCGTTTCTCTGTCTAAAAGTCACAAAGGAATATGTTGCATAGAGAGGATATATTTTGCAAGCATTCACAGGGCACAGATCTGGCTCATTTGCTCACAACCCCAATTTATAGTCTGGCGGTTCACTTCTTACCACCTCACTCTGGCAAGTTGAATAGAACCAAGGCAACCAAAATCAGATGGAAAATGACAAAGTTGAACCATGTACGTGTCAATTGATCCAAAATCTGTATTAATCAATCCAAGATTTGAGACATGCCACAGCATATTCTCCTACACTGAGAAGAAAATGTCAACTTGATCAGAGCATTGACTCTCTTGTTTTATCTGACTGCCTCAGATTATGGCCGTCCATTCAGGGGTATGCTCAGCTCATTAGAGAAGCACACCAGGCTCCTTCTTTCATTGTTCTTGTCTCATAAAAGAACACTGAGCAATACTGACTCCTGCAAAATGCTGCTGGTTGCTTCTCAGTAATAACAAAAAATGATTATGGAATGGTAAAAAAAAACTTATATAGTTTCCTTTCTTGTATAACAAGTTGTATAGCTCTTCTAAATCGGCTTCTAAGCATTTCCTTCTAGAAGGAACACAGTTTAAGGGTTAGGCACTGGCAGACCTTTATATTATGGAGTGCTAAACAGGAAACTTGGCTACTGTCATTAATTAAGCAATAAGGTCTGATGGCAGTTCATCAGTGATGTAAAAGTACTGGAGGATTTAAGAATTTGGAGATAAAAGTTGAGAAAGAAAAGGCATTAGCTAAATAAATACACAATAAATAAATAAACAAATAAATATTGCCTTTTCAGGTCTTTAGCTCACATTAAAAAAATTTTTTAGAAGTCTAAACTGCCATTATAAACTTTGGATCCGATACTAAGTGCCACTTAGCCAGTTACGTTTGGATTTAGCTAACTAATGGGCCGATGCAGTAAAGTGCGCTCAGGGTGAGTGCAATGTTAGATTCCGTTTGACCGCGCATTTTCGACACGCTATTTTTACACCTTATACAATAAGGGGTAATAGCATGTGGAAAACGCGTGGCCAACCCCCCCCAAAAAAAAACTAATAGCGCCCACAACATGCAAATGCACGTTGATGGGCCTATTAGTCATTCCCGCGCGATACAGAAAGTAAAATGTGCAGCGAAGCCGCACATTTTACTTTCAGAAATTAATGCCTGCCAAAGCCAGGAGTTAATTTCGGCCGGCACCGGGAAAGTGTACAGAAAAGCAGAAAAAAAACTGCTTTTCTGTACACCCTCCAACTTAATATCAAGCGATATTAAGTCGGAGGTCCTGAAAATAAAAATAAATTTAAAAAAAAAAAATTAAAAATCTGCCTGCGGCCCGTGGGTTGGAAGACGGACACTCAATTTAGCCGGTGTCTGTTTTCCAAACCCGAAGCTGTCAGCGGGTTCGAGAACCGACGCCGGTAAAATTGAGCATCGGCTGTCAAACCTGCTGACAGCCGCCTCTCCTGTCAAAAAGGAAGCACTAGGGACGCGCTAGTGTCCCTAGTGCCTCCTTTTACCGCGGGCCCTTGTTTGCATACAGGCCGATACTGAATCGCGCGCCCAGGACACTGGCCTGTGCACGCGTTGGGAGAGCGGGCGCTCACTGACTCTCCCGTGACTTTTACTGTATCGGCCTGTAAGTGGTGTAATTGGAATATCTGGTCATAGTCAGCGACTGACATTTAGCTAGCTAACTTTTTATCCAGCTAAAATGTTAGCCAGCTAAGTGAAGGGCTGAACAGAGAATTTCCAGGGGAGGGACACTTGTCCAGCTAATGGGTAAATGTCGATATTGAGCATTATCCAACTTATACCTAGATGTACTAAGCCGCAATGTTTTTTCCACTATCACAGGGGGTGTTGCCTCGATAGTGGGCCCCTCCACCAAAACAAATCACGGCAGTATCGCCACATTTTTTTGTCTGATGGCGAAATGCCATTGTTCCTTTACATGTGATGTTGGCCCCCAAAGCACAGGGCCATTTTCGCTTTAAAGGACCATGCTAACCTAAAAGAATACCCCTAAAAATGTAGATCTGTATGCGGGAGATCCACCATGACCCTTCTGCTCTCCCTGAAGTCATCTCTCGAGGTGGCCTCGACACCCAAAGTAAAAGACAGATGCGTGTAATCATGTGATGATGGGTCCCTCATCCTCTCAATCTCCAAGTAGGCTGCTTCCGCCCCCCCCCCCCCCCCATGCCCCAACTCAGCAATAAATAGTTATACTCCCTCCCCATCCCCCAAATTCATAAAAAGTCCTTGTTGGTCTATAATGTAATCTCATGATGCCTGATTTCTCCCCCGAACCATCCAAGTATTCCAAAGGCATTGGTTTCTAGTGGGGGTCCTTTCCCACCCCATACTTCCAACCTCACCTTCTGCATCCCCATACCTCAAAACCAAGAAATCCCTCCAAAGAAAGGGCCCAGAATGTCCCCTAACTCAGCTGGGTTAATTTATTGACATCATATAGCCTATTCATGAGCTGCTTTGCATGGATTTGCAATATTCATGTATGCAAATCCCATACAAAACAACTTTTGTAATAGGCTATATAGGGGAGGGAATCTGGGTGGGGCTATGCAAAATGTTGCATATATTGCACAACATCACCACGATAGGGCTGTATCACACAATATACACTGTTTAATGTGAATTATAACCTTACAGCGGCTTGATACATCTCACTGTTAGATACGTTTAGGGCTTCTATTTGGCGCTCCTAAAGTTAGTAGATAAACTTATCTGGCTAACTATAAGATAGCTGAGTATATTCAGCAGAGTGGCTGTGCCATTGAATGTCTGGACCTAATTAGCCAGATAGTGGCTCAATATTAGCCCCTCATTTTTTCATTTTTGTCATATAATTATTATTATTATCATTTGTATACAGATGTATACAGCTTTCTACAAAGACATATAATGGACAATCCCTCTTCTTTTGAGCTAACAATCTAGTCAAAACTGGCAGACAAGATATACATCAAAGAACAAATATGAGGCTTTGAGTTAGGGTAACAGAGGCATTACTGAAAAGAATAAAGTAGATGGTTATAGCTGGGGATCAAACTGAGGATCAAACATGATTTTGGAACTATAAGTATTTAAAGAGGAGCTTGGATTATGCATGTTTTTATTGATCCATCTATTCTCAATTAGGGCTGGATTTTATAAATTAGCGCGAGCGCGTACTTTTGTTCGCGCACCAGGCGTGAACAAGAGTACACGGGGTTTTAATGGATACGCGCGTAGCCGCGTGTATCCATTAAAATCCGGGGTCGGCGCGCGCAAGGCTGCCCAAAATCGGCACCCCCCCCCCCGGCCCTATCTAAACCCCCCCCCCTACTTTTGTCGGCAAAGTTACGCCTGCTTCCAGCAGGCGTAACTTTCCGCGCGCCGGCCGGCTGCCCCGCTCCATGTTCCGGTCCCGGTCCCGGGGGCTGGAACTGTGGAGTGAACGCACTTGTAGGCAAGTATAAGAATTCTGAATTTTGAGCAGAAGAGAATGTGGGGAAGGACAGTGTAATAATTTGAGAAGAGGGCTTACGTGATCATAATGATGTGATCTGTAGTCATTAGTTATGCTGCTGTAATAGCAAGATCTTTCAGCAGCAGACCTGCAAGGAGCAGGTTGCAGAAGGCCAAACGGTTGGCGCTAAAAGAATGGATGAGAGTTTTCATGGTAAGATCAGAGAGGAATTTATTGTAGAGACAGCAACAGCACTTTCTTAGCAGTGTTGTGGATGCCTGCAGAGAAGGAACAAGAAGAGTCAAAGAGGACAGCAAGATTATGGGCTGAGGGGGCCAGGAGGATAGAGATGTGAATTGCAGCAATTGAAAAAGCACAAAGGAGGGAGAAGGCTTTGGGGAGAAAAAATAAGAAGTTATCTTTTGGCCATATTGAGTTTCAGGTGACAGTGGAACATCCAAGCAGCAACATCATGCAGGCAGGCTGAGATTTACGAATGGTGAGAGTTCTGCTACAGAGCTGCGAAAGGGAGCTGGAGATCAGCAGGTTAAGGAAGAAATATTTGTTTTACTTTTTATTATTTCATTTTAAACACTGTAAACAAGCATAGCTTGTCAAGAAAAGAATACATAATATTATACCCATCACAAAAATTAAAAGAAAGAAATAAAGGGAACAGACACAAGAAAAAGTACATATTTTGTACTGTACTCACAATGAGACAAATAAAGGGGGAATCTGATGGAAAGGTGGGCGAAGCCAATAGGAAAAAGAAAAAGGTCATTTGAAGAGAGATACAGCCTTTCCACACAGTAGGAGCTGTGTAGTCAAATCATCTCATACAAGTGATAGGGGACCCAGTACTGCTGGATTTCTTAGAATCAAAGCGAATCTCAATTGTGAGGGCGCAGAGTAAACAAATTTAGCATTAGACACAACAAGCAAATATTTGCGGGGAAAACTTAGCACAAAAGTTGCCCCCAGATCTAATACTTCTTGGCGCATTGCTAGAAACTTTTCCCTTTAGTCCTAGATGGCCCTACATAGGTCTGGATAAATCTAGATCTTATAACTCTCATGAAAAAGACCTGCAAACTCATTTTAATGAAGCTTTTGACTGATGATTTTATTGGTGTATAACAACTATGACATGAGACAAAATGCTATATACCAAGTATGTGCAGATTTTCTGACATTTATCTAGCTTACCCTCACCCCGTGAACATTATTTCTGTTGAAAGAGGCCTGCCTCCTCTACATTTATTCCTTGGAAATATTTAAATGCCTCTGTCATATCTCCCCTTTCCTTCCTGTCCTCTGGATTTAAAAGAGGGCTTGGATGTCCATCAGTTCTGACCTTCTCATAATTGCCTAACAAGTATCTCTGCGTGGAAATACAGGGGAACGTAGAAAGGAGAAACCCTCATCAATAGAGAAGCACAGTGGAAAAAAATGTCTTCCTGACCCAAAATATTGGGCACAGCATAACTACCTGCAACAGTATTTTCCCAACAATCAAATCACAACTATGGATCTCTTTGTCCTCCAAACTCTTGTCCAATGTTCTTCTAAACTTATACATCTCTCTGAGACACTATTTTCCAACTTTGCTCATTAATTATACCCTGCTGGTGCCTTCTCATCAGCGAGGTCCTCAGCCATTCCCAAACGTTATCTCTAAACCTCATCTTCCCTAAATTGGAAAATCAGCCTTGCAGGGGGTACCACAATCAAATGCTTTAGTAAAATCCAAATAAATTACATCATTCATATCTTCCATGCCTAGCTTGTTGCTAGCGTTCTTGAAACACTCAGTAATGTTATCGCTGCGTGGTTCACAGCTATCCTGATTTCTTGCCTCAATGTAATTCTTTATACTGTATACGCTGCCAGTTTCGTTGGCCCGCATTGTTCATCTTGTATAAATGTTCATTTGGAGAAATAAACGTGTCAGTTTATTCTATGGTTGTGCTATCGTTTATCTTAATGCTCTGCTTCAGCATTTGAAGGTCTCAGCCATTTGCCCCTTCTAGAAAACTAAAGCATGCAATGCCAAATGTTTGCTGAAAATTTGTTTTGCTTCCAATCATTATCATCATGTTTCATATGTAGCCAGCACAATAAAAGAAGTGCAGTCACTGGGAGAAAAAAAGCCCATTTTTAATTTCATAAAACAGCTTGGGTGTAGGGTTCCAAATAGCACAGTTTGCGCTGTTTACACCAGAAACTTGTCAGTATAAGAAGGTTTGATGGTGATGGAGGGATTTAGCTCTTCCCATTCCATAAGTTGTAATTTGTCTCAGTGATTACATTGGAACCTATGTGACATTAGTATTAATGCTTGCATTTAATTCACATTACCATCTGTTAAATGCATTAATGCAGGTGTTACCAAATACCTGTATATAGCGCAGATTATTTGCATGCATATTAGTGCTATCATGCAGTAATGAAATTTGCATGCAGATGGACCAATTACTTAAGACATTTATGCTATTAGGCTCCTTAGGTATTAAGGTCAGATAGTATATTGAGCATTATCACTTAAGCAGGTTATTGTGGGCCACAACACGGGAAACTTAAGGAGAAGCACTGGAGCCCCCCTCCATCCTGTCCCCCCAGAACAGACACAGCCCATCACAGTCTCCTTAGCCCCCCCTCACTGCCTATAACAGATGAGGCTTTTCATACTTTGGTGTTTGGGGGAATCTGGCTCCCTCCTGCTGACAAAGATACCAGGAAGCCCTTCGTCCTTGTAAGTAACGTCTGGGGTGTCATGTGTGTGACTAGGGGGGGGGAGGAGGGACAGGAAAGTCATGGACTACAAAGGCCTGTGAGACTGCTGGAGTGGAAGGGCCAAGACCACCTTCTTCTGGAGAGGCCATGTCTCTTCAGGAGGCATGAAGAGGCGGAGGTTTGTCTGCACTCCTGGCCCTTTCTCTTTGAGAGGGTTCGTGTGGGGAAACCTGCAATGCAGAGTTACCCTGGCCATGCGCTCTTTAACACGGCCATGGTAATGCAGACCATGCTCTGCATAGCATTAGTTTTTTTTTACATGGGGCATTAAAATCTGATTTAATGCTGGCATTAAAACAGGCAGGTTGCTTGCTGTGTCACATCGGTTTTAGTACTGAGTAGTACATAGACCCCGTCGTCTAAACAAATGATATGTTTTATCAGGGCTGCGTGGCAGCCAGTAGTTAATTGTGACTAACAGTATAACAGGAAAACAAAGTAAAAGGACCACTTTCTCCCTTTCCTGAAACTACAGTAGCACCAGATATGGAGAGTCATACCAATAGTATGTGGATAAAAGGAAAATCAGATGAATATAAAATGCTATGTCTTTTTTTATACCAGACTCTGAATTGAAATGTATCAGCTTCGTGACGTAAACTGTGTTATCATTGTCATTGGAAGTATGGCGGCAAAAGGGCCGAGAAGACAGATAAAAGACTTGGAGGGAGGAGGGAGCTGGTGTTGGGGTATAAAAGGGATGACATGTGTGCAGATACCTAAGTTGGATGAATCCCTACTGGGCAGACTGGATTGGCCATTTTGGGTCCTTATCCGCTGTCGGTACCTAAGTTACTACTGTATGCATGCACAGTGAGCACTGCTACAACTTCTTCCAATTCACTGTGCCCCAAAAGGACAATTTCCTAAGGCATAAGTGCAGGTAAATAGAGATCCAGCTGGGGAAAACTGCCCTCTCTCAATCTGGCTGAAAGCACGTGCGGGGTTCTACATTTAGGGGAGGCGTTGGCGGGGAGTGTTTTGGGCATTTTCAAATCTGCGCACGCCGTTTTCCTTTAACATCCTAAGCCACTCAAAAAGCCGGTGCCAAAGTCTACAGGCACTTCGTACCTGTGGGAATTTTCAAAGTGAACGTGTGCTTGTGCACTCTGTTTGATATCTGGCACAAAGTCTGCAGGTAAAAAGCGCTTGAAGCACAGAGCTGGACAATTGGTCCCCAGCAAGAACTTTGGGGCACTGCTGCCTACGCTGTCACTGTTACAGAGAACAGTTCTGGGTGTAAACTCTCAAAATGAATAATATTCTCCCAGTTCCAGGCTCCCCTTCTTCTCTAACCCTTCCCCCCCCCCCCCCACAACAGCTCAGCATTTCCTTGGAGAGGTCTCCCTCCCCTGAAGCTCAGGGGGAATCCAATCTCCTGGTCTTGTTTAGATTTCAAGTCCTGTCACTTCATTATCAGCGGCTAAAGTCAGAGAGTAATTCATTGAGATGTGAACAGGAAGCCAATGTCATGTCTCACTTGGAGTCTGGGTGGTCTAAGGCCCATTCCTAGATTCCTTTTCACCTAAATACTTAAAGGTTGGTAATACAGTGATTTGTGTGAGGAAAGGAAGACAAGGCACGAGGAGAGGGTGAGAGGTGATGCTGCATACCAGCCTCATTCCAATGGCTAATAGGCTCCATTATTTATTGCTCTAAGGCTCAGACAGTAAAACCAAGATCTGTGCAGGACTTGATTTTATTACTCAAACAATAGTGACCATGGCCAACAGAAAGAATTATACACTGTTAAAGAAATACTAATATTTTTTTTATGTTTCTATGTTTCTATGAATGAATCTACTTCTGTTTTATGGAATATGTCACAGGAGCACACAAACTGTCTACACTGTCCTTACTATTTCACTGCAGATTTGCACGTCCCACTGAACGCAGCTGAAGATTTAGACTGAGAATTCAAATACCCAGTGTGCACTCATTCCAAATATTACATTAGAGTTAGTTTGCACTGACTTCATGAATTCTATTCGCATGAGACTACAGAGGAAGTACCTTTCCCAAATGTCACTCGTTGGAACCCTGGGCCTTCATATCTCTGCTAGAGCCATCTTTCAATCAACATCAACACTAAAAGTCATTAGATGAAAGATATGATTGTATAAGATGTAGCCCATTGGGTCACATGGAGGGTGCACCTATGTTTTAAAGCCCAGTTTAGTGACTCTGAATATTCTGAGCATGCTTTAGGAGGAGATGTAAGCTTAGTGTAAATTCACTGTGTGCCTAGAGAGAAGCATGTGAAGCAGTGCATGTGTGCAGAGGAGAGCTGTGATATACACAGAAACTTCCAGAATCATGGCAGTAGAAGAAATGCCTGGCTCCTGTTGAGGCTGAGGGCTTCTGGGAGGGAGTTGAATTCCCCATCTGTAAGAGATGTCCAGCCTGGTGAGGACATGGAACACTGTGTAACAAGGGGATCCTAACATATACAGAGGGCTATTGCAAGGGATGGGCAAGCAGGGCAATTGCCCTGGGCACCAAGTCATGGAGAGGGGCTGCAATGCTGCCCCTTTGAGTCAGGTCTGTGAATCTGCAAGCACGTGAGTTCAAAAGGGAAGCGACGCGTCGAAGACAACCCTCACTCTGATAGCCGTTTTGTCCAGTGACTTACTCTGCATATACCCAAGGAATTTGTTTCCCATTGTAAATTCTTATATGAGCGGGAAGAACCCCGGAGCCAAGAGAGAGGAGAGGGATCCAACATGTCTTTAAAAAATTGGCAGAAATAGGTAGCATGCCTTTGGAATCCTTGTACTATATCTAAGAGAAGATACTTGGTGATGTATTCAGTAATTCCAGGGATCTCCAAAGTGAACGTGAAGCACTCAGTCCTAATGCTCAGATTTGCAAGAAATGTGTACACTCAAATGTGCCTGTGGGAGCAGCTTTTAAATAACTTTTCCTATAAATACATCAGACCAGTTTTGGAACCACAGGTTTGGAGCTGTCTGCCATCATTCCAGGTTCTGACCAGAATGAATTGCGCTGCCATGGAGAGGAGTGGCCAGTCTTAACTTTGAGTGCTTTGCCCGGCAGGTTCGGTGTGCCATCTGATCAACCACAGACTAAAAGAACCCTAAGATTTTCGAGACTTTCCTCCTAATCACTGACTGCGCACACAACGAGGAGGATCATGTTTCTCCTGGGATCCAGACTTTGCAGGCTGCATTGTTGCCAACACAAACTCAGTGGATTAAGAAAGCAGAGGGTCTTCCCCCCTCTTGTTACAGCTGATGTTATGTCTCTGTGGATCTCCTCTGGGACCCTCCTGCAAAAGGCAGTCCTGATTTAGACATGCTGACGTTCAGCTCCGACTTAAATACATCGCTGTGTTTGTAAAAATAAATAGAGTGGCAAAAGGTGAAGGATGAAAATGTCCAGAATTAAAGCTGTTGCCGATCTGCAGTGTTGCCAGGCCTAATGCAGGCCTGCATGAAGTTTTGGTTCTTTCCCATTCCAAGGTATTTTGGTGTTTACTGCCCTGCACCAGTTCTGTATTTATGAGATTTAGGGCCTCGCTCAATTTGTCTTTTCTTAACATTTGACTGAGAACATTCTTGGTAAAAGATGGAACATCAAATGTCTATAAATAAATAAATACTTTTCTCCTATTCTGTATCTATATGGAAAAAGTTTAGTGAATCAGGCTCTAATCCAGTGTTAGTTTTCTTGTCTTTTTTTTCTAAACTATTTCCTTTATTGTTTTTTGAGGAAACAAGGGTCAACAAGCTAGTAGTAGGTGATACCTCTTTATTGGACAAACTCAATATACCTGTGATCAGTGAAGAAACAGTGCAGTGATGCTGGATTTAAAAAGTACAGAATCAGCTGAACAGGAAGTTGTCTGCATATGCCATTACAGCACAGTGAAGGGGGGGGGGGGGGGAGCGGTGGAGCACAGAAAGTGACAGAGGTGACCATTACAGTAAAAACTTTACAGTTCAAAGAGCTGTATCTGATAATGGATGGGAGAGCCAATATATGGAGCCCAAATATCAAAAACCCTACCTGGTTTATCCTAATCCTTTAATTCCTACGTCATTTTTTCTATACTCACAATGTCCCATACCTTTTGTGCCCATTCTAGTTTGTAGGTAGAGGGAGTTAATCTCCAGTATCTGGCTAGCACACTTCTAACTGCTAGTAACCAACTTTGGATTGAACAACAACCTCTCCTAGAAGAAATTCCCTGGAAAACACCTCTTAATGGAAACCCAGAGATAGTAAGAGGTATATCCTGATTTACAATCCTGGAAATGCAATGTTGTTTATTTTTTTCAGGACACTTAAATTAAAGGACACTTCCACCATAAATGAAGGAAAGAATCAAGCAAACCACAATCCCTCTGACGTAAAGGAGAAATGGAAGGATCACAAGGCCCCAGCTTCTCCGATGCCACCATCACAGTCCCGAACCTGACACACTGCACCTAAGATGCCCGTGCGCACTCCAGCACAAATATTAAAGGCCCTCTGGAGGGAAAAAAGGAAGCGGCTCTCCTCAATGACATAGGTGTGGCAGGGTATTTAAATCCTCACTGCGCCTCCAGCCAATGCCTCAGCAATGGGTCTCTTGCAGTGCTTCTGCTGCAGTACGTGTTACATTATGTTCCTGTTCCAGCCTTGCCTCAACCAGCTTTGCCTCATCCAGCCTCGCCTCATCCAGTCTTGTCCAGCCTTGCCCTCTCCTGCCCTTGCTCAGCCTCTGTTGTGCTGTGTTGTACCTGTCTTCGGAATCTGGTCCAGCCTTCTCTTGTCCCTCAGTATCTCACCTTGCCTTATCTTGTCTATCTTGTGCTGTCTTGTTCCTCTGTGTCTTCTTTGACTTGGCCTAATTCTCCTATTCTGACCTCTGCTTTGGACTTTGATCAATCCCTTGATTGCCGCTTGGACCTGACCATGCCTCGAACATGACTACACATATCTGCTAACTGCCCCAACTCTTGGCCCATCTTTGGACTCTCTTGCGGATCACCCTCAGGACCCTGCTGGCCCCTGGAACCCAAGAGCTCAAGCTGCGGGAATGGGGCTGGTTTTGCAAAGCAACAGCCTGTCCAGATCAGTGAGCATCCATTAGCTGTCAGCATGGGCCCAGTGGGCTCACTCACTAGGCAGCATCAAATGCACCACAGCACAAGAGCTCACAACCCTTACAGTTTGTGAGGCCCTGAGCTCAGCTGACCCATTCCAAGCCAAGACCATTGCCAGATTGGCCCTCCAGGTACAGCAGTAGTAAGACCAGTTGGATTTCTTGACTAGTCTACTCCAAGGATTAACCCAGCAGCAGTTTAATCATGTGACCAGATTACTTCAAGGCCTTGCTCAGCGACTGGATGCCATACAGGCAACAACTACCAGCTTTTGTACCAGCTCCAGTGAATCCTCCACCTGTGGCTGCTCGGACCTTGGAGTCCACGTTGCATCTTCTGCCACCTCCCAGGTATGGTGGCGACCCCCAGGGATGTAGAGGGTTCCTAAATGTATGTAAGATGCACTTTGAACTTCAGGCGGCTTGTTTCCCATCAGATCATGTCAAGGTGACATATATACTCTCCTTATTGGAAGGCTCTGCCCTTGCTTGGGCCTCTCCATTTTGGGAATGAGATGATGCAATCCTTGAGAGTCTTGACAACTTTGTATCACAGTTTCACCTGATTTTTTACAAACCTAGTAATGTCTCATCCGCAGCCAAGGAGTTGCTATGTCTTTGCCAAGGAACTCGTACCGTGGGTGAGTATGCAGTAGAATTTCGCACCCTATCCTCTGAGCTAGGCTAGCACGAGGACAGTCAAATAGCCATTTTCATGCCAGGATTAGCTGGGAGAATAAAGGATGAGCTGGCCAGCAGAGATCTCCCACCTTCTCTAGAAGCACTCATTGCCTTAGCTATCTGAGTGGATTTAAGATTTCAAGAACAAGCTTGGGAGGAAAAGGCTTCCCACTGGCCTAGCCACCTGGCTTCTAAGTTTCAGCAATCCATGGAGCCTACCTTGTACGCCTTGAGAGCTGTTGCCTCTGAAGAACCCATGTAGCTGGGTAGGACCGAACTTTCAGATGAGGAAAAACAGAGGTGAAGACAGCACAGCCTCAGCCTCTGCTTTTACTGTGCAGGGGCATTTTGATAGTCACTGCCCTGGGAAGTCAGAAAAATTTCTGAATGAGGGCCTGATTGGGAAGGCAGTCTTGATCCCCCCAGTCCTTTCTCTGCAGCTGGCAGTACCTGTAAGCCTCACCTTCGGGGAGACTACTATTCGAACTAAAGCATTTCTAGACTCGGGAGTAAGGAGCAATTTTATCTAGGAGCCAATGCTGCGTTAATATGGCTGGCCCACTACCACCTTGACCACAACTTGTACCATCTCTTCAGTCTTGAGCATCATCACCTTGCCTATCACAATGCAGATCAGTCTTCATCTGAAAAGTATCAAGTTCTATGTACTTCCCAGAGAGTTCAATCCTGTAATTCTCAGAATGCCCTAGCTCCGACTCCATCAACCTTCTATAGATTGGGGCACCTGATAAATTACCCACTCTGGCCCTTCCTGTCAGCACTATTCTGTCCAGAACCTGCCTCCAATCTTACTGGTTCAGATAATCTTGCCTAGTCCGCAGGACCTGTCGCCCCAATACACCACTGTTACCAATATACGCAACAAGCAACAACATAGGACCAGGCCGCCTCTTAGCTCTGGTGACTATCTGGATTCCTTACAATCTATCATCTTGAAGGTACAAGCCACTGCCAATAGGGTAGGGGCTGCCCTCGCTCAATGTGAAGACTCATGGACTCATATGCCATGTCTTCATCTTTTCAAAGGATTTCCTCCATTAGAAGAGCATTAATAGGTTGATGCTCTTTCAGAGTTTTTCCAAAACCAAAGAATTCTCAGAACCCTCTTTGGAACTCATGCTAACCTCCCAGTTCCACAGATGGGAAAAGTATTCCATCAATGTTCTTCCTAGAAGTTGAAAACAAGAGGCCTGGGGAGAGGCGATAGAATGGGGGTAATGTTACGTTGGCCAGTCAACCGGCAGCACTCAGCACCACCAAGTCCCTGGCTTCTCCATCACCACTGTCCTTGTCTAAGGAATCTGGCCCTGCCTTGTCTTGTCCGTCTTGCCTTGTCCTGTCCCTCAGTATCTCACCTTGCCTTATCTTGTCTGTCTTGTCCTGGCTTGTTCCTCTGTGTCTTCTCCGTCTTGGCCTGATTCTCTGGTTCAGACCTCTGCTTTGGACTTTGACCAATCCCTTGCTTGCCACCTGGACCTGACCTCGCCTCAAACCTGACTATGCCTGTCTACAGCCTGCTCCAACTCTTGGCCCGTCTATGGTCTCTATTGCATGTCACCCTCGGATCCATCTAAGTCCTCCTGGCCCCTGAAAACCCAAAGGCTCAACCTGCGGGGAACAGGGCTGGTTTAGGCAAAGCTCCAGCATGACCCAGACCAGCATGCTTCTGCCAGCTGTTGGTGTAGACCTAGTGGGCTCGCTCACTAGGCAGTATCAACTGCGCCATAGCACAAGGGCTCACAAGCCTTACATATATGGTATAATATAGGTCCTTAATAGGATCTGTATCTGAGTGCTAACAAGATCTAAGGAGATAGAACAGTTAAAAGTATATTTCCAAATGACAGCCCAAAAATTATCCATATCTTGATGATGCAAAACTTCCTCCCACTATTTAATATAGGTACAAACAGTACTCAGCATTTCTATTTCAATAATACTATTCAGATAGGAGATTAATCCCTGAAGCTTTCCTTTTCCGTACAGCACTTTCTCAAAGCCCAAATGCATATGTAAAAAATATGGTATTCTCTCTGAAACAACCTAAAAATGCCTATTCTCCTAATGTAAACCGTTATGATGGCAAAACCGAATATACGGTATACAAAACATGTTAAAATAAAGAAATAAGTTGGAAATATTGGAAAAATGGAACTTGCTGCCCCAGTTCTAGCTGCACATCATCTCTCATTAAAAACTTTCTATTATCAAAAAAGTGGGCAAATGTTAGTGACTTCATATTAACCCCAAGAGAACCTTCAGACTTTTTTCTCATGTCTCTCTAGTGAACTGCTGAGCAGAAAAAGGGGTAAACAGAAAATAAGAGAAAGAAACATTCCTAAGTGTATACAGTCTCCTCCACATTTTAATTACTAACAGGTAGATTTTAGAAGCATTGCTCACTTAAAAATGGCCCCATGCATGCATATGTGGGCTGCCCGTGAGCAACACGAATTTTAAGAAGCTGCAAAGTACACGCGTACATAGCTGTGCACATGTGAAGAACAAGGGGGTGGAAAAGGGGCAGGGCATGGGCATTCCTGGGTGGGGGGCCAAGAGTTACGCACATAATTTTAGAAAAACCGATCATGGTGCGCATCAGTGTGTTATCTGTGTAACTTTACTGCTAGTTATGATGAGGAGCAAGTCTGGAGATCTCAAGTTTTAGGGATTTTCAAGACTGCTGAACTACCATATATACTCAGGGGAGGGAGGGGGAGGGAGGGGGAGGGAGAGAGGGAGGAAGAGACAGAGAATATTACACTTTATATATCTACCACTGTAAGAGGGGCACTTTTAACTCAGGGTGGGTTTGAATCATAAGAACCTTAGCCAAACCTTTTTTAAACCCAGTTACACTAACTGCTGTAACCACATCCTCTGGCAGTGAATTCCAGAGCTTAATTATGAAAGTAGTGTCCCAGCCCCCACCCCCCTTTCCACCCTTCCACCACCCCTGACCCACCTCCTGCACCCCCATATCTAAAAACAGATCCCGCATCGGGGCCAGGTGCATTACTTTTTTTCGTTTTCAGGGGGGTTGTGGCCCAGGACCTTTTTTTTTTTTTTTTTTTACAATTGGGGGGGGGTGTCCATTGCTATCACTTGGAGGGTGGGGGGAGGGAATCATCATTGTCACTTGGGGGTTGAAGGGAGGGCGAGGGGCCACCACTGTCACTTGACAGAGTGAGGGGTGGGGGATATGGCATTGGGGGGTTCTCTGTCACTTGGGGGGTGAGGGATATGGCATTGGGAGGATATGACACAGGGGGGCAGGGGCCACATTTTATGTTTTAGCTTTGGGGAGGGTGCAAAAGAGGGCCAGGGCCATCACTCACGATTCTTTTTTTAAATTTACATTTTGGGGGAATCAGGGTTGCCTCAATTGATGGCCCAGGTTGAAATGGAGATCAACACTGTCCCCCACTCAACCTCCCAATTTGCTGCGATTATTATTTTTTCCTGCTGCTTTAAATGTGCGGCGGAAGTCTCGGGTCCCATGTTAGGGTGCTGGGCCTCCCTCCTCACATATAATGCATTTAAAATAGGTGTTATTTTATTGCGCTTGACCACCTTCTCAGTTGGATGCGATAAAATATTTACATCAAATTGATTAGTAGTGAACTTATTTGCATGCATTTGCATTATTCATGCTTAAAAATCACAAGCAAAGAAGTTCATTTCAATAAGGGACTGTATCTGGGGGGGGGGAGATGCAAAAAATTGCATACATCGCACAATATATACGATATAACGTGCGTTAGAGCTCTAATGTGGCTTGATGCATCACTCCCATAATGTTCAATACAAAAACACAAAACTTTAGCAAAATGTTTGTACTCATCATTTAACAAAGGAATCAGTTTATAACCCTCACATAACACAGGATCCTTTCCTTTCTTAGGAATTATTGAGACTGAAGCATCATAAAAGGAAGCAGGTAGCTTACCCTGTAATAAAACATCATTAAGAATTTTCACCAAAACTGGGGCAAAACAATCAACCATAGCCTTACACAAGTCTGCAGGTGTACTATCTGTTCCCACCACCTTATTATTCCTTAGACTCGTTATAGCCTTTCCTATTTCCAGTAAGGAAAAAGGCCTACTGACCAAGGTTGCGCTGCCTCATCCAGTTTTTAGCAGCTTCAACACCCCTAATCAATTAAAAATAAAATCCTGATTCACCTGAAAGCTGAGGCGTTCAGATTATTATAAAACTCAGGAAAACAGTGAGCCATTTGACTAGAAACAGTAGTTTCTTTCATCTGTCCAAAACAAATTTTATTAATCCTTCTAGAAATCCTAATTCGCTTCAATTGCCACAACAGTAACTTGGGAGATTTATTCGCATGTTCAAAAAATGTCTTTTTGTCAACCTTAAATAATAGGCTGTGCGGGAGCATTCAAGTGCATTAAGCTGCCCCCTTAACCGTATCGACTGTTGCAGAAAGCGTGCCCTCAGACACGCATATGCTTCTCCTCAAGCAACTACAATTGAGCCTTTCAGGGAGGCAATTTTTTTCCTGGCTGTGCTTCTTAAAAGCCGAGGTTAGAGATATGATCTGCCCCCTAAGAATGACTTTAGCAACATCTCACACAGTAAACACATGGATTCCCTTACTATGATTAAACTGCATATTTTCTTCCCAAGCCTCAATACAAAATCCTGATCAGGCAAAAGATGTCTATTCAAGGTCCAGCATCAGGAGGGATATTCTTCATAAAACCTGAACATGACTGAAGATAAGAAAGGGACCAATATCACAAACTTTTAAGGAGCTTAATACTGTATATCAGATGAAATGAACCAGAAAACAATGTGTGAATAATTGTATTTATTTATTTCAACCCAGGCATCATAAAGCCCCAAATTCTTGTAAGAAAAACTTCAACACCCCGAGAATCAGGTTTATTCCCAAGCCTATTTTTGGTCCAAGCCACTGGGGAAAGTACACAATTAAAATCCCCTCCTGGACAAATAGGACCACTGACATGCAGTTTCAAAACCTGAAAAAAGGAGTGGAAAAACTCAGGTAGACCTGAGTTTGGAGCATAAACATTAGGTATGGTAATATGAGCAAATATCCATGGAGTTCCCCTATGACCACAGCATATCTACTATGTTCATCAAGAACTTGCTTCTTAACAACAAAAGGGCAATGCTTTGCAATTGAGATTGCCACTCCAATTTTATAAGAAGCAAAACAAGAAGAGAAAACTTGATTCACCCAGCCTTTTTGCAATTTTTGATATACAGAATCAAAAAGGTGAGTTTCTTGCAAAAAAAACCTATTGATGCCCCTGCTTTCCACAAATTAGTTAGCAATCGTTTCCTTTTAATCCCCTGTATATTCCAAGAAATCAACTTCAATGCCATGTCATGAGAGAAAAAAAGAGAACTGACAGTCCAAAATGACTGTCCCAGAATATACAATACCATTGCCAAGCTCTCCCCACCATTAAACCCTCCCTCCCCATCCCTACCATCCCAAGCAGCCAAAAAAGCTAGCAAACACCTGGGAATCATGGGAGGAAAACCTGCCCTCTCCCCTTGTTTTCCCAGAATAACAAAACGTCTATGCACAGCAACCATGAGGAAAAAAACAAATACACATACAAAAAAAAAAAAAGTTGGCAGGAAAAAACATTCTCATGGCCAAATCTCAAAATCGTCTTTTTCAAACTTTAATCAAGGAGACGTAAAAACTCAAATCTCCTTGATTAAAGTTTGAAAAAGACGCTCTTTGGCATCCTCCTGCTTGTTGTTTGCCTACGGTTTCACTGGATCGCCTACCCTGCTGTTTTTTGGGTCCAAATCTCAAAATCGGCATAAAAACACAACAGAACCATCAAGAGATCCAATAGTAGACTTAAAAGAGAGAAAAGACCTTGCAAAGAAAAATAAAATGGTATTACACACCATCTGCCCAAAACTATCAAGTATCTCCAAGAAGTTCATCTCTTGTCCTACAGTATCCTGAGATGTCATACTCAATGCTTATGCCCACTGGAGACTTTCAACTCTTAGAGTAACCACTCACCATTCCAACCCTCAGGAGGAGCAGGGTCTCTGTGTCCCACCCATTCTGCTATTAAATTCTTCTACCACATCCAAGCATTCCTCAGTTTCTGTCACGATATGATCTCCATCATACTCAAAAATTAAAGCAAAGGGGAACCCCCCAATCTGTATTTTACAGCCTTATCTCACAGGAAGTTAGTAAGAGGTCGGTACCCTTTCTGTTCTGCAGAGTGGATGGAGCAAGATCAGCAAAAAGTTTGATATCTCTCCTTTAAAACTGAGATGCCCGCCTTTACCACGTGCAGCATTCATCTGCGACTGCTTGTCTTCAAAGTTATGGAAAATATACTACTATGGTTCAATTTTTAGTAGCCTTGGAATCCAGATTCCTAGCAGCTCTATGCGCTCTGTCAAGTTTTATCTCCTTCCTTTCATTTTCTGGTACGTACAGGTGAAAAAGATCTTTAATAATTTGAAAGGCAATCTCAGCTACAGGCTCCAGTACTCCCAGGATTCATACATTATTCTGCCACTATCTATTCAACAAATCCTCTTTCTCTTTAATTAGCTTATTTTCCAGCTCAAGGGCCTTGATCTTATTTTGAAACACTACTTTTGAATCAATTTGTTTCCCTATATTTATTTTATTTTGAATCACCCTAATATCCAGGGATTTCACTTCAGATTTTAACTCAGTCACAGCCTTATTCATGTCCTGCTGCAGCATTTTAATTAGTAAATGGAAGAAATGGCGAGACATTTTAATTTCTGCCACTAATTCCAACATAACAGACTTGGTTACTGGCTTATCGGAAGTTGGGCGTACCATACTGGATGCCCCAGTCCCAATTGCATCCACCATACTGCCACCGAAGTCTTGGTTCTTTGGAGGGTTTCTACTAAATTTTGCCAGCATTTCAGAGTAATGTGGTTTAGTCCCCATAAAAGGCCTCTCCAGAGCCAGATGCTACTCAAAATATATCTGCTTTGACAGCCACTGCAATGAAAAGGTCCCGGGGTACATACAGTCCACACACAGCATTATTGCAGGAACAGCCTTGTCCTCACATAACAACAAAAATAAAACAGCAGTAGTTCGGCAAAGACTCACAATGATCCTCTTTCACATACCAGTACTATTTCTTAACATTTCTATAGCGCTATTTGACATACTCAGCATTGTACAAAGACACATAAGAGGCAGTCCCTGCTCAACAGAATTTACAATCTAATCAAGACAAATATACAGGTCAAAAGACTTGGGAAGCTTCTTATAGTAAGACAGTGGTTAAAATTAGTTAGTTAATGAGGCTGAAGGTGGACAATTAGGTTTAAGATTTAAAAGCAGCCATGAAAAGGTAGGTTTATAGATGGGATTTAACATGAGAGGAGCATGATGTACCAGCTCAGGAAGTCAATTCCAATGACATGGTGCAGCCAGGTGGAAAGTATGGAGTCAGGAATTGGTAGTAGAGGAGAAGGGCATAGATAAGAGTGACTTTTCTGATGAACAGAGTACATGAGGAGGGGGTATAGAGAGAGATAAGAAAGGAGAGGTAGTGAGGAGCAACACGTGAAGGCACAGTTGTAAGTGAGTAAGAGGAGTTTGAACTGTAAGCGGGAACAGATAGGGAGAAAATGCAGTGACTTCAGAAGAGGGGTTACAGTATATGGATGTATATGGATGTTACAGTATATGGATGTAGCAATAGCTTAAGGAGGAGGATGTAGCAATAGCTTAAGGAGGAGGAGATGAGAGAGTGACTAAGCATAGTGGGGTGGATTTTCAAACACTACGCACGCAGTTACTTTTGTTCGCGTCCACCGGCGCGAACAAAAGTACACCAGATTTTATAAGATACGCGTGTAGCCGCGCGTATCTTATAAAATCCGGGGTCGGCGCACGCAAGGGTGGCACATTTGTGCAACCTGCGCGCGCCGAGCCCAGCGCGGCCTGCCTGTTTCCCTCCAAGGCCGCTCCGATTTCGGAGCGGCCTCGGAGGAACTTTTTCTTCGCCCTCCCCCCCACCTTCCCCTCCCTTCCCCTACCTAACCCACCCCCACGGCCCTATCTAAACCCCCCCCCTTACCTTTGTCGGCAAAGTTACGCCTGCTGAAAGCAGGCGTAACTTTGCGCGTGTCACCGGCAGCCCCGCTCCGTCCTCCGGTCCCGGGGGCTTGGTCCAGAGGCCTCGACCACGCCCCCGGGCCGGCACCACGCCCCCGGGCCCGCCCCCGAAACGCCATGGCACGCCCCCGAAATGACACGTCGTTTCGGGAACGCCCCGGACATGCCCCCTCCCTCCCCGTTTTGAAAGCCCCGGGACTTACGCGCGTCCCAGGGCTTTACGCGCGCCGGCGGCCTATGCAAAATAGGCGCGCCGGCGTGCAGGGGTTTTAAAATCCGCCCCAGTGTGTTCAGAAAGGAAAGGACGGATTTTGGTAATGTTATAGGGAAAGAAATAGTACCCTGGATCACCTGTAGACTGATCCAGGATACTCTTTCTCTGATGTCAGCTGCAGCCTCGATTTTCCACACTGCCATCCACACCATGTCTGCAGCCTTGATTGCCCACAGTGCTGCGCACACTGCGTCTGCACTCAACCCTGCTTGGGCCTAGCCGCACTGCCGCTTCCTTGGCTTAGGAGCAGGGAAATTGTGTGTTCACCAGGTGACAATGCATATTGCACTGCCAGACAAAAAAAAATGCCGCATCTTCCCAAATTGCTGCCAGGAACCCCCTTGAAGCTGACTCCTGCAGCCCTGGAGTGAGCATGAACACCCTGCTCCAGATCTCACTGTGAAACGGCACAGGCCGTCAGAGCCAGTCTCTTCTTCCAAAAGACAACCACCACAGAAGTAACTGAAAGTCCTTCCAGCCAGCATATTATAGCATGTAAAAGATGGAAAAAGAAAAAGATCACCAAAAAAACTCCTCCTATACCGTCTTCAAATAACAAATAAAGAGCTATAGGGGAAGGAGCTCAGAGATTAGGCAGCCATTACTCCCTGTGGCTCAACAGCACCGCCTCCCTTCTCTCCCCTTGACAAGGCTGTATTTTGACAGAAGCTAGAAAGCTGCACAGAATAGAAATCCTATAATGACATGGAGTTAAGCCAGTAATAATGCACGTGGAAAAAAAATGACTAAGACAGGGAGCATTACAAAAAAACGCTTCTTCTGGTCTCAAGGGTTAGACCATTCCTACAGATAAATTTCTGTGTTGATGAAGTGCTTGTAGTTCACAAAAACATTTAAACCCATTTTTTATAGGTTGAGGAGAATTTCCAACACTACTAAATCCTCATTCTAATACAAGAACAGACCAGTTTTTCCAGCTGGAGGCTGAAAGCATGGAGGATGGGCCAGCTCCAGCACTGAGGGAGAAATTCTGTTAGCATAAAGATTATCAGCCCCTTGAGATCAAAGTGACCATGCACTGAAAGTCTCTTTTGCCTCAAGAGGTGTTCTGAAACAAAGAAATCTTTTGATAGACTTGGGGCCCCCCCCGAGCTGCAGTCCGCACAGAGGCCTGTGAACTTCTGTTCTTTGCCCTAATTGTCCCTTGGAATGTCCTTCTTTGATGATAGAGTGGAAGAAGTCTGATGGGTTTGCCAAGCACAACATATAGACTGCACAGGGGCTGCTGGTTTGCAGATGGCTGTGGACAGAGTTTCTATTATCGAGCAGTTTACAGTTCTCCTTCTTGGCATTTAATGGCAAAAAGAAAGTGTATCAAAGTCATCATCCTGTCTGAAAGCTCACAGTGTTTTTTGCTGGATATTTTGGTGCCTAAGATGTTGGAGGCTCCCACAGAATTCAGAGTGGTTCCTGCCAGATCTTGGCGAGCTAACTACACACTGGCTTTACTCAAAATAACAAAATGACCTTGGGAGACAGGTATTGAAAAATAATATGCAATTCAGTTACAGATGAGCTTAGGGTCAATGAGGTAAATTTTCAAAAGCTAGTTGGGTTTATGCATGCAAAAACCATATTACTGCTAAACAATGCAAACAAACTAGATTTGTAATATTAAAACATTTTGCACATTAAACCATTATATAAGTTTATACACGCAAAAAAGAGATGTAGTGGGGAATTTAGGGGGTATGAATTACAGATCATACAGATTTTCTACGCATTCTACACATAGACATCACCATGCTTATGGGCATAAATTTGCACAAAGTATTTGTGCACGTAATTTTCAAAGCCATTTATGTGACTCCTCATAAAATTGCACAGGGTTTGTGTGCCAAACCCAATTTCACACATACTTGTATGCGCACAAAAGACAGGCATTCTCAGAGGCAGAGTTGAGGCATCTTTCGGATTTATGCACTTACTTTTAATTTTAAAAAGTATGCATGTAAATTAACCTGCACAAGTTACACTACAAGGAACAAGTGTAACTATGTGTGGATTTGTTTGTGCAGGTTATTTGAGATCATTTTCAAAGTGAACTTATGGGCATAAGTAGCACTTTATCCAGCCACACAAGGCCGGACAACTTTAGACCTGCTCTGAAGCAGGTGGAAACATAGCACAGGTACATCATGTAGTACAGTAAAGCTTTTGTACCCTGCGATACTTTTGAGAGAGAGAGAGAGAGAGAGAGCCTCTGGGGAGGGCCTCACTATGTGCACCTATTTATGTCTCTATAGGAGGGCCCCCTAATAGGTCGAGGTGAGCTGTTGGTGGTGGTTTAGGGTTTAGGGGCCAGTTTTACATGCAGAGTAAGACATACAAACTGCATTTGGAGTGAGGCTTGATGGTACCCTGTTATAGAGTCCATCAAGCTAGGGCGAGAGAACATTGTAGAAATATCATCTTTGTAAGACTTTCCTCACTCCAAATGACATTATGTCTCACTCTGTAAGTAAAACTGACCCCTAAACCCTCAACCACCACCAACACCTCACCTTGAGCTATTAGCTGGCCTTCCTATAGTCATATAAATAGTTGAATACTGTAAAGGTCTCCCCAGAGGCTCTCTCTCTCTCTTCTCTCTCTCACTCTCTCAGCACAGAAATGGCCAAAATTCAATTCACAAAATTTATTACAAATTGGGGCAGATTTTCAAAGCCTAAACGCGTAAATCCGCCATGGGGGGTTACGCACGCCGGGCCTATTTTCAAAAGGCCCAGTGGCGTGCGTGCATAAAGCCTCGGGATGTGCGTATGTCCCGGGGCTGAAAAAAGGGGCAGGGCGGGGGCAGGGAGGTCCGGGGCGGGGCCGGAGCTTCCAGGCACAGCGACCATTTTCCGTTGTGCCTGGGATTGCGGGCCGGCCATCAGCCGACGCGCGCAACCTATGCCTGCCTGGAGGCAGGCATAACTTGTAAAATAAAGGTAGGTAGGGGGGTATTTAGGTAGGGCTGGGGGGGTGGGTTAGATAGGGGAAGGAAGAGAAAGGGGGGGGGGCCGAAGGAAAGTTCCCTCCGAGGACGCTCCAATTTCGGAGCAGCCTTAGAGGGAACGAGGAAAGCCATCGGGGCTCCCCTAGGGCTCGGCGCACACCTTTTGCGCACCGACCCCGGATTTTATAACATATGCGCGGCTGCGCGCACATGATATAAAATTGGGCGCAGATTTGTGCGTGCCGGGTTGCGCACACAAATCTACGCCCGCGCGTAGCTATTAAAATCCGGTCCATTGTGTTACAGCCATTTCAGGTGTATCGCACATGCCCATTTTCATTAATCCCGCCCAAACCCCTCCCTAATCCTGCCCCTTCCAAAAATTTGCATTTGCGCCATGTGATAGTACAGTTATCACATGCGTTATCGTGTGCGTTAATGCCATAACACATTTTGATGAATGACCCTGCTAGTCGGATATACCTGATATTTGGTTAGGTTAACCGGATATCTCAGCCCATCTCTGGAATGCCCATGAAATGCCTCTTTCTTATCTGGTTAAATTATAGCCAGATAATTATATTGTGGCTCCCAGCCGCGGCAGGCTATGACCGGTCCCCCCTACCTCCTCCGTTGCTGATCGCCGCCACCATCCGATGCGGTGCGCCCTGCTCCGGGCAGGCTGACCGTGGCCTCCCACATGGCAGCAAATGCCTTCCTCTTCCGACCGGCGGGGCTCTCCCTAGGTGCATGGGGGTGGGAGACTCCGCCCTTTAAAGAGGCCGCAGTGGGAAACCTCGGCTCAGCCCCAATGGATGACGTCACTCCAGAGGGGTATTTAAACCCCACAGCAGTCTCCAGCTCTTTGCCTTTGCAACAGGTTATCTCCTCGGAGTGCGAGTTGCTGGTCCAGACGTCTCTTGTTCCTGTTCCTGCTTCTGATCCTGGTTCCATTCCTGCTCCTTCTCCAGTCCTTGGGATCTTGAGTCCTGTCCTGGCGTTCCAGTTCCTGCTTTCCTGCCTGTGCCTCTGTTCCTGACCCCGGTCTCCTCCTCGTCCTCCAGTTCCCGTGATTCCTTCCTCAGCTTGATCTCCTGGTTTGACCTTGGCTTGTCTTCTCATCTCTGCCTGTCTGCTGCCCGTCTCGACCCTTGGCCTGGTACCTCGTCCTTGCTTGTCAGCTGCCTGCCCCGGATCCTCAGATTGGACTTCGTTCTGCACCTTCGCTGCCTGCCCTGACCCGGACCTCTGGCCTTGTCTTCATCCTCAGCTTCTCCGTCCTCGGCGAGTCACCCGCATCTAAGTCCTGCCGGCCCCAGCACCCAAGGGCCCAACCTGTGGGGAATGAGGGCTGGTATAGATGAAGCTCCTGCCGGGTTGTCCTCACCAGCTCCACCTGCCGGCGGCGAGATCCATTGGGGGCAATCCCTCAGTGGTCGTATCATCACTCGTCCCGGTCCAAGGGTCCACAATCATAACAAATTAGTTATCTGGTTATAATTTAGAGGATAAGTGACTGAATATGCCACATTAGTCATTTAGACAAATAACTTGTGAGTTATCCATCTAAATGGCTTTTGAATATCCACCCCAAGTTATTTTTAAAACTATAAAATTCTCCAAGTGGAGTATTTGAATTTATGTCTGAACTATATTTGCAAGCACTCAGACTTTAAGCACAAATGATTATTTCTGCAGTGCTGTGACACTATTAAAATTAATTGTGCAGATCTCTAAAAACTTGAAAAGTATTTGAGATATCTCCAAAAAAAGAAAAATCAAGAAACAAATGTATTTCTTCTTGCAATCTCCCATAAATAAAGAGCAAGTATATTCAAAGAAAGACATTATATAAATTTAACTGTGGTAGTACATAAGCATTTTAACTATTTCATACTTCCTAATTAATTAAACATTATCTGAAAAATCTTTTTCAGTGTTACAAGGTCTGCAATCAACCACAAACACCTGGAATAAAAATATAATAAGTGCCAGTGAATTTCCTTCCCACCTGCCCCGCTACCTCTAACTATGCCAGCCGGCCCTTCTTTATCACCATCTTTATATCAAAAGACTGAGACTATGGATCAAGAGTGAAGGCCATAGCTTAGGTGTAACCCTCTTCTCCTTTTCTGGTCTAGAATCAATGACGACCCCCCCCCCCCCCCACACACACACACACACACAATTATTATAACTCTTGTGTGGTGGAAGAGGAAGAGTCATTAACGGCCTCTCTTTCCTCAGGGGGAGGTGGCGGGACAGCGAGAATCTGTAAACAAGATGGCCCTATCCCCTATTATTAGACTAATCAGATAACAAAGGGGCGAGTCAGGAGAGGAGTGGCAAAGAAAACAATTGGAAAATAAGCCAGGCACAAATGAGGCCTGTCAAAAAGAAATAAAAGGAACGAAGCAGAAGAGAAAGCTGATATATGTAAGTGAGTAATGCATTCAGTTCAGTCTCATAATATAGTCTTAACTCTGTCCTTGTTGCATTAAAAAAATGTGGGTCCATAAAATAAATAACCTTCAACATAAAACAAAGGGCAATCCTGTTTACAATGTCCAGTTGAAGACAGTTTCTTCAATTTTACCCAAGCTATTTTTGGATAGTCACCTTATATTTTTTATACAAATTTGTAATCGGATGAGTTAAAGAAATGATCCACTCGAAATTTCTATTCATGTCTTAATACAGGTACAGTAATACCAATTCTAATATTAGTCTGGCTGTAATAGTCCCACATACCTTGCTGGCATGTCGCTATAATTTAACAAATACGTCTTATTCATATCCCGCATAAAAAAAACCATTTACCAGCCCAGTGTTGAAAAGTTGCAACTGAATTGGCTCTGGAAAGCTAGATTTCATTACTGGGGTGCCTGACGCCTATCTCCCCATCTGCCAAGTATCTCTAGGTGTATCTTACTTAATTCTGAGCGTGAATCTAAGTGCACCAGACCACCAGGGAAATGCCACATTTCCCTGCTACAGAACTGGGGACTAAGTCTGGGGTCCAACCTTCGATAGTCCCCTGGAGCGAGACCCTACAGGATGTGTCCCCTCTTGTGGTCTCCTCCATTCTTGAAATCCCCCCCACCCCCCCTCTCACAGGGTGACAATTGGGGTCAGAAATCAAGACACAGGGCAGTTAACATGGGGATCCTAGGAGCTGCAACAGATTCAGCTGTCCAGAGCAATGCACACTTAATGAAAAATAAAAGAAGAAAACTGCCAAAAGGCACTAGTGGGACAAAACTTCCTGGAGAATTGAAATTCAGCGGAAATAACCAGTTTCAGCTGAAAAGTCAACCAGACAATAGCATGACAAGACTTCTAGATGGAGCTCTAAGTCAAAATACTAACACCTTACTGAGTTCTAAATCAAATACTAACAGCCTACCAGTTAATTGTACGATTACTTAACTTTATATAACCAGAGAAAAATACAGATAATACAACAAAACCCTTACGATGGGATAAAAATGTCAAAAATCAGTTCAAAACAGTGAGGGAAGTGCAGAACCAGGTGGAAAGTAGAAATATAAGAATAATAAACGCTCACATGTTATCTGCGAAGTCCGCTACTGTTCCCAGCCACTGCACTATTTGTGGAGGGGCCCTAGTGCATCTGTGGCCAGGCTGAGATTTTTCCCCAGCCTGAGGGTAAGGCAAGAACCACACTCAAGAGCGATGGTAAGGCTTTATTTGCTGCAAACAGCATAGGCATATATACATGTAGAGGCAATGGAGGTTGTTTGAGGTCTGTTACTTAGCACAGTGGTTAAATTGAGAAACAATACAATGGTGGAATACGGAGATCTCATGGTTATTGGGGACCATCCAAAGTATATGTGCCTAGAGTCAGAAGTGCTGACCTCATGACCCAAGCTCTTCACAAAGTTCCTAGCAAAAAAGAAACCCAGATTGCCACCTACCTCAGACCCTTGCCTAGCCCTGGACCTACGCCATTCTCCAAAAGAATCTCAGCTAAGTCCCCTGGAATCCTAAGGCTCAACCTGCGGGGAAAGAAGCTGGTATAGGTGTAGCCCTACATCAGTCGTTTGCCAGCGGACCTCCGCCAGCTGTCCGTGAGGACCTACGGGATATGCCCCATAGGCTGCGTCAACCTCAACACAGCAGCAAGGGTCCAAACCTGTTACAGCAGAAGTAGAGATACCAGAGTAAATCTATGTGTGGCCATATGCATATATGCCGCCATGCACAGATGTTTGAAAATTATCCTTCCTGGCTTGAATCCTACAGTAACATTTTATGAAGATTGAATATTTCTACTTTGAATGCAAGTATCATGACAAAAATTTATTGTAGGTCTCAAAATGTCAATGACCTCAGTCATTGACATTTTGAGACCTACAATAAATTTTTGTCATGATACTTGCACTCAAAGTAGAAATATTCATCTTCATAAAATGTTACTGTAGGATTCAAGCCAGGAAGGATAATTTTCAAACATCTGTGCATGGCGGGCATATATGCATATATATATGCATGGCGGCATGGCGGCATATATGCATATATGCCTATATATATAAGAAAAAAAAATCATCGTGATGTGAGAGACACCCATAGCAAGCGCCTGCGTAGTTTGCTCTGACCTTTATTAAGCCATTCACTTAAGATATACCATTTAAGCATGCTATGATTGCCCTTGTTTTTTCAACCCAATATACGGAACTGCATATCCGTCAATACTAAAAGTTGGGTGTTCGAAATGCTAAATTGGCTTGGCTTCCGCTGCCCCTCAACGTTGGATGTTAGTTGACAATGAAACTGCAGTGAGATCATAAGGTCTTGGTCAGCCTGCTAGGAGGACTCGGCGCTGTGCTTTTCTTGACCCCCTCATTTTAAAATTG
Source organism: Rhinatrema bivittatum (assembly GCF_901001135.1). NCBI lineage: Eukaryota > Metazoa > Chordata > Amphibia > Gymnophiona > Rhinatrematidae > Rhinatrema > Rhinatrema bivittatum. Next base: position 532,017,114 of record NC_042617.1, read on the forward strand.
TACATATTTCAGCAACCTTCTAACTGTTATTTGCCATTTGCTGAAAGACATCTTGTCTTCAGTCAATAATGTTTTGACTTCATTAGGCAAGGCAGAGTGAGCTGGAGGTGCTGCTGTACAAACAGCGGAGCAAAAGATTCATCCGGAACAGAGAGGAAAAATTCACTTACGCTGCACTCACTTACTCCTTTCATGTACGGATGGGATGTGAAGGAACCTTTCCAGGAGTCATTTCAAAATGCAAAGAACCAAAGATGGAAAGATTTTTCATGTGAAAGCTATCTGAAATATATATTTATATGGATTTTCTCCTCGTAAGTTTTTCTTTTTGTACCCCTTACTAATTTGTTTATAATTTTGTCTTAAACCTTAAATAAACTGTATACAGTTTGCTTTTCATCATACACGATAATGCGGCTCTTCTTACTAGCATCTGAAAGAAAAGATGTATTTCTTTGATAAATTTCTGCTATTATTGGCCCTGGAATGCCTGAATACAGAGTATGATAGCAAGCGTCTGACTCACGGATGTATATATCTGTGATTGTTTCTCTCTTTTTTGCTGTCTTCATTAGGCCATTTTCTTCTTTCCAGTCTTCCTTTGTCTCTCTAGATATCTTTCTGTCTCTCTCTTCCCATTTTCTCTTGCCCTACACTCTTGTCTTTCTCAGTTTAACTTTTTCTCAATTCTTTTCCCATCTTCTTATTTTTCTCATTTTCCTTTCCATGTGTAGGATCCCTTTGGGTTCCCCACTAAGATTAATGTCCTTAGCACAAGTACAGTTATGCCCCCCCCCCCCCCATCGTGGGAGCCTAAGAGTGGAATAGAGATCCCTAGTAACAGAGAGAAACAGCCTGCAGGCTGCAGTTCAAAGCAGGAGCTCTCATCCTGGAAATAAAGAAATGTTTAGTTCCACAGGATAAACAAGGTGAGAACCCTTTCATTTTAAATAGAGGACTTCAGTACTCAATTTACAGAGATTTTTCTGGAATCAAGGCCAAAGGAAGGATATTAAGCTCCCTGTTTTGCATATATGCCCCTTCCCCAAATTACCTTTCAAGCCCAGATGCCACCTCCCTCCTTGAGATTTTGATAATCAAACCCCAAGAAGCATGATGACTCCATCACCATCCATCCAGGACTATTCTGTAAAACATATAATTGAACATAGGGAGGTCAATATTCAGTAAGCTGGTGAATGAACAAGTTTTCCAGCTATAGATAGCTGGATAACTTGTCCCAAATATTCAGTGGGATAAACTTCCCCAATTAAAGTTATTTGGCTATCTATGGCCAGATAATTTTAAACCTAACTGAATAATTTTTTTTAATATTGCTGGTTAGGATAACATTTTCCGGCCTCATGTTGCCAGCTAATTTTCGCCTTAACGGTTTTATTCAAAAGAATATAGCCTATAAAGATCTCCTAATGTTAACGTGGGCCTTACCTAACACCACATTGAATCTGTATTATTTGCATGGCATTATTGTTGTCCATTCGGTAACCATAACGCACATTGCAAAAGAATCAATTAGCTGAAAAATGTATGTTCATCAGCTCATTAGATTTTTTATGCCCCCCATCAGCATCCCCCTTCCACCTCCTGATGCCCCCCCCCCCAAATTAAGTAAACAACATTGATGCCCCCCCCCCAGTTCCCCCCCACTCAAAATATGACCTAGTCAGTGCAACCCTCCAAATATCCCCCCAACTCCCCGAAAGTCATAGTTTCATTGTCATGATGGTCCCTTGAATCCCCAAACTCCTCCCAACTCTCACAAACAGTCACAGCCTAGGTGTTACTGTAGTCCCCATGGACCTCCCCAACCCCAAAAGCAGATGCAGCTCCCCTGAAAATTGCACAAGCCTTTCTCAACTCACAACTCACCATCAAACACCCCCAAACCGTGCTTTAAATTTCAGGTTAGAGTGTTCTGCAGGACAATTTTGATGTTGGCACCATGATGAAAGGGGTTGAAAACTGATCCCCTTTTACTGGCTTACCTGGAAACTTACAATTTCTAGTCACCCTGAGATTTTAATTGATTAGGCAGGTGCCAAGGGGGCAAGAGGTAGTGAGGGTGGGGGTGGTATGACACAAAGTTTCTCCTCTTTCATATACCACTACTCTAACACCTCGCCTGTCCACTCTCACACATACATGCTCATTTTCATACAATTACTCACTCACATTCTCCCACATTCACATTTATGTCCACTCACACACACTCCCCTCCTCCACACATGCCCCTTGTACATACACTCTCTACCCTCACTCTACATACCCCATACCTACTCACCATATACCCTCTTCCCCCCCCCCCCCCCCCCCACACACACAGCCATACCTACTCACATACACTCCCTACCCCCAACACACCCATAATTGGTCATACATTCCTTCCACATCCATATTCACTCACATACTCTCTCTCACCCTCCCCCCATACACCACCAAACCCACTCACGTACACTCCACTCCACCCCACCCCACCCCATTCATTCTCTCTCCCCCATCAGAATCTGCCAGCATCAGCAATCTCCTTCTTAGGGCTTCCACTGCCAATGGAAATCCTCCTCAGGACCAGCTTTAGGCCAAACCGGCGCTCTGAATGACAATTGAAATTGGTGCCTCCCTCTCTCCCCCTACCTTGGAAAAACATACTGGCTCACTTGCCACCACTGTCTGCAGGCTCTTCAGGAGATCTCTTCTCCCTTCCCCCACTGAAGAAAAAAGAGCCCTTATCGCAAAAACCCCTGGCCTGAGAAATTAAAAAAACTGCTTCTTTTTTGGTGTAATCTTAGCCACATCTGGAAACATCCTAACTTTGCCAGTCAGAAAGGCATATCCCTACATTTGAACATTAAACATAGTAGCCAATCTCTGTCCCAATCCAGCACCAAATTCAACCACCAAAGTAAGAGGGATTTGCCAGATTTGTTTCTGGTTTGTCCAGAATCGAAGGTTAAATCCAAAGTATCAAAGGACGATAAGGTAGAACTCTGCAACTCCTCACCCTGTTCCTTTTTCTTAAAAGGTGACAGACCCCGGATACTGGGGGAAACTGACTGGAGCAACATTTTCAAAATTTTTATCAAGCATCTCCTAAACATGATAACCGCCAAGTTCGAAGGCTGTTTTGGAAAATGAATCAGATGCAGGTTTTCTGTGCTTCACCACATTTTCCAATTTCTAACCTATATCTTAGTATGCAAACAAAATAAATGAAGCTTGAACTCATTGGGTTTTCTGCATCTTGAGCTCAAGAGAATCCAAATATTTTTTTAACATTGCAAATACCAATCTCATGGCTTTGGGTTTTGCTAACTATTCCAGAAAAGCATTAATGTGACTGGACAGAGATTTACCAATATCTGCCATGGCTTCTCAAATTGTCAAAGTTAAACGGTTTAAGGCATTCCAGAATTGTTATGGCCACTTTTTTCTATGGGCAATCGAGGCGGTTGCCCTCGTCTCCCTGCATAACAGGGGACTTACCACAATATCTTTAAAAAAATGCTGATGTAAATGCAATATCTGTCGAGTTTTGTCAATAACTGACAAGTTCATAAGGATGGAAAAAATAAAAGGGGGCCCATCAAGAAAAAACTGCCCAGGGCACCATAAGTGGTTACAGCAGCCCTGAGAGTTAACCTAGAAAATTCTTGAAAGAAGCAGCCATTAGAGACAAACCCAAAGTAGAATGTAGCAGAACTCCCATCACAGACACATCCCATTACTCCTGTCTCAAAGGAGAAAAATCTTCTGGCTTCCCCTAAACTCTCCAAACCAACCCGTAGTGTTGCCGGCTAGTTAGGAACCTGCACTGCTGTCATCCCCTCCTATTGCTCCAGCTGCCACAATCTTATCAGTAGGTGCCAGAGCCAAGGGAGCACCAAGCATGCTTTCCACTGTCAGAGCAGGAGGAGGAAACCGGAGTCTCTGCAGATATAAAGGCTGTTTCCAGGGGCATTCCTGTCCCTACCGATAACCTCCAAGGCACATCTCTGGAGGCAGGAGCCAGGAGAGGCCTCCGGATCACAAACTGATCTGTCAACCTGATGTCAATGGGAGACCTGGGCACAGATGACAAGATCCAGGACCTCCCCTTTTGTTTAATCAGTGGTAAGCAGTTTATTGAGTTTGGAAAAGGGTAGAACAGGAGCCTGAAATAAAGGACATCAAGTGCCCTCTGCCATCTTGGCATCACTAATGAAAAAAGGAAAATCACAACATAACTGCATTTTATGATTCCTGCCCGCGGAGTTTCCCCCACGAGCAGGCCTCTCACCTCCGTCCTGTGCTGCTTCCTTGATGTGGCCGGGAGGAAGCCGTTGTGGGCCACGCCGCCTGACCTCTCCCTTGTCCCGCGGCAGGGAGCAGCTGGAACCGCCACTCCTCCGCGGCTCGAAGCGACGCCGTTTCCCTTCTTCAGCGGCCAGGAGGCCTCTGCTGCTGCCCACACTCCCGCAGCCGGACCGACGCGTTGGGGCCTTCACTCACAGCAGGGAGCTGCGAGTTAGCCTGCTTTCAGCGGCTGGGAGCCACCAACACCTGCCCCGACCTTGCTAGTGGTCTGGGGCTGCCCCTGGGCTCTCCCTTGTGGCAGAGGACACTGCTGATAGTCTCTCCTGCTTCTGCCTGCCTCTCTAGGTACGTGGCTATGCCTCCTTACCAGATTTAAAGGGCCAAACAGCCGAATATGCCCTAGGCCCCACCTGATGACTGTTTCCTGTCTTAGCCCTATAAAGGGCTTCTCCAGCACTTCTGCCTTGCCTTGCATCGGAGTTCACTGCTCCTGGAAGTCTTGTCTTCCAGCGCTCCATCAGGTCTTCATTCCTTGTTCTTCGTTGGAGCTCCATGTCCTGCGTCTTCGTTTGGTTCCTGATTTCTTCGTGGTTTCCTGATGTTCCATGTCTTCATGTTCCGAGGGTTCCTAGTCAGGCTTCCTGATGTTTCACTTCCTGATGTTCCAGACTTCCTGATGTTCCACTTCCTGATATTCTGAAGTTCTGTTCCTCCTTCACTTGTTCTGAGCCCTCTTGACCCTCCAGCTCCTTTGGTTCTCCAGATGACACCTTGTTGGGGGTAAAATCATCTCGTCAGTTCCTGTCCTCGTCATTGGAGTCTCGTCTCAGCTGGATTCCCTTTCTGTGCTTGTCCCGCTCTCCGCGTGGTCTGTGACCAGCCTCTCCAGGTTGTGTAGGGCACGCAAGTAGGACAGGGTGGTCCGTGACCAGTCCATTGGGTCTGCCCATGTCAGTGGGCTATGTAGGGACACCTGAGAGACAGTGCTAATGTCTGAACCTTAAAAGCTCCTCATCTTGTCCAGAGTCTTCCAAGCTCCTCATCTCATCCAGAGTCTTCTATGTCACAAGGCCTTCATCTGCCCTCGTCCTCAGTCCGGGCCTGCTGCTTCTTGCCGATACCCAGCAGCAGGTCCGAAAGTGCTGGGAACGGTCGGAGGACTGTTCAATAACCAACATTGCGTTGTTGGCCTTCCAGAAGCATGCAGGTCTGGTAGAGGGTCAGACCTTCAGTGTTCACCCATGCTTGGACACGCTTCGCCTACCTCGGTGCTGCTCTGGAATCTTCTGGGGTCGTGCCGAGGCCCAAGGGCACACAATCCCCTCAAGATGGGACCAATCTCCTAGCATTCCCAGAACACTGCAAAGCATAGAAGGAGGTAGCACATGGGTTCATCTTCCCCTGAAAGCATTGTTCTAAGCCCTAGGGCATTTTTTCCTGTAAAAAAAGAATGATTTTATAGACCCTATGGTAGCTAGTAGGTTGAGCTGTAAGTTATAGAACTATCACTCTTTGTAAATCCAATGGTCTCACTTTAACAAACTGACTTTTATCACCAAAAGCCTGTTTTAGAGCAACTTCATGGGATACTTATTCACCTTCAGGCAGTATACATCTTCTCACTGTTATGCAGGACCAGAGTTCAATGTGTTTTGCATACTGTTCTGGGATCTAGGACTGCTTTACTTCAGCTTACTCATCCCTTGTTTACTCTGCAATTTCATGGCCCTGCTCCCAGAAGCACCACAATATGAGAATTACCTGCTTCTTGGCCAGAGGAGGTCCAACTCCCAGGATCCTGTAGATGCCCAAAACAGATTGAATTTGATGGTTGTGAGAGGAAGGGAGACAGGACTCACCAATGTGGCACATTAAGGCCGGGATTCTCCATTCTCGCAGAGAATAGTGAATGCCGGTGGTAACGGGGGGCAGGGGGACGAAGGGGGGGGGGGGGGAGCCTGCGAAAGCCGGCAGCGATTGCACCACCGCCGGTGTTATCGCTGCTGGTTTTCGCACCCCAATAGTGCCACTGTGAAAGGTGGTGCTATTGGGCGCGCTACTGGCAGCGATAACGTGTCTTACCTTATCGCCGCCAGCGAAGATAGTGCCGCATCCGCCCTCCTTGCCGCCCCTACTCTGCCCCCGGCAAGCTATCGCACGCGAAAAGGGACTTTTCGCGTGCGATAGCCTTGGAAAATAACCCCCCTAAGTGTGTTTGATTGATGGAGGCAAATCTGCAAGCCATTTAACTTTTTATAAAATGTTACTCTCCAAGTCTCCAATTTTAAGAACGAATTTTACAAGGAATACAATGGAGCAGTATGAAACTGGGGGGAAAATGTTGCAATTCTCAAGAAAGATAGGGAATAGGCCTATTTTTTTTTTTCAAACACTGCTTTAATTTACTTGCTTGTACCCAGGATTCAATTAAAGCTGAATTTCCAAATTCCTTGTGTGACCCTGAACAAGAGACAGTCAGCTACAAAGGCAGTATTTGCTTAACAAGCTGTAGCTCTTTGTCCTGTAGTGAAATACAGAGTCAATAAAGATGAGAGCACTTCATCTGGAGGAGCTTTCAGAGAGTAAGAAGCAGAAAGATGTATTGTGGCCCCAGGCTGGGCTCAGGCATGGTTTGTTTAAGTGCAGTACCTGGCCTCAAGGGCTATGAAGCAGATAAGGCTCTTTCTTCTGTGCCTGGTACACACACAGTGACTGAAATGTTTGGTCAGGACTCTCCCAGGCCCCTGACCTTTTGCCTGCGCAGCTGGTAATGACACCAGGGGTTTATTTCACTATAGAAATTGGGGATGCAAAGTGCCTGCCCCCCTTGTAGCAGCAATAACCAAACAAAATTGGCCAAATAAACCCTCCATTCAGAACAGCAGGAGCTGACAAGAGGAGCAACTGAACAGCACCAAGGAAATACGGGACCAGGAAATGGCATGACAGCTGCTGCTTTATTCCTGTCATCAGAAGAGTGTTAATGGTTGATTCTCTGTGCTAATTCTACAGTTCTGTATGAAAGAAAACGGCAGGTACTGCTTGCAAACTAGTAAATCAGGAAATCAAACAACAGCATGTTTCACAAAGGGGACATTTAGAAGTAAAATAAGAGTAACGGACTGCTAAAGGGGAAATGAAGAGGTTGATTCTTATCCTTATTAGGAAATTGGAGGACAGTCCTGGTTTTGTAACACGCACTCCAAAACTTTCTGGGACGCACCATAGCAGAAACTCAAGCATTGATGAAATTGCAATAGCACATCTGAAAGCATTTTGAAATTTGCGCATGCATAACCAACTGCATTTATGGTGAGAGCAACAAAGTTGTCCTCAGCTGGCATATCTATCTGATCCTAATTCAGGAAGTCCATAAAGACGCATATGAAAAAAATGGAGCATATTGTATAATAAGATCAATATTTATTTATTTATTTATTTATTTATTTATTTTAAAAACCATCTAGGCGGATTTAAAAGTTTTTATATACCTCTAATAAAGTTAGTAACAATCCAGTTAAACCACCTGCCCTTTACCTGGGCAATCTTCAAATAATTCCCTCAAATCAAGTACAGGACTTAGATTATATAGCTGGATGAGAACCTAACAATGAAAATGCACATCAATAAATTAATCAAGACAGGTTATGCCAAGTTGCGTATACTACATCGACTGAAACCAGTATTACCTTTTGTCAGACTTTGTACGGTATTGTAAATACTAATCTCTCAAACCTTAGACTACTGTAACTCTTACTACTAGGACTCCCAGCATACTTTCTTAGTATGTGACAACGGTAACTGTGCCATTGGCCAGCCCCTGTCACATGATAGGAGCACTGGGTGGCCTGCGCCATTTTTAAAGATGGTGCTGGCCGTCCATTGCTCCTACCATGTGACAGGGGCCGGCCAATGGCACGGGATACTCTGTCACATACTAAGGGCAAAGGGCCATCGGCGCCATTTTCTTTACTGGCAGTCGACGGCCCGAGAGCGAGGAGAATGCTTCCGGGACCCCCACTGGACCACCAGGTACTTAACAATTTTTTTTTGGGGGTTTGAGGGGTCTGGAGGGTGGGGGGATACTAAAGAACTAATTTTAAAGGGTCGGGCTGTGTTTTTGGGTTATCGGCTCAGCACAGCCGATAAAAAAAACAAAACAACAATTGGACCGCGGGAAAAATAATTTCCCGATAATCCACGAATCCGAAACCGGAACCGATTCCGGTTCCGATTCACATCTCTAGCTACCAGTACAAGCCAGAATCTACTATAAAGTATTAATGATTATAATCAACATCATTCATTCCAATAACGCTGGCTTGTTAGGAATGACTCTACAAACATACAATCCGCAATAAACATTAAGATCATAAAATAAATTAATTATTCCCACATTACGGAATATGCATCTGACACAAATAAAAAATTGAGTATTTTCCATAGCAGGTCCAAAGCTCTAGAGCTCAATGCCTGAGATGCTATGAATTTTACCAGACAGAAAGAGATTTAAATGTGAGCTAAAAACATGGCTATTCAAAAATCTTTATAATCTAACTTAAAAGCATTGGAATATACAGAGCAAGAAAGACTAAAAGAACAAAATATAATAATTGAATCATGAAGAATAAACTAAACAAGAGAATTTAAGATTCTCAAACAACAATCTAACTAAGATGTGAAAAACTATCATCTCATTTTATTTTGCCTTAAGTACTAGAGCAATTATTAATGCAAAATAGATAATTTTACTTGTTAAATATTAATACCTGTCTACGAATACCTCCCCTATAACCAATTACTGTTTGTTTGTTGAATCACTATTATAAATGTCACTTTGTAAACCATTGTGATCTATACATGGAACGACAGTATATAAAATGTCTAAATAAATAAAAATAAATAATAAAAATCTGATTCTATTGTAGTGCACCTATTAATAAATAATATGTAGATAAACTGTCTGATAATGATTAATTTTAATGTTATTACTGCTCCTCTGTATTTTGTTTCCCAGTTTTGTATGTGTTCATATGATTACTGTTTTTACTACTTTTGTTATACCATTTTATTTATTTTTATTTATTTGCATTGATTATTTTGCTATTATTTGATTAGGCTTCTTATCGCTTTGATTACCAATATCAGAAAAGCAATTAAGAAAGTCAACTAAACTAAACTAATTCAAGAAAGCCTAGGATAAACACAGAGGATTCCTATTGCAAAGAAATGAGGACAAAGACAGATATCAAGTGGGTTTATGGCACTATACAGGATTGAAATGTGGCAGAGTAGATGGGCCTTACGGCCCTTATCTTTTGTCATATTCTCTGTTCTTTCTTTCAATATTTTCAATAACGTGACTTGTATCAGAGCAGATAAAACTTGACTCATAATTTTGGGGGGACCCAGAGTCCCAGCAAAAAGTTCTTTGTTCCTTCCCACCATCTCATAGTGGTCAGGTTGGAAATGAAGGCACTTACATACTGACAGAAGTGAGGATCCCTACTGTAAATGCAACAGAATGGGATCAACTAATAGAAAGTGATGCTAACTATCCCCTTGCCCTTTTCCTCTCATCAGCTGCCTTCTGCCCTGCTCCTATCTGAACAGTCATGTTCTTTCCTCAGCTCCTTTTCAGCCTTGCAATCTCCCCTCTTCGTGAGAGTTGTGATTCCTTCCCTTCCCAACAATTTCATGCTCAGCCTCATTCTTCTTAGTTGCTAGCTACAACATCAGTTGGGAAGCAGCAGCGGTGACTTTATTTATGTATATGTCTGGGTTGCCTTTTTAGTGATAGCTCAAGGTAAAGTACATGTTAAAAATATTTTACAGGCAAAAATACGAATAACAATAAAATTAACCATAAAGACAAATAACAATAAAGTTGGCAATTACACATAAAACCAAATAGAGCAAAGAGGATGGTCAAAATGATTCCAATCCATTGAAAATGTTTCTAAACCTTCACATGGTTTAATGGTAGCTTAGAAGTAAGTAGCAATTTGAACAATATAATTGTAATCCATTACACACGGTCCCCCAACACGGAACCATGTTTCAAGTGACAGTGTCGGGAGGGTCATCGATCTAAATATATAAAGAAATAAACAAATGTTACTAAAAATAGTGGACAAAAAGCATCAAAACACGGTTCCGTGGGGGGATCGCGTGTAATGGATTACAATTATATTGTTTAAATTGCTACTTACTTCTAAGCTAAACCATGTCAAAATATATACAGAGTTCTTGTAATGAACAATAAATCACTTGGAATAGAGCTGGACTTCAAGAAAGATACTTTGTTGAATTGCAAATGAGTCGCATGGATGATACCTTCATTAAAAAGGGGATACAGTCGAACCACAGTTCAGAAGGAATGGTCAAAGTGAAAAAGTTCACAAGAGAGAAAGAACAAAAATGGAGAAAGACAAAGAATTGAGAATGAAAGGCAGAAAGTTAAATACTGAAGGAGGTAGAAACTGATTACAAAAAATGACACCGAGATGAGAGAAAGCAAAGAAGAAATTGGGTGATAAGATATTTGGAGGGGGAGACACAGAATTGAAAACACATACACTTACCTACCTACCTGCCTACCTACCAATCTGGAGATGTGACATTCACATGATTGAGGGGATTCGGATTTAAAGACAGACACATAGGAAGCAATAGGAAAAGCATGCAGAGACATGGCTTCTTGAATGTTTTCCAACATAGATGTGCAGAAGGGGTATATATGGTGGTGGGGAGGGGGGGAGAGTTGTGGTGGATATGTGATTCAGAAATGTGTGGAGTGTGGATATTTGTGGGGAATGTAGGTAGGGGTCTACAGGGTGACTGGAGTTGTTGGGGGATGTGTGTATGCATGGATGGGTAAGGTCAGTTTTCTTATGTGGTTGGTAGAGTGTATGAGTTGTGAATTTGTGTGGGAGCATGTGGGTGTAGGAATGTGTTGGTTGGTATGGTTTGGAGAGTGTGTGTAGCAGTGTGTGGGAGTGTGTGTGCTGTGAGTTTGTGTGTTGAGTTTGTAGGTGTATGGTATTTGTGTGTGCAGTGGGTATGTAGGAATGTGTGAGTGTGTAGAGTGGGGTACAGGTGGGGAGTTGGGGTGTCTGTGTGGTATGTGTACGAAAATGTGTGGCTGTGTCTATGCATAAGAACATAAAAACATACGGGCCGATACAGTAAAAAACGAGGGAGAGTGGGCGAGCCACCCGCTCTCCCAGAGTGCACACAGGACACTCTTCCTGTGTGCGCGATACAGTAAATCAATTTATTTAAATTAGGCCCGGGCCAGTAAAAAGAGGCACTAGAGACTCTAGCGCGTCCCTAGTGCCATCTTTTCGGACAGGAGTGGCGGCTGTCAGCGGGTTTTGACAGCCGACGCTCAATTTTGCCAGGGTCGGTTCTCGAGCCCGCTTACAGCCACGGGTCGGAAACCGGACACTGGCAAAATTGAGTGTCCAGTTTTCAACCCGCGAGCCGCAGGCCTATTTCAAATTTTTTTTTTTTTTACTTTTTTAAACTTTCGGGACCTCCGACTTAATATCACCATGATATTAAGTCGGCAGGGTGCACAGAAAAGCAGTTTTTACTGCTTTTCTGTGCACTTTCCCGGAGCCTGGAGAAATTAGCGCCTACCTTTGTCAATTTGCCAATTTGCCAATTTGTCAATTTGCCAATGTATATAGATGTCAATAATATAACCTATGTATACGTCAATAATCTCTCGACCCCTGTACATTACTCCTTTTGTACCTGTAATATTACTCCTTTTGTACCTGTTTTTCACCCACCCACCCTCCCCCCCCCGCCCCCTCCCCTGTCTCGACCACCCCTACCCTCTTTCCACAAGTTTGCTAGTTTGCTCTGTTTCTGAGCTATGTTTAAACACTGTTCTTTGTAAAGGCTCTGCCTACATATCTTTGTTTGTAAGTTATCTGTAACAGGCACGATGTGCAAACGGTTGCCGGTATATAAATTAAATAATAAAATAAAATATAATAAATAATAAAAGTAAAATGTGCGGCTTGGCTGCACATTTACTTACTGAATCGCGCGGGGAATAACCTAATAGGGCCATCAACATGTATTTGCATGTTGCGGGCGTTATTAGGTTTGGGGGTTGGACGCAATTTTGGACATGCTATTACCATAATACTGAATAAGGGGTTAAAGCTAGCGCGTCAAAAACGCACATCCAAATGCCGGCTAATAGTGCGCTCCATTGGAGTGCACTGTACTGTATCGGCCTGATAAGAAATTGCCATGCTGGGTCAGGCCAAGGGTCCATCAAGCCAGAATCCAGTTTCTAACAGTGGCTAATCCAGGCTACAAGTTCCTGGCAAGTACCCAAAAACCAAGTATGTCCCATGCTACTGATGCTAGTATTAGCAAGTGGCTATTTTCTAAGTCAACTTGATTAATAGCAGGTAATGGACTTCTCCAATAACTTATCCAAACCTACACTAACTGCACTAACCACATTCCCTGGCAACAAATTCCAGAGTTTAATTGTGCATTGAGTGAAAAAGAATTTTCTCCGATTAGTTTTAAATGTGCTAAATGCTAACTTCATGCAGTGCCCCTAGTCCTTCTATTATCCAAAAGAGTAAATAACCAATTCACATTTACCCATTCTAGACCTCTCATGATTTTAAAGACTTCTATCCTCAGCCATCTCTTCTCCAAGATGAACAGCTCTATCCTCTTTAGTCTTTCCTCATAGGGGAGCAGTTCCTTCCCCTTTATCATTTTGGTCATCCTTTTCTGTACATTCTCCATCACAACTGTATCTTTCTTGAGATGTGGTGACCAGAAATATATACAGTATTCAAGGTGTGGTCTCACCATGGAGCGATACAGAGGCATTATGACATCCCCCGTATTATTCACCATTCCCTTCCTAATAATTGCTAATATTTTGTTGGCTTTTTTGACTGCCACAGCACACTGAGCTGACGATTTCAAAGTATTATCCACAATGACGCCTAGATCTCTTTCCTGGGCAGTAGCTCCTAATACAGAAACTAACATTGTGTAACTACAGCATGGGTTATTTTTCCCTATATGCATCACCTTGTATTTATCCACATTAAATTTCATCTGCCATTTGGATGCCCAATTTTCCAATCTCTCAAGGTCCTCCTGCAATTTATCACAATCCCCTTGTGATTTAACTACTCTAAATAATTTTTGTATCATCTGCAAATCTGATTATGTTCACTTGTCGTAGTCCTTTCCAGATCATTTATAAATTATATTGAAAAGCACCGGTCCAAGTACAGATCCTTGAGGCACTCCACTGTATACTCTTTTCCACTGAAAAAAATTGTCCGTTTAATTCTAGTCTCTGTTTCCTGTCTTTTAACCAGTTTGTAATCCATGAAAGGACATCACCACCTATCCCATAAGTATAAGTAAGGGGAACATGCATGGTGTATATGTGCAGGATGGGTGTATAATTTTGAATGAGGTTGTGAGTATGTGTTTGGTGGGTGTGGGGGTTATATGTGGGTATGTGTCTGATGGGAATGTGTAAGTTCGTGTGGTTTAAGATGTATGAAGTATGAGGTGTGAATGGGGGATTTGGATGTGTGTATGGGTGACAGGATGAATGGGGTGTATGGAGAGCTGGGTGAGTGTGATTAAACAAATCACATTCCTATTACCCTCTCAAATAATACAGAAACAAGGAGACAACTCCATGAAACTACACCATCAACAGATTTGAAACAAATAATAGCACTTTTCACAAAGCACAATCAAGCTGTGGAATCTGTTGCCAAAGGATGTGGTCAAGGTGTATGTTTGTAAAGGGCAGAAATGCTTTGCAGGAGCAAAAAAAAGGACACCTATCATTCTTCTATGCTCGGTTTCTGTGATTTTCTTTTCTATGGAGTCTCTATTCTCTCCTTATGCTTTCTACTCTTCCCCTCTCTATCTCTCTTCTCTCCATCTGCTCCATTATTCTTATTCTTCAGAATCTGAATGTGTGCCAAACAGCTAAAGAGCCAAAGACGAAGAAGCAGCCCGTGCTGCTAGGCCCGATCCTTCGATTCTTCAGAAGCAGGGAGGGTGAATGAGGGGATTGTGGTTAGGGTGACCAACTACCTGATTTTAGACTGGATAGTCCGGTTTTCCCCTCAGTTGTACAGTGACCGGTTACACTGTGTAACCGGACACTGTAAAATCTGGTCCAGGCAGGTAGCAGAATTAGAAAATGGTGGCCAGGTTAGGGACCAATCAGATTACATTTTCCTTCTGGCTGCTGCACCAATTGGCTGGCAGGAAATAAAAAAAAGCTTCTTTACATGCTGAGGCTCACAGCCTATAGGGCATGAGGTTCAGAAAGGGCTGGTCCCCTTTAAGACTTTGGAGAATTTCTCATGGGGGTCCAAGAGTGGATTCTTGAGATATCCTGGAGATCCAAGAAAGAGGTCTCAAGGAAGAGGAAAGTTAAGCTCATGCTCCTGTTCTGTCTGAGAGGTATTTCTTCAGAGTTGGAGAAAGAGGATTAGGGAGGACTGCCTTGCAGGGAGAAGATTCCTCGGAGCTGCTGTTTACAGGGAAGCATCAGCCAGGTGTTTCTAAAGAGTATCAACAGGATTTCTCAGTGTCTGCTGAGAAGGAGTCTGCATAAGAATATTATAAATGCCACGCTGGGTCAGACCAAGGTCCATCAAGCCCAGCATCTTGTCTCCAAAAATGGCCAGTCCGGGTCTAACATACCCAGCAGATCCCAAAAAGGAGATTTATTTCTTGTTACTCACTCTCAAGGATAGCAATAGCTTTCTTTAATCTACCTAGCTAATAACGTTTATGGATTTTTCCTCCAGGAACTTGTTCAAACCTATTTTAAACCCTACTATGCTAGTCACCTTGACCACATCCTTTGGCAACAGATTCCACAGCTTGATTGTGCATTGAGTGAAAAAGTGCTATTATTTGTTTCAAATCTGTTGATTGTTAGTTTCATGGAGTGTCTCCTTGTTTCTGTATTATTTGAGAGAGTAATAAGAATGTGATTTGTTTAAATAATGTGTGTTTATAAAGGGCAGAAATACTTTGCAGGAGCAAAAAAGGGACACCTATCATTCTTTCTATGCTCGGTTTCTGTGATTTTCTTTTCTATGGAGTCTCTATTCTCCCCTTGTGCTTTCTACTCTTCCCCTCTCTATCTCTCTTTCTCTCCATCTGCTCCATTATTCTTATTCTTCAGAATCTGAATGGTGCCGACAGCTAAAGAGCTGAGACGAAGAAGCAGCCTGCGCTGCTAGGCCCGATCCTTCGATTCTTCAGAAGCAGGGAGGATGAATGAGGGGGATTGTGGTTAGGGTGACCAACTACCTGATTTTAGACCGGATAGTCCGGTTTTCCCCCTCAGTTGTACAGTGACCGGTTACACTGTGTAACCCGGACCACTGTAAAATCTGGTTCCAGGCAGGTAGCAGAAATTAGAAAATGGTGGCCAGGTTAGGGACCAATCAGATTACATTTTCCTTCTGGCTGCTGCACCAATTGGCTGGGCAGGAAATAAAAAAAAAAGCTTCTGTACATGCTGAGGCTCACAGCCTATAGGGCATGAAGGTTCAGAAAGGGCTGGGTCCACTGGGTCCATGCCCCACCTACCTCAACCAATTAGAGAGCTGCTCACCTTGTCAATCAATGAATGATTGACAAGGTGAGCTTTTATCCTCCCCCTGCCTGCAACTTCTTACAAGGGATGTTACATCCCCTGCAAGCAAGTTAAAAAAATAGCAGTTTACGCTTTTACCCTTTTTGCTGGTGCTGTTGCTTATGGTAAGTCTCATCCTTCCCTGATTCTTGCCATGGCAGCTGTGCTGTGTCCCTGAGTGCACACCGTGCAGCATGGAAATGGCTGCCTTAGTTTTGCCATGCTGCACGTGGGACTCGGTAGGACCCTACTGCCCGCCATCATCACATGGGGATCTGCTGCTGCCCAGCCCAGGCTCTCAGCACCCCTGGCTTCAAACGAGGCCGGACTTGCAACCATCAGGCAGGGACCACAGTTATGGAAAATGGATGGATGGGAGGACCAGGATTGCTGGTGTCTGGGGACCAAAGCAGGAGCAATGAGTAGGGGGGGGGGTATTAGAGAGAGCAAGAGGAATGAGGTGAAGATAAAACAGGGAAAAGTAGACGGGAGACTGACGAGAAGAAGGGGAAAGACAAGACAGAGAGAGAATGGGGGACTAAAATGGGGGGCAAGTACTACAACATCCCATTTATTCCAGAAAAAATTCCCCATCTCAAGCAACACACGCACACACATCCCTTGAGTAACTGATGCCCCTCTCTCCCCAGGCTTCATCTTATAGGCACACACTCTAGAGCAATTCCAACCCCTCCCAATCTGCAAAGGTCATCCCTCCCCAGCCTGTTGGTCTGCATACACGTGTGTGAGTGTGAGTCTCAGTAAATACGTGTGTGAGAATTCCCTAATTAATAACGTGCCTGAGAGCAGAGGTCTCCAGACTTTATCCTCAAGACATGCAATTCAGTCATGATTTTAGGATTTCCACAATAAATAGGCATGAAGCCTATTGCATACAATGGCAGCAGTACATACACATTTCATGCATATTCATTGTGGCATTCCTAAAAATCTGACTGGATCGAGGCCCTTGATGACTGAGCTTGGAGAGAGACCCCTGTTTTAAAGTGTGTGTTTGTGTATGAGAGAGAGAGATAAGTCCATGCACACGTTTTTACTTTTCTTGATTTTATTGTATGCAAAATTATGCAAATGAGGGGAGGGGAGGGCCCTGCCCCCTTGGTCCCTTGAGTGTCCAGTCCTGGTCCTGTGGAAAAGTTGGCAACCCTAATTGCAGTAGCACTGTGGGGGTGAGCAGCATTAAGGAAATCATGCACTGGTCACCTGCGGTGAGTGAGGGGATTGTGGGTGAGAAGGTGTGGGGGGGTGGGGGGTGACAAGACTTCTGGGCAGTAGAGGCGCTGGGAGGGGGGAAAAGGCTGCTGAGGAGTGGGGGGTCTGGGTGAAGAGAGGGAGCTGTGGAATAACACTTCTGAGGAGTGGGATTGCTGGGATGGGAGAGGGGTCTGGAGAGCAAGACTGCTGGGGAGGGGGGGTATCTGGAAGGGGAGAGGGGGGCTGGGGAGTAAGACTCCTGGGAGTGAGGTGTCTGAAAGAGGAGAGGGCAGCAAAACTGCTGGGGCTTTGGGGATCTGAAAGGGGAGAGGGGTTTGGGACAAGAGTGCCAGGGAGTGGGGGGAAGGGGAGCAAGACTGTGTGGGAGAGAGAGAGAGCATGTGTGTGGGAGACTGACCCCACTTCCTCTCTGCCTGCTAATCCATGACAATTTTAGGACTTCTAGAAATCAAAAGTTCTAGATAATGGATTAACAGGGGATTTTTAAAATCCTTATTAGTTTTAATTATTGGGTATTATTTGTGTTATTGGAAATATTTTATTGATGTTTGGAAAATTTGTATGTGTGTTTTTAATTTTTTTGATGCTGTTCTATTCATTAATTTCAATTATTCTTTTTATTGGTATGGTTTTACTAATTTTATTGTTTCTGAGGAATGGTAATGTTTCTGGTTTCTCTTGTTGCAGTTCATATAGAATTTGGCTTCTGAGGTTCCTGTTCAGTTTTTGTTTGTACATTTCTATTTATATTTTATCGGTCTCTTTATTCTGCTATTTGAGGGTCTATTGTGTTTTGTATGTATGACTGAAGTGAGATATTCCAATAGTGTTGGTATTTTGTATTTAGGGATCTAGAGCAGCTTGGCTTGCGTTCTGTTTTCCTATAGGGGATGTAATATTTGCAGTGTTAACTTTCATAAGTAGACGTTATTGCTGTTTGAATGCTGGCAGTTAGTGTTGTTTTTGACTATAGAAAGTTTATGCACTGTAATTCTGTTTTCTTGTGGCTCTCTGAGGGTTATGCCCATGCCCAAGACGCATAATAGTAGGCCTAATACCATATGAGTTCCAAGGACCTCTTGCTTTTTTGCAGGGTTTTCTGGTTGGTACCAGGGCATGTAAATATAATATACATATTGTAAGTGATATTTTTACCTCAGTAGACTGTGTTTTGAACGTCCTTTTTCCTGTAAAATGTTATTATAAATGCATACATTTTAATTGTGTGTGATGGGGTGGAGGGCACCTAATCCCCTTGCACTGGCCATGAGCATTGCTGTACAAACATTAACAAAGTCTCCCCAACTTATTGTATCATGGATTGTGTAATGGGTGAGGGCCAGTTTTTCACTTGGCCATAGGCACCACATTGCCTGGCTTTGGTTCTGAGAAAGGCCTCCCAACTCTTGTCTACCTAGTTTTGAGTATATACAATTTAAAGAATGTGAGTTTGAGGTTCAGTCCATGGCCAAAGTTAAGGTGATTTAGCTCTTAAGTTTCTTTGCATGTGAAACAAAGAGCCTGGAGGTCTGAGAAGTTCTGAATCAGATCACAACCTATGTCTGCACATGAGAGAAATGTGAGGTTTATAATGTGAAAAAGTTATATACTAAATGGTGTTTGTGCTACATGTTGTTAATATCTAGCATATAATTTTCCATTCTGTATTTTGAAAGCATTTGTCCATTATATGGAATATTCAAATGCAGGGGAGGTTGTAATGGGGTGCCCACTTTTTTGCCCTTAAAAGGTATTCCTGCCCTTCATGTATTTGGAGGCTACAGCTGGTCTGAATGCCCTCAGTGTCATGGATGTGGGCCCTTTGGCTCTGTCATGGTTGATGCAGCCTAGCAGGCGGACCTACTAGGCCCACGTTGACAGTAGGTGGACTCGCTCTTACTAGGACTGGAGTTGGGGCTTCACCTATACCAGCCCTGTTTCCTGCAGGTTGAGTCCTTGGGGTCCAGGGGTCGGCAGGGCTCAGGCGAGAGACCTGTAAGGAAGGTTCAAATTAAGTTGAATCTCAAACACAGGTCAGGGCTGGTGATGACCAAACAGTATCCAAGGGCGAGGCAAGTAGCGAGCAAGCAGTATCTGGGTCCAGGCCAAATTCGGAGCAGGCGACGAACAGGTAGGTCGAGGTTCAAGCTAGGGTCAGGGCAGTCAGTAGTCCAGATGAGTAGTCAATATCCATAGCAGAAGTCAGAACCAGGAGTCAAGCAGAGATGGACAGACAAGACAAGACAAGGCACAGGGGACCAAGACATAGGAAGGACAGACAGGGCAGGGTAACAATGAGGCAAGGAAACAAGGCACTCGGGAAGCAAGGTTGCAGGAGGACCTGTTGAATGTGCTGCTTACTAACTTTATGGGGCATCCCCTAGTCTTTGTATTTTTTTAAAGAGTAAATAACCGATTTACATTTATCCATTCTATTCCACTCATAATTTTATAGACCTCTGTCGTATGTCCCCTCAGTCATCTCTTCTTCAAGCTGAACAGCCCTAACCTCTTTGTCTCAGGAACTCCTTCCATCCTGGTGACCCCTTTTTCTTTTCTCTGGGCCTTCTCTGTGAAGAGATAGCTCCACACTCTTAACAGGTCCTGAGAGCTGGGAGGAGTGCACTGAGAGGTGCTAGAGGAGAAGCAATCTACCTGGGAAAGTTCACCAGAATCAGAGATTTTCAGCTACAATGAGCCTGAGACTCCAGAGGGAAAGGAAGAGAAAGGAACCTTGAAGGAAAAGATTATAGCTACCAAACAAGTACTGGGAGAGCCCAGGGTGCAAGGGCTGACATACTTTTGCCCTCCCCATGACCATTTCCCATTTCTCTTCCCTTATCTTCTCATATGTTTCCCCACCCCCCACCCCCACACACCCTGACTTACCCTCTTACTATTTTCTATGGAGTTTAAGGGATTTGTGAAATTTGTAGATAGGAGGACTCTAAACCTGTTAAATAAATAAATATTGTTTCTTTTTCATCCTTTTTACCCACCTGGACTTTCAGTTTATTTTATTTATTTTTTTTTTTGGGGGGGGGAGACAGAGATCTCCTTCTCACCCGGTGTACTTGTAGCTGCCATGCTATTCATTTATTGTTCCAATGGTACAATCCAGTCGGGCATCCTTTGATATGTATCAGCCCTATCTGCCGTTTCACCTGAGTGAACATTTTAATAAAGGACTCCAACTTTTAGCATTTTTGTGAACCTTTGATACTGTGACCCTTGATAGTGCTGCTTTTTCTTGGCTGAATGTCTCTGTCTGTCATTGCGCTATTTCAGCAGGAAGGGCTCTAACAACTCTGCATGTGGTTTGCTCCCATATAAAGCTTCCCTGCAGTTTATTGATTTGGTCCCCAGTTGTGCCTCTCATCTCTGTGTTAAAAGAACTGGCCAAGGCATAGATTTTCTGTGCATGTAAAAGATCCTTTAATTCCACAGCCTTAGAAAGAATTAAACTTCTATTCTGCAGCAACACTGGCCTGTCTCACCTTCTGGACAACCTCAGATGATCTGGCAGCCTTTCCTTTCCGCTTTCGAGTACTAAAGGCGGACTGTTTGTGATTGAGGAAGAAATTACTAGTCATGATTCTTACAGAAAAATTAATTCCAGAATTTGTAAATGCTTTTGGCAACCTACACTGCCAAGGAGTTTAGAGGAAACACTTACCAACAGGGGCTAAAGGGCCTTTACATATGCAGCACGTCTCTTAATCTTTGGGCTCTCCATAGCTTAGAGATATTGAAACCAGAAGAAGCATTCCTACAATGATTTGCAATAAGAGCAAGACATGTTGGTATTCTTTGAACTTAAAGAAAATTATCAGCTCTCATTCTGATAATATCTGCCTGCAAATCTAGGGAGGCTCGGTTTAACAATATTTAGACAATTGAAAAAAAGGTAAGCAAAAGTAGTCCTGTTAACATGACTGAGCGTAATTTGATTTTATGGTTGAGATGATTTATTTTGCTATTGTTGAGTTGGCCCCCAACAGGGTTAGGAAGCATTCTATGATATAGTAAGATGGAAGAGTCAGAGAGATCCAAGTATATATTTTTTTCCATATAGTGTGGCTCTAGTACTTCTTTCAAACACATTCAATGGAGATTGCATTCTCATGATGTAGGAGGTCAAATCACCCAATTTGAGCTGTCCGTTATACTCTTGCAATTTTAAAGGTGGACTAGAGACTATGCAAGAGTATAACTGACAGTGAATTGAATGATAATGAGTGTATAATGAAGCATTTGCAGCAGGCGTTCCAAGTCATGGAATGCATTAGCTGCCTCATTTACATTTGCCTGAGCCCAATTATCCCCTTTTGGATATACAAAGTAATTCAGATGATATTGATCTCCTATAGAAAAAGACAAAAAACTGCACTTAGCATGCCCAGTCCAAGATAATATGATCTATGGAAGAAGAAGCTGAAAACGCTTGCCCAGACTTCTATCACCATACCATCTAATTTGCATATTCTCTGAAACATATATTTACCCCAGCTCCATTGGATTCAATAGGGAAAACATCAGCACTTACACAGATGCAAAACAATGCTTACTATTATCACAAAACAAACTGCCAATACCTTAGCAAGCTGCAGTGCATGAAGATCTGCTGGCCTGTAAGGCCAACGTATGTCTGTGTCTAAAGATCACCACATTTTTGCCATCTGTTGCTTTCTGTGTTGTCATTAAGACATCCCCACTGTCATTGTTTTTCCTCTCAACCTTGTGCATTCCTGCTGTTGCTCTGTTTTTGAGAACAGCAGGAGGAGGAGGTGCCATGGATGTAGGACAAGGACCCTCAATTCTGTTCCATCCAGAATCACAGAGATCATTTGGCACGGGGTACACGATGTTGCAGCAATTTACTTCCTTTCTGTTGGATAGGTCTCAGTGGGCTCTAGTTGATGACTATATGTCCTCTGCATTGCAAGAAATCTGTCATGTAGAGTTTAACAAGGCCATTTTTCAAAATGGCGTCGTTTGCTCTTTGCTTCTTCCATGTGACAGGGGCTGCCCAATGGCACCGGGATCATGGGCAGGACATGGGCATTCTGAGATTTTAACCTGAAATCTGCGCACGTTCACCATATCAAATTGTGCACACTCGTACATGTGGCCAGGCAGTTTTATTCCATGCGTACATATACGTGTGTATGTACACATGTATGTTATAAAATGGACGTGTCTCTGGATGCGAACTGACATACGTGCTCATGTGCGCCTGCGCGCAAGTATTAAAGTTACCGTCATTATGCACAAAGTACCAGGGCCCCTTTCCTAAAAAAAACCCCAGGTACATCAGTTTATGCGCGGTTATGGCATTTCCGCACAGTATCACAAAAATTTGGATTTACAATGAAATTTCAGCGATCTTTCCTTCGTTTTCCGGGTCCCCTGAAATGAAACAAAATAGATAGCTTTGTTGCAATTGTGCATTTTGTTAAAAATGACTGCCTATCCCTAATAGGCATGGATAAGAGGATTGCCAGAGTAGAAGTTTGAATGGAAGAGGAGATGGGAAGGGCTGAGCAAGGGGGTTGAATGAGGGGGTGGGAACAGGTGAGGGAGGGTGAAAGACTAATGGGAGAGTGGGTCAGTGAGAAGGAGGGGGAGAGGAAAAAAGGAAGAAAAGAGAGTGTAAGTGGGAAGAAGAGGGGGCAAATGGGAGATTGCAAGTGGGGAAGAGTGTGCCCATCTATACACATCACCTCCCATACAAACACACACAAGCACACACACAACCCCTTCCCAATGCACACATACCTACACACACTCACACATATATCCCCCCACACTCCCATCTGCAACACACCTATACACACACACACACATATAGAGGGGAGCAGGAGAGTTGTTCCTCCCCCACACCCAACTCACCCCACCAACACTCAATCCACCTACTACCCTCTTGACACTTACCCTCTACACGCACACACCTCCCACCCATACACACACAGAGGAAGGAGAGAAGAGGGAGGAGGAGAAAGTGTAACATGCAAGGGGGAAAGAGTGCATGCATATACATGCACACACATACACACACACACAGTCACTCCCTGGCACACATGACCATCCCTCAAATATCCTCCACATCACTCACATCAAACCCACAATACATACACACCCCTCACCCCCATCACACACACAGAGGAGGAGAGGGGATGAGTGTGAGGGGGAGAGAGTCAAAGTTGAGAGTACAAGGAGAGAAAAGTGTTCGCACTTACACACATACATACACACTCCAAATCACTCCCTCCAACCTGCATCCCCTCAGACACACTCACACTTATCCACATCACTCTCACCCCCCATACCAACCCCATAACACCACCAACCCTATAACATGTACCACCGACAGACACACACACACACATACACACACACACACACACATTGGTTAAGGAGGATAGATTGTATTGTGTATTGTGGAAAGGTGCATACAGACATACCTGCAACACACACAACTCACTCTCACATCCCTACAGCATGTATACCACCACTCCAGGATGGAGAGAAAGGGGGTAGAAAGTGGAAAGTACAAGGGGAAGGGGGAGAAGTGGGGAGTGCAAGGCAGAAAATTAGCACACACACATACACATACACCGAACACACACCCCTCTAACACATGGGGGAGGAGAGAGAAAGGGAGGAAGAAGAGAGATGGAGAGATAACTCCCAACACATATACCCTGATGCATACACCCCAAACTCACCCTTCAGCATACCTCTCACTCACCTGCAGACACCACTCACACCATCCTCAGCACACCTGGGGAGTGGGGAAGGAGAGGAATAGAGAGAGAAAGTGGAGAGTGAAGGTAGCAAAGAGTGCGCACATACACGTCACTCATCAAGTACTACCTACATACCCCACCTATGCCACCACCACCACATGCACACACTCCACCCTCTACCACATACATCCCCTCACCCTCCTACCTCCTGTAAGTCTTCTGATCTACACTCTTCCATGTTTTCCCCACTGAGACACACACACACACACACACACACACACCTCTAACCCCCGTTCCTTCACCTCAACAAAGCAAAAAGAAGACATCTTCTATAATGCATACATCCAGGACATGGAGTCAGCAAACATATTCTTTGATGTTTACATGCAATTCTCACCTTCTCTTTTTTGGGGGTTCCCTTAAGGTCCATGTACACTTAAGGGAAAGCAGGTGGGGTGGGGTTGAGAATTCTATAGCTCCTTTCATTACATCATCAAGCCACGCATTGTTGCGGTTCTGGCCGCGAGCACCGCGGCCAGGCCCTTACCTCCAGGCTCCCGGACCTGCTCCCGCTTCCAGAGGCCTGGGTTGCGGCCTGTTTGGCGGCGTCCCCACTGGGGCTGCGCCGCTGCGAGGTCTCCCTTGGACGCCCGGCTCCTAGGTGCACGCGCACGCCACTTGGGCGCTTTTCTAGGCCGTTTCCCGCCAGTGGTGACTCCGCCCAACTCCTGACATCAGACGCCGCGGCCTTCATAAGCCGGCCGCGGCCATCCAGTCTTTGCCTTGCAATGGGTTAGCCTCCCAGTTTCCTGTTGCACTGTGCCCCGGAGTGACTCGCTTTGCTTCGTTGCTCCGTTTCTGCTACAGTACCTGCCTGGTTCCTGCCTGCCTGCTACAGTCCCTGCTTAGTTCCTGCCTGGTTCCAGTACCCGAATCCTGCTACAGTTCCTGCCTGGTTCCAGTACCCGAATCCTGCTACAGTTCCTGCCTGGTTCCAGAACCCGAGCCCAGTTACAGTATTGCTACTGTCCTAGTCTGGTTCCAGTTACCTGTCCTAATCCACAACCCGCCTAAGTCCCAGCGGCCGGGCCCCTATGGGCTCCTCCCGGGGGAGTACGAGCTTCCAGGGTGAAGAGCATCTACGTCCTGCCTGAACATCTGCCTCCTGGCCTGCTATTCATTAGAGACATTGACCACCTTTCCCAGTTTCCAGCAGGTCGGCCCAAGGGTCCACTAAACGGAGACTCCCATAACACGTATGTCAGTATATGATGTCAGTCACCCCACCAAGTCATTCCGTGTATTTTCCACTTAGGCACGAAGATAAAGTCCCGAGCTGAGAGCCCTCTAGCAGGGGTGAAACCTCTAGTTTCTACTATCCTTATTTTAGTTTTAAGACTGCAGTTCAATATGAAATGTTAATATTTTATGTGAACTGCTCTGAGCACAATTGTTATAGCAGCAGACATCAAATAGTTTTGTCAGCCTCTGAAATAACATTTATTTTTTTCTAAGATAAACAAACTCTTATTTTTTGTTACAATTGGTGGCCTTTGTGGTGTGCATGTGCATAAATGATGGGTGTGAGTGCCTGTGTACAGGGTCAGGCCAGAAAGTGATCATGAGAAAGAGGTGTGAATGGAAGATGGGCTGAATACATATAGATAGCAACTTGTGTAGTAGGTAGGATCTGGCAAAATAAGTTTTCAATAGATGGTGGCCAACTCTGATCCTCAAGAGCCACAAACAGGCCTGCTTTTCAGGATATGCATAATCAATATGCATGAGGTATATTTGCATACAATAGAGGCAGTTGTCAGAGTTGATGGATTTGAACCCACAGTCCTGGGGATTCTAAACCATGGACCTACACAGGCTCTAATTTCTTCATGTACCTAATACACATGGCTCAAATAACGGAAAACAAATAAAAAAAATGTAAGCTATCCATTGGCTGTGTCTGACTCTTTTACTCTTTCTCCATCCCTAGGGAGGTAATTGTAGTGAAAAAACAGGAAAGAAAACAAGGGGGGTGAAAACAGATGGGGCAGGTGGAGGGAACTTCTACAGCAAAAGGAGTGCCTCACTGTGCCCATGCAAGTCTGTCAGCCATGGAGATTCTAGATCATGGAGCTGCCGCGGAGCTATGGAGGCTTCCAGCTCTATTTTAAGCACAGTTTTCCACATTATATTGTAACTCTCTCAGTGGCTCTCTTTCAGTCACTGGCTCTTTTCCTTCCCTGCCTATGTATCAATCCTTTCTTCGTCTCTCCTTTTCTAACTGCTCCCTCTTCCCTCCCCCTGGTTTTATGTATTTTCCTCCTTTCTGTTACATTGTAAATCGACATGATGTTCCCACGAATGTCGGTATATTAAAAGCCAATAAATAAATAAATAGACCCTTAGGAGGTGGGAACAGAGCCCACTAAGGAGGTGGGCTTTGTCTCCTGTGTGTTCTGAAAATCTTTATTTGGACCCTTCCCTATGGATCAGGGATGCAGGCACGTGAACAGATTCTTTGGTTTCTAGGATAGGATAGCTCAGGAATGTGCTGCCTGTCTTCACTACAGTTGGCCGGCTCAGTGGCCTGGCACAGGGGGGGATATAGTGCAGTCCACCCCCAGAAAGTCAACTGAAATTCAGAGTAGGTCAATAGTAGCCAAAAGTTGTTAATGCGCAATGACATTTTTGTTGCCTTTCAGCTGGGCTGGCGGCCTAATCAGTTCCTGTGGATACTTGTCCCTATCACTAAGCACCATCACAGTTGGCATTAATTGACACCCTAGTCAGCAATCTCGAGAATTCCCTCGACATGGAAACCCAACTGTCCTTTCACCCCCTGCAGGTGGTTCATGGTTGAAGTATATTATTAGACAGAAGGGAGCAGGAGAGAAATTTGTGCTGTATGTACAAATTTGTTCTAATGATAAACTGAGAATTTCAATTTCCACTGCTATCAATCTTGACAACTTTCACTAGCACTAAATAAATCATTCACACTAATCCCCCCCCCGCAAAACCCCCCCACAGATACATTATTTCAAAGTAAACATCTAAAATGTACTGTAAAATGCACAACTTACTGTACAAGTGGAATTATAAAGTCACACAAGATGGGTGAGTCCTGCTCAGAATTCCTGAGCTGTGTAAGTGGGCAGCCTGTCTGCAGGTACCTGGCCCACTGCACTTTGTTTTCATGCTGTAATAAAGGTAGCTGGGCTGGGTTGTGGGATATTTGTCTCTTCTGCATAATATTTTGTACTCCCCTGGATTTCTCAGAATAGGAGCCTATGTGACTTTTGAAGCACAGGGCCCAAGGAGCTTTAACTCATTTGCACTTAATATACAACAATAAAATCATTACACTTCAGTAAATGAAAGTTACATATAGCAGAGAGCAAAAGGGTCAAGTATTTCTTTTTCTCATAGAGGCACCTTAAACAGAAAAAAGCCGTATCTACAATTAATAATGAAATAAAATATGAACATCCAGTTTTCTTCTACAGAAACTTTAAAACTTCTATAATGTATGCTTATTAATCCTAAAAATGAAAGTAAATTCACAAACTCCTGTTCTAATGTCCACACATTCCTTCTCATCTGCTGTCAGCAAAGATAGATTTTGCTCCTCTGGTTCTCTGGTATTTAATAATTCCCATGACATTTTGCAGAAAAATCAATGGTCTCCAATCTGAGTTTATGCCTGGATTAGTCATGACAGGTTCTGTAAAACACAGGCAATAACACATACCAACAAACGGTCAGATCACTGATGTCAGGTCCTACATAACTCAACTTCTAAAGAGAAAGCCATCACGATTAAGTAAATTCAGCAGTTAGCAGGTAAAAGTAAATTCTTGCTTTGCATCAGAGAGTGGGTTGGACTCACTCTTGGAGGTTTCGGCCCCCAGGAGGTGAATAGCGGCAAAATATTAGTTTTTCCCAAACATCTACTGTTGGAAAAGGGGATATG
Source organism: Rhinatrema bivittatum (assembly GCF_901001135.1). Lineage (NCBI taxonomy): Eukaryota > Metazoa > Chordata > Amphibia > Gymnophiona > Rhinatrematidae > Rhinatrema > Rhinatrema bivittatum. The sequence goes on from NC_042617.1 coordinate 532,045,063, forward strand.
TGAATGCTGTTTGGTGCACTTTCAAACACTTCAAAGGTTATTTGCAAAATGTCATGGGAATTTTGGACGGGTCCAAATAACTTTTGAAGTGTTTGAAAGTGCACCAAACAGCATTCACATATCCTCTTTTCCAACAGTAGATGTTTGGGAAAAACTAATACTTTGCCGCTATTCACCTCCTGGGGGCGGAATCCTCCAAAAGTGAGTCCAACCCACTCTCTGATGCAAAGCAAGAATTTACTTTTACCTGCTAACTGCTGAATTTACTTAATCGTGGTGGCTTTCTCTTTAGAAGCTGAGTTATGTAGGACCTGACATCAGTGATCTGACCGTTTGTTGGTATGTGTTATTGCCTGTGTTTTACAGAACCTGTCATGACTAATCCAGGCATAAACTCAGATTGGAGACCATTGATTTTTGTGCAAATTGTCATGAGAATTATTAAATACCAGAGAACCAGAGGAGCAAAATCTATCTTTGCTGACAGCAGATGAGAAGGAATGTGTGGACATTAGAACAGGAGTTTGTGAATTTACTTTCATTTTTAGGATTAATAAGCATACATTATAGAAGTTTTAAAGTTTCTGTAGAAGGAAACTGGATGTTCATATTTTATTTCATTATTAATTGTAGATACGGCTTTTTTCTGTTTAAGGTGCCTCTATGAGAAAAAGAAATACTTGACCCTTTTGCTCTCTGCTGTATGTAACTTTCATTTACTGAAGTGTAATGATTTTATTGTTGTATATTAAGTGCAAATGAGTTAAAGCTCCTTGGGCCCTGTGCTTCAAAAGTCACATAGGCTTCTATTCTGAGAAATCCAGGGGAGTACAAAATATTATGCAGAAGAGACAAATATCCCACAACCCAGCCCAGCTACCTTTATTACAGCATGAAAACAAAGTGCAGTGGGCCAGGTACCTGCAGACAGGCTGCCCACTTACACAGCTCAGGAATTCTGAGCAGGACTCACCCATCTTGTGTGACTTTATAATTCCACTTGTACAGTAAGTTGTGCATTTTACAGTACATTTTAGATGTTTACTTTGAAATAATGTATCTGTGGGGGGGGTTTGCGGGGGGGGGGGGATTAGTGTGAATGATTTATTTAGTGCTAGTGAAAGTTGTCAAGATTGATAGCAGTGGAAATTGAAATTCTCAGTTTATCATTAGAACAAATTTGTACATACAGCACAAATTTCTCTCCTGCTCCCTTCTGTCTAATAATATACTTCAACCATGAACCACCTGCGGGGGGTGAAAGGACAGTTGGGTTTCCATGTCGAGGGAATTCTCGAGATTGCTGACTAGGGTGTCAATTAATGCCAACTGTGATGGTGCTTAGTGATAGGGACAAGTATCCACAGGAACTGATTAGGCCGCCAGCCCAGCTGAAAGGCAACAAAAATGTCATTGCGCATTAACAACTTTTGGCTACTATTGACCTACTCTGAATTTCAGTTGACTTTCTGGGGGTGGACTGCACTATATCCCCCCCTGTGCCAGGCCACTGAGCCGGCCAACTGTAGTGAAGACAGGCAGCACATTCCTGAGCTATCCTATCCTAGAAACCAAAGAATCTGTTCACGTGCCTGCATCCCTGATGCATATTCCAATCCACTCGTGTGTCCCCTTGCAAAGGTGGCAGCCACTGCATGATTTGCAGGTTAACAATTCACGAAGGACGGAAGAGGAAGAAAAGATGGAAACATTTTTTTCTCTGGCAGAGTAAAATGCACTGGAACAAGGAAACTGGTTAGAAAGGGCAAGATGGAGAGCTACTCATTTTGGACCAAATTACAGGGTGTACCCTTCTTGAGAAGGCACGGTTTCCAAACCTGACATTATTTTCCTCCGTCAGTCCACTCAGGCATCTTGCCCGAACGGTGGAAATTTCTGTAGCTTTGTGCCAAGCTACTGAGCTATCTAACCCTCTGCTGGTTCGCTCTTTTTTTCCGAATCAGAATTTGAATCCTTTCATAAAGTCCTGGGATATAGGAACACCCCCTGCAGAGTGCCAAGGTGCCAGCACGAGCTGTAAAGCTGTTTCTCACTAGCTCTTCCTCACGCTCACAACCGCTGGCATATGGAAAGGAAGGGGGGCACTCCACATACCTCAGCTAGAATTTCCTATTTTATTTTCTAAAGAGCACTTCAGAGTGAGGAAGGAGATAAAACTGCTGCCTGTGTTTTTTGAACATCCCAGAGAGCTTATAAAAAAAAAACCCAAAAAAACACTGCAGAATTAAGAAGAATTATTTTTAAACAATAAAAAACAAATACATTTGAAATAAAACCTTAAACTTTTATTTTGGCAGTTGGAAAAATCAGGATAAGGAAATGAAATTACAGAGAGCACCAGCCCTTGTTAAAGTCTAGTCTGAGTATCTGATTTCTCAGTAGCTCTTTTGTGCAAGAGGTTGCATGAAGTTTGGGGTTTCTGGCTTAATGCCCTTCTCACTTCACTTTTTTTTTTTTTTTCATTTTATAATTTTTTTCTTCCGCCAGCATTCCCTGGGTTTAACAAGAACCAGATGTGAGGCAAGAGCTGGGGGGGGGGGGGGGATACTGAGGACACACAGGGTAGGAGGGAGTGTGAACTGGACATGAGAATCTTGCAGAAAAATGGAGAGGATGCACGGCACAAAAAACTGGATACGTGCATGCACGCTTAAAGATAATAATAATAATTAAAAAAAAAAACAAAACAGATTATGTGATTTAAGTAAGAAGAGAAAAGAAAGAAGTCGCCATTTTTTAGAGTAATACCAGGGCCAAAAGTGCTAAAAAATAAAGCATAAAAGAAAATGGAAAAAAAAAAAACCTAGCAGTGAGTGGCAAGTAAAGCAGGTTTTAAACATAATCAAGTTTCCAAAGGCATTTGCGCAGTGGGACAGGAAGAGCAGTGAGCAGCACTGCTTGGAAAGAGTTGGGAGCGTTATCGGTGCTGTCACCTCCTTTTTCCTCTCCCCTTCTGCTTGCTCTACAGGACGGACTTTTTTTCAACAAGCCCTGCATCTCCTGCTCGCTCTCGCTGAGTTCCTTTAGTGGGAGTTTTTAGCTGGGAGTAGGCTGTCCGAGAGGTTTAAGAAAGGGGGAAGGAACAACGAGAGAGAGAGAGAGAGAGGGACTGAAGACGGGAGCTGCCCGAGCAGACTTTGAAAGGGTGAATGAGGCAGCGAGAAGACAAAAGCGATAAAATTAACTTAAAAAAAAAAAAGAACAACTTTTGCCATCAGCGCTGAGGATACAGACGGATTGAACTGTACAAAGTGCACGTTACTGGAAGGGACGCAGAGCTTGGGAAGAAGTTACTAAACGTTTTAAGAATTTTTGCCAGCTTAAATTTTTTTTTTTTTAATATATATATCTATGTATCTAGTTTTATTGCTGAAGGAGACTCTAGCTTAGGGGAGACTCCTGTGCTTGAAGGATGCCTGAGTGAGGGAGCGCTGCTCTCTCCGAGGGAGGAATGGAGAAAGAGTGAAGGAGGGAGCCAGCAGGCTCGGGGAAGCTGAGCCACGGGTGCCTTGGATACTTTCTGGCTTCTCCCTCTCTCTCTCCGAAGCGTTTGGACTCCCTGCTTTGAGGTTCCCGCCTCTCTCCAGCGCCCTCACCTGCCATGGCCGCTGTCGGGTCCTGCGGTGCCTTCCTTGGATTTGTTTGCTGCTGCCTGGGGGCTGTGAGTTACCCCCAGAGGTACAGTCTGTATACCGGAGGGGCGGCACCTCAGAGCCAGGTGCAGACGGCCCAGGGGGTGTCCCAGACGCAGAGCGGGCTCAGGGCCGCCAGCCGGCACAGGTAAGCTCCCCCCCCCCCCCCCCCGGGCCTATCCGGAGGTGCAAGTTAGCGACAGGTTTGGATTTCAGGAGTAACACTTGGGGATGGTGGGAATATACTGTGGGTATTCCATGGTACTGAAAAGGATAGGTCTAAATATTCTGACGACCTAGAAAGGATAATAGGCACCGGTATCGGTGTCCTGGCGGGCAGCAGAGAGAACAAGTGCAGAATACATTTTCGGATGACATAAATGAGATCCATAAATATTATGAATTATGTGTATTTGCTGAATCTTGATATAATAATAACCATATGGTATTGTTAATAGTACAGACAGGATGGCTAAAATATGCTCCACTAAAGAAAAAAACACTGAGCCATTTATATAGCAGTGCACTGATCTTCTGTATCAAACTTCAGTCTCGTCCCCATGCTGTGGTATGTTTTGGTTTTTTTTAATTATTATTTTTAATGGGTGTTCTTACGTCTTGCTGTGCATATACAAGTGCAGCTACCTGAAGCTGTAGATTACTGTGGAAATCTTCAGGCAGGTCCATGGAGAGTCACAAAGTTGCCTGTGGATGCCCACACAGGAGCCTGCCAAGCAGAGAAAGCAGAGCCACCGGCGGGTGATGTGGTCACCCCTGCATGAGAGCAGATACAGGAGGAGCATTGGGGCATCCCCAGGAATGCTAGAGAACGTGCACTCATCACACGTCCCTGCTCTGGTGCCGCTTCACAAGGCACTGAACTGTCCTGCAGGTCCTCTCGGAGGGTCTGGCAGCCTGACCTGCCGATCCCAGCGCAGAGCTGGGAAACTTGGAGACCCACATCTGATCTCCAGCATTCACTAGTGCCTTATTCAGTAAAGATGGATTCCATAGGTAGGGACTAGGAAAACCTTTTTTTTTTTTTTTTTTTTTATCAGGTCTGTCATTTTCATTTGCTCCTCTGTACTCTGTGAGCTGTTTGGGGAAAGCAGCTTGCCACTCTGAGATTTCCTTTCTACAGAGCTGTCTCCACAATGACAGCATTATGTAAATAGGAGTAAGTTGCACCCATGCACACTGTAGGAAAACAAACTGGTATCTTAGGAGTTTATCTGCCACATGTATTGTATTTATCTAGTGAGCTCTGTCACCCTGAATGTCCTCATGTGGGGGGTATTGCTTCAAGACTCCTTTTCTAGTCTTCAATTCAATTATTTAATTACATGGAACCAAAAAGCTTGCTATAGTGAGTGAGTTTCCAGTGACTGTTAGCAATCAAAGGGCATTTTTGGATTATTGTAAAGAAACCCACAGAAATTTCATTCATTTCTTGAATCACAATTTGATTATCGGTAGAAAAGAAATTCGGTAAGAAATTAAAGACATGGTTGATGATGAATGATACCGAGGTATGGAAAGAGCACAATTTGTAATTTGTCTGAAGTACTGGCTTACTTTCTTTTATGATCTGAATGTGTTGTAGATCGATGTATTTATGACTGTACACAGCTTTGAGTGATTTATTTTAAATCAGGAAAGCGGATTATAAATTTCATTGAATAAATATGTAACAGAATATGATACACAGTTATGCTACACCAAGCATCTTAGCAATGCCACAAGGTCTCTGGACAGCAACTAGAGGTACCAGGTATCTGGTTATTAGAACACAGGTGAAGCCAGCCGCTTGATAAGAAAGATTTCCTAATGCTATGTGAATGTTTTCCCTGTAAGATTAAAGTCCCTCATAGTAAGCATGGTAAATGATGACAGACAAAGACCAGAGAGGCCCATCTAGTCTGCTCAGCAGTGCTTTTATGCACATTTTCCCAAAGTAGATCGCATTCCCACATGGAACGCAACCCTTCAGTTCCGGTAGGGATTCTAAGAGGGGTCTGCTCTTTCAGTGAGTCACAGCGGAGCACATCCAAAATTTTACTTTGCCAGATGTGGATGGCTTGCTCCTGACTGTCAAAATCATTGGTGAAGGAGAACCAGTTACAATTTTTGAAAACAAACATCGCCACCCCCTATCCTTGCCCCAATGTATTGTCATTGACATGCTTGATAGCCATTATATAAAATCCATTGTTTTAGTAACTATGCAAGAAACTAATAAGAATCATTAAACAGAGTCTGGTAAAATGGTAATAATCATCCAGCACTCACTAAAAGATCCCCAGCAGGGGGAACCTCCACCCATCATGCCGTGGCAATTCTATTCAATCTCATAGCTCAACGTTTTGCTGCAAAATCAGCTTGCTTCGTAATCTAATGAATCAGATTTCTTTTTGAAAACATAAATTAGTATATATATATATACATATATATATATGTGCGTGCTTGCGTGCCTGTGTGTGTATGAAAACTAAATTCAATGATTTTTCTTGGACCATGATTGAAGTTGCGCGTTTCCTGATTTTTTATTTTTTGGATGGGTACATGTGACCTTTACATGTTTGTGCTATTTGAGTCCATATCACAAAAGCTGCAAAAGCAACGTCATAATAAAACACATACCAACCATTTTTTTCTTATCAAATATAAAAGAAGGGTTTGGAGGGTGCGGGGTTCCTATTGATTTCTCTGTTTGATAGACAATGTCTCCGCCACTAACCCTTTTCTGCTGCTTATTGTCAGTCTTTGTCGATTCCTGCCCTGACTCTCAGGGAGAGGTGAAAGCAACAAGTACTTCTTTTGTGAGGTTATTGATTGCTGTATGAATGGTGGAGGCTGCCTGCGTCCCGGCTCCATGTTAACGCTGTCCGAGAGTAACTCCCTTGGCTCTACAAACAGCATACACTGAACCAGAGGCAGCTGAGGAGTGAAAGAGTGATATTTCACTCCGGAGAGGAGACTGTGCTCCTGGGAAGAGGAGGAGGTTCTCTCACACAAATTATAATACACCTGTAGAGTTGATTTTGGCAGGCAGGAGTTGAACCTCAGTAGACTGCAGTCCTCTTGCACAGGCAGAATAAGAATCTGTTCCAGGGAAGTACTTCTTAGTTGATTAGATCTGGGGAACAGATTAGATGTAGAGAATGTAAACCCTCTCTGCCTGCAGGAAAGACCAGAATTTTAGTAGCTTAGAATCCCAAAGAATGGGTTTGTAGAACTTTATTGAACTAAAGTTTTAATTCTTAGGGCCTAAAGAATTTCTATCAGGCACAAATGGGGAAAATCTCATTATTAAATTGACTCTTCACCTAACTCTGGTCACAAATCTATGAAGCGAGAGGGAATGAAAAGAAAAACTCTGGTACATCAATGGGAATGCAAAAAAAGGCTATTTTAAAGAGACAAATGAGCAAATATAGGTAAAATAATATTCAGCAGGGGTGCTGAGCAGAAAAATTACTTGGATAGCACTACCTGGATATTCAGCGGCATTTATCTGGATAAATCTGCAGCTAACTATTCCTGGATAAAATTAACCATATAAAGCTATCCAGGTATTTTTCCACATAGTAGTTAGCTATTTATATCTCTATAGGAGGCCCACCTAGTAACTCTAGGTGAGGTTTAGGTAGTAGTGTAGGGGTTAGGGGCCACTTTTAAATACAGAGTGAGGCGTATGAACAGAACAGTACACGCTTGTGAAGATTTGATGTCATTCAGAGTGAGGCAACTCACACAAAGATGAGATTTGTACAATGTGCTCTGAACCTGGCTTGATGTTTCCCAGGTAGGGAGTCCATATATATATAAATAAGATCTATATTCTGAGGCATTTAGTCAGATAACTCACAAATTATCCAGCTAAATCCTGACTTGAGCTAACCTCTCTCTTTCTATATATATTGTCATTTACTTGCTTGATAGCCATTATATAAAATTTATTGTTTTGGTAACTATGTAAGAAACTAATAAGAATCATTAAATAGAGTCTGATAAAATGGTAACAATCATCCAGCACTCACTCAAAGATCCCCAGCAGGGGGAATCTCCACCCATCATGCCGAGATATATATAGATGAGATCTATATTCTGAGGCATTTAGTCAGATAACTCACAAATTATCCAGCTAAATCCTGACTTCAGCAGATCCTTTGTGGCCCTTAATCCCTCTGAGCAGATTCTTTGTTGCCCCAATCCCCATCCTCATCCCCACCCCCCATATCCTTCTCTCTGAAGTCTTTACTTATGATTCCAGAGGGACCTCCCCATCTTCACTGGCATGGGGGAGGCCAGAGCTAGTATTGGTATTCACTGCTTACCAGTGCTTCAGTTTGTGTGCAGTTCTGATGTGGCAGTCAGGTGGTGCTATTCAGCAGTGGGTAGCAGTGCAGGAAAGCTGAAAAGGCTTTTGCATCCCTCCTGCCAGTCAAGACAAGAATCATCCAGAATCGTAAGCAGTAATTCTGGAGGGGTAGTGTTGGGGAGAGTGAGTCTGAGGTCACAGATGATTTGTTTTGGAGAAAAAAATGGGGGGGGGGGGGTTCCTGGAACCCAGATGATCTGCTTAGAGTGAATTTTCAAAGAGCCACTCAGCAGCAACCTAGCCAGTTAGATTGTAGCCAGCTAAATTGACTTTAGAATACATTTTCAGTCACAATCTAACTGGTTATATTGAAGCTGAAAATTAGCCTATTTATTAAATAGCAAGCAAAAAATAGCCAAATATCTTGCCCTCAATGGCTCTCTGAAAATTGACCCCCTTGATGACTACAATAATATGGAATATGATTGAAGTAAACAGGTATGCCCAATCTTACCTTGTAATGCTGGGTTCCCATATCCTTCTCCAGCTCCACTTGAAGGCTGTGCTCATGCTCATTGCTAATAGCTTTGGTTGCTGCTTGCAGTCTCTTGTTTGACATGTGGATGGTTCTTTATAGCATTCTACTTAATTTCCTTCCAGGCCCATCCTTTCCTTCCCTGTAGCTTACACCTCAGGGATCTTATAAACAGTCCAGTGCTTTCTCTTTATTTCTGTGCCCTTCAGATAGGATTCTTTGCAAGTGATGATATCCTTTGTTGGACCAAGAAAAATATTTTGTCCTGGAAAGTTATTGCATGATAGCTTTCTGGACCTGACATCTGATTAAGAGACTGTTGAGGCTCCAAAGCAAATCTCTCAAATCTCTGGGATAGAGTGATTTTGGCTTACATTATGAAACTAAGACTGCATTATGACAAAGCTTCTTGTAGGTGCCTACATTTCTGCACTGTCACTCTCTGTAATGCCATTATTGGAAATAGTAGAGCAGTGCCCTAATAATGATCATTTGGATTTGCATACTGCCTTTCACCAACACTAGATCCCAACATGCTTTACAGCGTCATACTTCAAAACACACATGCAGTCATCTGTGAAGCAGACAACCTGGCAGCAAATTCTTGACACCTATTCTGCATGAACTCTTTCAAAGGGAAAGCAAAGAAGGACTATGATTATTATCAAATTAAATGTGGGTAAATTAATCCACAGGGAAATAGGTCACACAGATAGAAACCTCATTTTTCCCTGTCCTAATCCTGCATCTGGGGTGGCTTACGTTTTAGGTGACTAAATATAAGTGCCTAGTAGAAATAGACACCTAAATTAGGTGCTCAGCAGTAGTCAGTTTTTAAAAGTGCCAATTTAGATGCCTAACGCCTAAATCCATATTCAAATGCATTTAGCCGGATAACTAAGAAGTTATTTGGCTACATGAATATTTGGCCTCTTATCTGGATAAATTCTAGCCAGATAACTATTTGTCTGACTAGAATTTGGCCAGATAAGAGAGGGGCATTCCACAAGTGGTCCAGAGGCATTCCAGGGAGTAGCTGCGTTAGCTGGATAAGATACCCGGGTAACTCCAATATTTAAACTTTTCCAGCCAGTTATATTCAGTGGCTCGGCTGTACCAATGAACAAAAAACATTAATTTGCTGGATAAGTTTATCTAGCTAACTAGCAGAGCCACACAGTGGCTGAATATGGACCTCACAGAGCCTTTGAAAAACTGATGACTTAGGGATAAAAATAACAATTTTTTGCCGAAAAGAAAGTTTGAAGGATTAGGTCTGTATCCTATTAGAACACAAATTCTACAATTAATGTGGCCCTTTCTGGAAGTAAATACAGAATTCTTGCCAAGTAAGATAAAGCACTGTCAGAAATATTTTCTAACACATTATCCTTTTGACAAGTTCTACTATCCCCTTCTTGCAATACACTTTTTTTTTTGCTTAATATTGTGAACATAGAAAAGTTTAGTCTAAGGTGACAGAGAACTCTCCAACTATGGCAAACCTTCCACCCCATAGCAGGAAAAGAAACTTAATGCAGAGGATGAATATAACTTTGGAAAATGTATCAGACTTAAGTTCTGCCTTTCATTTTCTACATTCTCTGCAAGGTGCTGTAAAAAAAACATTGAAGTAAACATTCAGCAGAGCAGTGAGCAGGAAAATTATCCAGCTAATAACTTTTACCCAGATATTCTGTGGCACTTATCCGGAGAAGTCTGCTGCTGAATATACCCAAATAAAAGTTTTGTCTGGGAAACTCCAAAAGTTACCTGAACATATTTACTTCGCTTTATTTTCAGATTTGATATTCCACCACTCAAATATCTTGAGGCAGATTACCATAAAATGGTATGTAATACAAATACACAGGAGTTATAGAACACAGCAAATAATAAATATACTGTAATACAATAGCAGAAAAAAACAATCTGCCTAAAATGCTTGCTTAAGTAACCAAGACTTTAGTTATTTCTTGAAAACTGAGTACATAGTTGCCAACCTCATGCCTAACAGCACAGTGTTCCACAGATGAGTACGAAGTAAGAGAAAGCAGAACCCCAGGTGGATCTGTGTTTAATCTCAGAAGGGGAAGGAACCTGCAGAAGTCCTTGGTGAGAGGATTAAGAAGACAGCCAGGCACATAATACCTAAAAAGACTAGAAAGACAGTCCAGACTTTCAGGGTGCAAACATTTAGGGGCCGATGCAGTAAAATGCGCACTCAAAACGGGTGCTAGTATTGAGCGCCCGTTCTCTTAACAAGCGCGCAGCCGCACGCAACTGCACGGAAACTATTTTATTGCATCGGCCCCTGAAAGAGGTCGCTGTAATAAAACCCGTGCTAAAATTGGAGTTACATTTTAGCACGGGTTTTACTTATTGCACACGTTAAAAATGCAGTAAGCTAATGGAATACAAATCAAACCAGAGTATAAAAAAGCGGAGCGCACTGTTAACCCGCATTTGGACGCGCGTTTTCAATGCGCTAGCTTTACCCCTTATTCAATAAGGGGTAATAGCGCGCCGAAAACGTGTGTCCAACCCCCCCCGAAACTAATAGCGCCTGCATCATGCAAATGCATGTTGATGGCCCTATTAGTTATACCCGCGTGATTCAGAAAATAAAATGTGCAGCCAAGCCCCACATTTTACTTTCAGAAATTAGCACCTACCCAAAGGTAGGCGTTAATTTCTCTCGGCACTGGGAAAATGCACAGAAAAGCAGTAAAAACTGCTTTTTCTGTGCACCCTCCAACTTAATATCATGGTGATATTAAGTCGGAGGTCCCAAAAGTTAAAACAAAATTTGAAATCAGCCTGCGGCTTGTGGGTTGAAAACCAGACACTCAATTATGCCGGCGTTCAGTTTCTGAACCCTTGGCTGTCAGCGGGTTTGAGAACCAGCGCCGGCAAAATTGAGCGTCGGCTGTCAAACCCTCTGCCAGCCGCTGCTCCTGTCAAAAAAGAGGCGCTAGGGATGTGCTAGTGTTCCTAATGCCTCTTTTTTACCGTGGGCCCTAATTTAAATAAATTAATTTACTGAATCGCGCGCACAGGAGAGCGGGCTCTCCCATGATTTTTACTGTATCGGCCTGTAAATGAAAAAAGAAAAATGCCTTAAAATGAGAGTTAACCTGAAAAATCCTCACTAATGCAAAAAAAAAGCTTTAAAACAGGAGTAAAGAAGTAAATGCTTGAAGTTGGAAGGTGTTTGACCAAAATGTCCTTGCATGCAAGATTGGCATTGGGCATCCTAACCTGGGAACAATCTTGCATGCAAGACCATTTGGGCAAGGCTTGACAAGTGAAATCAAAAGATAAGCTCTCTAGGGAGGGCACCTTCAGCTGAACAGTATGCACTTTGGTTCTGTGCATCCCTAATGGCTGTAGTTGCCTGTTCCAGAAGCTTGCCCTTTGATTTCACTTGGCACGCCTTGCCAGATGGCTTTGTATGTGAGTGTGCCCAAGTTGGGATGCCCAGTGCCAGTCTTGCAGGCAAGGCCATTTTGGTCACACTCCTTCCAACTTCAAGCACTCCTTTCTCCCTGTGTCTTGTTAACTCCTTGGACTGAGGCGGAGTAAAAGTTAACTCACATTTCTGGTGGCCATGATATTCTGTTGCTGTGCCCATGTGGTAGTGACTAGCTGCGTCTACCCTCTTGGCACAGAAATAGAATGACTTGGTCACCAGAAATGTGAGTTTACTCCATCTCAGCCCAAAGTTTTCAAATGTAAGCTCTCTGTGGCGGGCACCTTCAGCTGAATAGTATGCAGTTTAGTGTTGTGCATCCTGATTTTGGCATACTGTTCAGCTGTAGGTGCCAACCCCAGAGAGCTTACACATTATTCAGCTGTAGGTTCCAGTTCAAGAGAACTTATATTGGAAACGTAGGCCCTTTCTAGGTTTGAAGAATTACACTGAGCACAATACTAGACAACATTGGTCACCAGAATTGTGAGTTTACTCCACCTTAGACCCAGGAGTTAAATTTCCAATGTAAGCTCTCTGAGGTAGGCACCATTTACAGACTTTCTTTGTTTTACTGACCAGTAGGACTGAATGCACATAGTGCTAAAGTGTGTACTGTACTACTGTTCAGCTGTTGGTGTCTACCCAGACAGTCTGTGCTTTGTTCATGTAGTTGTAAGTGCCTTCCCAGAGAGCTTATGCCTTGATTTTACTGTCACTCCTTGCCAAAATGGCCTTCAATCCAAGAATTTGCTCTCTGGAGTGGGCATTTACAGCTAGCTGAACAAAGTGTAAGTTTCCTAGGATGGGCATCTACAGTTAAATAGTATATCAAAGTTGGGATGCATAGCGTTGCTGTACTCTTCAAGATGTAGGTGCCCATCTTGAGAGCTTACACTGGAAATTAAACTCTTGGGTCCAAGGTGGAATAAACTCACATTTCTGGTGATCAAATTTATTCTGTTGCTGTGTCCACAGTCTAATAGAAGCAGCTAGACATCACAAGACTGGGCACAGCAATAGTCTACCATGGCCACCGGAAATGTGAGTTAAGTTTTACCCCCTGCTCTGACCTGGGAGTTAAATTTCCAGCATTAAGAAAATGTGCTTTAAGCTGTTTGCCCTTTAATGCATAGTTGGGGAATAGCTAATGCCTTCTTTTACATAGGATTTGCATGAACCCGTGCTAATTTTAATGCTGATTTTTACTCCTGGTTTAATGCAAATTTTTTAAGAATTAAAACTGCACGCTCAAACAGGAGTAAAAAGCTATGCTAACATTAGCATGCCTTATTACGTGAGTTCCATAGGCAATAACAAGAATCTTAAACTGGCTCCTAAATGCAATTGACATGCAATGAAGCTCCTCCAGAACTGGGTTATGTGCCCTTGCTTTGGCTCCTGTAAGAACCCTAGCTGCCGTGTTCTGGAGGAACTGCAGATGATGCATCTGGAGTGAGGAGCTGCAGTAATCTGCTTTAGAAATGACCATAGGTAGAATGGTCTAGAATTTACCTTAGACAAATAAGCTTCAAGCTGTCTAATCCTCTATATACAAAGGAAAGAAGACTAGACCATGGAAGAAACTTGAGGCACCAATGATAGCTTGGAGTCTAATTTAACCCCCAAACATTAAATCATCTGCAGAGGAATCAAAATTGTGCTTGCAATAGAGGGAAACACTGACAACACCCAATCATTAGGGGAAATCCAAAACTGTTTAGCTTTTTTAGGATTCATCTTCAACATATGTTGATTTAAAAGATGGGATGATTTCTATAAAGAATCAATATCTTTAACCCACAATTAAAAAAACAATTTTATATATGATTAGTGAATATATTCGTGATATACATATATTTGATGTGGTTGATTGGGTTTAAAATAGAAGAGTGCTATCCAAATTATATAAGGCATATAATAAAAATCATTCTTCAGATATGTTTTGTGCCGCTAATAATATACTTTAGTTACTACCAGTTGCAGAACTGTTTTTTTTTAACCTGTTTCACTAAGGCAATGTGAATCATTTAAAATCATAAAGGTTTGGGGGGGGGGGGGGGTTTGTAATTACATTGTTCATTAGGACACCTGTTAGAAATCCATAGTCAACTCCATTTTTTCGTTATCTGCCAAGCTGCCATGCCTTGAAGGCATAGATTCAATTTTGTCACTGCTAGGCCACGGTCCTTACCATTACTAACATATAATTTGCATGTTATCCACAAAAATATGATACAGCATAACAAAATTATGAATCACGTCTACCAAGGGGGCTATATACACATTTAAAAAGATCAGAGAGAATATTGACTCTTGAGGTACTCCACATGAAACCAATGCAGAACTCTCTTGGATGGTTTGTAGAGGAACTAAGTCGAGCTGAGATGTAATCCCTCTTTGCCTTTTTGACTGCCTCCCAATAGGTGGAGGTCATCATTTTATAAGCTCCCTGGTCTACAGAGTATCTTGATTTCCACCATTCGTGCTCCATATGGCACTACTGGTGCTTAAGAAAATTCAGACCCTCTTACAACCATGAAGAAGTATGATACTCCTAAATTTATGAGTGTAAATAGGGGCAAGAAAATTGTAGGCTGAGGCCAATAAATTTGCCTCTCATCATCAACAGAAATATGAAAAATGACTAATATTGGCTTGGGTGAGTTTCTCCATGTTCTTAAATACAATATTCGAAAAATCCTTTCAATTACCTTGCTACAAGTAAATTTGATAAAATAATGATCCAATAATAATCAAATAATAAACATAACAATAAAATCCAAATACCGAACAGCGTAAAACCCAATATCCAGAAACTCATATCATTGCTCACTAAGGAGTGACTCCCTTGTACTCTGCCCTTTGGTGTGACCTGCTCAAATGGGAGCCAGCGGAAAAGGCTTTGCGGCCCAGACGTAACATCACAAGTAGACCTGTGCCTTTCTCGGTCCGCTGATCAGGGGGCTCAAGGTAGCTGACAAGTGGGGCAGGGGAGGAAACAGCAACCTTGGGGAGTCCTGACTGGAGTTGCAAAAGCCCTCCTGGGCTTACTGAACGCCTTTGAATATCTACTTTACTATCTTTCTTAAAGATACTAGTTTCCTCAAAACCCTTCTCATTTTCAGAAATGTTTACTACCAAATCCTTAAAAAGTAGCTCTTGTGCTGCTAGCCAAGATTCCAAGCCTTGAGTTTCTGATCAGGAGGCCTGCAGAACTTCCTTTAACCGATCTTCCATCTGAGAAATAGCAAGTCAAAGAGTTTGCATAGTAATTTCTTCAGATTGAGGGCAGCCTTCTCCCAACAGATTCATTTACCCAAGCAAGACAAGGATGATACTTGAGGTTTATCCAAAATAGGAAGAATACTTGGTATTAACTGATCAGGTCCTCACTGGTTGGTTACCACTTCCTTTAAAACAGCAGCCTTCTTCTCTATAATATTCAGGGCTCACTTCTCTACTGCTGTTTCCATTGATTCTGCCCACGAGATCACATAACAAGCAAGATCTGTGACAGCATGATAGGCAGGCAAAATGGTGACATTGAGCATTTGTCAACATCTATGTTTTCATGAAATCTTCACCAGTGCTTGCTTGGTTGAATGACAGCATCTGACACCTGTCTGGATATAATCAAATTAACCAGCAAAGTTGAGAGTTGATGATGGAAAGAAAGGACGAGCATAGGAAGGAAGGATAAAAGAGCTTGGAAAGGAAGGGAGGAAGGGAGAAATAATACAGTGCAATTAGTTTCAAGGAGAAGAAAGGTCCAGGGAAGGAGAAACAATTGCCATTTTGAATGATGCAGGGAACATCCCCTAACAAAGCGACAAACTGAAAGAAAATAAAAGGCAGACGATTAGACATGTGGTTAACTATAAAGAAAAAGTAAATAGGATTTCTTGAAATGATGGGTATTTTGATATGGTAAATCGTCTAAGATATCGTGATCAGAGAGAGTAGAACAAGCTGAACAAAGTAAAGCAGGGAAAAGAAAAACACCACCACCATAATGATCTTGACTTTGATCATTTAATCAAAGGTGGAAGAAAAGGAGAAAAGAACATCCATCAGCCAGTGGTTGAAGGCTTACAGGTTAGTGGCATGAGTGGAAAAACTGTCAGTGATTCTTCTCTGAGGCTAGGAAGATGGAATGAGTGTGGCTTTGTTTAGCAGTGTTCAATTCACAAAATGAATGATATTAACAGTGAATGAAGGAAATCTTCTTGATAACATGACTTTTTTCCACTTTCTCTCTCCTGGAGTGGAGGAGGCTAGAGTTCAGCCAGGGCTGAGGACATGAGAGCTGGCAGGAATTACTTGTGTAGATATTGGCTATCAACGCAGGAAGTGAGAGAGATAACTGAGTGTACTGAGAGCCAAGCCAGTATCCAAAATAAAAATGTGTTTGACCTTACCACATCTCCTCCAGGTCATGCATGCAACAGTTTAACAATTCTAATTTCCAAAATGAGGTTGTATAAGCCGGTCACATACGGTAGTTTTACTGTAAAGATTGTATTAATTACTTTTAGGCATACATGACCTCTAGATAGAGTAGTTTGTACAGCTAAAATCTCTGCTTCACCTTAGAACTTATTTATATAGTTCTAGTTATTTATTTATTTATTTACTTTTAACTTTTATATACCGACATTCTTGCATCGAATGCAAATCATGCCGGTTTACAATGAAACTGTTACGGCTGTGGCTGCTGTGCTACCGCCTCACCACCAGGGGTCCCTCTAGTGCTGGCTTTCCTGACAGGCCCAGTCCATCTCCTATGTCCACTCTATGCTCTGGGTGTGCCCTTATAACCCTGCCTGACAGTTGCCTCGGCATCGAGCTCTCCTGGGCTCCCTGCTCTAGCCTGCCTTGCGTGGCCTTCGGGCCTATCCTTGCCTTGCGTGGCCTTCGGGCCTATCCTTGCCTTGCGTGGCCTTCGGGCCTTTCGGCCTTCTTCCTTGATTTCCATACCTGGCCTACGGGCCTCCTGGGTGTGTGTGGCCTACGGCCTTCTGACCTGCCTTGCTCCACTTATGGTGTGTGGCCTACGGGCCTTCTGTGTGTGTGTGGCCTACGGGCCTTCTGACCTGCCTTGCTCCGCTTATGGTGTGTGGCCTACGGGCCTTCTGTGTGTGTGTGGCCTATGGGCCTTCTGACCTGCCTTGCCCCGTCTATGGTGTGTGGCCTACGGGCCTTCTGTGTGTGTGTGGCCTACGGGCCTTCTGACCTGCCTTGCCCCGCTATTGGTGTGTGGCCTACGGGCCTTCCGTGTGTGTGTGTGTGGCCTACGGGCCTTCTGACCTGCCTTGCCCCGTCTATGGTGTGTGGCCTACGGGCCTCCTGTGTGTGTGTGGCCTATGGGCCTTCTGACCTGCCTTGCCCCGCTATTGGTGTGTGGCCTACGGGCCTTCCGTGTGTGTGTGTGTGGCCTACGGGCCTTCTGACCTGCCTTGCCCCGTCTATGGTGTGTGGCCTACGGGCCTCCTGTGTGTGTGTGGCCTACGGGCCTTCTGACCTGCCTTGCCCTGCTTATGGTGTGTGGCCTACGGGCCTCCTGTGTGTGTGTGGCCTACGGGCCTTCTGACCTGCCTTGCCCCGCTTATGGTGTGTGGCCTACGGGCCTTTTGTGTGTGTGTGGTCCACGGGCCTTCTGACCTGCCTTGCCCCGCTATTGGTGTGTGGCCTACGGGCCTTCCGTGTGTGTGTGTGTGGCCTACGGGCCTTCTGACCTGCCTTGCCCCGTCTATGGTGTGTGGCCTACGGGCCTTCTGTGTGTGTGTGGCCTACGGGCCTTCTGACCTGCCTTGCCCCGCTATTGGTGTGTGGCCTACGGGCCTTCCGTGTGTGTGTGTGTGTGGCCTACGGGCCTTCTGACCTGCCTTGCCCTGCTTACTGTGCCCTGACCCAGCCTGTACTTAGACACTGCTACTTGCCGCCTGCCCTGACCCAGCCTGTACTTAGACACTGCCACTTGCCGCCTGCCCTGACCCAGCCTGTACTTAGACACTGCCACTTGCCGCCTGCCCTGACGCAGCCTGAACCCAGACTCTGATACTTGCTGCCTGCCCTGACCCAGCCTGGTACCTGACACTGTTTCTAGCTTCCTGTCTCTCTCCACCTGGAGCCACCCTGCTGGGTGGTGTTCACGACTCCTGACCGGAGCCCAAGCGTAACAGTATGCCGAAGCCATCACATTTTCCAGGGGAAGAGATAGGTCTGTGTCCTGCCGGTGAGTCAACTTTTCACTAATTCAAGATGCCTCCTTCTTTAAAGTTTTATACCTGCCATTCCTGTCAGACTTTGAATTATCCAAGCTATCAGAACTGTCTAGCCTGTGAACTTGTTGGTCAGGAACACTGGTCATGCAATAACTGCAACAAGAAAAATGTCTCTGTCTATCAGGAGTGTTTGAACTGTCTGGCTCCTAAACCAGGGTGGTGGAAATGCTCCTGTCTCCCGTGTTTGTTACCACCAGGCAAACCCTGCCCCCGTTGTTCTGCTCTAGGACCAGCTGTGCAATTAGAAAAAGCTATCACCTCTCCTAACCAGTATTCTGTTTCTGGCTCAACTAAAACAGACATTTTTGCTGGCAGTTTGTGGGTAGAAAAACCCAGGACTTACCTGGCCAAGAAGGCTTCTGTGAGACCAGTGCTAGAGCCTCGGGAACAGGTTTCTCTACAACGGAGAGAGCTGATTAACTCTAGCAGGGCTCAGCTTCCCACAGCTGCCAAGTGGACACTAACGAGCACCTTCCCTAGACATCCTAGAACTGCCTGTGCCTTCTCTAAACTGCTCCTCCAGAAACAAAATCAGGAGCATCAGACTTTGGCTCGAGGTATCAAGCCCACGGCAGTACAATCTGTGTCTTCCATGCACACTACCTCTAACCATGCTACTCTGCCATCTGAACCTGCTGCACTACCCCGAGAAGAGCCTGAGTCTGCTGAACCGGCCCTGCTGCTGTCCTCGGAGGGGTCCGCACCAGCCCTGCTGACAGACTTTCTAACTCAGCCATCTGAGCCTGCTGAACCGGCCCTGCTGTCATCCCCGGAGGGGTCCGAACCGGCCCTGCTGCCGCCCCTGGAGGGGTCCGAACCGGTCCTACTGACAGACTTTCTAACTGAGCCTGCTGAACCGGCCCTGCTGCCGTCCTCGGAGGGGTCCGCACCAGCCCTGCTGACAGACTTTCTAACTCGGCCATCTGAGCCTGCTGAACCGGCCCTGCTGCCGCCCCTGGAGGGGTCCGAACCGGCCCTGCTGCCGCCCCTGGAGGGGTCCGAACCGGTCCTGCTGACGCCCCCGGAGGGGTCCAAACCGGTCCTGCCAACTGACTTTGTTACTCAACTATCTGAGCCTGCTGTACCGGCCCAGCTGCCGCCCCTGGAGGGGTCCGAACCGGTCCTACTAACAGACTTTCTAACTGAGCCTGCTGAACCGGCCCTGCTGCCGTCCTCGGAGGGGTCCGAACCGGCCCTGCTGCCGTCCTCGGAGGGGTCCGAACCGGTCCTACTGACAGACTTCCTGAGTCAGCCATCGGAGTCTGCTGAACTGGTCCTGCTGCCACCCCTGGAGGGGTCCATACCGGTCCTGCTGCCGCCCTTAGAGGGGTTCATACCGGCCCTGCTGCCGCCCTTGGAGGGGTCTGAACCGGCCCTGCTGCCACCCCTGGAGGGGTCCATACCGGTCCTGCTGACTCCCCCGGAGGGGTCCGAACCGGTCCTGCCAACTGACTTTGTTACTCAACTATCTGAGCCTACTGTACCGGCCCAGCTGCCGCCCCTGGAGGGGTCTGTACCGGTCTTGATGCCGACCTTGGAAGGGTCCGGACCGGTCCTACTATCGCCTCAAGAAGGGTTACGGACTATTTCTCTGCCCCAGGTGGGGTTTGTGTTCCCCTTGTCACCCCAGGAGGGGTTATGGAAATCTGCACCGCCTCTGCTACCCCAGGAGGGGTCTAACCCTGCCGCCTTGTCCCAGGAGGGGTTATGGACTATTTTTCTGCCCCAGGTTGGGGTTGTGTCTGCCTTATCACCCCAGGTGGGGTTATGGACTGCCTTATTGCCTCGGGAAGGAGTTGAACCTGCCGCATCACCCCCGGAGTGGTCTCCCGTTATTCTTGATTACCTCCTGCACAGATGGGATCCAGGAGGAGGGGGAGGCCTTGAGGGGGGGGTACTGTTACGGCTGTGGCTGCTGTGCTACCGCCTCACCACCAGGGGTCCCTCTAGTGCTGGCTTTCCTGACAGGCCCAGTCCATCTCCTATGTCTACTCTATGCTCTGGGGGTGCCCTTATAACCCTGCCTGACAGTTGCCTCGGCGCTTCGGCATCGAGCTCTCCTGGGCTCCCTGCTCTAGCCTGCCTTGTGTGGCCTTCGGGCCTATCCTTGCCTTGCGCGGCCTTCGGGCCTATCCTTGCCTTGCCTTGCGCGGCCTTCGGGCCTATCCTTGCCTTGCCTTGCCTTGCGCGGCCTTCGGGCCTATCCTTGCCTTGCCTTGCGCGGCCTTCGGGCCTATCCTTGCCTTGCCTTGCCTTGCGCGGCCTTCGGGCCTTTCCTTGCCTTGCCTTGCGCGGCCTTCGGGCCTTTCCTTGCCTTGCCTTGCGCGGCCTTTGGGCCTTCTTCCTTGATTTCCATACCTGGCCTACGGGCCTCCTGGGTGTGTGTGGCCTACGGCCTTCTGACCTGCCTTGCTCCACTTATGGTGTGTGGCCTACGGGCCTTCTGTGTGTGTGTGGCCTACGGGCCTTCTGACCTGCCTTGCCCCGTCTATGGTGTGTGGCCTACGGGCCTTCTGTGTGTGTGTGTGTGGCCTACGGGCCTTCTGACCTGCCTTGCCCCGTCTATGGTGTGTGGCCTACGGGCCTTCCGTGTGTGTGTGTGTGGCCTACGGGCCTTCTGACCTGCCTTGCCCCGTCTATGGTGTGTGGCCTACGGGCCTCCTGTGTGTGTGTGGCCTACGGGCCTTCTGACCTGCCTTGCCCCGCTTATGGTGTGTGGCCTACGGGCCTTTTGTGTGTGTGTGGTCCACGGGCCTTCTGACCTGCCTTGCCCCGCTATTGGTGTGTGGCCTACGGGCCTTCCGTGTGTGTGTGTGTGGCCTACGGGCCTTCTGACCTGCCTTGCCCCGTCTATGGTGTGTGGCCTACGGGCCTTCTGTGTGTGTGTGGCCTACGGGCCTTCTGACCTGCCTTGCCCCGCTATTGGTGTGTGGCCTACGGGCCTTCCGTGTGTGTGTGTGTGTGTGGCCTACGGGCCTTCTGACCTGCCTTGCCCTGCTTACTGTGCCCTGACCCAGCCTGTACTTAGACACTGCTACTTGCCGCCTGCCCTGACCCAGCCTGTACTTAGACACTGCCACTTGCCGCCTGCCCATACCCAGCCTGTACTTAGACACTGCCACTTGCTGCCTGCCCTGACCCAGCCTGGTACCTGACACTGTTTCTAGCTTCCTGTCTCTCTCCACCTGGAGCTACCCTGCTGGATGGTGTTCACGACTCCTGACCGGAGCCCAAGCGTAACAGAAACAGAATAAGCAGGAAATATGATTCCTTAGTCTAATACAATGAACATCTGTAACGAAACAATTGTTAACAAGGCAAAAAGCTAAACAACTTTAATAAAGGTTAATTAACAAAGGAAACATAAATAAAGAATTTTTAAAAGAAGCACAAAGGTTTGCACGAAGGGGTGCACAAAGGTAAAGGTAACGCTTCAAAAGGATGAACTCTGACCCAGCAGCAGAGGTAAACCTGACTATTGATAACCTAAAGCATTGGGCTATTAGCAAATAAAAGGGAATGGACAGGAGCAAGTCTTCATACTAAATCTCACCCACTGGGCAAAAAGTACTTCTTCTGATCTCTTTAGATAATTGCCCATAACAAACTGGAAGTTAATTGGCTCCTGTCTATCAGGGACTAAAGTTTCTGATTTTAACATCTGTGAGAATCTGGAAGCATTCATAATTCCAACTCACATAAGAAAAATGAGATTTCAGGTCTCAGAATTTAACAAGCTGGGAGTTTATAAAACAGCAGCTCTGTTTTGCTTAATTATGTGTAACCATCTGATAACCTTAACAAGCTTAACAAGCTGATCCTTATTTTAACCCCCCCCCTCCTGTTGCCAAAGGAGGGGGGGGTCTACTGCTTGATCAGGGGGGGGGTCTACTGCTTGATCAGAACTCAAATCAAAAGCTGAGAGTCAATAATTTTATTGCAAACTGACCTCGCTATTAAGGACAACAGGATGGTGTAAAAGTGATTATATGGCTGCCCTGGGAGATAGAAAGTTTTGGCACTGGACAGCTATCGTGACTTAATTCTGACCTTTTTTCCACCATGTATGTGTTAGATTAATGTGGGCACAGCTGTTTGGATAAAACTAGTACAATGCTCCTTCCCTTATTCCCAAAGTTGACCTGATCTGATGAAAGTTGGCCCTGTATGATACTGATCTGCACCCCTACTTGACTCAAATCAACACATTTCAGTTTAGGTGGATGAATTATAGATGTATAGGGAATTGTCAGAAGGCACAGAAGCCACAAGCAATATCTCTCTCTACAAGCTCCATTTCCCTGTTGTCAAATAAAACAAACATTTGGCACTTAAAGAGGGGCAATGTTCGGATTCTCCACTTAGGTTGCAGGTTTACAGGTACAGGCTTGCAAGCTCATTTTGAAAAGGAAATTCCCTGTGGAGTTTCTGTTTGAAAAATTGACCAGCAAGGTCTGGGAGTACAAATGTGTTCACAGACTGTGCACACTGCTATTTGTGCAGGTTGGGTCTGTGTTAGAAAAGCACTCCCAGGAATTAAAAACAAAAAACTTTTTTTTTGCATGTACGTACTTTCACTTCCCCAACCTTATCCCTGTTTCACAGCCCACCTACTTGTACCCACACCGAGGGTGGACAATTTTCAAAAAGCCTATTTTACGCAGGTAAAACACTTTGAAAATCGCCCTCATGGTCTATACCTTGTCACAGCAATAAAGACTGCGCCATGCAGGTGAGAGTCTGAAGCAGACAACTGAGTCGGAACCACAACACAATGAATTGCATGAGAACAAGAGCAACACATAGCAGTGGCGTAGCCAGAATTGATTTTTTGGGTGGGCACAAGGTTAACATGGGTGGGCTGTAGGCATGCAGGTCTACTAGTTGTTTTTTTACTGATAAATAATGCCAAATTATGCAGCATAGCATTCACATCTACGCCTAAGTATGAGGTTTACTTAATGATACAAACATAATTCACGGTGATTTGTGGTACTTTAGCCTTCTTATTATTACGATTTTATACACGGCTCCTACCTGTCCATAAATTTTGAGAGAGCGGTTGTGTTGCTTATATTTAAATTGCTAACATCTCAAAATATAGATATATATTTTTACCTTTGTTGTCTGATCTTTGTATTTTTCTAATCAGTTGGTCCTGGTCTCTTTTTCCCATTTTTTCCCTTATAGGTCATTTCCTAATTCCTTTTCAGTGTCTTTCTTCTATTACTGTCTTCTTCCCTTCCACACACACACACACACACACACACTTTCTCTCACAGACTCCCTCTCACACACTCAAGCTCTCGCTCTCATATGCTCTCCCCCCCCCCCCCAAGCTCACATTCAAGTTCTCACTTTCTCACCCCTCCCCAGGCTTATATTCTTATGCACACACAGACGCACATCCAGGCACCCATTCTCACCCACACACATAAACCCAGACTCCCAGTCTCACCCACACATATTCAAGCTCCCATTCTCATCCATACATATACACATTTAAGGTACTATTCTCACCCACACATACACACATTCAAGCACCCATTCTTATCCACATATTCAAGCTTCCATTCTCACCCACCCACACAAACCCAGGCTCTCATTCTCACCCATATATACACACATTCAAGCTCCCATTCTCACCCACCCACAAACCCAGGCTCCCATTCTCAACCACACATACACACATTCGAGCTCCCATTCACCCACATATTCAAGCTTCCATTCTCACCCACATACACACCCAGGCTCCAGTTTTCACCCACACACACTCCCATTCTCATCCACACATATACATTCAAGCACGTGCACAGCTTCCGCTTTCTCCCCCAGAGCAGGAAGATCAGCTGCCTCTCCTGCTGCCACCGGACTCCTGCTATCTTCGGGCGTCCGAACTTCCTGTCGGGGGGGGGGGGGGGGAGCGGAAGCGCAGCGCACAACGTCCGCTTCCTCCCTCCCCCCCCCAAGCAGGAAGATCGGCGGACCATAAGGCCAGACGCCCAAAGATAGCAGGAGGCCGGTGGCAGCAGGAGAGGCAGCTGATCTTCCTGCATTGGGGGGAGGAAGCGGAAGCTGCCCGCGGCGCTTCCGCTCCCCACCCCCAAACAGGAAGTTCGGCAGGCCGTTTGGTCCGAAGATAGCAGAACGGGTGGCAGCAGGAGAGGCAGCTGATCTTCCTGCTTTGGGGGGAGGAAGCGGAAGCTGCCCGCGGCGCTTCCGCTCCCCCCCCTCAACAGGAAGACTGGTTGGCCATACGGCCGCAGCAGCGCTTCCCCATGTGTGCCGTGATGGCGCGCGAGGCGTGGGTTCTCTTGTTCGCTGTCGCGGGGATGGGATCCCGCGACAGCCTTGCAGTTCCGGTGCCAGTTGGGTGGGCCTGGGTCTAAGTTGGGTGGGCACCTGCCCACCCAGGCCCACCCGTGGCTACGCCACTGACACATAGGTATCAGGCTAAGAATGTGACCTGGAGCACCAATGCATAGGGTCATAGCTGAGGCTGAAAATGAAAGTGCAGTCGGCTGGCCAGAGCCCGGATTCAGAAGCTTTTTATAGAGTTATCACCAATACAGTTCAATCTGTTTGCCCATATAGGATTCGCAAGGAGTGACATTTTTTTTTGCTACACTACTTAATATCCTAGGCCAACCACATGACTTTCATGGCAGACCTTCACACTGAAGGAAGTTCACATTTGAACTAATGTACCCCGACACCACTGGCATTTAGGGATGTCCAGGAAGGGAGACACTCAAGCCTCAGGGTTTAGGGATTTGCATGGATGGTTGCAGGGACAGCTTCTGATGGGTTTAGAAACAGCTTGATAGTTTCAGTTTGGACAAGACATTGTCTTGTCCAAACTGGGAGACCTCACATGTCTGGTGTGATAATCGAGGGAAGATGTACAGAAAAGTGAAACAGAAGCCTTATAAAAAAAGAAAAGCAAATGGATCCAAATATCCTATCCTAAATACAGTTTCTTGCCACAGTTCTTGGGAATAAGTGAAAGATGATAACTGCATTTAATTCTGCAAGGGCAGCTCATGGCAGTCCCCTGCCTCCCCCCAGGAATGGCACAGGTCAAATCATCGAGAGGGCCCAGGGAGGTCCCCTTGGAGTCTGGCCCGGTGATTTGAAATGCTGAAGGAGTGGGAAAGCAGGGGTCAGAGCTCCCAGAGGAGTAGCGAATAGAGTGACAGTGATAATATTTTTAGAAAGCTGCCAACCCTGCCACACTCCCAGGAACCCTACCACTTGCCCCATATGCTTCCTCAGCAGTTGCCTCTGGAGAAGCAGGAGATGGGTGAGTGATGGGAGTCTGTGTATGGAAGACTCTTTCCAGGTCAGTACAAGGGTATTAAGCACTCTAGGTGTGCTTTACAGTCTTGTGCCCCTTCCTTCCCAGCCCTCACCACACACAATTAAAACGTGAACATTTATAATAATAGATTTTACATGAAAAGGTACAAATATCACACCCTTTATATTAATTTATATGCACTGCTGTGGTGCCAACCAGAAAACCCTGCAAAAAGACACTTGGAACCCATATGGTATAGAGCCTAGTATGAAGTGACTTCGATGTGGGCTTAGCTCTTACAAAGCCATGAGTAAACTGAATTACAATTACAGTATAGTAAACTCCCATACCAAAACTGCCAGCACTCAAACACCAGGTCCTAAAACCTCCTGTTATATAAACAGAGCAAGCCAGAATGCTATAGATCCCTACATAGATACAACATCCAGCAGAATATCTCACCTTGGTCATGCTTGCAGAATACAGACAGACCCTTACCAAATACAGAAATAAGTGATCATAAAGTATAAATAAAATGTGCAGTCGAATCCTGAATTGGAAACCTCAAGAAGTCAACTCTGTATGCAGTGCAACAATGGAAAAACAGAAACACCATTATTCCTCATAAAACAACAATACAATCAAGATATATAACACAAAATTAATCTAATAGAAAGAATAAATATTTCAAAACAGCTGATGAACAGGTCATCATTCAATAATTAAACTAAAAAATGTTTTAAAATGTTCTGAAAAACCAATAAAATATTTCAAAACAGCAAGCACATCAAATAATAATAAAAACGAATAGATTCCGCTCTCCATACCTGAGATCTTTTGATTTCCAGTCAATGTCAAATTGTCATTGGTTGGGGGAGAGGGCCACACAAACTTTATTCTCTCCTGCACACACACGCACTTGCCGGCCAAGTCAAGGGATAGGCTTTTTGTGGTGGTTGGTCCAATTGCATGGAACAGTTTATAAAAGGAGGTTTGTTTTTAAACTTTTAAGAAGAAATTGAAAACCTATCTTTTCAATCAAACTTTTTGAATAGGCTGGGCTGTATTTTGAGTCAGATGGTAGATTTTTTATGTTTTATGCTTTTTTATTTTATGTTTCAGAGTTTTATGTTTTTAAATTCTCTGTTTTTGTTTTAACTGATATGTTTTATGCATTTGAACAATGTTCATCTTATAATTCTGTTAGCTGCAGATGTTTTTTTGTGAGCCATGTAGAACAATGGATAATACGGCATATAAACATTTTAATAAATAAATACATAAATAAATACACAGGAGAAAAATTATTCACCATTTCCTTCCTAATAATTCATAACATTCTGTTTCCTTTTTTGACCTCTGCAGCCCACTGAGCCAATGATTTCAATGTATTGTCCACTATGATGCCTACATCTTTTCCTGGGTGGTAACTCCAAACATAAAACATAACTTCGTATAATTACAGCATGGGTTATTTTTCCCTATATGCATCACTTAGCACTTGTTCACATTACATTTCATCAGCCACTTGGACACCAATCTTCCAGTCTTGCAAGATCCTCTTGAAATGTATCACTATCCAATTGTGATTTAATTACTCTGAATAATTTTGGTCATCTGCAAATTTGATCACCTCACTCATTGTTCCCCTTTCTAAATCATTTATAAATATATTTAAAAGCACTGGTCTAAGTACAAACCCTGAGGCACTCCACTGTTTACCTCTCTTCACTGAGAAAACTGATCATTTAATCCTACTCTCTGTTTCCTGTGTTTTAACCAGTTTGCAATCCACAAAAGCACATTGCCTCCTATCCCTTGACTGTTTAGTTTTCTTAGAAGCCTTTCTTGAGGACTTTGTTAAATGCCTTCTGAAAATCTAAATATAATACATCCAAATGTTCACCTTTATCCATGTTTATTAACCCCTTCAAAAAATATAGCAGATTTGTGAGGCAAGACTTCCCTTGGGTAAATTCATGCTGGTTGTGACCCATTAAACAATGTCTACCTATATGTGCTGTGATTTTGTTCTTTAGAATAGTTTCGTACATTGAGAGATCAGCATAGAGAAAGTGCTACTCTTGCACATTCCCAAAGATAACAAATGCCAATCACTAAAAAGGAATTTTTTTTTTTTTTACCTTTGCTATCTGCTCTTAGTTTTCTAATCGGTTGGTCACAGGGGTTTTTTTCCCATCTTCCCTTTCTTGTTGTTTTGCCAATTCCTTTTATAGGGTTTTTTTTTCCTATTTCTTTTTGCTCTGTCTGTTTTCTTTCCTCAAACACACAGTCAGGTTCTCCTTCTCACATGTTTTCTCTCTCTCTCTCTCTCACACACACACACAGACTCTCATTCTCACATGCTGTCTCTTTCACAGACACAGGCTCTCACACTCACCTGCTGTCTCACGCACCCACAGCTCTCACTCTCACATGTTCTATCTCATACATACATACATACATACACACTGTCTCTCTCTTCCACATGCTGTCTCACTCTCTCACACACAGGCTCTCTCACTCTCACATGCTGTCTTGCTCAAGCACAGGCTTGCACTGTAACATGCTGTCTCTCACACACAGAGGCTCTCACAAGCTGTCTCTTCACTAATTCAGGTCCTCACTCCCACACACAGTCTCTCAACTCACTCTCAGAATCCCTCAACTCATCTCATACACACACACACATTCTATAGGCCCTCAGCCTCTCTCTCGCCTCTGGGCCTCCTCTTTGTGAGTTGCTGTGGAATGGGCTCTGTGGTGGCCTTGATCTTCTCGGGCCACCCGTGACGTGAGATGCACAGTGGCCCTGCTACCGGGCCTCCTCCTCTTCTCAGGCCACCGTGACGAGGGATTTGCGGCGGCTCATAAACACTGCGCTTCTTATGCATGTGGCCGATGATCCTCCTCCTTCCTGCCTATGCAACTCCAGCAAAGTTTTTCTTCCGGGGCTGCGCAGGCAGGAAGGAGGAGGAGCACCTGCAGATTTGAATGTGACCTTTTTCTTCGGGCCGTGGTGAGATGAGCTCTACCACGGCCACGCCGATCTTCCTGCTGTGCATTCGGCACACAGTATAGCAGTAGTTCCCTGATCAGCTGCTGGTGAGATGAGGTCCACCGGCCTCCATGTCGGCCATCAGAGCCCCCCTATGGCGCTGAACCTGGGGTCATTGGCCCTCCCTGCCCCCCTCTCTTGGTGCACCACTGCTTGTGCGCCCTAATGGTTGGCACCCTAGGGCCAGGGCTAGTTTGCCTAGTGCTTCCGCCGGCCTTGGCTGTAATGGATATCCCTGGCAGGAGGTTTTATAGCAGAGCTCCTCAAAAGGCTCTAGGGGCAGTCTAAGTTGGAAGTTAGAGAGCAAGGTTGGAGTTTATCCTGAGTTATATTTTGGGTCTACCTGGAGCCTCAGAAACCCTCTGAGACTATTCCTGTGCAGGTCAAAGCATCCACTGCTGTGCTTTCCACATGAGGTACAGAGTGGTGGTCTGGGACTATTTTGGATTTTCACCTTTACTTGGTAGGAGCCCTGCTGAAGGCCTGGGCCTTTTCGAGAATCAAGAACTGGGGAACCCTGAGTTGAAGATGCCCAGGTTTAGGGAAGACCTGCCCCTGAAGTGGTGGTGACCCGTTGCAGAGGAACTCCGGTGTTATTTGTTCTGGGGACAGAAGACATTGTTTTCCAAGACCGGGGAGGAAGTGATTTTCTGCCCCTCTTCCTACCCAGCAATGGACCTGCAGCTCCATTCAGGATCCCTTCCACCCAGGATCCACAACCAGAACAGAGGACATCTAACTGTGAGTAGGGAAATCATCTTTGATAAGAAAGGACACCCAATCAGAGTCTTCACACACCCTGGGGAGACAGACACATTAACTCTCTGGGCCAAGACAGATTTTTGATGCTACCTGGGAGGGGTTTCCACCCACAAAATGGGCCCTAACCAAAGGAGGTCGCTACTCTGCTTAACCCAGGAGGGTGGTTGGATTCCCGGCCTTACCAAGGACTCTTGCACAGAAAGAGGACACAGGATTGTAAACTAAAGAGAGAGAGAAGAGAACTGTCGAGCTGGAAAAAGTCATACTTATTTGTGCCACCAAACCAAGCTGTGTACACTAAGTATTATTTTGGACACTAACTTGGTGGTCCCTGTGTATTCTTTGGCACTCCCCTCTCAGCATCCAGCACGCAGAAGAAAATTCACCGACCACAGGGAATTCAGTCTGAGAAGTTAGCCAACCCACACTGGGACGTGAGAGGACTCTTTTCTACCCCTAGTCAAAGAATCCACACCCGGGGAAGTGAGGGAGATTGAAGAGCTGGTCAGGGTCCCTGCCCCAAAGAGTTACAAATTAGTTTATCGCCTCTCCCATGCTAAGGTTGTACACAGGGATGGGGGTTACACGCAGATTAGCAGGCAATCATCTCTTTCTGCTTCTGTGGCAGGGAACAGTTAAAGGGCAGTTTTGCCCATGCTTTCAGCATCATTGCTCAGAAGCGGGAGTCAGAGGCCAGTAGCAGTGTTAAGGAGCTGAGGCTTTGATTAGAAAGTTAGTGGAAAGTTCAGGTAGGTGTTTATATTCTTTTGTATTGTTGGACTGTGGTGTCTCACCCAGGGGGCGGCTCTATTATGAGGCAAGGTGAGGCAGTCGCTTCAGGCGGCAAGATTTTGAAGCAGCAAAAATTGCCTTTCAAAACTTTCCATCCATGGCCACCTCATCCCACCTTCAGGCTCATCAACGTGCAACTCTGCCGAGAAGCCCGCAGGGTCCTCAGTCCCTGCGGGAAGCACAATAAAGCTCTGTAATTTGTTGCCAGAGGATGTGGTTAATGCAGTTAGTGTAGCTGGGTTCAAAAAAGGTTTGGATAAGTTCTTGGAGGAGAAGTCCATTAACTGCTATTAATCAATTTTACTTAGGGAATAGCCACTGCTATTAATTGCATCAGTAGCATGGGATCTTCTTAGTGTTTGGGAAATTGCCAGGTTCTTGTGGCCTGTTTTTGGCCTCTGTTGGAAACAGGATGCTGGGCTTGATGGACCCTTGGTCTGACCCAGCATGGTAATTTCTTATGTTCTTATGTTCTTAAAGAAAGAGCGGCCGCGTATTAAGACAGGCGGGAGGATCATGGGGTTTGTGTTGGTCATTGTGGCCCTGTGTCCATGGAGCTGCTATGACCAATACCAGGCCCTGCACAATCTTTTAGCACAGAGCGGGAGCCTCACTGGAGGCTCTGCACTCACTCTGCTGTCTTTGGGGTTTTTTTTACCGGCACGGCAGTGATGGCTGCAGTAACATCAGCACCGGCTTCATGCGCCTGTTACCGTTGCCGCTAATCTGCTCAGCCATCTTTTCCAGGAGAAGTTTATTCAACCTGCTATTAGTCAGGTTGACTTAGGGAATAGCCCCTGCTTATTACCAGCCTTAGTAGCATGGGATCTATTTAATGTTTGGGTACTTGATAGGTGCTTATATCCTGGATTGGCCACTGCAGGACTGATGTTGGACTTAATGGACCCTCGGTCTGACCCAGTATGGCAACTTCTTATGTTCTTATGTTCGTGGCTTGTTCTGCATAGGACGTGTATTGGTGTTTTAGGGCCTGATGTAATATTTTCAGTGTTGCTTTTCATGTGTAGGGTTGATATTGTTTGAACTCTGGAAGCTAGTGCTGTTTTGGTATGGGAGGTTTACTGTACTGTAATTTGTAATTCAGTTTATTCATAGCTATCTGAGGGCCAAGCTCACTTCTAACACACTTTACAATAGGCCTAATACCAAATGGGTTGCAAGTATCTTGCTTTTTTGCAGGAGTTTTCCTGGAATATCTCTAGCACTCTATCTGCCACTTCGCTGGGAATCCTGATGCTTGCATCCCTCCTTCCCCAGCATTTGAAATCACCAAGGGGCCGATGCAATAATTTTTGCGGAAAGCAAGCACTGACTTTTCAGCACCCACTTTCTTAACGTACACATGGGGGCGCCATGCAATAGGCAAATTAGGGGGTCGCGCTAGCAAGGAGGCGCTAGGGTCGAATCGGCCCTCAAGAGGGCTAGACTCCAAGTGGTATAACCCCTCCCCTTGCTCCCTCTGTGATTTGACCTGCACCATGCCTGGGGGGGGGGGGGGGGGGGGTTATTTCGTCACCTCAGGCAGCAGATTACCTTGAGCCTCCCTAATCTCACCTTTGCCTTGTTATCCTTTGTTGTCCTTTCTGAGTGAGTGTCCTTTGTGGGCTTGTGTTTGTCTCCTGTCTGAAAATTACCCTCCTCAATCTGGCTAAAAGTATGTGGGGATTCCTTAGAACATTTACTTTAAACTGGATTGAGAAGAGGCATTTCCAGGGGTGTATCTAGGACAGAGTTGGAAAACAACATGCACT
This sequence comes from Rhinatrema bivittatum, assembly GCF_901001135.1. Taxonomy (NCBI): domain Eukaryota; kingdom Metazoa; phylum Chordata; class Amphibia; order Gymnophiona; family Rhinatrematidae; genus Rhinatrema; species Rhinatrema bivittatum. The sequence goes on from NC_042617.1 coordinate 532,077,015, forward strand.
GAATGAATTTTCCAGCAAAAATCTGCCTGCAGAGAAAGCAATTGCAAAGTCCACAGTTTCAGTGTATCCATGGGGAATTTTCTAAGTGAAACAATGAGGTCAACATTCAGACGGGCTTTTTTCCAGCTAAGTTCAAGATTTAGTCTGGACAAACTGCAAGTTTCAAACTTGCCGCCTCTCTGAAGGCTTCCAAGCTAGCCAGATAAGTTGGAGTTCCAGGGGCAGAGTTAATTTAGACAGATAACTTATCTAGCTAGGTCTGGTCATGCGGCAGATCAGTTCTAAAGTTAGCCAGATATATTTATCTTGCCAACTAGGACTTTATCTGGCTAAATTCAGTGTAGCGCCTAATTAGCAATCCTCTGCTTTCCTGAATATCTGTGACAATTTATCTGGCTGACTGGAGCAGCATAAATTGTCCGCCGCACTGCTGAATATTGACTTCTATGTTGGTAGTTTCCCTTTGAAAATTAGGTAACAGGTCCACGGATAAAAAGTACCTATGAACTTTGCACGTGACAGGCTGTTTGAAAATTGCCCCTAATTGTCCTTGTGTTTGAACAGCAGAAGAGAAGGTGCGAGAGCGTTGCAGGAATGCTGCATGCAAGTGAGCTCTTGTGCTGCATCTTTTCCATTGGTCCTTTAAAAGGAATCACATCCTCCAAGGACTCTAACTTTAAAAGCAGTTTTCCCAGACTCCCATTCCCCTACCCTGTACCTTCCCCAATCCAAGCAAAAAACAAGTTTCTGCAGCCTTGAGCCAGGGTTAATTAGCCATAGGAAGGTGCTGTGTGAGCCCAGTGATCTCAGGAATAATGCAAGGTCACATTCCAAGCCTACTAATTCTCAGTTCCTTAGGGCAATAGGAGAGAGGTGAAAGGGTCAGCAGGCATGCTGGACACACATGAAAAGATTATAAATATACTGCACACGTAGGCAATGTAGTAATACATAGAAAAAGGTTGAATTAGCAAACGTTTGTAACCTGGGGGGATCTTTATAGGTTTGGATATCCTTTGTTATACCAACACGAAAAATATTGAGATACAGGAGCTTTTAGGACCTTTTCCACATCTTTCTTGAAATTTGTGAGTAGTAATATTATGTGAATACCTTAACCTCCGATAAAACTGTCATTTTCAACCAGGGTTTATTTATTTATTTATTTATTTAAAATTTTTATATACCGGCATTCATGTTGCAAACACATCATGCCGGTTTACATATAACAGGGGTGTACAGTAAACAATTCAATAACCTATTTGTGTAGAAGGAAGCAGTTACAAATAACAAGGTAATAGAACTGGGAGGAGAGAAGAAAAGAAAGAGAATAACATTAGGTATAGGTATTTACATTAGTAATAACATTTTTACATGTGGAAGTGGTAGAATCTGGCTGAATAGAATTAATCGGTGTCCGGGAAAGCTTTTTTAAACAGCCAGGTCTTAAGTCTCTTCCTGAAGGTTGGGAGGCTGGGCTCCTGTCTAAGGTCCGGTGGGATGGAGTTCCATAGAAGGGGGCCGGCTGTTGAAAAGGCCCGATCTCTCAAGGTAATGTGTTTGGTAGTTTTGGCTGGGGGCACTTGAAGAGATCCTCTGAGTGTGTCTCTTGTTGGTCTGGAGGAGTTATAAATTTGGAATGGGACTTGTAAGTCGAGTGGGGTGTGTTGATGGATGGTTTTGTATATTATGGAAAGAGATTTGTAGAGGATTCTAAAGTGAACAGGCAACCAGTGGAGATCTTTTAGGATTGGAGATATATGGTCCCTCCTCCTGGAGTTTGTCAGTAATCTTGCCGCAGCGTTTTGTAACATCTGGAGGGGTCTAGTATAGGAGGAAGGTAGGCCCAGAAGGATAGAGTTACAGTAATCGATCTTAGAAAAAATGATAGCTTGTAGAATGGTTCTGAAGTCCTGAGTGTGGAAGAGTGGTCTAATTCTTTTCAGAACTTGGAGTTTGTGGAAACAGTCCTTGGTGGTTCTGTTGATGTAAGCTTTAAGGTTCATCCGGTTATCAATTAATACTCCTAGATCTCTCACCTGTGTAGTAGTTGGGATAGTTGGAGGATTAGAGATGGCATTATTATCTGGGGAGATGAGAAGCAGTTCTGTTTTAGAGGAGTTTAAAACTAGGTTTAGGTTAGCCAGGAGATGTTTAATTTCGAAGAGACAGTTTTCCCAGTGAACCAATGTTTTTGTGTAAGATTCTTTAATGGGTATCACGATCTGGATGTCGTCGGCGTAGAGGAAATGTTTGAGGTTAAGGTTGGAGAGGAGTTGGCAGATAGGTAAAAGATAAATGTTAAAGAGTGTAGGTGACAGTGAGGAGCCCTGGGGGACACCTATGGATGCGTCCATTCGTGAAGATTCTTTGTTCTGTATCTTAACCTTGAAGCCTCTGTTGGAGAGAAAAGATTTAAACCATGAGAGAGCTGTGCCTGAGATACCTATAGAAGCCAGAATGGAAGTGAGAATGGAATGATTGACCGTATCAAAGGCGGCTGATAGGTCCAGTAGAATTAAGAGGAAGGATTGGCCTTTGTCAAGGCCCATTAATATGAAGTCAGACATGGAGATGAGGAGGGATTCTGTGTTCAGTGACTTGCGAAATCCGTATTGTGATTGGAATAGGATTTTGTTTTCTTCTATGTATTCGGAGAGTTGAGTATTGACAACTTTTTCTAGAATCTTGGCTATGAATGGGAGATTGGCGATAGGACGGAAGTTGTTGGGGTCTTTAGGATCCAAGTTGGGTTTCTTGAGTAGAGGTTTGATGGAGGCCAATTTGAGGTCGTCAGGATATAGTCCTTGGGAGAGTGAGCAGTTTATGATGTCCGACAAGGTTTTAGCGATGGAGTCAGGGATGGCCAGGAGCAGTTTGGTGGGGATAGTATCCAAAGGATGGGAGGAAGGTTTCATTCTTCTTATAAGAGTTTGTATCTCTAAGATAGAGATGGGTTCAAGTGTTTCCAGACCATTGTTGTTGAGGGATGATTGTTGAAGAGACTGGTAAAGAGCAGGGTCGGTGGGATTAGAAGGCAGATGAGTTAGAAGGCTGTTGACTTTGTTGTGAAAATGAAGAGCAAGTTCTTCAGCTTTGGGTTGTGCTAGGTCGTTGGGAATCTCCTGTGGGATGATTTGGGTGAGATTGGAGACATAGGCGAAGAGGGCTTTTGCGTCGAAGATTAAGTGGTGAATCTTGGATGCATAGTAGTCCCTTTTGGATTTAGAGGTAGTTGACTTGTATTGATGGAGGGTGGCTTTGTAGATGGATCGTGTATTGGTGCTTGGGGATTTGCGCCAGTCGCTCTCTTTCTGTCTTAGATTTTGTTTTAGCTTTCTTAGTTCTTCCGTGAACCATGGTTGTCTTTTGGAGGCGTTTGGGAGTGATTTTTTGGTTGCTAGCGGACATAGCTTGTCGGCTATGGAATCTGTGATGGCTTTCCAAGAGCGGAGAGCTGTGTTCGGGTTTGAGAGATCAATGGATGGAAGTTGAGAGGCTAGGTGGGAGCTGAGGTCTTCTGTAGAGCAGGATCTTCTGTATGGGAAAGATGGTGAGGGCCCTTTGGAGGTGGAGGGTTTGTTCAATGAGAATGCGGTTGAGATAAGTGAGTGATCAGACCAAGGGACCTTCTTGCTTTTGAGGCGTGAAGAATGTTTGATGCCTGGGTTAATAAAGATAAGATCCAGCGTGTGGCCTGCTTTGTGTGTGGGTTTGGTAACTAGTTGTTTGAAACCCAGGGCTGAGAGGGCAGAGAGAAAGGATTCACAGCTGGATGATGGGGTAGGATTGTCCACATGCAGATTAAAATCTCCTAGGATAATTGCTGGAGCGTCCAGTTTGATGAGGGTTGTGATTTCCTCTACTAAGGGGGAGGGGTCTGTCTCAAGGAGGCCCGGAGGGGCGTAGACGAGTAGGATTTGTAGTTGTTCCGAGGTGAAGAGACCCATTTCTAGTTTAGAGTCTGAGTTGTATGGGTGCTGGATGAACCCGAGGTCTTTTTTTGATGCAAATAGGAGTCCTCCTCCTCTTTTTTTCAGTCGGGGGATGGAGAAGATGTCGTAGTTTGATGTGGGAAGTTGGTTTATAATTGCTGTGTCCGTGGGTTTGAGCCATGTTTCTGTTATAGCACATATATCTGGTTTGGTATCAAGGAGATAGTCGTTGAGGATTAGAGATTTCTTGGACAGAGATTGTGCATTGAATAGTGAAAGTGAGAATACAGTGAGGCCTAAGAGTTGGGTGATGGGTGTTATCAAAATTGGGGTGAATGATTTAAGGTTTCGGTGTAGCGCCTGTCGTTTGTGTTGTAGTATGAATGATCTGTTCGGTTTTCCTATTGCTGACAGGCTGTGTTGTAAAATAGGTATTGGGAAGGTGGGGAACATTTTAGCGTGTAGTGCTTGTGTTGTAGTGGTGCTGCGTTAGTGCTGTTGATGGACCGAGGGGCGAAGGCAGTCTTTGTGAGTCTTTTGTTTTAATGTAGAGTGCTGAGAGGTAGTTGTTTTGCTGTTGCTTGAGTGTTGTTTGCTCAGGATGGTTGCTTGTTCCGGATGGTTGCTTGCTGAATGCTTGCAGGATGGTTGCTTGCTGAATGCTTGCAGGATGGTTGCTTGCTGAATGCTTGCAGGATGGTTGCTTGCTGAATGCTTGCAGGATGTTTGTTTGTTTGCTGAGCACTTGTTGAATGCTTGCAGGATGGATGCTTGTTGAGAGCTTGCTGAGATGACACTGGCTGGGTGCAGTATGGTGCTTGTTGGGAGAGAGCTGGAAGAACGTGAAGCAGGATGGATGCTGGCTTACTTATGAGGGTTCGCATTGGTTTCAATATAACCAATTAGGTTACTTGCTGTTAGGAGGATAATGGATGAACCAGCTATTATCATAGTCATGTGAGATGTTGGTGGAAACCATCAAACATTTAGAGGAAGGATCCCTCACTATGGGAAGGGACTTTTTGTTTAGCCTGGTGTTGCTTGGGCTGGTCGTCCGGGGGTTTCACTGTTCATTCCGAGGAAGCCGTGCGGTGGTACTGCTTAGAGATGTCCGAGGGTGCAGGGAGCCACATCTATGTCCTTCTGGGCTGTCTGCAGGGGCTGCTCGAAGGGGCGCTCAAAGGGGCAGGCCCCTTTGTCGCGCTCCTTCGGCGCGTGACGCTAGGCGCGTGACGCTTGACCAGGTTAGATTTTTATAGATGACTCTTTTTTGTGTCGCTCAAAAGTGATGTCATCAATATGGGTCTTAGCATCCAGCACAGAGATTTAAAAGCGGAGTCGTTAGAAGCAGGGCAGTCTTCCAGCTGGGGGAGGGGTCAACAGCCACGAGGTGGAGGAGGAGGAGGGGGTCCAATGGAGGGCTGGGTGCAGGAAACAGCTCAATCCAAGCCCTGGATCCTGGCTTGCAGAGCAGAGAAGAAAGAAAGGCAAGTACCTGTACGGAGATTTAAAAGCACATTCGTTAGAAGCAGGGCAGTCTTCCAGCTGGGGGAGGGGTCAACAGCCACGAGGTGGAGGAGGAGGAAAGGGGGTCCAATGGAGGGCTGGGTGCAGGAAACAGCTCAATCCAAGCCCTGGATCCTGGCTTGCAGAGCAGAGAAGAAAAGAAAGGCAAGTACCTGTACGGAGATTTAAAAGCACATTCGTTAGAAGCAGGGCAGTCTTCCAGCTGGGGGAGGGGTCAACAGCCACGAGGTGGAGGAGGAGGAGGGGGTCCAATGGAGGGCTGGGTGCAGGAAACAGCTGCATGCTGGGTTATGTGGAACCTGTCAGTGGTATGTGATAAGACAGTCCCTGCCACGTGAGAGAGAGTGGCCTGGCTTGTGAGAGGCAACCACCTGCTCCCCATCCTACAAAGCACCAACCATAAGTGGGAGATCCATATGTTGCCACAAGGTGCCATGTACTGACCTGGACAAATAAAATGGAAACATGCGGTGTCCTGCTGCCACATGGGAGAGAGGAGCCAGAGGCTACCACTACTAGCACAAAAGCGGTAGGTGAGGCAGATGGCCACAGAACTAAAGAAGAAGTGACAGGTTCTGCAAAGGTCACTGCCTATCCCTATGGCTGTCTCCTTCCTATTGTGTGAGTTTCCTTATTAGAAATTAATCTGCAAAGGGGCAGGAGGAAGAGAGGGGGTAGCTGCAGAAATAGGCAGCATGGTTTCTTCAATATCTCCTGCAGTGTCTGCATCCTCTGCTTTGTTTTACAGCTGGATCTCTCTCCTAAGTCTTGCTGCTCTCGTATTTGTGGTTGCTGTTCTGCTGCTGCTGCTCTCCAGTTTCCACAGGAGAGACAGAAACATTAAGAAGATGAAAGGCAGAACAGTAAGAAGAGCAAAGAGTAGAAATAGGTACTGGGAATTAGAGAGAGCAAAGATAAATAGCATGGGACTAAGAGGTGGGTAGAAGATGTGGAGGGAAGAGGTACAGAGAAAGGGAGACAGAAATCTGTGATGGGGAAGAGTCAAAGAGAGGGAGCTGGAGGGATAGAAGTTGTGGGGAGGAAAAGTCAGGGGAAAGGGAGGGCTTGGGATGTGTAGGAGAAGAGTGAGGAAGACTGAGAGCCAACAAGGAAGAGATGGAAGAGGTCAATGGAGGTTGAGAAAGAGAAATGGAAGGAAGGGAAATGGAGGAGCCAAAGGGGTGAGAGATAAGAGAAAGAGAACAAAGAGGGAGATGAATAAAATGTAATGAAGGGAGAGAAACAGATGGAGAAAAAAGATGGAAAGTTTAAAGAAAGATATCTGAGAAACGAGTAAGGGAGATTTAGATGAATAAAAGAGGAGACAAGCATAGAAGAAAAAATGAAAAGGAAAGCCAGAAAACCAAGATAGAAGACAAACAAGATAAAGCAGAGAAAAGACTGGGAAAGAAAGGGATATGTGGATTGAATAACTAAGGTGTGAAGAAAAAATTATTAAGTATATTGGTATCTGCAATTATGAATTTTTGGGAGCCGGGGTATGCAAGGCATCTCAAAGTCATGGAATAGGTGGCGATGTCCTTTTGTGGATTGCAAACTGGCTAAAAGACAGGAAACAGAGAGTAGGATTAAATGAACAATTTTCTCAGTGGAAGGGAGTGGCCAGTGGAGTGCCTCAGGGATCTGTATTGGGACCCTTACTTTTCAATATATTTATAAATGATCTGGAAAGAAATACGACGAGTGAGATAATCAAATTTGCAGATGACACAAAATTGTTCAGAGTAGTTAAATCACAAGCAGATTGTGATAAATTGCAGGAAGACCTTGTGAGACTGGAAAATTGGGCATCCAAATGGCAGATGAAATTTAATGTGGATAAGTGCAAGGTGATGCATATAGGGAAAAATAACCCATGCTATAGTTACACAATGTTAGGTTCCATATTAGGTGCTACAACCCAAGAAAGGGATCTAGGCGTCATAGTGGATAACACATTGAAATCATCGGTTCAGTGTGCTGCAGCAGTCAAAAAAGCAAACAGAATGTTGGGAATTATTAGAAAGGGCATGGTGAATAAAACAGAAAATATCATAATGCCTCTGTATCGCTCCATGGTGAGACTGCACCTTGAATACTGTGTACAATTCTGGTCGCCGCATCTCAAAAAAGGTATAATTGCGATAGAGAAGGTTCAGAGAAGGGCTACCAAAATGATAAGGGGAATGGAACAGCTCCCCTATAAGGAAAGACTAAAGAGGTTAGGACTTTTCAGCTTGGAGAAGAGACGGCTGAGGGGGGATATGATAGAGATGTTTAAAATCTCTATCATATACCTACAGTACCTGAATGTAATACCTACAGTACCTGAATGTAAACCGGTGTGATATCTCAATTGAGATGAATGTCGGTATATAAAAATAATAAATAAATAAATAATAATAAATAAAATCATGAGAGGTCTAGAACGGGTAGATGTGAATCGGTTATTTACTCTTTCAGATAATAGAAAGACTAGGGGGCACTCCATGAATTAGCATGTGGCACATTTAAAACTAATCGGAGAAAGTTCTTTTTCACTCAATGCACAATTAAACTCTGGAATTTGTTGCCAGAGGATGTGGTTAGAGCAGTTAGTATAGCTGTGTTTAAAAAAGGATTGGATAAGTTCTTGGAGGAGAAGTCCATTACCTGCTATTAAGTTCACTTAGAGAATAGTCACTGCCATTAGCAATGGTAACATGGCATAGATTAGTTTTTGGGTACTTGCCAGGTTCTTATGCCTGGATTGGCCCACTGTTGGAAACAGGATGCTGGGCTTGATAGACCCTTGGTCTGACCCAGTATGGCATGTTCTAATAACCAGACAACCTGAATCTCCTCCATTGCAGCTTAAGTCCCCTTGGCCCTCACCAAAAACCTGCTGAAACAATCAAGCTTTAATCCTTTTTCGAAACTACAGGTATTTCAGCTCCACTCGAACCTCCAGTGGAATAGTGTTCCATAGATTAGGGCGAAAACATTCATAAGCACTTTTCCTAGTGTAGAGATCCTCCCAGATCTCTTCTAGAACCAGATTTCTACTAGAAGGAATGATCCATTTACTGAATGGGAGGAAACAGAATAGCTAGTGTGGGACTGTAGTTCCCCCATGTGAGAGATGGGGAATGGTGTGCTCTTAGTCTATATAAATCCTAGCCACGATTTTAAGGTGTGGAATCTTTAGTTGACCCTTCCAGGGACAGCATGTGCTTTTCCCTGGTTTTGTTTATTGTTCAGGAGGAAGGCCTCTGGGGTCTTTGGATTGAGACCTGGGTTCAGAAAGGAGTCAGAGAGCTTTCTGAAACAGCGCAGGCCATGTCTGAACACCTGTTAATGTTTTATGTTTCAGAGATAGGAGTTTTCCCACCCGCCTCATCTCATCTTTTTGGTTTTCCTTTTGAAACATTTATTTTTTTCAGCATGTCTGAGTACCAACCCAGAGGCTCAATGTATGTAAAACAAAGGAGTGGTGTTTCTCAGTCCAAGGACATGGGTGAACTGTCAGGAGTGATCCTGAATAAAGGAGTGAAGGGGAGGAAAGGAGTTGTCTGGACCCAGTAGTAGGTTCACTATCGTCTCAAGGAGATTCAAGAAGGAGTATAAAGGTGCTTATGAAGTATCATGAGTGAAAAGAAGGAAGAAGAGTTTCAGGAGAGGTAGGAGTGATTGGGAATTTTCTGTATGGACTTAGACTAAGTCAAGCAAAAAGGAACTGCCCCTAACAATTGGGAGGGCACTTAACAACTGCCCTAACATTGATTGGAGAGGAAGAGAAATTAGACTTATCAACTGGAATTTTGTTGAACCATTCCAATAAATGTTTTAAAAAGAAAGAAGGTCAAAAATCCACTTAAAGACTTTACCTTGTGCCATCATATACTGAAACAGCTAAAGCTGTAAAGAATTTTTATCAGTAAAATCAGTTGGAAACCATCAAATGCTGGAAGCATTATTTATATATACTGACATTCAATCTGAGATATCACATCAGTTTACAGTCAGGTACTGTGGGTATTTCTCTATCCCCAGAGGGCTTACAATCTAAGTTTTGTACCTGAGGCAATGGAGGGTAAAGTGACTTGCCCAAGGTCACAAGGAGCAACAGCAGGACTCAAACCCTGGTCTCCTGGTTTATAGCCCACTGCTTTAATCACGAGGCTATTCCTCCTCCCCAAGTGCATTAATATTGCTGCTGTGATTACTAGTACTGTTTACAATTGACTTTAATATTGAGATTGTCTAAATGCAATAGACAGGGCCTAGAAGAGAATTCTTCACCCCACTCAGGGAATCCTGGAAATTAACTTTAAAGCAACAGCATAGGAAGTTTAGATATCAGAGACTGTGTCTGAGGTGTGGTTCCTGGGGCCTTTATCCGGGACTAGCAGCCCAGGGGTTATACTAATGCCAACAAGTTTTACCTTGTGACCACCAACAATGCCTCTTGTAATGATTTCAGGGCCCTACATGGCACATAATGTTGTAATATCCCTACCAAGTTCCCTGGAATTCCTCTGACAAAGGCACCTAAAAATTATCATAAATATCTTGAACTGAACCCTTAGCTCCACTGGGAGACAATGCAAAGACGGAGGATAGCACTACTGCTCCTAAATCTTATTTGTGTGCAAATTTTACTATTAAAAGAAGGAGAGATTGTGGCACAATATATTGAATGGCAATTGAACTGGAGTTTTTGGTCTTCTAACTTTCACCTCTGAGGACGTGTGGTACTGCAAGGGAAAGTGAATACCAGAGCTGGGGCAGAAAATGCAAATCGTTTGTGCACAAGAGATGTACATTTAGAAATGACTGAGTTTTTCAGACCGCAGACTGTCTGGGGTGCTTGTCAGGAGGTAAATCCTACTTCAGGGGAGGAGAGCAGAGTAAATTTCTCATAAAAGCTCAAAGTTTCAAAGCCCAGCACGCGCAAAAACCAGGGGATATGCGCGTGACCAGGCTGAGGGCATGCCAAGCGCATTTTAAAAACGCTGGCCATTTGCATATCTCCCGGTCTGTATAGGGATCTGTAGCAAGAGGGTTTGTTTTGTTTCCCCCGAAGTGCCAGGCTCCTTGAAAGGGGTGGGCCAGGGGGCAGGGTCTGGGCAAGGTCTGGGCAGGGGCCATTAGGCCCGGCGCGCGGAACTTATTACTGCTCAAAGGAGCAGGTAAGTTAGAAAATTTTAAAAAATAGGTTAGTTAGGGTAGGTTTAAGGGTCGGGGAGGAGAGGGGAAAAGGGAGGAAGAATAGGAAGGGGGAGCGGAAAGTTCCTTCCCAGTCCGCTCCAATTAAGGAGCGGACTGGGAGGGAACTGGGGTAGGCCCGATCATGTCGCCGCACGTTTTTTTACTAAAATCCTCCCCCCTTGCACGCGCAAGATGCGGGCGCTGATATTAAAATTGGGTGCACATGTGTGCGCGGTAATCATATTTTATAACATGTGCATGGTGGCGCACGCATATTATAAAATCACTTCGTCCATCTGCGTGCACCGGGAACCACACGCACATGGATGCATGAGCGGGCCTTTGAAAATCTACTCCAAAGTGTCCTGCTGTATTCCAGGTATAACTACATAGGCAGCTGTAACCCTCCTTTCAACCAGGACTACTGTCTGTACCGCCACATGCAGAGGCGTTTACTTTTCTTTTATTTAATTTAGATCCTACCTATGCCAAAGCCCTAGGTCACGGCGTACAATAAAACAAACACAGCATCATCATTTCTCTGTAACCGGGCAAGACTGGATTGTAGACAAGAGGTTAGACATCTCAAGACAGGGAAACGGCACAGGCTGCCCTCTTACTTATCCTCCACAAAAAATACATATGGTGAAGCCTCGGAGCTAAAATCTAGTACTGATTTATCAAATGGCTTGGTATGCTAGTGAATATTTATGTATATTAGGTGGATGGCACAGTTAATGCATATTTAACCATTTTTCATGAAAAACTTTTTCCACCTTGCACTTGGAAATGTATGTAACAGGAGTGGCTAAGCCGGCCCTCAAGAGCCACAAATAGGCCTAGTTTTCAGGATATCCATGATGAATATGCATGAGATAAATTTTCATGCACTGCCCCAATTGTATGCAGACTAGTTCGTGCATAGTCACTGTGAATATCCTGAAAACCAGACCTGCTTGTAGCTCTTGCTTATGCTGTTCTTGGTTACTTCTTATCAAATTGTTTTCATTATGTACCTTTGAGATATTTGCAGACCTTCAAAAGGAATTTTAGACTGTAGCCTCCAGGCCTGAGTTTACATGGGATCACGCAGTTTAAAGTCCGACAAGGACTTTGTTTGTAGGAATTTGCTTGCTTGCCTTTTTTTTAGTGAACTAAAGAGGTGACCTATGATAGTGATGTTATCTGGAGGGCAAGAGTTCATCAGGTCTTCAATTCTGCGGTCTATTTCTTCATGGTGCACCTACGTTTTTTTTCTCACGCACAATTAAAGATGACATCTTAACATGTTGAATTTCACAGTATGCATTATTCTCTTTAACTGAGGCCCGCACAGGTTTAAAGATGGCATCTTGGTATGGTGAGAGACACAATGAAAGAACAAAGAAAATCTTATTTTTCTATAGTGCTGACCGTGTTTGCACTGCTGCTGTACTGGCCGATGCAGTTTGTTCTTAGGAAAGATAATATAAGAGTTAAGAAATGAATGATTAACTTAAGTCAGCAGGGTGAAAGATGATTCCCTGCTCCTCATCTCCTGCCTGGTGTGTGGAAAGGGTGCCAGAGCACGCCTGGGGCTTTGTAGTGTGCAATTGGTAAAGCTACACATGAGAGGAAAGAATAGTAACCAGCAGAACTGAGGCAAAAGACCATTGAAACAGGTTATGACGGTGGATGCATCAGGGCTGGAGTGCAGCCCAGAAGCGGCAATCAGGTACTGCCAGGAGATGGGAGGTCTGTAGGATACTAGTGCAATTAACTTTTATTTCTTTAAAAGATTTATATCCTGCCTTATTCATCATTCAAGGCAGTGGTCAACCAGAACACACATAATAATGCCTCAATTAACAAACATTAGGACGACTCAAGTAAAAATAAAAACTGAATTCAGGCAAATTACATGCCTGCAATAACATATTTCCTTCAAAGGGATGCTCAAGAGGACAGGTGAAGGAGCCAAGCAAGCTATTCATCTGTTGTTCACCTGTTTGAAATAAATGCCTGTCTAACTAGCAAAGCCTTCAGTCGTTAACAAAAAGACTGGGTGCAAGTGAGCAAACGCAGGTTTTCTGGTAGGAAAGTCCAAAGAAAGGCGCCCGCCACTGAAAATGCCTTTTCACAGGTTTCTGTCAAATGGGCCAGCCATGGGGAAGGGATTTCAGGAAGCCCTAGATGTGCTGACCTTAGAGCAGAATGGCACAAACCCAGGGTGAAACATTATTATTTAATATCTTATGATTCATCATTGCAGTCCTGTATTTGACTCTCCATAGAACTGGGAGTCAATGGATTGACTACAACATGAGGGTAATATGTTTGTTAGTATTAATCAAAATGCATGCAGCAGAATTCTGGGCAAGCTGAATGCCCCAAGAGTGTTTACAGGAGCTCCGATGTAAACAGAGTCACATTAGTCCAAGGTTGTCAGTACAAGCTCTTGGAGCACGTTTCGAGTCACTAGGGGGTCAACAGTGGTCTCAACTGACACAGTATTCATAGTTTAAAGATGATTCCCTCTACCATGGATTTTATTTGCATGAGGTATGGATAGATTAGATTTAATAGTAAAGGAATAATACCAAAACTATTCTCTCTCGCATACAGTCACTGTTTAGAATAAAGAGAGTCCCAATATAATCTTGTATACTAGTGGTTTTTTAATTGATTATACAAAATTTCAAAAATCACTTTTATACACATTTACATACCTAATACATTCTCTAGATTCAAGCCACATTCCTAAATTCTTTATTTGCCTTGCAACTGGGACGGTGCAACCATCAAACAGAAAAACTGATGGTGTTTCATTGGATGGAAAATGGCTAAGAATAATTACCTCCATTTTATCTACATTTAACACTAGATCACTATGGAGAAGGCATTCTTTAATGACTGCTAAATGGATGAAAACAAAAGCTAGAGTATGTGCCCAAGTGGCAGCTTTCGGAATGAAAAATTGTAGGTCATCTGCATAGATATGGTCCCCTAGACCTAGCCCTACAAGTATCCAAAACAATGGGGTCCATAATTATAGTCAATAATACTCCTGATAAGGTGAAACTTCGAGGGATACTCTACACCACAATGAAGCCTCTGGACCAATTATCACTTGTTGATACCTGTCAGTGAGATTAATATGAAAAGCAATTAAGCATTGTATCCATAATTATGTCATCAATCAACCTACATAGTAAAATTTGCTGGTTCAGAGAATGCACGTCAGTAGAAAAAGAGCTTTTGACAATTAATCAGAAACAACTTAAAGATGGGAAGTTAGAGGATTTGGTGTATTGCAAAGAGAAGTGAATGCCAGAGTTGGGAGAGAAAATATAAAAAGCAGAGAGGTGAAAATCAGAAGAGAAGACCAAGGCAGCAATGAGCAATAGAGCTTAAATTAATTGGGCAAAATAGAAAGTAAGGGGTTCAGAAATGAGATTTAGAAAGGAGTTTGACTTTGAAATGAAGTGGATGGGGAGTCAGAGTAGAGACTGAAGGAACAGAGAAACAAAGAGAATAGCATAGGCACCATGATATCTCCTCAGCCCCTTTTTCATCCAGTTTCCCAAAGTAATAAAACATTGACTAAATAACAGTTGCACTGGAATATAAAGCATAGTCACAGCTTTATTTAGAGAAAAATTGCAAAATGCCAGTATGTTCCTGGGCCAAACCTGATCAAAATAACCCATCTTCTTCTGGCCCACCACATGATGAGCTTAGCCTTATTCTTCAAACCTGCCCCCTTAGCCAGCTTGCACCCACTACATGGCCTCCTGGGGGGAGGATGGGGTGTCAAACTCCCAGACAAGCTAGCGACAAAGTAACTTTCTGCTGCTGCATCTCCCAGACCTGAAAGTGGAGGTGGTGGGGGACCCCTCCCTGCACCAACCTGGGTCGCAGCCCCACTGGGCACTACCCACCTGCCTTCCCATCTGCCACGCAATTCGCTGTTGGCTCAGGCAGTCCCCAATGTAGACAATACCTCCCCTCCCTGTCCATCTGCCCCATTTGTCTCTACATTACTGAAGGAGGAGGAAAGAGGCAAGCTATCTGCTCACCCTCTCTTTTAAAGGCTCACTGGGCTTTGTCCCTGGCAATCAAACCCCTGATGAGAATGCTTGCCACTTATTGAGCTGATGGAAAAAAAAGGTAGGTGTGTGTGCAGAGTGGGTGGGGAAAGTCAAATGGTAGACCAGATGGAAAACAATTCTTAGCTTGTTCTATTTGTGTATTTCCTGTAAACCTGATGTAGATAGAATCATTTTAACTGTATTTCTAACTATTAATACCCAGCTTTAAGCATGTAAATGGATAGACTTGCAATCAAATAAACTTTATTTATAAAGTGGGAGCTGGCAACATATTACCAGTGCCTCCTCAGCACTATGGCCTGGGGTCTTTTCTATCTGGAGAGTGGATGATTCTCACTACAGGATTCTGAATGGAGTGAGGGCAGTGGAGGAGGGGATGTGAGAAACGGACAACAGCAAGAAGGTTTTTTTAGAGTAGCTGAGGTGGGACACGGAGGTTGATCATAACACTATGCACGCAAATCCCGCTTCTACAGAGTTAATTGGGGGATTTTAAGGGGGGGATATGCCAACATTATTCCCAGTTTTATCAGTTCATCCCCAGTTTGCCCAGTTAAGAGAGAGATCCTCCAGCCCTCCCCTGGTTTGATTGCCTTCACTCCCCCCAGTTAGCCCAGATCCTTAAAATCCCACAGATCTGCCTAGTTTTCTTTACATTTTAACTTACATGGCATCCATTGCAGAAGTAAAGTTACGTGGCAGGGGGCACATCAGTTTTTACGCGCACATCTTTAGTTCATGCCCTCAAATGCCTATGCCCCGCCCAGACCATGCCACACTCCGCCCCTTTTTGAAACCTTTCGAGACGTGTGTGCTGCAGGAGCCCAACTCAGCATGCGCAAGCCGACTTCTTCTCGTATCCCCTAATTAATGCGCACGTCGAGCTTTTAAAATTCATCTCATATTATGTACACTAGTATGAACAGTCAGTTCTGGAGGCTTTCAGGAAAAATGGACAAGGCTTAATAGATAGACTCCACCTGAATAACATCATGCAGTTGTTTATTTTATTCTGCAAAAATCTTCCAAAGTATATAATATAGTTACAGTGAAAACATTGTCAACCTTGTGAGAAATCTACTACTTATTTTAGGTATGGTTTCTGTTAATGGGGGTATGCAAGGGAATACCTCCCTTTCTTTCAAAATCACTGAAGCAAAGAAGGCGTAGAGGTCAAGAGGTCATCCCAGTGATAATGGAAGAATACGTATTCAGAAAACTTACACAGTAGTTAAAACAAGCCATATAATTAAAACAATGTATAAGAATTGGTGCAGAATCCAAAAAGAGACAATTATAAATTATAGCAAATTCTATCTAAACAAAAACAAATTAATTAGGCTTATACTCTTTTTGAAAGGTAGCCAGGGTTGCACATCTCCTACATTTCCTGGGCACAGCAGCCCAGACACGGGGTTGAAAAATGAAGAAAATTCTACCGGTTATTCGCCATAATGTGGCATCCCAGGTAGACTTTACACATTTAGCAAAGCTTTTTTCCAACACGTCATGCTTTGCAGTTTGTTGCATTTTCAAATCCCTCTCTTTTAAAATGCATTTGTCTAAACTCTGCGGCCTCACTGTCGGTCTGAGCAGGTTGCTTCTTCGAACCCTAGATCACATTAACACCAGGATCCCTTCCTGCTCAAGGGCTGTGCGAAGACAAACATCCTAATAATTAAATGAAATACAATTGATTAGTGTTAACGAGCTTCTCAGTTAGCAATACTCATTTAAATCAACTTTAATTGTTGGGAAATGCAAGCATGTACTTCTTCCACTTTTTTTTTTTTTAAATAATTTTATGGTAACATGTTACAACAACACAAGAGTATGTTTGCAAACTGGTAGGCATCAGTAACCTGCCGAACAAAGATACACAACACTTTAAACAGCCATACAGGAATATGAATATGAATCTCCATATAGTACAATAAAAGCTTCTCAGCTTTATTACCAGAACACGTTTTTGTTATTGTTTGCAGACCCCTCCCAACCACCCCCCTTCCCCCTGTGTTATTAGGGATTGCCAATGTTCCTTAAAACTGAAGCCGGGAATAGTGCTTTGTGGGCATACACCTCCATATGCGGTCTGACAGCATTTTAATTACAACATTGAACTCAATGCATTCATTTAATATAACTACATATAAAAAGGATACTTTAATTCCTCAAAATAATGTAATATCATGTCAACTTAATTCTCCTCCTCTTTGAATAAGAACAAGTTATTAACACAACACATTCAATAATGTCTCTATCACCAAAATTCAATATATTTACCCTATGTATACCAAACATCTCTGAAACTATGCTTATTGCCCACAGAAGCTGTAAATCTGTCAGTTTCTAACACTTCCAGCAATTTCTCTTGCCTCATAATTAAGTCAGGAACCTCTTCTTCCACCCATTTGATCAGCACTTTTTAATTGGTTACACCTATAGGGGTGGATTTTCAAAGGGTTACATGCATACATTACGCGCGTAACCCCGAAAACCCGCTCCTGCGTGCCTCGAGCCTATTTTGCATAGGCTTGGCGATGCACGCAAGCCCCGGGACGCGCGTATGTCCCGGGGCTTGAAAAAAGGGGCATGGTGTGGGCAGAGCGAGGGCGTGGCCAGAGGCCTTTGAAGGCCTGCTAGGCCGGGGAATCACACGCCGGCACTTGGCCGGCAGGCGCAACTTAAATAATAAATGTAGGGGGGGATTTAGGTAGGGCTGGGGGGGGGGGGTTAGATAGGGGAAGGGAGGGGAAGGTGAGGGGGGAGCAAAAGGAAAGTTCCCTCCGAGGCCGCTCCGATTTCGGAATGGCCTCGGAGGGAATGGGGAAAGCCATTGGGGCTCCCCTAGGGCTCAGCGCGTGCAAGGTGCACAAGTGTGCACCCCCTTGCACACTTGTGCACCTTGCGTAGATTTCTGTGCGCCGGGTTGCGCGCACAAATCTTCGCCCGTGCATAGGTTAGAAAATCTGGCCCATAGTCATTAATAAAAATTGCCTAAGGAACTTGCTCAGCCTATGATTTGATAAATTGCCAAATAAATATTGACTGCTATTAGGATAGAATGCAATACATCACTGCTATGCAGCTTGTTCTGCATCTCCTGCCACAAGTTTTGTATCGTCTCTTAAAACTAAATTCATAAGAAATATTGAACCCTGTGGCATTTTGCCCTACAAGCATGTATCTGATGACCATAAAACCATACTCTGGCTAACATGTGGAGATATTAAAGATCTATGAATAAGCCTTAATTGTACTTTCTTGTAATATAATGAAGATTTTATAAGCAGAAAACTGGAATGAAACAATTCTTGCCTATTTTCTCTTCCCAGCTCATTTGACCTCTTGTCCACCAACCAAATAAATAGACCTCCAGAACTCTCTCGAATTAAAATATATAACCCCTGTTAGGGGCATATACAATGAAAAGAGTCCTAATGCTGGGTTTTTGTGGTCCTGGCACCAGCTCTGTGGGTTCAGTGTTATCTCCACCTAGCTTGATGGACTCTCTACCTGGGTAACATCAAGCTAGGTTGAGAGAGCATTGTACAAATCTCATCTTTCCGAAGGACATCAAATCTTCACAAGAGTGTACTGTTCTGTTCGTACGTCTCACTCTGCATGTCAAAGTGGCCCCTAACCCCTACACTACTACCTAAACCTCGCCTCAAGTTATGTCCAAGGATTCATAAATGGATCTTAAGAGATGACGCAAGCCCTCTTCCATGTTTAGTATTGGTTGAGGCATGCCCAAATCTTCTGCCGAAGTCGGTAGAAGAGTTTTTACTTGTTGCAGACAATCATAAAGGTATTGTACTATATAAAATTGGTGTTGTCCTATATGGGCTGCAAGCATGGAGGATTGAAAAACCTTCTTTGCAAAATCATCAATACACCTATGATCTTTACCAGGTGGAGTATTGGAATGGGATCTTGTTTTCTTTGCCCTCTGTAATACAGATTCCACCACTAGGGACTGGTGCAGAGTGGCATAAAAGGGTGATTGTTTCATTTTATATTTTAAATCAATTTTCCGAGATACTGGGATGATATTGTGCGGGGTTTCCCAGGATTTTTCTAAGACACTGTACAACACCTTATGAGATGGTAAACTAGTTGGTTCACTGGGTAAGTCAAATATCTTTAAAAGATCCAATGTGTCTGATCTGGGATCCGGTGTTTTCTGGATTTCCAGATGAAGAGACGTACCTGCTTTCTGAGAAAGCAGGTACGGCTCTTCATCTGGAAATCCAGAAAACACCGGATCCCAGATCAGACACATTGGATACTAAGTGGGCCTGCTATAGAGATATAAATAGCTAACTACTAGAAGGGCTTTACAGCTAGGCTAAGGGAATATAAATCTCTTGCTGGATAGTGAAACTTAAAATTCACTTTTTCCACTATATAACCATCAGACTTTCCTCATACATAAATCCTCTATCTTCTCTTTGGCCTTTCCATGGAAAACCAGTAACATCAAATTCACAATCCTGGGATACAGTAATCACTTACACAATGACCTTTTGTTCAAATTTATCACAACTTTTATACTTCTGGGCTACTAGCAGTCAATCAGCAATAAGATGTACAAGATTCCACAGCAGGCATAACAACAAAACAAAAAACACTTTTCCTTTTGCAGTGCATTAGGATCAGTAGCTCTTCCCCTAAGAAATCATATGCGTTCTCCATCCCTCAAACACATAATCTCATCAGTATTCTTCAGCAGAGGACATTTCCAGAGAAGGACAAAGGATATCCCATATGTAGTTAATGTCATGCCGCCTCCCAGGTGCCACTAGGCAACAGCCTAGGAGTATTCCTTTGGCACACCAACATCCATTGTAATGAGAGTCTCTGCTGGATTGGAATAACCAGCAAGTCTATATGGATATGCCCAGATTATTTGGCAGGACCTGACCCACTAGACTCCAAACTCTTAGAATCTCTCACTCCCACTCAGAAGTTAAGCTTATATTTAAACAGGATTCACTCCCCTTAAAGGTCATCTCTTCACACATTTACTTAAAGGAACAGACAAGCAATGCCATGACCATCCTTCCAATATAACCAGTGGTAGAAGATTAAGAAAGAAATTTGTGGAAAAGTCTAAAGACACAACCACTAGTGGCATAGGGACCAGAAGTTAGGACCTGAGCCACATTAGTAATCAAATCATTCTATTTTCGTACTTTGATTTCCTGTCACAGTGTAGATGACATTGCGGCCTGTTTGCATATAAACATAGAATTCTTTGTTATCTGAGCCAAGTTTCTTTTCCAAATTTGAAAATGTCTCTTTTATTCCATTCTTGATTTGCTAAATCTACAGTTTTGTATATGATTTTTTAATTTCAAATTGTTTAAATTATTATTTTACAATCCTGGTTGGAATTACAAGTTGCCCCAAAATATTAAAAAAAAAAAAAAAATAGCCCATATCTGTAATTTTAAATCATGTTCTTACTTTCTTCCATGTTTTTACTATCATATACAATAGCAGGATTTTCTTTCTTTAGCATCCTTGGATTTTTTTTCCCATGCAGAATTGTGTTTAGTAATCCTGGCAGCTGTTCAAAGTACTGTAATAGAATCTTTTGTTTCCATATATCAAATCCACAATCAAACTCTGCTGACTTGCAGACTATATAAACATTTAGAAGTCCCAATTCTTCAGTTCAAGGTAATTGTAATTTTTATTCTGGATTTCTTTTTATATTTTCCCCAATTAATCTGGATATCATATGATCACATCTTTGTAATATCGTCCTTATTTAAACTAAATGGCAATGACAGTAGGAGATATAAAACTCTTGGTAATACTATCCTTTTCATTAAATTTACTCAGTTTGATATAGAAAGTGGCAAGCATGGCCATGAGTCAACATCTAACTGGATCTATGAATTTTGCTTAGGCTCATTGTCAGCCTCAGTCTGAAATATTTATTTATTGATATTGACCCACATTGGCAGAAAATTCTTTTCCCATTGATCTCAGGGAGGGTAATTTTCAAATGCAGTGGCAGAGGTAAAACTGTGCTTTAGCTGCAGAAACTACCAACAAAACAGAGGTTTTTAATATCCAATGCAGATATAAATACACACCAATAAGTAGCACTTGAAAATAGTTGTTTGTTTTTTGATATCTCTACTGTACCATAATTATACAAAATGTGTGCTTCTTATGCTAGGACCTTCATACTACCCGTGCATAGGTTACTTAATAATATTTTACCTTCTTGCACATATGGGTCCTATTTAATCATTGGAGCTCAGTTGTCCAATTTTTCTATTTTTTTGGGAGGGGGGGGGTTAGAATATTTGCCTTTAAAATGATGGAGAAATGAATAGTAAAAAAAACTTTCCTATCTTCCTGCAATTATACAGGGAAGTTTTTTACTATTCATTTTTCCACCATTTTATAGGCAAATGTTCTAAAACCCCCACAAAAAAAATAAAATTGGACAATTGTGGCAATGGGCAAGAAGGTGAAAAATTATTAAATAACCTATGCATGGGTGTTATGGAGGTCCTGACATAAGAAGCACAAATTGAGTAGAATTGTGGTACAGTAGAGATATCAAAAAAGCAAAAAAAAACTATTTTCAAGTGCTACTTATTGATCTGTAAAAGAAACTGCCAGTCTAATATATGAATAAGCTTACTCGTATGCGTCACACATGCACGAGAGTTTTCCCAGACCAAATGGAAAAATGCCTGGGGGCAGGGTAGAGGAGGGGTTGGTGCTTATACTTATCCTTTGGTACTTTCAAAAGTCTGCGCTGAAAGTTTCAAGAGAATCTTCTATGCACATAATAGCAAGTGTGATGGTAAATTTTACCGAATAATTTTAAGAGCTGATGTACGCGCATTAATCCACCTTGAAAATCAATGTAATTTATGTGCATTCTTGCCAGCTTTCCCATGCAAGCTGTCTGAAAATTATCTTCCCTAGTTGCTAAAGGAAAGTAACTAGGAATTACCTAGTTCATACAGACCTCTCTCTTTGTGAAATTTGGATGTCAAAAACATTGGCAAAAGTGGTAGCAAAGAGACTTCAGGAATTTTGGCCTGCTCTGAATCATTTGGATCAGGCTGGATGTACTAAGCAGAGAGAAGTGCAGTCCATAACATGAGAAGGCTCATAGCTGCTGTAAGTCTGCTTGGAAAATTATCCAACCAAAACTACCATGCACAAGACAACCCATTTGGTGCGCACAAATTATTATCCTGAAAACGTACGCTCATATTGCCGGATTTTTTAAAGTATGAGCATAAGTCATATTGCTGGATTTTTTAAAGTATGAGCATAAGTCCAGTTCCTGCCCTCACTCACCTGCTCTTCTTCTACTTCTACTCAGTTTAGATAAGCTAATAAACATGACATACTTGAGTAAGTTTACCGGCATATTAGACAACTAATTTTATAAAAGATCGTTTCTGCTTGCAAAACAGTGTTTTATGTGCAGAGGTCCCTTTGAAAGTTATTCCATTGAAACATCAATGGAATAACTTCTTCCAGGAATGTACGCAAACAGTGAACAATTGGTTGAATTGCATGTGCTGTCTTTGAGCATTGGGGAAACCTCACTAATGTGGGTAGGAAGAAAATCATTACCATAGTTGATCAGCAAGAACCATTAAAAATTGTTTCTAAGACAAGAAATCTTGGTATCATTTTAGATTCACAACTTATGATGAAGCCCCCCATCTTAAACTAGTGATTTAAAAAAAGCATTTTTCAAATTGAAGTTGTTGACACCTTTAAAAAAGTTACTACCCCTAAATCATTTTTTATCCCTGCTCCAGACTCTAATATTTGGACAGTTAGACTTCTGCAATAGCTTGTATATTGGTTTGCCACAAAATAGTCTACATGCATTGCAGCTTGTACAAAATGTGGCTGCACGATTATTAGCAGTATCAGAGCACATTCTGCCTGAACTGATGACCTTCACTGGTTACCAATCAAATGGCGGCTATAGTTTAAATTGTTAGTTGTGGCACACAAGCTGCTCTACTCTAATGCTTCCTACTATTTAGTGAATAAGTTGGTGTCATATGGGCCAAAGAGAGCCTTGCATTCGGTAGATAAACACCTTTTAATTATTCCTTCCCCACATGTTTTTAAGGTGCAGTTAATGCGGACTTGAGCTTTTTCTTGTGCTGTCCCTACTCTTTGGAACAGACTTCCTGGGGAATTGCGCGATGAACAAGATTTGAAGGCATTTCGAAAAAAACAAAAGCATTTTGTTTTACAGAAGCTTTTACATAATCAATTTTAGCCTGCTTGTTTTATCCTGTTAATATTTGTGTGCATCGTTTGTAAGTTGTTTTATGATGCCTTATGACTACTTCTAACTGCAATCCACTTTGAACATACTTTAGGTTTTGCAGAATATAAGCCTGAATAAATAAAAATAAATAATAAAAAAAACTGACAAAGTAATCAATGCAGAATTGGAGGAATCCTGGAATAAAGCGTGATTAAATAAATATTTGAAGTAAGGGATGTAACATTTTCTCTTAAAGTAGCATGTAATATTCTGCCTAATATCCTTCTGATCTCAGAGCCTTAGACAGAGACAGCCCCTGGATAATCCTCCTCAGTTAATGAGGTGTTTAGTACATCTTTTTGCTTATTAGTTAAACTGGGGTAGTCATAAATCTGCAAAACGTTTCTCAAAGTTGGTATTGTTAAATTATTTCTCTGGCTGAAAAAATTTCTAAAAATGCTATTAATTTGTGTCAAAAGAATAACCTTTTCACCTTGATTATTTTTAACTGTGGGAATAAATGTTTGTCTTCTGAATTGCTCCATTAATCTAGGAAGCAGTTTACCAGATTTATTCCCTTGCAAAAAGAATCAATGTTTATTCGTTTTAGCTGAGTACGCAGCTCTGTCATGCAAGTTGTGGTCAGTGCTACCCTAGCTGTCTCCAATACATGTCTGCTTTTTGTTTGTTTGAAGAGCTCTTTAATCTTTATATATGATCTTTCAGCTTTAGTTAAAAAAAACCTTTGTAGCTTTAAAATTTGAACTGCCATTTTTCTCTTCTTTTGTATGATGGTAAGCAATTATTACTCCCCTCACGACTGTCTTTGAGGCTTCCAAAAAAGGCTTTACAAGTTGTAAAATAGCCTCATCATTATATGACCATGTATTAAACTTACAGCTACATGAATCTAATTCAAACCACATGAAAACATGATCAGATACTGAAGCCACTTCTATTTTTGTTTTTTAAACTCCTGTAAATCTTCTTAAATATTAAGCAATATTTTATTTGGCAATTAGATCTCTGGGCAAGCAAATAAAATGAGAAATATTTTTCATCCCAGTTTAAATATCTCCATTTCTCTGATAAACATAATTGCTTAAACAGATAATGGAGTTTCCTCTTTCTGTCTTTTCAACTCTCACTAGATGAAGAAAATTTATCAACTAAAAGGATCCATGGGGTCCTTAAAGTTTCTTTCTATTAGTATGCAATTATAATCTGGAGAAGTAATTTTGCTGAAAAATTGAAATCGCATTGAAAATTTCCTGAGAAAATACATCTAGACCAAATACTGTAAATATAAGACAGCTTAACCTTACCAGTGTGTGCTGTGGTGAACATGAGAAACTTTCCAGCAAGAGAGGTTCAAGGAGGTGAGTAGATGGTGATGAATGGGAGATTCCTTCCCTCCAAAAGGATGGCTTTGTAGAATGGTATAAATGGTGCTTCCACGAGCACTGTGGGGAGTTCAAGACAGTCTGGAGTTGAGAACAGCATGTAGAGAGTGGAATGTTGTGTTGAAGAAGCTGGGAAGCAGGAAGACGCAGCAAGGAGCTGTTGTCCTAAATTGGGTTTCCTGGAGTATCTCTGTGGAGGATAAGGATCCCTCTATAGTAAGACAAGATTGAACCAGGAACTTCTATGGTCCTTCTATGGTCTTGGAGCAGCTCATTGAGGTGTGAGTACTTGGATATATTTCAAGAGAGCTCTGTCTTCTTATCTGTTCCCCATTGGATTGACCAATAGAATACAGTGGGAGGAGGAGTAGAGTTCTATTTTATTTATTTATGTATATAAATTATAGTCCACTCCCTCATGGGACATACTGTTCAAAGTAGATTACAACATCATTAAAACAATCTCACAACATTAAATAATCATTTTAAAATAATAAAATCATAAACCTGTGCAGGTGAAAGTGATTTTGAAGATTTTACAAAACAATTTTTTTTTGGGCTGTGGATATGTATGGACTTTTTGTACCTGCTGAAACATTGCTAATTGTGTTAAGTATATTCCTCTTTGAAGCACAATATTGGAGTGGACTATTTTGGGGGGTTTTTTTAATACCCTCTCAGTGGCCTTGCAGAAGTTCCTGCTCTCTTCCTACAGAATTCCCGAAATCTTTTTCCCCACTCTGGTTGAGAGGTCTTGTGGTGTCCAGAGCTGGAAAGGTAGCCCCCTCTCTGAAGTGGCTGGATTACACATATATGTTGCGCTGGAGGTGGACCCTTGGTCTGGTGCAGGATTGGTAAGGTCCTCTGGTTGGACCCAGAGAGCGCCTGCCACCAGGAGGCGGAGCACAGGAGGAGACAGAGGCTAGCTGGAGCTTTGCCAATAGCAATCCAAGGTTTCCGCAGGTTGAGCCCTTGGATACCCGGGCTGCATGGTCTTAGGTGGGCCTCGCAGGGTCTCCTAGAGAGGAAGCGCAGGGGAGTGTCCACCATGAACAAGGGCGCGCGGTTGACATCCAAGCAAGAATGTCCAGAGTTCTCAGGAGACCAGAATAGAGAGTCCAAGTGGATAGCGAGGATCAAGGCCAGAGTATCAGTCCAGAATGGTCAGCCAAAGCAGGGGTCAGTACCTGTAGTCAGTCTGGGAGTAGTCAGGTCAGACAAAGGTCACGTTCCTGGCAGCAATCAGGAGTAGTCAGTGGACAGGCAGAGGTCGGTTCCAGGCAGCAGTCAGACGAGGAGCAAGCAAAGATCAGTATCATGAGATT
The DNA here is from genome assembly GCF_901001135.1 of Rhinatrema bivittatum. Lineage (NCBI taxonomy): Eukaryota > Metazoa > Chordata > Amphibia > Gymnophiona > Rhinatrematidae > Rhinatrema > Rhinatrema bivittatum. Next base: position 532,102,767 of record NC_042617.1, read on the forward strand.
AGTCCAAAGGGTACTACCAGGAATGGAGAGACGAAGGAACAGGAGACACTGGAACAGGAGACGCTGGAACAAGAGACACTGGAACAGGCAAACTAGAGACACCGGAGTGTACGATCTGATTGCAAAGGCAAGGAAGTGGTGTCTGACCACTTCCTTATATCCTGCTGTCAATCAGGGCACGCTGCAGAGCTGGGAGCTGCCCTTGGTCCTTTAAGAGGCCGGGTGGTCCGCGCGTGCGCGCCTAGGGGCTGGGCCGATGCCATGGAGGACGCGAGCCCCACCTTGAGGCCTGGATGGGAGACTGAGAGCGGGGGAGCCGGGGACACAGTGAACTGGCTGTGGCTGAGGAGGAGGAGAGATTGGAGCTTGTGGACGGGAGAGCAAGGTGAGCAGGGCCAGCCGCGGAGCGGACGCGGCCGGGATGCGCAACATATACATTACACAACTGATCGCTATAAGGAACTTCATTCTCTTCTTATAGTAGTTATTTTGAGCACAGCAGTAGGGAAAACTCAGACTCACCCCAAGCCATTGGATCCATGTAGAAAAACCACATTGGTATGTCGCCTTTCAAGGGGGTTAATTTCCAAATAATTTTATGTGTATAAACCCACTTTTGTGTGAATTAAATGGCTATACAAGTTTGTGAGTAACCCAGTTACATGCATTAGAGATGTGAATCGTTTTCCATATCGTCTTAACGATAGAAATCGTGTGGCAGGGCAAGAAAATCGTGTTAGGCACGATTTTTTAGTTAAAAAATCGTTAAAAATTGTTTTTTCCGATTAGTGCGCACTAACGGGAGTTAGTGCGCACTAACTGGGAGTTAGTGCGCACTAACTGAAAATGATACAATTTGACACTTTTCAGGTCAGTTAAGGTCAGTTTAGGAATGAATATGTATTCCTATTGGCTGCCCTCTATTTATTCATGTTACCAAGCTTCCCACTGACAGTATATGGGGGATGGGAAATGGAAACAGTTGGTAGCTTGACAAAACAAGTAATGTGATCAGTTAATGTGACTAGAACTTGTGCCCTAACCCTGATACCAGGGGTATTGTGATCTTCCTGCACACAGTGCCCTATCCCTATTAATACCAGGAGTGTTGTGATCTTCCTGCACACAGTGCCCTAACCCTGGCACCAGGGGTGTTGTGATCTTCCTGCACACAGTGCCCTATCCATATTAATACCAGGAGTGTTGTGATCTTCCTGCACACAGTGCCCTAACCCTGGCACCAGGGGTGTTGTGATCTTCCTGCACACAGTGCCCTATCCCTATTAATACCAGGAGTGTTGTGATCTTCCTGCACACAGTGCCCTAACCCTGGCACCAGGGGTGTTGTGATCTTCCTGCACACAGTGCCCTATCCCTATTACTACCAGGAGTTTTGTGATCTTCCTGCACACAGTGCCCTAACCCTGGCACCAGGGGTGTTGTGATCTTCCTGCACACAGTGCCCTATCCCTATTAATACCAGGAGTGTTGTGATCTTCCTGCACACAGTGCCCTATCCCTATTACCAGGGGTGTTGTGATCTTCCTGCACACAGTGCCCTATTCCTGATACCGGGGGTGTTGGGATCTTCTTGCACACATCCCGGTATCAGGGATAGGGCACTGCATGCAGGAAGATCACAACACTCCTGGCATCAGGAATAGGGCACTGTGTGCAGGAAGATCACAACACCCCTGGTATTAGGGATAGGGCACTGCGTGCAGGAAGATCACAACACTCCGATAACAACACTCCGATCACAACACTCCGATAACAGATTCAATTTCAAAAGCGCTCACCCATTGGAATAACTGCCTTCTATCAATCACTAATCTTCTCAACAGCTTAAACTTGGTTCTCAACGCCTCCAAGACAGAGCTACTCCACATCTCCTCAAATGAAAACAATATCTCCCCTCCATCACCACACATCTCTCATATTACCTGTAAACAGGTCAGAGACCTTGGGGTAATACTAGACAATCGACTAAGCCTGAAGAAAATGGTCAACACAACCGCCAAAGACTGTTTCTACAGGCTACAGAGTCTAAAACGACTTAAACCTCTGTTATTCTTCCATGACTTCAGGACAGTCCTCCAAGCGCTACTGTTCGCTAAAATAGACTACTGCAGTGCCCTCTTCCTAGGCCTCCCCAAATCCACTACCAAACCACTGCAGATGATACAAAACGCGGCAGCAAGATTGCTGACCAGTACCAGCCGCGGCGATCACATCTCTCCCATCCTCAGGAACCTACATTGGTTACCAGTTAATTTCAGGATTCTATACAAATCAATCACCGTAATCCACAAAACCATACATCAACATCTTCAACTCGACCTGGAAATCCCCTTCACACCCTACTCCTCTAACAGACCAACTAGAGATATTCTCAAAGGCACTCTGAAATTTCCACCCACCAAAGCCTCACGCCTCTCTTCGACCAAAGACAGAGCTTTTTCGATAGCTGGCCCATCTATCTGGAATAGCATCCCATCAAATCTCAGATTGGAGCCTTGCCTTTTAACTTTAGCAAAAGCCTTAAAACATGGCTCTTTCACCAAGCCTTCGCCGATCCACCAGATATTCTCTAATTGCCCTTCACTCTTACCCGGTCTGGCATTGACACTCACGAATGGACTCTGACTCTCCCAGGTTAAAACACCTCTAAGCTTGTAACCGTACGCTTATGGTATCACTGGTTTATCTCCGGCCTTACCTTCCTTCCAGCTTGCTTGCAAGCTTCCAAGTTCTCTCTCCCTGTTGATTGTAACTTTGACTTATTCCTACCTATTGTTTATCTTCGCTCACTTGAATTTGTTACTCCTTTTTTTATACCCTTGTTAAATGTAAACCGATCCGATATGGTTATTCACTATGAAGGTCGGTATAAAAAACTGTTAAATAAATAAATAAATAAATAAATTAATAGGGATAGGGCACTGCATGCAGGAAGATCACAACACCCCTGGTTTCAGGGATAGGGCACTGTGTGCAGGAAGATCACAATACCCCGGAGGAGTGAGGGTCAGGCAGCTCACCCCTGTCTGTGAAGCCAGCCTCTCACTAGTAATGCAGAGAGGGAGCTGTCTCAGACTTCACCATCCTCCCCCCCCCCCCCCCTCACCCACACACCATTCACTAGCTGGGACATGGGGAAAGTCAGGAGTGAGGGTCAGGCAGCTCCCCCCTGTCTGTGAAGCCAGCCTCTCACTAGTAATGCAGGGAGGGAGCTGTCTCAGACTTCACCATCCTCGCCCCCCCCCCCTCACCCAACACACCATTCACTAGCTGAGACATGGGGAAGTCAGGAGTGAGGGTCAGGCAGCTCCCCCCCTGTCTGTGAAGCCAGCCTCTCACTAGTAATGCAGGGAGGGAGCTGTCTCAGACTTCACCATCCTCCCCCCCCCCCCCTCACCCACACACCATTCACTAGCTGGGACATGGGGGAAGTCAGGAGTGAGGGTCAGGCAGCTGCCCCCTGTCTGTGAAGCCAGCCTCTCACTAGTAATGCAGGGAGGGAGCTGTCTCAGACTTCACCATCCTCCCCCCCCCCCTCTCACCCACACACCATTCACTAGCTGGGACATGGGGGAAGTCAGGAGTGAGGGTCAGGCAGCTCCCCCCTGTCTGTGAAGCCAGCCTCTCACTAGTAATGCAGGGAGGGAGCTGTCTCAGACTTCACCATCCTCTCCCCCTCCCCTCACCCACACACCATTCACTAGCTGGGACATGGGGGAAGTCAGGAGTGAGGGTCAGGCAGCTCCCCCCTGTCTGTGAAGCCAGCCTCTCACTAGTAATGCAGGGAGGGAGCTGTCTCAGACTTCACCATCCTCCCCCCCTCACCCACACACCATTCACTAGCTGGGACATGGGGGAAGTCAGGAGTGAGGGTCAGGCAGCTCCCCCCTGTCTGTGAAGCCAGCCTCTCACTAGTAATGCAGGGAGAGAGCTGTCTCAGACTGGTATCAGGGATAGGGCACTGAGTGCAGGAAGATCACAACACCCCTGGTATCAGGAATAGGGCACAGGTTCTAGTCATATTGACTGATCACATTACTTTTTTTGTCAACTACCAACAGTTTTCATTTCCCATCCCCCCAACCATCACTTCAGTTGGAACCTTGGTAACATCAATAGATAAGAGGGCAGCCAGCCAATAGGAATACATATTCATTCCTAACTGACCTTTACTGACCTGGATAGTGTCAATAATTTGTATCATTTTCTGTTAGTGTTCCTGAGTTTCCATTTCCATTTCCCATCCCCCCAACCATCACCTCAGTGGGAACCTGGTTAACATCAATAAATAAGAGGGCAGCCAGCCAATAGGAACACATATTCATTCCTAACTGACCTTTACTGACCTGGAAAGTGTCAATTTGTATCATTTTCAGTTAGTGCGCACTAACTCGCGCACTAACTCCCGTTAGTGCGCACTAACACGATTTAACGATTTTTAACGATAAATCGTTAGAATTTCTATTGTATCGTGTTCTATAACGATTTAAGACGATATTACAATTATCGGACGATAATTTTAATCGTTAAAAAACGATTCACATCCCTAACATGCATGTACTTTTACATCAACTGAGCGGAGGCCTTTCTGGGGGTGGAGTTGGAGCAGAGACAGCTTTTCAATTTTAAAAAGCATGAACATAAGTGTGCACACCTACATTTTGTCCTCCCAAGAGGAGGTATAACTTTACATGAGTGAACCAGAATATTTACAAGAGAACTTATATGCTTAAGTTCACTGTGAAAATATTCAGTAAGGTCTGCATGTACAATTTACACACAAACTTGAAAATTATCCTCTAAGCAATGCAAACACTGGGCCGTGGGGTACAACTCTGAAAAGGTGGGTAAGGGAAGGAGCAGTAGGAGTTGGGTTCTATATGAGAATGCGTATGCCTGTCTACCCAAACTGGACAGATTGTTTCTGGGCAGACTGGATGGGCCATATTGGTCTTTATTTGGAATCATTTACTATGTAGCTCATATTCAAAAGATTTGTCTAACTAATTTGGGGTGTTAGTGGAACAAATCAGGAGGGATAGAGGTTAAAAATTTCCTCCCTCCCCACTGCTGAACAAGTCGGTGTTGTTTGGGCAAACCATTGCCTGCATAAAATGTACCCCCACACGGAGAGGCAGAGTTGGAAGAGTTCCAGGACGTGGTTTACACTTTAGCTGAATGGTGCTGACTATCAGCACTCTCCAGCTAACGTTAGCTGTGTGAGTCTGGTCATGTCAGATGCCTGTCCTAAGCTAGATGGGTAACTTTGCCCAGGTGTATTCAGCAGCAGATAAGAGCCATTGAATATCCAGATAAAGGTACTTGGGTAATTCTCCTGCTCACCAGTCCGCTGAGTATCTGTACATTTGTTACTATATTACTATTTTCTGTCTCTTGGATGGGGAATGAATACCATCAATATGTAATGAAAACACATTCAGAGAACTCCAATCACCCACCCATTGAGTTTACAATGGGGTGGAACATTTTCAAAGTGTTTTATATGCGTTAAATGGGTAAAAAGCATTTTACTTGCATTAATTGTCTGTTGAAGAACTGCCATCCCTCAATGCGATCCAAAGTCCCCTCATTGAAGAATGCGGGAGCTTTTAGCCATAATGAAAGAAGACGTTCTTGGGGGAGGGAAGTAATCCATTCAGATTGCATTTTGAACTCCATGCAAGTCATTTTCCATGGAGAAGGAAGCTGCAGAAAAAGCAGGTGCAAATGTCTGCAGATGCATCGCACCCCTGGCAAAATTTCAGAGTGAAACTACCCTTGCACGTTTGGCTTTGAAAAGAGGTTCAAAGTTTTGTGGGTTCAAAGTTCCAACGGACTTTCTCCAAATTTGCACCCCAAAATTCCTAATTCTTATTTACAGGGATAGCCCTCGGCCTAACCAGCCCCTAGCAGGAACCAGTGAGACAGAAGCATATAAATAAACTACTCCACATTCTGTATCTGTGGAGATGATATCCATGATATCCATGATATCCATCCCTAATCACTTTATCTATAATACATAAACTAAAATTACTTCCCAGCAACAGTGCTGCAAAGAGTGAACCAGCTACATAACACTGCATTGATATGCCCCTAAAGTTTAAACTGTAAAAGATTATCAACTAAAATGCTTAGGAGTCTATTTTCAAAAGCCTCCAAGTGCATGGCTTTATCGGCTAGATTTTAGCCAGCTAAGTTGAGGAGAATTTTCAGATACAAGTGACAGGTTGGAGGTGGTCCAAAGAAGGGTGACCAAAATGGTGTGTGGTCTGTATCAGAAGACATATGAGGAGAGGCTGAAGGATCTGAATATGTATACCCTGGAAGAGAGGAGGTGCAGGGGAGATAGGATGCAGACCTTCAGATACCTAAAATGATTAAATGATGCATGAACTTTGAACCTTTTCCATTGGAATAAAAACAATAGAATTAGGGGTTAAGAAATGAAACTCCAGGGGTGATGACTGAGAACCAACGTCAGAAAATATTTCTTCATGGAGACGGTGGAGGATGTCTAGAATGCCCTTCAGGAGGAGCTGGTGAAGACAAAAACAGTCAAAGAATTCAAAGGAGCATGGGATAAACATTGTGGATCTCTAAAGGCTAGAGTAGGAAATGAGTAAAGCATGCAGGGGGTAACTTGCTGGTTTGGCGGTTATTACCCTTAGCAGAAGGCATGGAGATTACTACACTTAACCCATATGCCTTGATGCTTTTAAAGCAACTGCAATATTACTCCCCGCTTAGAAGGCAGGGAGGAAAAGAGGAATTGGATTCAGATGACAACCGAGGGCCCCGACTTCTACAATCTGGTAAACTGATACGCAGACAGAAGGTAATAAGAATAGGACTGCTTGTATGGCCAAGTCCTAAAGGAAATGAAGAAAGTGTACATGCGGCAGAAGGCATGGAGATTACTAACCTTAACAAATAAGCCTAATGCTCTTAATGCAACTACAACATTGCTCCACGCTTCGACATGAGGGGGAAAAGGGGAATTAAATTCAGACAACAACCAAGAGGACCCCAACTTCTAAGATCTGGGATACGGATATTTAGACATAAGGGGAAAAGCATAGGACTGCTTCTGTGAGCAGGTTCATAAGCAAAGCTCGTCAATCAGCCCTGTGTGAATTTTCAAGAAAGCTCATCACCCAGTAAAAAATGTTGCTAGCTGCAATTTTATGGGTTATCATAAGGCTTAGGGATAACTGCATGGAGTAGCAGTTACTATCCTTAAGAAGCTTGCTGGGCAGACTGGATGGACCATTTGGTTATTTTCTGCCATCATAGAATGGGCCCATAATTTATATAGATTGATGGTATTGTCTTATTTCACAGATTGTATATGAAAAGAGTCCTCTAGTCAATGTACAAGTAATTCAGCACAATAACATTCTAAATTTCTAAATTTACTCCCAGTTGGCAGTCCACTTGGCAATATAACTAAAGTGTAAAATCTATTTTAAGGACCTTCATAGACAAAAAACACAGGGTAATATGTATCCAGAGGTATCTCATTTACCCATAGTGCATGATTTTATTTATAGGCCCCCAAATACAATTTTTGTCTTTTTTTTTTTTTGCAGCATTTAAAATCAAAAAGGTTCTTCATTTTTAGTTACCCTTAATAACCCACCACAGCACTATGTTTCAAGAAACAATTCTTTGCATCAGGGGGATCCTCTTCTCACTGCCTTGCAAAAAAAGACAAAAAATATATTTGGGACCTTTGATTTAAATCATGTATATGGGAAAATGAGATACCTCTAGGTATGTAATACCCTGTACATCTTTATATGAAGTTCCTTAAAATTGATTTTCCACTTTACTTGTTTCACAGATCCCACATACACAGTTCAGAGGTGATTACAGTCAGCAATGCCAAACTTGCATAGTTTTGGACAGTCGTAAATCTGTAGAGAGTTCAAGTGAATATAGCTGAGAAAACAGTTAAGAATTGTGGTCTTGTGAAAAGCATGAAGAAGTCCTCTCTGAAGGAGGGTGAAAAAGTCTGCACTCAGAACAGAAATTTAGATCCAAAGGAGCAACTTCACAGTAGAGCATTGGAAATTTGTCATGATATTCTGTAGGGCAGCTCAGACATAAGGAAATAGATTTTAAAATGCCTAGTCAGGTAAAAATGGGTAGGATGGCTGAATCCACCTAAGTGGGGTTTTCAGCCAGCTGGAAACATGGGTTCTTGTAGCTGCAATAAAAAATAGAGCCATCCCTGGTGGTGTAACTTGGACAAGGGAGGAAAAAACCTACAGGTGTGCATTAAAACTTTCAGAAACTCAGGCACATACTTTGCCTGCTCATTACAGATGGTGTAAGTGTTTACAAAATCCTATATTCAAACACAATGTGTGCGGGCACCTTGTGCTTGCATATCAGCTGGATTTAGGAAGGCTAAAAAGCTGGCACATAGAGTGCCCAATTGAACATTTACCTCAGAGTTATTTAATATAACCAGAAGTCACTGATCTCTGTAAAAAAAAAAAAAAAAAATTAACTTCTTTGGTCATGATATCGCAAAGCAGCATATAAATTAAAGATTTCAGTTAATTCTTGTCACTACTGCTGTAATGGTGATTAGCATAGTTTTGTAAAGAGCAATATCGGGGATGTGGGAATAAGAGGCGTAGTTATCTGTGCACCTTGATTACATTTTTAAACACGTTCAGCAGGTTATTCCCTCCCTTAATAATTCCAGGTGGTACTGAGGAGGTTTCTGCACTGGCTGCTACTTATCTGTGTGGCTGTGGTGACAGGAAAAACAGTGGTCACTCTGGCCATTATACAGTGACTTGTTTAATGATCAGAGTGACCACATTTATTATAGCTTGTTATCGTGTTAGTACTCAACCGTGAAACAGCCAGAGCAAGTGCTCATGCTGCAACTGTTGACCTTGTGCCCTCAGCATCAATTACCACCCAAATCGACCTGCTCCTATTGCCAATAAAGCCAAATCCTTTATGCTCTGATTGTGATCACCACTAGAAATACCTTATTGTCAGAATCTCAATGGCTTACACACTTTATCGGAATACTATAGTGCTCTTACATTCTTGCGGTCATTGGAAAACAAAATATCTAGGGATATGATTTTGCTTCAATAAGTGTGGACTACATTTTTAGTGCATGCTAAGTTTTTTAGCGTGCACTCAAGAAATTAGCATGAATGCACAAAAAAACAGATTTTAGTACGCACTAAAAAAATGTAAATGCAACAACAGAAAATGAAACAAAAAAAAAAACAATAAAACAAAAATCCACCAAACAAAACTACAACCACAACATTTTGGCTGCACAGCCCTGAAAGTACATTGCCATTATAACAACCGTCCCCTCATAGTCATCACCACAAAAGGTCCCACACTGTCACTGGTATTACCACACTTATTCAATCACAAGCTTAACGACAGCACCACAACGATTCTATTACACCCTCACGTGGACATGGCTGTCCTTGCATGTGCCATCGATGGACCTAAACCTTTGGCTGCTGTAGGTTGTGTTTCCTTTGCAGGTAGTGAGATGAATCCAGGGTCCACCTGCAGAATTTAAGTTTTAAACTTAAAGTTTAGAGTAATTCATTGCGGGCTGAATTTGCAAAAGGCTTTAAGCACATAAAACTTGTTTTTATGCGCAAAAATAGGCTATTGAAAATTGCCCAGGGGAATGGTTGTGCACATAAAAATGCACCCAAAAGCAATTTTTGCTCATATGTTTATGTGAACTGGAAAGAAGCATTCTGGTAGGCGGAGTTGGGGGCAAGGAAACCATTTACGTGCATCCCTAGCAGATGTAAATGTGGGTGTGCTTGTGGCTCTGGGTTGCACATACACCCCCATGAATTTTCGAAGCCAATTTATGCACGAAATACCACTTTGAAAATTTCTGCTAACGTCTAAATGTACTTTCTACATGCATACTTTAGTCCTAAAATGGCTGTTATAAAATTTCCCTCTAGATTAGAGGGATTATTCTTGGAGTTGAGTCCAGTATCCTGAAATCTTGTAGGGTTAGGAAGATGCATTATGCATTCCTAGAGACTGCAGCCCACTAGCAGATGAATCTTTTGTTTTGTGGGCTCTTTTTAATTTATTCAAACTCATTCTTTGATTCATATATAATCCGCTGTGGTGGAGCCCTCTCAGTGTGTCCTGCAGTGACTGCAGCCAGCAGTTATTGAGACAGAAGTTGGAAATTAAAAAAAGAGTCTAGCCCAGTCTAAACCTGTGGATTAGCTTTCCTGTTAGCATGCCAAAGCATGCTGGAGACTCCAAGCCAAATCAGGCAGATTGTCAGTCTGCATGGAATTAATAAACTATATATATATATCTGAATGATGTAATAGCATTGCCATGCTGGTCCACTTAACTCTACAGAAATAAAAGTCTTTGCAAGATCCAATACAGGTCCTCATTCCCCTTGTCAAGGAGCTCATCGGGCTGCTTTATGTTGATCATTCTCACATCATATCAAGCCAGCATCTCCCTGCCTTCATCTACAATGTCTGTATAAGCTAGTGATTCACAGTTTTAAATCTTGGTATACAAATTTTAGCCATTCATCCTTCCAATATGAATAAAATGAGAACAAATTGTAACTGTCTGCAAACTGTGTTTGCAGTGGAAACTACATATAGGCACCATTGAATAGAAAAATATTCTTCATGACATGGCCCACTGGCGGGGATCAGGGGGAAAGGCAAAATATTTTTAAATCCGCTCATGCCGCACATATATTTGGTGCTACCAAGGATTTTTTTTCTTTATTCAGAACTATGGGAGAAAGGGGCCACTCCATCTGCTACAATTTTACATTTTTGAGCTGCGGGAGGAGGACCACTTAGGTCCTGCTACAGTTTTGGGGGATGGGAGATTGGGGGAGGGCTGGGCTAAGACTCTGCAGGCCTGCAAGTTGTTTTTTTTAACTCACCTGGCCACTTTTCGGCCTGCATTATTTCTGGCCAGCGTTAGCTGGGTAAGTTTAAGCGCAGAGCACTGAATATTGATGCCCCTGCCCCCCCCCCTCTCACCTTGCCTTTTTAAAAAAAATCTTCCTAAGTTTTAATATGGTGATAATGACTACCTGGCCAAAAGTGAGCTGTTTGGTAGGTCAGGATGTTTAAAAACCTGGGTTTCTCCAGCTAAGTTCCAAACTTAAGCCTAGATTCATCAATTTGCTTTAAATTTCGCAAGAATAGTGCCCGCGATAAAAAAAAATATGGGTGGTGTTAGGGTAATTTTTGAGATGCCGCAACACGTGCTATTTTAGTTCTTTGTGTAGGTATTTTACAGCAATGCATATACAATTTATTGCATCTGTTATTTTGGGCTTTTCCTGAAGGGTATAAGGCTTGCATATTAGTCAACTATTTATTAGAGATGTGAATTGGAACTGGAATCGGTTCGGTTCCGGTTCCGATTCAAATCGTGCATTTTTTTTCGTCCGGCCCGATCGGTTTTTTTTTTATCAGCTGCGCCCGATCCGATAAACAAAAAACCCACCCCGACCCTTTAAAACCGCTCCCTTAGCCTCCACCACCCTCCCGACCCCCCCCCCCCCCCAAAACGTTTTAAAATTACCTGGTGGTCCCTCCCCCACCCAAAACAGCACCTGTAATATCAGGCATATCACCAGGAAAAAAAGGCACAGTTATTTCCAGCATTAAAACATACAATAACATACATTGCACTATCACACACAACACTAAACACCCATCATTTTCATAAATTCCTCCCCTTTGGCTAAATTTAAAAAATGTGCATATGCATCTCACAATGCAAAAAATATCACATGTCTTATGGCATTATCATGGGCAACATCACCCACGATAACACCCTAAAGCATTTTGATAAATGACCTGGTATGCCAGGAAACCCTTTTGAATATTGACCTCTGTGATGTTATGCCAGGACTCCATCGCATTTTCATTTCTATTTCTATTTCTTTTTACATTCTGCCAAATAAAAACCTGGTTAGCCCAAGGTGGCCTTATAACAATCAAAGAAGCGCAGAGTATTACACATAAATGTTTTTTTATATTTTCCATCTGTGCAGTTCTGTCTGTATTCTTTATATATTTTCTTCTGTGCCTTTTGTTTTCCTCATTAAACCCTTCTATTCCATTCCTGTAGAGTTACAGTGGATCCTCCTTATTGTTGCTCAGCTGTTCTGCTATATTAATTTCTTGGCACTTCTTCCCCATTTTCTGCCCACAAAAAATGAATCTCAGCTGCTCAGTTCAATGCCTCAGTTAAGACAATAGTGTTAAATGCTGGCGGGGAGTCCACTCTTTACCCTGCATGCTTTGCAAGGTGAAAAGTACACTGGGCAAAGCGGTGGAAAGCAGGCGCAAGGATTTCAAAATGAAATCCCCACACTTTCTTCTCCACCTGCCCGGGTCCTGCTCTGGCTCCTTCCCCCTCTCCTCAAGGGGAAAGTATACATGCTACGGACAACGTGCACACTTTTACCCACAGAAGGCTGGTACGCAATCTATGAGCAACGTGCACACGTTTACCCACAGAAGGCTGGTACGCATGCTACAGGCTGCGTGCACACGTTTACCCACAGAAGGCTGGTACGCATGCTACAGGCTGTGGGCACACGTTTACCCACAGAAGGCTGGTACGCATGCTACGGACAACGTGCACACTTTTACCCACAGAAGGCTGGTACGCATGCTACAGGCTGCGTGCACACGTTTACCCACAGAAGGCTGGTACGCATGCTACGGACAACGTGCACACTTTTACCCACAGAAGGCTGGTACGCATGCTACAGGCTGCGGGCACACGTTTACCCACAGAAGGCTGGTACGCATGCTACGGACAACGTGCACACTTTTACCCACAGAAGGCTGGTACGCATGCTACAGGCTGCGTGCACACGTTTACCCACAGAAGGCTGGTACGCATGCTACGGACAACGTGCACACGTTTACCCACAGAAGGCTGGTACGCATGCTACAGGCTGCGTGCACACGTTTACCCACAGAAGGCTGGTACGCATGCTACGGACAACGTGCACACTTTTACCCACAGAAGGCTGGTACGCATGCTACAGGCTGCGTGCACACTTTTACCCACAGAAGGCTGGTACGCATGCTACGGACAACGTGCACACTTTTACCCACAGAAGGCTGGTACGCATGCTACATGCTGCGTGCACACTTTTACCCACAGAAGGCTGGTACGCATGCTACAGGCTGCGTGCACACTTTTACCCACAGAAGGCTGGTATGCATGCTACGGACAACGTGCACACTTTTACCCACAGAAGGCTGGTACGCATGCTACAGGCTGCCTGCACACTTTTACCCACAGAAGGCTGGTACGCATGCTACGGACAACGTGCACACTTTTACCCACAGAAGGCTGGTACGCATGCTACAGACTGCGTGCACACTTTTACCCACAGAAGGCTGGTATGCATGCTACAGACTGCGTGCACACTTTTACCCACAGAAGGCTGGTACGCATGCTACGGACAATGTGCACACTTTTACCCACAGAAGGCTGATGTGCGTGCTAAGGGCTACATGCACACTTTTACCCACAGAAGGCTGGTATGCATGCTACAGACTGCGTGCACACCTTTACCCACAGAAGGCTGGTACGCATGCTACGGACAACGTACACACTTTTACCCACAGAAGGCTGATGTGCGTGCTAAGGGCTACATGCACACTTTTACCCACAGAAGGCTGGTTCGCATGCTACAGACTGCGTGCACACTTTTACCCTCAGAAGGCTGGTATGCATGCTACAGACTGCGTGCACACTTTTACCCACAGAAGGCTGGTACGCATGCTACAGACTGCGTGCACACTTTTACCCACAGAAGGCTGGTATGCGTGCTACGGGCTGCGTGCACACTTTTACGCACAGAAGGCTGATGTGCGTGCTAAGGGCTACATGCACACTTTTACCCACAGAAGGCTGGTACGCATGCTACAGACTGCGTGCACACTTTTACCCACAGAAGGCTGGTACGCATGCTACGGACAACGTGCACACTTTTACCCACAGAAGGCTGATGTGTGTGCTAAGGGCTACATGCACACTTTTACCCACAGAAGGCTGGTACGCATGCTACAGACTGCGTGCACACTTTTACCCACAGAAGGCTGGTACGCATGCTACAGACTGCGTGCACACTTTTACCCACAGAAGGCTGGTACGCATGCTACGGGCTGCGTGCACACTTTTACCCACAGAAGGCTGGTACGCATGCTACAGACTGCGTGCACACTTTTACCCACAGAAGGCTGGTATGCATGCTACAGACTGCGTGCACACTTTTACCCACAGAAGGCTGGTATGCGTGCTACGGGCTGCGTGCACACTTTTACGCACAGAAGGCTAGTATGCAACTATGCATGCTGGGCTGTGTGCACACTTTTGCCCACAGAAGGCTGGTATGCATGCTACATGCTGCATGCTGGAGCAGAGCTAATGCGCATTGTGTAATTAAACCAGACTGAGCCACGGCAACGCGTGGCCAGGTACAGCTAGTTTATAAATATGGAGAGATAGCATATCTTCAATTTTCAGGGACCTGTATTGGCTTCTAGCATCCTTTCGTGTAACTTTAGGTTCTGATTTTATCTTTCAAAGCAAATCATGATCTTGGCCCTTGCTACATGAGGGTTCGACTATTTTCTTACAGTCCTTGTTGATCTATCACATCATAATCAGAAGCATTTCTTCATAAGAACTAAGAACATAAGAAATTGCCATGCTGGGTCAGACCAAGGGTCCATCAAGCCCAGCATCCTCTTTCCAACAGAGGCCAAAACCAGGCCACAAGAACCTGGCAATTACCCAAACACTAAGACGATCCCTTTAGAAAACTTTGTCTAGTACCTGGTATATTGACAATTTGCCATTTATTCAAAACTTGGCTTTTTAATCAGGCGTTTAGCTGATTCTATTCATGTATTGCTGAATACTCATTGGTAGGCAGTTTTTAGTTGATTTTATTTATTGGGGGGCACTGGGAAACACTCCGCTCCTGGCTGACCCCGGCTCTGCCTCACAGCATCGGCCCTTGTTCATCCTGGGCTTCAGCTGCACTGGAAAGTGCAGGAAGAAGATGAATTAAGTGGCAAAGAAAAGAGGCCAGGGGGGTTCCAAAGCCCAAGTCCTCCTTGCCGGTGGCCCAATGGGATAGTCCTACCGGCCCTGGGATGGAGGGGAGAGAGACTGGAAAATATCTCCATCCCCGGAGGTGACATCAGAGGGGGGAGGGGCGAGTCCTGACTCTGCCTCTCAGTTACGGCCCTCGGTGGTCCTGGGCGTCTGTTGCATCAGAGAGGACTAGAAGGAGGTAGAGGAGCAAAGAAAGAAGGCCCAGGAGGTCCATAAGCTTAAATTCCTGAGAGTTAACCTTAATACCTTTATATTTCATCAACAACCTTAACTTATTTGCCAAGGGCTCAAGCGTTAAAACGAAAAGTAAGAGAGATAATAGGCACCATTGTCTGGTCCCACATGCTAAACTGAAGGGCTTTTTGATTTTGACTCTAGCATGAGAAGAGTTATACAGCAGTGTTATCCAGTATATTATTTCACCATTTATACCAAATTTCCCCATATACAAACATGTAGACATACTGTTCATCACTTGTGTTGCAGTTAGTCTAAATGCACTGTAGTTGCGACGTAAGTGATGACTATAATTACAGTAATTCCAGTTCTGGTCAGTGTAAGTTTAGAGCAGACATTCCTTTAGTGCGTCCTGTATAGGGTACCTCTTACTGCATAAGAGGGTTACTTTTGCCAAGAGGATCTGAAGCTGAGCAGTTCTGTAGGCCTAGGATGCAGCCGTAACACTCTCAGCAAGACAGAGTCACAAAGTGCAGCTAAGACCGAGGTTAGTGCCTCTGAGGTGGGCTCCATCCTGTTCTCGGCATTGGGTCTCGGCCGCTGTACTTGCTCTATATCTGGGAAGAGATGTGGGCGAGAAAACATAGAAAGGACCGGAGGCCCAACTGAAGTCCTCTGTTTCCTTGAACCTCATTTAGGGCACTTCTTTAGCAATGGGCGATCCTAAGAAGATGTGCTAGATGGTGAGTGAGGGTTAGAAGGAAGAGAGGGAGGAGAGGTGAAGGGTGGGATGTAGGATAGGATCCAGTGTGAAGCCGGAGGGGAGAAGTAAGAGAGCAGCAGCAAACGAGATGCTACGTCTAACAGCATTACAAATAGTAACCAAAATTTCAGAGAAAGGCCAGCTGTCGGTTTTAGTTTTGGGAAAATGTGTAAAAACTGTGTGCCCAACCCTGCCAAGTGCTAGATCGCAGCCAGTGTCACTGCTCAGTTTGCTCACAGAAAAAGGTTTTCCTATCACCCCCTCTGATCCTCTCCATTACTCTCATGCTCCTGTGTCAGGGACTAATAACATGTTCTTTTGCTTCTGAACAGAATAAAAAAAAAAGCCCCCCCATTTCTTTCTCAATGGCCACAGGCTATGTGCTTCTTGACACACCACTTTCCTTGCTCTCTAACCACAGTGCCTAATGGCCAGCACCACCATCAGCTGGCACAAACTTATTAAAAGGTGAAAACAAGCTGTAAGTGGAGCCTGGGAAGTTTCTGGGCCCCGGTTAGGGAGTCACTGTAGCAGACTGTGAATGGACCCTCTTATAGACCAGGCTTGGGCTCCTGGAAAGGGCTTTCAGGCCGTCCTCTCTGTCTGTCTGCCTGTCTTCCCCATGCCCTCTCAGCTTCCCGTGAAAGGTTTCCCTTGCACCTTAAGGTTAAGAAATCCGCTCCCTCGGGAAACGGCCCCGTTCATTACACTTTGTTCTGGAGTCCTCTTTTGAATTTTGTGTGTGTCTGAAGACACTCCTTCCCTCCACCTCCCACCCCCACATTTACTCCTCTGCTTGGCCTCCTGTAAGTTGATTCTTTAAAATATCAAACGGGATCTGTTTAGCCTAGAGTAGGACAATATATCTGGAATACACCCACCTAAAACATTTCCCCCTAAATGCTGGTAAACATATGCCTGCTCCATTAACAAAAATGCTGTGTGGCGCACTGGTGCAGACAGACATGGAGACAATTTATATGGGAAAAATAAGAGCTAGGGAAGCACGAAAAGTCCCACCAGTTTTAAAAACAGAGGGAGAGAGGGGGCAGAGACACGCATGAACTCTTCACAATACTCCAACTCCTTCTATACAGAAGAACAGGAGAAGGGAGAACTCGGTGTGGTGCAGGCAGCGGGCTTGGTTTGTTACCTCGACTGCTGCATGTGGTGGCCAGAGCTCCTCCACTGCCGCTGCTCTCAACACTCAGAACGAGTCCTATCCAGTGCTCAGTGCACGCTCTCCCCGTCTCACTCAGCGTGGGGATAAGACAGAAGCTGGAAGGATTCAAAGGAGGAAGGTCAGAAGGGGAAAACGAGGAGGTGCTGTGTGCACTGTGCATGCCAAACAAAGAAGGGCCTGGCTATCCATGCCTTGCAAGCTGCAGTGCCCATTACTTATCACACTCTGGGGCTCATACTGTAGCTAGGAAGATAAGGCATGCATGATTGCTCACGTATTCTCAGAAAAAGGAGCTCCTGTGTGTTTAAGAGCCACAGCTGGTGACTCTTCTTCCTGTGAGGTGCTGAGAGCAGTGCATCAGGCAGTGGTGGGTTTCTGTGGTACACCTGATCAGCTCTGAAGGCACACTGGTTGGGAAACAGTGGCTAAAATGGAGGAGGTATCAAAAACATTAGTCACCATCATCTGCTCAGGCACAAAATAAAAATCAGAAAAAAGATTTGCTTTATTTGAACTTCCCAGGGAACTATGTACAAATATGTTTTGGTTTTTTTTACTGGCACTGTTAATTTGCAAAAAAAGAAAAATGGATTGTGTGATATCTTCTGTTATGTAAGCTGTGGATGGTGCTTCACCAGAATGAATAACCATGCACAATAAATATTTAAGCTTACAAGCTGGTTTTTTTTTTTTAAAGGCCCTGACACATTTGTAAAGCTCTAAAAAGCAAAACTTGGACCAGCAAAAGAAATTGTGCAGAATTCTATTTTTTTCCCTCACATTCCTCCCCTGTACAGAATAATAACCGCAGCTAGCACCTGCGAGCAAAGTAAAGTTCCTCAGTGTCTCCCTCAGACCAATACCTGGCTTTAATCTATCCCTCCTCCCCCGGGGCCATGAGGGCTACCTCAGCAGCTCCCTCAGTTTCAAGCACAGCAGTCAGAACTCAGAATCAAATCCAGCTTAAGTCTCCCATGAGCGAGACCCAACCATTCAGGCTTTTCACGTTCCTTCCTGCAGCCAAGTCGTGGCAGGAGAGAGGAGAAAAAAAATGATCAGGTTGTAAGCAGTTTGTGCCTCAAGAAGTAAAAAAGAAACCTATATTTGTTTTAACTCCAATTTTGACTAAAACATTTTGGAAATAATATATATTTATTTCCAAGATTATACTGAGTACGAATGAATTCAGTGACACTTTTAACTTGGGACACTTGAAATGCTTCCGGCAGGACTGTATGGCCGGCCTGTAGAGCTGTTTGCCCTTGGGAGCAGAAAGTACAGTGTTTGTCAAACAGCGATGTTTACTGTAATTTTGGAGCCTGGTGCATGCTGAGAAAGCAATGATGCTTTCCCAGGCAATGCTTTAAGCCTTTGTTGAGCCTATCCAGACACCAAGTGTATGCTCTCACAGCACGTCCTTGATGGGGGCAGGCCTAATACGGCATTCATGAGTCAGCGGACATGAGGCCGTCCAGGAGAACAATTGCACATGGCTGCCCAGTGCTACATTTCAGAAATGCTTACAGGAAAGTATGACTGCCTAGCTGAGTTTTGGGTCGGCTTGACTGAAGTGCTGCCTTAAACTCTGCTCGCTGAGGGATCTCCGCCGAGCCCAGCAAACGGTGTTTTAGTGAAAACCTTGCAGGGTGTGGAGGCGCTGTCTAACACCATAGGAATTCCAGCTGTGCTAACTTTTAGGATGATGAGCAAACATGAGGTTTGAAAGGATCTGCTAAAAACGTCTGCAGCATTTCTCTTGTAATAATATATATCTCATATTACAATGGCTTTGTTGTCTGACTTGCCATAGTAATTCTGGCAGCGTGCGCTGTATAATCAGCACCCAAAAATGTCACTTTTCATTGTAACTTTGCTTTTGTTTATGTCACATTTTACCTTTTTTTAGTGTGGTTGCTTCATTGTTAGCAAGATGGGAAGCAGACACTCTGCATGTCTGTAATTTAGGGCTCCTGAAAAGTGTCTCATGTCTGCACTAGAAACTGAGGTCTCCCATTTATCCACACAGCAGTTGCAGCACGTTCAGCAGCAAGCTTCCCACACACTGCCCGGTTCACTGTACCTGATACTCATTCAAGAGGCAATACCTGGGGGCTAACTAGCTCTACGGTGGTCTGTGTACATTTATAAAGCAGGTCTAAGGCCATCAAAAAAATTAAGCAACCTGATTGGTCCACAAGACCTGCTCTTCACTCGGCATAATTCGAAAATTAGGCCTCATCACATCACCAAGATCTATGCACCCCTATGTCCAAATAATGAATTTTGCCCTGACTGGGTAGATAAATGTTTACAGCCATTAGGATTACTGTGATATTCGCTTTTCCAGTATCTGAAGGCATCAATCAACCCTATTTGGAGAATTTTAATCTACAAAGATGAAAGAGCAAGAATTGACTCTTATGCTGGCTACGCCAAACCTCTGAGTACCAGAAGAGGTCATTCACTCTGTCCGATCAAGCAAGATAAAAAGACGAGACCTCCAGCACGATTTCTTGATATTTTCAAAAGCCTTTGGAAGCTATACATAAGCATCATTTGAGTCATGTTTTAAATGCTCATTGAGAAATTTTGCACTTTTTGGAGACTCTGAGATTACATTAGGTTATTCCAGATAAGAATCTGACCTTCCTGAAGACAGTTAATTGGAAACACTGGTCTCTCATACTTTTTGAGATTTAACATCCAGAAATACTTTCGCAACTGCCAACTGAAACTAGGTCACATAAGGGAATCTGAGCTGAAATTACTTTATTTAACTCTAATTATAGTGATTTATTTGTATGCAACACTAAGAGTACACGTAGCTCTGTACACGATGCAGTTCTGTTCACCCTGTTTCAAAAAAGACATAGCGGAACTAGAAAAGGTGCAGAGGAGGGTGACAAACATGAGATAGAACGGCTCCCCTGTTATGAGAGGATACACAGGTTCGGGCTCTTCAGCTTGGAAAAGAGACAGCTGAAAGGGGACATGATAGAAGTTTATAAAAACATGACTGGGAAGGAACAGATAAATAAAGATTGGTTATTTACCCTTTCAACTACTACTAAAACAAGGGGACAATCCATGAAGATTTAAAATAAATCGTAAAAAGAGCTTTTTTCACTTGGCACACAATCAAGCTATAGAATCTGTTGCCAGAGGATGTAGTCAAGGCAACTGGCGTAACAGGGTGTAAAAGGCGTTCATAGTACATTAATAGCCAGGTAGACTAGGAAAAGTGATTGCTATCCCTGGGAATGAGTAACAGGAATTAGAACTACTTTATGGGATCTGCCAGGTACTCGCAACCCGGACTGGCCACTGCTGGAGACAGGATGCTGGGCTGGATGGACCTTGGTCTGACCCAGCATAGCATTTCTTATGTTTTTGTGTACTCTGCTGTAGCAGATAGATGAGTACAGGGGTTATATTAAAGTAGAATAACAATAGTGTCATACCAGCATATTTTGTGTGAGGATATTCCTTTCCCAGTTCATTCTATGGTGCGCAGCACTGCATTTTTTTTTTTTTTACAGTTAATTCCATGTACTAATTCCTGTCTGCGAATTGGTCAAGTGAGCATGTGGTATTGTAGGATCAGATGCTTCCTATTTTATACACCCTATTGGGAAAATTGATGGTCGTAAGGGGAAACTGAATCATTAAGAAAAGGAAATGTTTGACCTAGCCGAATGTTATTATTACTTCCTTTCTGTTCATAACATGAAACAAAAGCAATTAATTTATGAAAGTAAAATGAATATTCTGTTTACTACAGCGGTCTTTATTAATGCGATGACGAACCATTGAAGTGACTAGAATGTTGAGCATAGACTAATAAGACTGTAGAATGCCTGAATGGGAATGTTAGATCATGCTCATGAGGCCTATTGTTCAGATTAGCAGTGCTGTACTAGAATTATTTGGGTATTTAATACTCTTTTCCATTGCTTCTGCTTACAAAGACCATGATGTGAGCCTCTGATGTAAAGTGCGTTTCTCTTACCTATGATAACCCACTGATGAGATTTTTCTGCTCTCAGGAACTGGTGTGCCTACGTGGTGACTCGGAGTATCAGCTGTGTGGTGGAGGATGGTGTGGAGGCCTATGTCAAACCCGATTATCAGTCCTGTTCCTGGGGTCAGATCCAGTGTCCAAGAGTTGTCACGTGAGTACTGTGATGCAAGCGGGAGAAAGGATGAGCGGGAGAGAAGCAGAGACTGAGACTGAAAGTGGAAAGAAAGCAGAAGGAAGCAATGTCTGTGTGTATAGTCCTGTGAGTATACAGGGGGAAAGGAAAGGCAGTAGCATTAGGGAGCTAACTTAGGCAGCAAAAATGCAAAAATGTGCCTAAGTTACACCAATTTTCAAAGTGGACTTATGAGTCTACTTTGAAAACTATCCCAGCAAATCTACCCCCGCGTCCACTTGTGTGTGAGGAAAACTTTCAGGGAAATGTGTGCACATACTTTTGAAAACGAACAATTATGAACGTAAATCCAAGTCACTCCCTAACACCACTTGCGGAAACCCCTCCACTCAGTCTAGATAAACATCAGCATGAACAGGCAGTATGTGCATAAGTTTACCTGCATACCAGGCGGGCAGTTTTGTAAAAGGGCATTTTTTGCAGGTAAAACATTGTTTTACCTAAAGAAATGCCTCTGAAAATTGCCCTGTAAACAATCATTAAGACTCTACCAGTAAGAAGTAGAAAGAAATTGTTTTGATTTCTCTTTCCCTTGCATAGCTTCTCTCTTCCCATTCCTTTCCGCCTGGCTCTCATCAGGGAGCCATTGCTGTCATCCTCACATTGGGATCCCATTTGGATGAAAAGTGCTATGCATCTCCTAGCTATTAATGTTATTACTACTGTATTATCAGTAATATCTATTATGATTTTATATTAGACTAGTGAAATTGAATACACCTCACATTTTGTGCACATCTGGTTTAGCAGATTGCAAAGGTTATAGTTTTGTCATGGCAGATTTAAAGTGAATCTGCAATAGTCAATCAAAAATGTCAAAAAATATACAGCTCATAGAAGCAGCTCTGACAAATCAGATTTGTGTGGGACAACTGCTTTTTTTTTTTTATAAACATTTATAAAGCGCTTGAATAAAGAAGCATTGAAAAGAGCAGTCATTTTTTTTTTATTTTTAATTGGAGTTTTATTAGAAAGTCACCTAAAAATAGAAATAATGTTCCGGCCAACAGACTTGTTCCTAGCAACATAAATCTTTAAAACAAAATAGTCTCTTAGAATAAATAAATAAATCATAGAAGATTAGACACTATGATAAAATCAAGGGAAAAATATCATTCCATTAGCTCTGTAAGCGCCTGCAGTCTTGGGAATGACCTAAGAACATAAGAACATGCCATACTGGGTCAGGCCAAGGGTCCATCAAGCCCAGCATCCTGTTTCCAACAGTGGCCAATCCAGGCCATAAGAACCTGGCAAGTACCCAAAATCTAAGTCTATTCCATGTTACTGTTGCTAGTAAAGCAGTGGTTATTTTCTAAGTCAACTTAATAGCAGGTAATGGACTTCTCCTCCAAGAACTTATCCAATCCTTTATTAAACACAGCTATACTAACTGCACTAACCACATCCTCTGGCAACAAATTCCAGAGTTTAATTGTGCGTTGAGTGAAGAAGAACTTTCTCCGATTAGTTTTAAATGTGCCACATGCTAACTTAATGGAGTGCCCCCTAGTCTTTCTATTATCTGAAAGAGTAAATAACTGATTCACATCTACCCATTCTAGACCTCTCATGATTTTAAACACCTCTATTATATCCCCCCTCAGCCGTCTCTTCTCCAAGCTGAAAAGTCCTAACCTCTTTAGTATTTCCTCATAGGGGAGCTGTTCCATTCCCCTTATCATTTTGGTTGCCCTTCTCTGTACCTTCTCCTTTGCAACTATATCTTTTTTGAGATGCGGTGACCAGAATTATACACAGTATTCAAGATGCAGTCTCACCATGGAGCGATTCAGAGGCATTATGACATTTTCCGTTTTATTCACCATTCCCTTTCTAATAATTCCCAACAATCTGTTTGCTTTTTTGACTGCCGCAGCACACTGAACCAACGATTTCAATGTGTTATCCACTGTGACGACTAGGGGCCTCATTTTCCAATATCGCATTGGTAACGCATTAGGGGGCGTTACCAATGCAAATGAGGCTTCTTTCGTGCAGTGGGGAAACATCGCGTGCGGCGATGTTTTCGCCATTCGCGAAAACATTAGCACCACACACACACACACACACACACACACACACACACACACACACACAATGTTTTCCCAGTGTGCGATGATTCTTTCAGTGTTTCATCGCAGTGCACAATATTTGCCTATGCCTAGACAGGTATTTTAATCCCTATGGGAGGGCCACCTACTAACTCGGGATGGGGATTAGGTATCAGCGTCGGGGGTTGGGGGCCACTTTCGCATTCCACATGAGACCTACAGAAAGAACAGTGGTCTCTAGTGAAGATTTGCTGGCCGTCGGAGTGAGGAAACTCACTCCAAGAGGAGATTTGGGCTACATTCTCTCCACCTAGCTTGTTGTTGCCCAGGTAGAGTGTCCATCAAGCTAGGTGGAGAGAATGTTGCCCAAATCTCCTCTTGGAGTGAGTTTCCTCACTCCGACGGCCAGCAAATCTTCACTAGAGACCACTGTTCTTTCCGTAGGTCTCATGTGGAATGCGAAAGTGGCCCCCAACCCCCGACGCTCATACCTAATCCCCACCCCGAGTTAGTAGGTGGCCCTCCCATAGGGATTAAAATACCTGTCTAGGGCATAGGCACTATAGTAAGGTTCTCTCTCTCTCTCCCTCCCTCCCTCTCCCCGAGCCTGAAACAGGCTATCTGGAACTATTGTGGACCGTGATAACCCTTTACTGGTCTGTAACGCAAATTTGAGGGTTGTAGTTATTAGCTGCGCTAATACTGCGGCTGTTTCGCCGCACACGATAAACTGGTTCCTGCTTTACATATACTCCACCCCCTGAATACCAAATTACTAATTCACACGCAGTAAACTGCTTGGAAAATGAGGCCCTTAGCTGGGTAGCTTGTGAGTTATCCAACTAAATTGCTTTAAATATGGATCTCTTAGGGCTCAGTATTCAGATGGTTTGTCCAGGTAAGTCAGGGACCTAGCTGAACAAAGAGTGGGTTTAAATTTCTCACCACTCTGCTAGTCTCCAATTTATTTGACTAACTGTTTAGCTGGATAAAGTTTAGTTAAGATAAGTTGGATGTGTATTCAGAGTTAGTCAGATAACTTAGGCAGCTAACTCTGGTTGTGCCAGAGAGAAGTTCTATAGTTAACTAAGTAAGTTTATCCAGCTGACTAGGCCTTTGTTCAGCTATTTTCAACAAATTGCCTAATCGGCAGCATTTTGCTGAATATTTGTGACAATATATCCAGCTTTTAGCCAAATAGTCTACTCACCATGCTGCTGAAAATTAGCCTCCAGCTGTCAGCAAACTAGATTTTCCATTTTTTATTCTCCCAAAGGTTATTCAGGATCCTGTGGCTTAGAAGTAGAGTATAGGCTGCACGCCCTCCATGAGGAAAGTTACTTTGGGCTATGTCTGCATACGTACCGGCCGATACAATAAAGACGTGCGGAAAACAGGCGCCCAGTGAGGAGCGCCCGCTTTTCTAACTCTCACCCAGTCACCTCTCCTGGGCGCGCCATACAATATTTACATGAGGAATCACGCTAAAAAGGAGGCACTAGGGACAATTGCGTGCCCCTCGTGCCCCCTTGGCAGCAGATGCCCAGGAGAGGTGGCTGTCAGCGGGTTAGGAAAACGGACGCTCGTTAATCGAGCATCCCTTTCCCTAACCTGACCACCGGCACACTTTTATTTTTAACCTTTTGGTTCCTCCGACTTAATATCACCACGATATTAAGTCGGATGATGAACAGAAAAGCAGTATTTTCTTCTTTCTGAACACTGTTTTTGGCTGCTCAGAAATTAATGCCTGCTCTGCTCAGCCATGGGTTAGGAAAATGGACGTTCGTAGAACTGAGTGTCGCAATTGTCCCTAGCACCCTCTTTTTTTAGCGCTAGCCCTCATTTAAATATTGTATCGCGTGCAAAGAAGAGGTGGCTGGGCACGCGTTAGGACAGCAAGCGCTCCACACTGGGCGCCTGTTTTCCGCACGTCTTTATTGTATCGGCCGGTACGTATGCAGACATAGCCCAAAGTAGCTTTCCTTATGGAGGGAGTGCAGCCTATATTCTACTTCTAAGGAGAATTAAAAAAAAAAAAAAAAAGGAAAATCCAGTTTGCATCCCCCCGAAACTGAGTGCACTATTTAACACATGGTTGGAAGTGTGTTTTTGACGCGCTAAACCCCTTATGGTATAAGGGGTTGTGGACGTGCATCCAAAATGCGCGTCCAACCGCGCATTAAACAGTGTGCTCAGCTGAGCGCATTTATTGTATTGGCCTGATACATAGTTACTGCAAACTGCTTTCTGCAGAAAAGGAAAGAAAAAAAAAGACCAGGTCTCACTATGCTCACTATCTCTCACTGCTGACATCATCATGGCTTAAAGGGACAAACCCCTTTCTGAATGCCTACTGATTAACAATTAAAGGTTATTATTCAATATGGGTAGATATTAAGTCTGGAGGAGGTTAAGGATCACATCCATACAGATTTAAGAGTGATACTTAAGCAGGATATAGTAAAAAACAGGACTGCCCTGTTTAAAACAGGATCCCTAACCACTCTAGGCAGAGCACAGCATCACCCATACTTATTAATAGCTGCACTACACTGTCTGCTAGCTCCTATGTGTAAGTGAACCAGTGAATCTCCCCTGGCCCAACCAGTACTGACATGAGACAGATCTGAAAAAGTCTCAGCGTGGAATTACGGATATTTGGAGAATGAGGCTAAAAAGCAAAGTGTGGTGGCAAAAGGCAGTAAATAACTGTAAACAGCAATTGTAAAGAAAAGTTGAAAACCACTTTGCAGTGACACACCTCAGCTTAGAATATGCTTCTGCCTCAGCCCCTTCTATTTCTGGTAGACATTGCAAGAGTATATGCCAATGCACCTTCATAATGTCCCTACAGAAATAGCAACCCCTCCCCCACCCCCCAACCCTGCAAAACTTAGTTCTTGTTATCTTTCTCCCCTGGTTAACAGTGGGCAGGTAGCAAGCAGGGCTAATTATTCTGGCAAATGGTGTGTGAGAAAGTCTCCTTGAATCACTATTGGGGTTATTCAAGGCAAGCTAGTTTGTGTGCCTCAACGAGAGATATCAGGTACATGGGAAGCCAAAACTGCATGCAACCATCTGGCCATAAGGCCAAAATTGATCAATAACAGACATGTGACAGCCTTAGGTACTGGGGTGTCAGCCATAGGAGGAGGCATAAATGGGATGCCAGTGCTGCTGCTACCTCCATTCCACCATCATCACCAGGAACGCCGGTATATAAAAGTTAAAAATAAATAAATAAAATAAAAATATGTACCCGGTCTAGCTGTGTTGGATTTACTCAATTATGAGAGTCACATGTCTATATCAGTGGCTCTCAAACAAGTTCTTGGGATATACCTAGCCAGTCGGGTTTTCAGGATATCCACAGTAAATACGCACAATGTAGATTTGCTTACAGCAGAGGCAATGCATGCAAATCTTACCTCATGCATGTTCATCATGGATATCCGGAAAAATCAGACTGACTGGGTGCATCCCAAGGACTGGGTTGAAAACCACCAGTCTCAATAGTAGTTAGTTACTGTAGTTAAAATAAGAAACAGTGGCACTGAATAATTTACCCTGGGTGAAAAACTAATTTGTTTAATATCCAGCTTCTCAACTAGGTATCAAAATTCTGACAAAGCATGTCAAAATTTGCCTGCTTCAAGCTCAATCTCAGGTTATTCGCACACCTCTAATTGTAAACACATACCGCTTGGTCAATACTTGAAAAGCTAATCAACATTTGAGTTGCCTGATGTGAGACACTTGGAGAAGAAGATTGTGTCTGGTAACATGCAATCACCTTCCAGATGCTAAGAAGACTGATGTGAGCAGAATTCCATGTCAGCAAAATATAACTCTTCCCCCTCTAATCTTAAGAATTAATATTGGAAACCCAGCCTACAACACGTATAGACAAGCACACACACAAGCACACTGCAAACACATGCTACACATCATCAACACATAGGCATAATATAAAAACAAGGATGTAAACCCAGAAAGGGCAATAATGAAAGCCCTTTCCATGGATAAAATGTTGTTTTATCCTTTGGAAATGGGCTTTTTGATTATTGCTCACCGTCTACCCAGGTAAAAATACCACATATGTCAGCAGTGCAGGTATCTTTACCAGGCATTCCCTGGGTGCTAGTATGTCAGGAGAGGCATTTAAGTGGATACTTTTCAATAATCAACACTACCTTGAAAAGGTTTCTGCACAAAAAGCAATCATAAATTTGCGTGGATACCTTTTGTGAGGCATTAAGCCAAGCAAAACTACCCGTGCAGTTTTGCTTTAATTATTTTGGCAAACGTCCACAGAGGTAAAATTACCCATTGGGGTTGTCTAAATCACAGCTAGTTTGGTTATCTATCAAATATTGCACATAGGTAAAACACAACTTGCATAAAAATTTAGCCCCACAAACGCATGTAATATAAAGGATATTTTAAACTCAACAGGACATTCACCCTAAGAGTTCTGCAATTTCAATCATAGATTCACAAAACCTCCTCCCTCCCTTTTATTGTTTTCAATTTTGATTTTGCCCTTTTTTCTTTTTTTTACTTTATAAAATTTTTAATCCACTTATATTTAAAAAGAAACACATATCTTCCCTATGTTCACCATGAAACCTCATTTCATTTAAAAATGCCACATTGCAGATGATCATTTGTCATATATAATCCCACTTCAAGCGCTGACTGCTGTTATCCATATGACCATTATATCCTTTCATCACATGCAGAAGATATTATTCTTAGTGTTCAAAGTTGAAAACTCATTGGGGCCAATACAATACTGTTTGCTGCGGCTTGCGCATGGCTTAATACGCAATTGGACGTGCATTTTGGACATGCATTCATAACCCCAGATGCAATACGGGGATTAGTGCATCCTCAACGCGTGTCCAACTGCTGCATAGCTAATAGCGCTCATCACATGTAAATACCATGTAGATAAGACTATTAGCTAATACCCGCGATGTAAAAACTTTCCCGCGGGGTCAATGCACCCATTGCAACGTGGCAAATTTTATGCCAGTCAAGGGCTGGCGTTAAGGTATGCCATGCTCAAGGGCTCATTGGTAAAAACAAAAAATCCTGCTTTCTGTGATTCCTCCTATTAGTATCGTCGCCATACTAAGTAGGAGGAACCCCAGAAAGCAGATTCTGGTAAAAAAAAAGTCTTGGGTAAAAAAATATAATAATTCCGGTCGCCCAATGTAAACGTACAAGATACAGGGTCCAGGCCGTGTATCTTGTGCGTGTATATTGTGCCGGTAGTGGGAGAAAATGGCTGCTCATATTGAGCGTCCATTTTCCCAACCCACACTAACAGCCACCTATCCTGTGCGCCTGATGCCGAGGAGGCACTAGGGACGCACAATTTTCCCTAGCGGCTCCCTTTTAGCGTGACTCCTCATTTAAATATTGCACCATGTGCCCAGGAGAGGTGGCTGGGCACGCATTAGGAAAAAGGCGCTCAATGTTGAGT
This sequence comes from Rhinatrema bivittatum, assembly GCF_901001135.1. Taxonomy (NCBI): domain Eukaryota; kingdom Metazoa; phylum Chordata; class Amphibia; order Gymnophiona; family Rhinatrematidae; genus Rhinatrema; species Rhinatrema bivittatum. Next base: position 532,131,844 of record NC_042617.1, read on the forward strand.
GCCTGTTTTCTGCGCACATGTATTGCATCGGCCCCATTATGATGAACTTATCTATGTTGAAGTCAGCATTATCTTCTTGGCAAGACAGCATTCAAGCATTAGCTGTTTCATCACCCATGTAGGCACTATATCGATTCACCACATCTGATGCTGACAGCTGACAGTGTTTTGCCAATACGGCTGCTTCAGGATATGTTTTCTTCATGAACATAATGGTGGCATTTGTGGGACTAATTTATTATGTTAGCTTCCGTCTCTTACATATTTTGGTTTACATATACAAAAGAAAAAGAACCATTCGCATCTTTTGTATTCTGTAATTCCAGGGGCTATTGCATTGCAAGACTTCTTTGAATAACACAGACATGATTAAGGCAAGGTCAGCTCATTTTACCAATTTGCAGTGATATTATTCAGCAGTAACTCCATCTTGAACCCTTACACAGCCAAAACTGATGATGTAATTTTTGGATAGATTATTTTTCTCTAACAGAAATGGCCTAAGGAGCAGGAACAGATGTCTTGGGACAGTGGCTGCTGCTGCTACTGTGGCGCCCCCTGCTGATAGAAAAGCATCACTGAGAGCATTAGTCCTAAAGGAGATTTCCCCGCCAGGCCTCGTCCTGTGAAGGAACTTGAGTCTCCTCCAAGGCATGATGTCTGGGAAGGGGAGTTTAGAAAGTGGGAGAACAGTAGGAAAAAAATTGAAGCAGGATTGAAGGCCACCAAAAATGCTCAAGCATCATCCTAAAACACAATAAAATAATCCTCAGATTCGGTTGCAAACCATCTAAAACTCAATCCCTTGAGCAGCAGGCCTTACCTCTTATCAAATCAGTTTGCTCTCCTCTTCTCGGTGCATTGCTCCCAGTAATTTCTCTACAGTTAGACTGCTAATGCTTTCTATACAGAGGGCAACTTTCAAAGCCATTTAAAAATGTCCTGCCCAGTGAATGCATAAATTTATATCCATGTATAGATTATGTATGCAAATTTATGCACACAATGAGCAAAGTGTTCCAGGGACGGAGTCAGGGCAGGGTCAGGATGTAAGCGCATGCTTTTTTCTTACAAAAAGAAGGTTTGTAGGTTCCGCTGGGGAAGTGCCTGCACAAACGGCAGGAACAAGACTATGTGGGTCCTTTTTCTGATTCAGTTTTTGAAAAGGAACCTTCTTTCTTTGGAAATCCACATAAAATCTGTGGGTAAAATATAGCCTTGGCATTACCCTTCCCCATGAGCGGAAGATACAGAGATCCCCCCAATTAAAACCACATCCAAGCACACATTGATATTTTGCTTCGGGGTGGTACTGTAATGAGGCAGGGTTAGGCGGCTGCCTTAGATGACAAAAGTGACCCCAAAACACCCCTGTACCAGCCACCTCACTGCCTGCTGCTTCAGTGGTCCTCCAGTGGTTGACATCATTGCACTGTGAGGACCTGTTTTGTTCGGTCATGGCTCACTCATGTGGCAGGAGAGCTTAGGCCTCCAGAGTTTGATGGCACGGTCCTTTCCTGTTCTGCTCTGCTTGCAGGCATGTTTAATTGAGCCCCGTTGGGGGATCTTGTTTGAGGTTAGCTTATTCTACTTTATGCTCCACAGAGTGGCAGGAGTCAGACTCTGGAGAGAGAGAGAGAGAGAGAGCACACCAGCCGGGGCCGTGGGAGGTGGGGGAGCATGGGTGAAAGCAGCAAACGGCGCTTGGAAGGTCTTTCTTTGGCAGCAGCTCTGTGTGGATGAGTTTCCGCCTCTCTGGCCAAATGCGGATTAAAAGCGTTCAACAGACATAGACATTGTTTAAAAATACAATCCTAGAGTCACAGTCCATATGTATTCCACACATTAAGAAAGGTGGAAGGAAGGCAAAACAATTACCATCATGGTTAAAAGGTAAGGTGAAAGAGGCTATTTTAGCCAAAAAAGCATCCTTCAAAAATTGGAAGAAGGATCCATCTGAAGAAAACAGGATAAAACATAATCATTTGTTGAGGAGATACTAGTTAATGGAGATGGTTTTCAGGGGTGATGAGTCAGACAAACTGAACAAAATCACTGTGAACCTGGAAGATGTAGTAGGCCAGATTGACAAACTAAAGAATAGCAAATCACCTGGACCGGATGGTATGCATCCTAGGGTACTGAAGGAACTAAAAAATGAAATTTCTGATTTATTAGTTGAAATTTGTAACCTATCATTAAAATCATCCATTGTACCTGAAGACTGGAGGGTGGCCAATGTAACCCCAATATTTAAAAAGGGCTCCAGGGGCGATTCAGGTAACTATAGACCGGTGAGCCTGACTTCAGTGCCAGGAAAAATAGTGGAAACTATTCCCAAGATCAAAATTGTAGAGCATATAGAAAGACATGGTTTAATGGAACACAGTCAACATGGATTTACCCAAGGGAAGTCTTGCCTAACAAATCTGCTTCATTTTTTTGAAGGTGTTAATAAACATGTGGATAAAGGTGAACCGGTAGATGTAGTATATTTGGATTTTCAGAAGGCATTTGACAAAGTCCCTCATGAGAGGCTTCTACGAAAACTAAAAAGTCATGGGATAGGAGGCGATGTCCTTTCATGGATTTCAAACTGGTTAAAAGACAGGAAACAGAGAGTAGGATTAAATGGTCAATTTTCTCAGTGGAAAAGGGTAAACAGTGGTGTGCCCCAGGGATCTGTACTTGGACCGGTGCTTTTCAATATATATATAAATGATTTGGAAAGGAATACGACGAGTGAGGTTATCAAATTTGCGGATGATACAAAATTATTCAGAGTAGTTAAATCACAAGCGGATTGTGATACATAACAGAAGGACCTTGCAAGACTGGAAGATTGGGCATCCAAATGGCAGATGAAATTTAATGCGGACAAGTTGCAAGGTGTTGCATATAGGGTAAAATAACCCTTGCTGTAGTTACACAATGTTAGGTTCCATATTAGGAGCTACCACCCAGGAAAAAGATCTAGGCATCATAGTGGATAATACTTTAAAATCGTCAGCTCAGTGTGCTGCAGCAATCAAAAAAGCAAACAGAATGGGAAGGGAATGGTTAATAAAACAGAAAATGTCATAATGCCTCTATTTCTCTCCATGGTGAGACCGCACCTTGAATACTGTGTACAATTCTGGTCACCGCATCTCAAAAAAGATATAGTTGCAATGGAGAAAGTACAGAGAAGGGCAACCAAAAAAATAAAGCGGATGTAACAGCTCCCCTATGAGCAAAGGCTGAAGAGGTTAGGGCTGTTCAGCTTGGAGAAGAGACAGCTGAGGGGGGATATGATAGAGGTCTTTAAGATCATGAGAGGTCTTGAACGAGTAGATGTGAATCGGTTATTCCTTCGAATAATAGAAGATCTAGGGGGCATTCCATGAAGTTAGCAAGTAGCACATTTAAGACTAATCGGAGAAAATACTTTTTCACTCAACGCACAATAAAGCTCTGGAATTTGTTGCCAGAGGATGTGGTTAGTGCAGTTAGTTTAGCTAGGTTCAAAAAAGGTTTGGATAAGTTCTTGGAGGAGAAGTCCATTAACGGCTATTAATCAAGTTTACTTAGGGAATGACCTCTGCTATTACTGGCATCAGTAGCATGGGATCTTCTTAGTGTTTGGGTAATATGGGCACACGTGACCACACTCGCTCGCTCCATACCTTCGTCTCTTAATAAACACCAACAGACCTTTCTTGGGTGAAAATAGGCCGCAGCTTTATTAACATACAGGCCCGAGCCAATCATTAACATTATACAAAACAACCTGGTTTCAGCATCCAACCCCCGACCCTCCGCCTCTCTCCGGCAGGACGGTCCACAACCAGCCATCCGGCTCGGTGATCCGGCCTCACACACCGGGTTCGGACTCCCGCCACCTGCCTGCAAGGAGCCGAAACCTGTGTGGACTCCCGCCACCAACCTGCAAGGGGCCTGGCCCAGAGTCTCCCGCCGCCTTGCCAGCAAGGAGCCACCATCGCTGACAACAGCCCCCCCCAGTTGTCAACCTCCGTCAACTCCAGCTGAAACCCCCCCTTTGCCAACAATAACAAACATTATGGCTCGGGCCAACCGCCCGCCCCCGCTGCGACAGCCGAAACATTACACAAACGTGTGAACTTATCGGGAGGGAGGGAGGGAACGCAAAGCCCTGCCTCTCTCTGCTTCTTCGCCGCACGAATCCCCCTCAGTGGCCGCGCTCCCGCAGATCCCCCAAACCCTGCCTCCCACGTGACCCCCCGAGCCAACCAGGGCCTATCGTTGCCCTAGCAACGTTTCCCGGTGGCCAATCACCCTTCTCCCACTGGCGTCTCTTCCCCCCCCCCCCCTTTTGTGACCGCCCCTCGACCCCTATCCTTGCTGCGCCCCTGTCCACCCCTCCCCCCTTCCCTAGCTCGCAACTGGCCCGGACCCATATTACCGTGCTCGACCGGATACTGGCTCCGGTCGAGCTTCCATAATTGCCAGGTTCTTGTGGCCTGGTTTGGCCTCTGTTGGAAACAGGATTCTGGGCTTGATGGACCCTTGGTCTGACCCAGCATGGCAATTTCTTATGTTCTTATGTGTCTGCTGTTTTGAAATATATTCTTGGTGTTGGGGAAATTTTTTAAAATGTTTACAGGAGTTACTACCATAAGAAGCTTACTGGGCAGACTAGATGGACTATTTGGTCTTTTTCTGCCGTCATTACTATGTTACTATGGGGTAGATTTTAAAAGATGCGCGCGCATCCATGTGTGCGCGGTTCCTGGCGCAGGCACATGGACGCACTGATTAAGGAGCGGAGTGGGAGGGAAATTCCCTACCCCCCTACCTAAACTCCCTCCTTCTTCCCTTCTCCTCCCCACACCCCAAACCCCGAGTTTTATGTGCATAAGCCCTGGGTTTTATGCGCACCTGCATTTTAAAATCCGGCCTTTAGTTACTATTAAATTGTCACCATAATGTTGGAAACAAAAAATAAGGAAAATGTGATAAAAAATAAGAAGAGCAATCCCCTCTAATCTGCCTATCCTTTTTTTTTTTTTTATTTTCAACTTACTTCAGAGCCGGTGCTGAAGTAAGTTGTGAGTCATCGGGACAGCGTAGAATGGCGCTGTCCTATTCCATCTAGCCACACCCCTCCCCACCCAGACTCCGGCCCCCAGCCTGCTCCTTTGAAGAGGCCCAGCACTTGTGTGCGACTGCGTACCAGGGTTTACGTGCATGGCCGAGCCCCTTTGAAAATGTGTGCGGCGTGCGCAAGGCCCGGCCACATGCATAAACCCCGGGTTTTATGCGCACCTGCATTTTAAAATCCGGCCTTTATTTACTATTAAATTGCCACCATAATGTTGGAAACAAAAAATAAGGAAAATGTGATAAGAAATAAGAAGAGCAAGTCCCCTCTCATCTGCCACGTCTTCTTTCCATTGCAATAAAACAGACTCTGCTTGGTCTCTTCTAATCTCTGCCCCCTCCGAACCCCGAAGGATCCTCTGGACTTGAGACATGCTTTCTTGCATTCCAATATAGTTTGGGGGGATTTTTTTGTCTCCATTGTTTACATTGGAAGGCAATGGCATGGGTTTGTTACCCTTTCTGTGAAGAATTACTTTTTCATATTATTCCTGAATCTACCACCCTCCAGTCTGCTATCGTGATCCTTTCTTCTAAACAAATAAATAAATAAATGCTTGCCTGGTGCGGCAATAATCAAGGGCATTTCCATGGGTAAAAGAGTAATTTGCCCACAGTAATGAGGATTTTCATTATTGCCCATCCCCGATGCGAACAAAATTATCTGCAAATAATTTTGTCCACATAGTTAAAAAGCATTCCTGGAGGCAGGGAGAGGGCAGACTGTGCACAATTGTGGAGTTATCTTTTATTTGGTAAATTGCTGTCATAAATTGTAAGTTACTTTACTAAACTAATTGAATTAGCTATGTGAATGACTTTCAATTGATGTAACTAGTGCTTTAGTTAGTTAGCTATTGATTGAGACCCTGACATATTTGTGTTAAAGGTCATGAAACATTTTTTGTGAGGGGGTGGAGTCAATAAAGTACTGATAAGAATTAAAATCTACTTCCAGGCTCAATCCTCTGCAGGTAATTATTAAAGGGCAACACCAAAAGCAAAAGTACTTATGACATGTACATTTTCTTTCATTATTGTGGCAAATTCCATTGGTTAAAATAATCCATGAGTTTTGCCAGACCATGGATAGTCTGTTTATCTTCCTCTAGTGTATTATTTATTAACACAGGTACTCGTGACCATTCGTCCGGGCAGGCACACTCTTTTGCTCCCCTTACCCCACACAAATTAGACACAACAACTGTATGGCATAACAATAAGGCCGCAGTTTATTAAAACCTAACCCGAGCCACTTTAACAATATTCCAAAATTAACTCCCTCCACCTCCACCACCTGCCGCGAACCATTCTTCACTTACCATCGCGGCCCAATGGTAAGCAGCTTGGAGCCCCCCCCCCCCTTCACCTACCTCGCCACGCCGTCAGTGAGGGTAAGCTTGCGGCCTGAGCATCGGCCCCCCCCCTTGCTCTTTAGGCCTTCTCGTGCAGCAGCCCCAAAACTGCACGAGCATTACCCCCCCTGCAGCGTGCCCTTTCCCCTTCCAAATAATACACACTCACATATGGCTCGGGTTTCCGCCGACTGCGACAAACCAGAATGAACAAAGAAGCCCCGAACCCCTAATGGGCGGGAGGGAGGGAAGCAAAATCGCCTCTGCCTGCTTCGCTGCCGGATCCCTCACTGGCTGCTCCCCCCACCCAGCCCTACGCTATCCATCTTGTGCCCCAATGGCAGCGCAGCCGTTCAAAATGCTGCACTGCCATTGGCCCCTTCTTCCTCGCTCCCTCTCTCCCCCCCCCTCCACCCCGAACCCCCTCCCCCTCGCTTCCGTTGTCCCTACCTCGGCCCGATCCCGCGTTACCTTCGGCGAACGCGGGACCAGCCCGGTTCGCCTCCATTAACACAGGTACTCGTGACCATTCGTCCGGGCAGGCACACTCTTTTGCTCCCCTTACCCCACACAAATTAGACACAACAACTGTATGGCATAACAATAAGGCCGCAGTTTATTAAAACCTAACCCGAGCCACTTTAACAATATTCCAAAATTAACTCCCTCCACCTCCACCACCTGCCGCGAACCATTCTTCACTTACCATCGCGGCCCAATGGTAAGCAGCTTGGAGCCCCCCCCCCCCCTTCACCTACCCCGCCACGCCGTCAGCGAGGGTAAGCTTGCGGCCTGAGCATCGGCCCCCCCCTTGCTCTTTAGGCCTTCTCGTGCACCAGCCCCAAAACTGCACGAGCATTACCCCCCCTGCAGCGTGCCCTTTCCCCTTCCAAATAATACACACTCACAAATGGCTCGGGTTTCCGCCACCAAACTTACCGCGGACGGAACCGGCTCCGCGCACGTGGCCGACTGGCGAACCGACCGGGACCTCGCCGGGGGGGCGAGCACGCAGGGCTGCCGACGGTTTGCCATCCGCTTTGGACTTGGTCCGCCGCATATCGACTGTGGTTCAACCGAGGCCCTGTTTGGGTCGCAGAGCGGGGGATTCGGCAAGGAGCAAGCAAAATCGCCTCTGCCTGCTTCGCTGCCGGATCCCTCACTGGCTGCTCCCCCCACCCAGCCCTACGCTATCCGTCTTGTGCCCCAATGGCAGCGCAGCCGTTTCAAAATGCTGCACTGCCATTGGCCCCTTCTTCCTCGCTCCCTCTCTCCCCCCCCTCCACCCCAAACCCCCTCCCCCTCGCTTCCGTTGTCCCTACCTTGGCCCGATCCCGCGTTACCTTCGGCGAACGCGGGACCAGCCCGGTTCGCCTCCATTTAAACCTCTGAGGTGCATATTAGATTGTCTTTTCATAGCTCCCATTGACTTCTTCTCCTCTGGGCAGAGCTTCCCAACCTGTCCTTGTGACTCCCCACAAACATATATGGGATCTCCCTGAAATTGTCATAGATAAAGAGAATTGTCAAAGAGAAGGAGTTTGCTCCCAAACTTTCTCATCTCTCACATACACACACTCTCTAAAACACTCACATGCTCATTTGCACATACACATGTTCACTCGCTCTCATTCTTCTCATTCTCCCACATACTCTCGCTCTCTCATACACTCATTAGGGATATGAAGGCCAAAGACTTTTTATTTTGGTTCATTTCAGTTTGTTTGAGTGGGGATTTTCATTTCTTTTTGTTTTGTTCTCTTTATTTTGTTTTTTCATTTTTGGAAATTTGTGTGCACAGTGCATAGTTGCATGCACAAAAAAGCACTTTGGAGGTAAATGTAACATACTATCATAGCAATTTTAAAAAGCCATTTACGCACATAGAGGTAGATTTTAAAAGAAGCGCATGTGGCGTACATGTGCGTGTGCCACCCGGCGCGTGCAAGGGGGGGCACAATTGTGCACCTTGTGCACGCGAGCCGCACTGCCTTCCCCCGTTCCCTACCCCCCACCCCACCTTCCCTTCCCCTACCTCCCCTGCCCTTTCCCCACTACCTTTTCCTTTGCTTTTTTTTATCTCCAAACTTACTTCAGCCATGGGGCTGAAGTAAGATGCGCGCGCCGCCCAACTGCCGGCACGCAATCCCCGGCACAGCAGCAAATGTGGCCGCTATGCCAGGAGCCTGACCCCGCCCCCGCCCTGCCCCTCCCCTTTTTACAAGCCCCTGGACTTACACGCGTCGCCGGGCCTTTTTAAAATAGGCCTGGCGTGCGTAACCCTTTTAAAATCTACCCCATAAAGTGCACTTACATGTGAATATCCTATGGAGAATTCAATGGCATATATTGTAGCAATTTTCAAAAGCCCACTTAAACAGGTAAAGTGCATTTAATCGTGTAAAACCTAATTTTAAGCATGTAAATGCTTTTTTAAATCAGGCCCATAGTGTATGCACATTAGAAGTTGTGCACATAAATTGCCAATTTTTGTGTGGGCAGCTTACACACTGCATGCATAAACTTTCAAAATGAAAACTGCGCACACAAACTTTAAAAAGGTGTTTGTTGTTTTTAGACACACAGTTGATTCGGTGTATTGCATGTGAAACAAACCAAAAATATCCTTTTTAGTTCTGAAAAATGCATTTGTTTTAAATGAATGTAATTCTTTAACTCTCAAATGTACGCACACACACACACTCCATTCTCTCTCTCACACATGCAATCTCTCTTTAACCCACCTACATACTCAACTCTCTCTTTTTCACTCACATACATGCTCAAATTCTCTCTCTCTCTCTCACACACACACACAGTTTCTTTAACA